>NC_082661.1:75354663-76034663 GCF_025265405.1 Mesoplodon densirostris
AACCTGCAGGCTTACGGAGCCTTTTACACTTGCGGGAGGGAGCTGAGTGAAAGGGAGTCTTAGAGGTGAAGCTGCGGGGACAACTGGGTGAAAAGATAAGTGCGGGCGTTCCATACTCCACCCCGCAGCTGCTCCAGAAGGGCCTCCCAAGCCTCGGGAGGGCCGCTGTCGGGGCTGATCCGGAGGAAGAAGCACGCAGGAACCAGCGAGCGGGCGAGGCGGCCATCACCCAGGTGAGTTCCGTTTTATGTGTGGGCAGTAGACTGTGGAAGATTCAGGACTCCAGAAGGAAAGCAAGTGCGTAGGAGAGAGGGACCCAAGACTCGCCGAACACATGCAGGAGTCAGGGAAGGGGGCAGCGTAGGAACAGAAGCAGTGGCGAAGTTCGGGCTCTCCTAGTGAGTCTGTCAAGGCAGAGCCAGGAGACAGGCCTTCAGGCGCAAGGGCTGCGGCCGCTGCCGGCCTGCAGGCCTCGAGTCTGCCAGAAACATGTAGCCTGTCCTCAGGCGGCCGAGCACATGTTATAAGGGAAAACTTAGACTAAGAACTCCCCGTAAACGGTCACTTTACCACGTTTGGAAATCCTGGGTTTAGAAAACAGGAAACTGAGAAACCACCCAAACAGGCCTGGGGAGGAAGGCGCGTTTCCGCCAAGTTTTCTGGTTGAAGCGTCGGAAGGACCGAACCCTGAAAGCCCTCGCTCTGGAGCCTCGTGGAGGTTTTGCCACCTACCCCTGGGGAGGGGGATTTCCAGAGCTCTAACACCTCAGTGTTACAGCTGCAGGGCAGTCCCCCGTCCCCCATGGATTCCTGGTGGGGCCAGGCGGGCAGAGTGGGAACGCCCTGGTTGGGCCCGGGCCGTGATCGGCCCTCTGAGTCCAGAGCAGAGGCTGTCCGCCCTGAGGCCCGCAGGTGATACCTGCTTAACTGGCATCAGATGAAGAGGTGTTGCGTGAGGGAGGGAAGCGGTACCGAGCTGCCGCCCCCCCCAACCCCCGCCCCGCACAGCTGGCAGAGCTTAAGCGAAGGCACCCACCTCCTTGGCTGGGAACCAGCCACGTGCGCGCGGGGATGTTTAGAGAGTCTGCTGCCCTTTCAGCACTGGGTTTCTTGGGGGATTCTGCCGGTAGCTGGCTCGATGCTCTTAGGTCAGAGGCCTGTGTGAGGTCACGAATGCTCAAGTCTTGATTTTCTCTGTTGTCCTCCCTTGCCAGTTAAGGCTCGCATGTGTTAGGGGCTGACTCGTGCTAGCGTCGTTTTGTTAAAGTCACTCTAGTCTGCAGTGCCAGGGGGTCTGGGGACAACACATCTCTGTCGCGCTTGCTGTTTGCAGTCCCCGCCCCATCCCTGTTCGTCACAGCCTCCTCGTGACTCTGTGCTCCAGGGCCTCTCATCACCACTTGAAACTCCCCATCCCTGCTGCTCCAGGGGAAAGGACTGGAGGGGAGAATAGACACAGTGCTCCTAACATTTCAGAATAAAAGTTGTGGTGGCCACAATATTGCGTGTTGCATTCAGGTTGAAAGCACATGAAAATGGGCCCGTTTTTTTTTTTTTTTTCCTTTCTATCAATTTTTTTTTAAATTAAAGTATATTTGATTTAAGTGCTGTGGTAATTTCTGCTGAACAGCAAATTATTCAGTTATACATATTTATGCATTCCTTTTTCACATTCTTTTCCATGATGGTTTATCATAGGATATTAAATATAGTTCTCTGGGCTATACAGTAAGACCTTGTTGTTTATGCATTTGATATATAATAGCTCACATCTGCTAATCCCAACCTCCCATTCCATCCCTTCCCCAACCCCCTTCCCCTTGGCAACCACCAGTCTGTTCTCTATGTCCGTGATTCTGTTTCTGTTTCATAGGCAGGTTCATTTGTGTCATGTTTTAGATTTCATGTGTGATATCATACGGGATTTGTCTTTCTCTTTCTGACTGACTTAGTATGATAATCTCTAGGTCCATCCATGTTGCTGCGAATGGCATTATTTCATTCTTCTTTATGGCTGAGTAATATTCCATTGTATGTATGTACCACATCTTCTTTATCCATTCATCTGTTGATGGACATTTAGGTTGCTTCCATGTCTTGACTATTGTGAATAGTACAGCTATGAACATAGCGGGGGTGCGTATATCTTTTTGAATTATACTTTTGTCCAGATATATGCCCAGGAGTGGGATGGCTGGGTCATATGGTAGTTCTATTTTTAGGTTTTTTTTTTTTTTTTTTTTTTTTAGTTTTAGTCTTTTAAGGAACCTCCATACTGTTCTCCCTAGTGGCTGTACCAATTTACATTCCCACCAACAGTGGAGGAGGGTTCCCTTGTCTCTACACCCTCTCCAGCATTATTAGTTATCTATTTTATACACATTATTATATACACGTCAATCCCAATCTCGCAGTTCATCCCACCACCACCACCACCCACCCCTGCCGCTTTCCCCCCTTGGTGTCCATACGTTTGTTCTCTACATCTGTGTCTCTATTTCTGCCTTGCAAGCCGGTTCATCTGTACCATTTTTCTAGGTTCCACATATATGCATTGATATACGATGTTTGTTTTTCTCTTTCTGACTTACTTCACTCTGTATGACAGTCTCTGGGTCCATCCACATCTCTACAATGTTAGTTGTAGAGTTGGGTTTTTTTTTTTTTTTTGCAGTACGCGGGCCTCTCACTGTTGTGGCCTCTCCCGTTGCGGAGCACAGGCTCCGGATGCACAGGCTCAGCGGCCATGGGTCACGGGCCCAGCCGCTCCGCGGCATGTGGGATCCTCCCAGACCGGGGCACGAACCCGCGTCCTCTGCACCGGCAGGCGGACTCTCAACCACTGCACCACCAGGGAAGCCCCAGTTGTAGAGTTTTTGATATGACCATTCTGACTGGTGTGAGGTGATACCTCACTGTAGTTTTGATTTGCATTTCTCTATTAGTGATGTTGAGCATCTTTTCATGTGCCTCTTGGCCATCTGTATGTCTTCTTTAGAGAAATGTCTATTTAGGTCTTCTGAAAATGGGCCAGTTGTTGTAAGGGGCGCCTGGATGGGTTGGAGTTCTGAGACCAGGCACTGAGGAAAGAAGAGTCCCAGCTAGTTGGATCCTAGGAATCGGAGCAGGCACAGCCTGTGCCAGATGCTGGCATGCGGGGAACAGATGAAGTGGTTCAGCAGGCACCCCTGGGCTTTTTAAGCCCCCAGCAAGCACTGCACAAGCCTTGCTTTGTACGCTGCATGGTGGCTAGAGCCGGGCATGGAGGGCGAGCTAGATTTTGAAACCGTGGGTTGCCTTTCTCCAGCTGAGCAACGTTGATAGGACCTGTAAGAACAACAGGCCAATTTGTGGGGCTCCGTTTTACTCTGGTTGTCTTGCACCTTCTTCCTGGTGGGAGAAAATATTACTACAGTGTGGAACATAATTTAGTGATTCTACTGAGTTCAAATTCTGAGACAATTAAGTTACGAACAGAGAAGAGAATGACTAATCTATTAATCTCACTGTGACTACAAAGGGAAACAACAGTTGTGTGATTAAGTCTGTTTGTAGGCAGTGTTCTCATTCCATCCGGCAAATAATACATTTTTGAACAATTCCTCCATGTATTTAATGGAGATCAAAATTTAACTGAGCCGGTAACATCTCAAGCTATTAGAGATGAGATAAAGAAAAATATTTAATAAACACATCAGTGTAAATGACCTGATACAATCCAGACTCTGCACCCTTAGTGTAACCATTTCCTTGCTCTTTGGTCCAAAACAGAGTGGTTAGGCCTGGTTACCAACTGCTTCCACGGGCAGAAGAAAATTGCTCATATGTTCTATGGCTACAGGCATTACAAAAACAAAGTATTTTTTTACATTGGGGAAAAAAGAAACTGTTTAATAACAAATTCTAAAACAATTCAAAGGGAACTTAATTTGCTAGTTATTTTGTATGTATGGGTTGTCTCTCATTTTCCACTCGCTGTACGTTCGTGGAGGTCAGTGAGATCTTCAGCCCGTGACGGGGTGTGCGCAGAGGGATGAAGCGCACAGCTCCTGGCAGCGGGCGCAGCAGACACTGTCCGGCTCCATGCGACTCCAAACCTGGGCTTTCCCCACCGTGTACCTCCTTCCATTATAAGCAACTGATTTTTAAAGTTTAAATTACTATTCAGGAAGAAGGATGCCTGTATATTGTAACAAATGCAGGTGGTGAACAAGCTTACAAACAGCAGAAACGTTTTCCTAGTGGACAGTTATTTCAGCAGAGCCCATGGGCAGGTGCTCACTCAGTAAATAGGTATTGAATGAGTGCATTGGCCAATTCTGTTTAACGCCGGTTTACTGGCCTGCAACATTGCCGACGGTAAACAACAAGAGCATTTTTCTTCAGCTAGGCAAGTTCTAATTTAGGTTGATTCATGCTAGTGACGTTTATTTTAACTGGCTGTCTTGGTATACCCGATATATTCTCCGATCTCCCTCAAAACCACTCCTAGCTGCAGAGTAAGACAATGTAGGTTTTCCGCATTAGAGAGCTGGAGAAGTTTTGGAAGTTTGCAGCTGCCAAAATGGTATCCACTAAGTAATAGCCAACAAAACCAATCATCTTTTTTTTCCCCATAATACATACATAGGCATTTAGAATCCCATTCTTCTATTAAGATGCTTCAGACTATTCAGTGTCTATTAAAAAGCGGTTCAGATTTTGTGCACGTATACATGTACGTATCCCTGGAGGTCAGGCTTCACAGGGCAGCTCTTAAAATTTCTGTGTATGAAAGATAACATCCTGTGGCAGATGTAGCAACCTGTACAAGTAGTACGTCGTGCGGAATTTAAGTTTCTCCTTTCTGTCGGGACCATGCGTCGCTCCCTCGTGACTTTTCTCCTTTAAAAGGAAAGCCACGCAGACATCTTGTTCTTGCTCGCGGGCCCCTGACCAGAAGTTTCCATATCGTTTCAATCTTCTAGAGGAAAAGACATAGTTTCCTAATGTATAGAGGAAAAAATTGTTGTATTTAGGACAGCCATAGTTGTGAAGGTGTTCCAAGGCTCCTTCCAGCCGAACAGGTAGTTGCCAGCAACCATACAAACTAAAGCCACAACGAAAGCGCCCCTTGCTTGGTAAGGACCGGTGCGTCAGCTGTGACCTCCGAGAGAGGCTGGCCATCCTCTAGCAACAAGCTCCGGCCTCGAGCTCGCTGCGGGGAAGGAAGCTGAAGCCGAATCGCTGCAAGAGCAAACAGAAGCAGTGGCCGGAGGGGAGTCCCTCCGCCCCGTCGCCCCAGGAGAGTATGTCCCTTGGTCTGTGTGTGCCTCTCAGGGGACTCTTGGACTCTCCTTTCACCAAAACTGCTGCCTGCAGAAAGCAGGATTTGGAAAGACTGGGCCAGGAGTGAGCACCGTGCCACGACATCCAGGTTATCTAGGAAGAGTTATTCTGGAGGAAATATGAATAGAAAACTAGGAGGGACCAAGTTGTGGCCCGGGGGATTCAAACAACCCATTTCTTTCAATATTGTTTACCCGTTTTTTGCATCATAAAAACGTAGAGGAGGAGGAACCCAGGGAGAGGAGACTTGAGTAGGCTTTGGCTGAGGCTCAAGTCTCACAACTATCCTTGCTCTGTTCACTTGACAGACAGACTTTTATCACTCATCAGTTTCTTTCTAAGACTCAGAAGAACCAATGTGTTGCTATGACCTGTTTTTCCCCCCAAAAGTAACACCCTAGATTTTTCCTACACTTCCTCGGATTTTATAGTTAACTTCCGGAGAGAGCACGGTGGCAGCTTTAAACAGTTTTAACTTCTTGGTTCATGTATGTTAAGAAAACAGAGTTTCAAATGAATATGAAACCTTTAACAAGTAGGTCCCCTGAACGTAATAGACATTTTCCCCTGCTTCAAGTTTAGGACTAAATGAAGAGGAATTGGAGAGGTTCCAGAGGATACTAATGAAAATGATTAAAGGACCGATGATGAAAGGTTCAAGGAATTGGGATTACTTAGCCTGGAGAAGAGAAATTTGAGGGGTGATTTAATGGCAATCTTCAAGTACAGTATGTGGAGGGTTATTACAAGTATGGTAGCCAGCTGTTCTCCAGCTGTAGTGAAGGTTGAAAAAAGGAAACAGAACTAGAATTTCAGCAAGACATTGAAGTTAGATCAGTGGTGTCGGTGGTTTTCAGACTAGCTCAATGGACTGTGGAAGCTTTGTGGAAGGCCATGAAATGCTGATGTTTTAAACTTAAAATACGGAGGTTCTACTAAATCCGATACCAGCCTATATATAGTATAACAAATGCTTAAGGGAGAATTATGGAGTTCAAACTCAAAATTGGGAAAATGTTGACTTTGGGGAGATGAATGGGAGTTAAAGCACGGGGATACCTTGATTCGGGGAGCCCAGTTTTGAGAACCCATGGGCTCTGATCACGGGATGCACCAGCACACCTGCAGTGGCGCCGGCTGGAGCCCGTGAGGATGTCTGGGTTCTCAGGAAGGGAGAGAATCATTCTCACCTGAATCCTGTTGCCCTGATTTCCACCTACCCGTGGGAGAGGAGGAGGTGGGGTTCCAGGCTGCAGGAGGACCCCTACGGACTGCATGGCCTGGAGATGGGGGGAGGGTGTGGGCCTGTCCCCGAGGCAGCCTCACGGGCAGCACCCCCATCATGCGGACACACCAGCTCTGGCCTGGCCTATGGATTTAGGTCACCATTACCAACTGCAGGTTATCAGGAACTTCACTCTTTAAAAAAAAAAAAAAAAAAGACTTGTTTTTAAATGTTTTATTACAAAGCTTTTTTTAAAAAATGCTCAGCACGTTAACTCAAAGTGGAATGACAAACGTTAGATGACAGTTTTGGGCAAAGGCTGTGCCTTGCTATTTAAAAAAAAAAAATGGGTACATCAATGCTCATTTTAACAACTGGCTTAAAATTCCACTAACTGGCTAATAAAAACAGATACAAATACAGAACAATTAAAGTAATAACAATTCAAGTGCTGGGCTTTTTACAACAAGGGGGTGAGAAGGAAAGAAATGAAAATTCACTGCAAACTGGTCTGCTGAAAGTAACTGTTAAGGTTTACCATTAAAAAAAAAGAGAAGAGATCATAAGAAAAATAAAATGAAAGAGGACTGCCAACTGCTACCCACAGAGTGGACTGGCTGTTACGTTTACTTAGCTCTATCGGACACCTTACAAAGACAGGCTACTATTGTTACAGGTAATTCACCGAGAAGCCCCTTAGCGGACAAGATATCCCTCAAAAGAAGAAGGCTTCTTTTCATTTCAAACTCTTCCAGATCTTTCAATTTTACTTAAAAAGCTCATCGCTAGCAAAACATACAAGAAGATTAAAACTAAAAAGTGTAAATTAAAAAAATTCAAGTTTAAAAAAAAAGAAGCAAACAAGATTGATCCTTTTGCACTGTTAAATAAAAGCTTGAGGAAAAGAGAAACAAACATGAAGCCAGAAACAAAGAGGGAACTCTTCCACAAGTTCCCTCCGGGATGCTGACGGCTGTGCTTCGGCCGCTCCCAGGGCTCGGGGCAGGCAAAAGCAGCCAAGTCACTGTCCTTGCCAGGAGGTTACAGGTACGGAGGCGGGATGCTCTGGGAAGTGCACGGCGGAGACGGGGGAGGAAAGCTGCTCAGCTGACCCAGGGCCTGCTAGCATTCTCATGTGCTTTTTTTCTTTTGAAAAACCTTGTATGCTTTTTATTGTGGAACATGGCTCTCGCAGTAGATGAAAGGGGGTTTGGCAGTGATTGTCTTTATGGACCAGCGTCTCTAGCAGTGACCTCAGGGTGAAGTTGGTGTCATTTCTCCTTTGGGGTCGACTGGGCAAGCCGTGGAGACAGTCTGGGTGTTCAACAAGCTTCCATCTCCAGGAGAGGTCCCGGGGTCGCTGCCTTGGCTTTGCACGTTGGGAATGAGCCTCGTTTTCCACCTCAAGAAGGAACAAATAAAGTACTGTGAATGTGAATTTGCCACAGACCTTTACAGATTTTAACCTCTATTTCATACAGCACATGTCTTATTAAGATCTCTGCATTTAATTAATCCACGTTGTTGATCTGGTGATGGCTAAAAGAGGTTGCCCTATGGTAGCCCTAAATCCTCAGACTATGTTAGAGAATAAGTGTACTTTACTGAAATGTTTACCCTGGTTCCATGTATATGTACATAAATGTACAGGGTTATGATGTGAAATACACATAATACTTTAGATCATGGTTAAAAAAAAAATCTGTTGGAAAAACATCAGGAGGGAATGGCCAAACATGAATCGTAATGGCAGGCAGTGGCCAGATCAGGGAAGACTTGTCATTCTAAAGTGTTTGTTTGGTCTTTTTAGTCCACTGTGGGGAGCCAGTGTAGGATTTTACATGAGACTAAACCACACGCAAGTTAGTCAATGCCCCTCACACTCCTACAACAAGCCCCCCTTGTGACCGGGATGGTCTGTGTCCGCTCATATTCAGTCTTGAGGTGCATACGCTTCTCCAATCTTAGACTTTTCAATTCTCAAGAGTTTTTTCCTTCATAACAACCAGGATCTCTAACGTTAGCCTTGGAATGTACACTCAACAAGTATTTAAAGATATTGCTGTAAGAGCATTCAGAAAGGAGAATCCCTAAATCCCAAAAGCTTTAATAATCTGAGTTTTAAAAAGTGATTAAAAATAAAATATAACATTGTAACAAGATGAGACAAAGACAAAAGGAAAGTGAAAGCATCTCCAAGGTCAACTCCTCTCTGGAGAGCATCCGCCTCCCCTGCTTCGCACCTGGGGAGACTGCTTCGTCCAGCTGCAGGGAAGCACCTACTCTACCTGGGTCTTTGGCACCTCAGACGCATCTCAACTCTTTGTGCTTGCAGTGTCCTTGTTATTAGCAGACATTTCCTTAAAAAAAAAATTAATTCTAAAAAGTGGAGTGCATTCCTTTATGCTTTTTATTTCAGTGGAAAGACATCTTAGAGGAGAAATAAAAGGAAGCTTTGAGATAGTTTAATAATGAAAACTCAACTCTGGGTAGCGAGTTACAGTCTACACCGCGCTGTTCAGAGAAGATGGATCTGTAGCCCGGGAGCCGTGAGGACGGGCTCTGCCAATGCCTCTAAGGGGCTCAGAGAGTGTGGGGCACAGAGTGAGCCCTGCTATTAGGGCTCTTACCAGCCACGTGTTAGCAGCGTCAGAATCACGGCAACCACCACCGCTGCTGTCCCTCAAAATGACTTACCAGAGCTGAGAAGAAACTGTTTACCCGGGTGGCTAGTGAACAAACAAAACAAGCAAAAGCAAAATGGGAGGAAATCAGCCACAGAATGTTGCCTTCAACAGAATGAGGTCTTCAATGACGGTTTCAATTCCTATTCTCCTGCAAAATTAACCTTCCCCCATTTAATAGGAAAACCACACTACAGCTTTGTGGTTTTTAAACTTGAAGCAGAGTAGAGATGCTTCACACAGGAGGATGGAAGAGCTGCGAAAGGCCCTGGCTTTCCAAGGAGACAGAAGCAGAGCCCGGGCGGGGGTGAAGGCGGCGCCCGCAGACTCCTAGTCACACCGTGCTTGGGCTCATGACTCTCAAAAGGCCCGGTCCCGGTTGCTTTTGCTGGTGGGGAATGGCGAGCAGCCCCGGGCCAGGAGCGCACAGCAGCTGGACACCAGTGCCGTGGTTCAGGACAGACTGGCCTCAGCCGCCAGGAGCGCCTGTCTGCTCACGGAGACAAACTGTCCCTCTGCTGGGACCCGTGCCCACCCCAGCCTCAGGCTGCCTCCGAAGTCAGACGGTCAGCGGCCCGCGTGGCCCTGCGGCGGCCTCCACTCTCCTGCACTGACCACTCATCGAGTCGTCCTCTCTCCTCACGGCACCCAAAGTGCCGCCTCCTCCCCGCTTCTTGAGAGCATAGCAACATAATTACTAACCCGATCCCGGCTGCCCAGAGCGGCCATCTTTCACAAGGATAATACGCGCTTCCCTGGGAAGAATTTCGACATCTCCTAATAAAGCCAGTGCTTTCTACAGTCTCCCGTTTCCCCACTGTTGTTTCATTATCGTAGTGTCCTCTTAGAAATCCTCCTGAAAAGCTGCTTTCAGAGGTGCTCTGTACAACTGCCAACCAAAAAGCGACTCTTCCCCACCTGGGATGCTCTCCTTATAGTGTAGCTAGTATTTAAATAAGTGGGCAAGGAAACTGTCTATCAAGTAAGGCACCTTATTTGAACCTGGTTGCTCCTTTAAAATATAGGGTCACCAGGGCAGACCAGTCTTACCCCCAGATGGGAGAAATGGGGGTAAAAAGCCTTGCAGTGTTGCTTTACAGACATAAAACAGGTCAAATCAAGATTCTTTTCAAGAAACCACAGGCATGAGGCTCGGGAGACTGGAGACTTCCCACATCTAAGTCTTCACGGGGGGGCTGCAGCTGAAGCTGGGCCGGCCAGGCGAGCCCCGCGCAGCCCAGCTCAGCCCAGCCCAGCGGTGGAGTCGGTGTAATCAAAGCCGCAATTACCGCGCCCGCTTCAAAGGGAGCTCGGAGGCCCGTCTTACACGTCAGGCTTGGGCTCCCTCCGCCGGCACTCACCACGTGGGCCATTTGCTGAGTGGGTGTGAAGGAAGCACAGGAAAACGCCCTCCCCCACCACCGTCCAGCTGAAACCCAGGAAGCTCCTCTCCTGGACCAGACTCCAATCTGGACAAAATATCCCACTAACCAAATGGAAGCAGGAACCCAAACAGGCGGAGTCGCTTATTTAGAGCCCAAGCGGTAAAGGGACATCTCAAGATTTCAAGAGGGACCTGCGTCTGGAAGACGACCAGCACTGACCGAGGCATTAGGGCCTTCTAGGCCTTGGCTCAAAAGATGTGAAGAGAGGGAGAGGGGAAATTCCTTCTTCTTACGTGCAAACGTAAGCCAAGCGCGGGGCCAGCCCATATCCTTGAGGTCCTACGGCCCAGCCCCCTTCCCAGGCTGTGCCCCCAGCAGGAGGGGCTGCGGAAACAAGCCCATTAGAGGCCGAGGTGGGGGTGGGACGAGGGTCGACGCGTGACCAGGACCCACCGGCTCAGCTGGAGCCATGCCTGTAAGCTCACTTCCCCGTTCAGAAATGGTGAGTAACTCGAAAGGAAGGTGGTTGGAGTAAGAGCTCCTCCCTCCGCCTCCCCAATGTTAATAGCAAGGAGTGGGAAACTTTAAAGTGTTTTTAGTTATGATGTGAAATTTGAGGGGAGAGTATCAGAGATCAGCCTGGGAGAGACGAAGAGAGGCAGGGGCTTTGCAAAGATCGCCCTCCTCACAGCAGCACACACACCGCCTCACGCCTACTGCCCAAGTTCTCCTGCCCCACCTTGGGGCAAACGGACACAAGCCGCCATCTCAGGGCGTGAACTCCTGCGCCGCACAAAGCCGCCTGTGGATGGACGCAGAGAGCAGACTTCCAGAGCAGGACGCGAACGCGACAGAGCTGGTCTGGCCCTGCTGTCCTAGAGGGAACTGAGGCATCTGGTTGTTAGCGGCTGGTGGGAGGGGCCCCTAGAGACTCCCCAGGCCTCCTGGCTCCCCACGGGTCACAGGAGCTGGTGAGGAGGAAGGAAGAAGAACGACGTGCGCTGAGCGCTGCTGTGCCAGGCGCTGGGACAAGACGTCATGCGATCACGACAGCTCCGCTGACTGCAGCGCGTTTACACAGAAGGATCCCACTGCAGGAGGGGCGAAAGGCCTTGCCTAAGGTCACCCAACCTACAGGTGGCAGGATTAGCTTTTGAGCCCTAAATCCAAGTTCTCTCCAGCACACCTCGGGCCTAAATTATCACTTATTTGCTTCTCCTTGCCTGCCTGCCTGCCGTGCCCGTCACTAGTCAGCAGCACTGCGGAGGTGGAGGTGGTCTCCACCTGGACCACTGCCCACTCCAAGAGGCTATGCTCTGTTTGAAAGCAGGGTGAGAGAACAAAGGGCCTAAGAAAGTAACTTTGAAACTTAAATCTCTAAGATTGAAAGTATAACCTACAAAGGCCACCTTCAGGTCTTTGAAAGTAAGTACTACCCAGTCTTTGAGAAAAAGAAGAGATGATAACGCGTGGTTAGGAAGGTTAGCGCTGACTCTCCTTTCTACAGCTGAGCTAGTCCTGAAGTCCCAGTATCAAGCTAGTCAGTCCCCCAGTCGCCAGCCACAGCTCTGACACCAGATGATCCCCAGAACGTGGAGGAGGGAGGGAGGGAGGGGTCAGTGAGACAAGGGGTCACTGGCCCCGGGCTTGGATCCAGGTTATACAGACCGAGGCAGGGTCACTGAATCTGTGCGGTTCCTTCCCGTGCGGTTACGCAAAGCATAACTGTGACCAGTGAAAGCAGACTTCTTCGGCAATGCCGAGATGACGCTGAGGCAGGCCTGGAAGTATTGATAAATTGCTCGAGGGGGAAATTCTGGTTTCCATCTGCAGCTGATGGTTCCTCTTCCTGATCAGCCCTTTGTGTCTGCCTGTGGGGACGTACACCACCATCGGTTGGCTGGGCCTCCCAGTGTAGGTCTCACCCACTAGACCTTCACCTCTGCTGGGAACACTACCGAAACATTCTCGCGGAAAGTTTTGAATCGGAGACCCTCAAAACCCATTTTAATTCTGTATATTAAAGTGCTTCAGGAGGACAGTAACTATGGAGACGCATCTACCCACCTCCAAATTTTTATCCAGTTCACCTTTCTCTCTACAAGTTCTCCTGCACTAAAAATGCTAACTTCACCTTCTAAAAATGAGGCAACAGAATGAGCACACACTTCTGTGTGTTTTTCCTTTTTACTGTCATGTAGTACGAGTCTAGGGAGGTGACAATGCGTTGTGGGTTCTAAGCATGAGCTCTGAAGACAGAGTTGTCCTGAGCAAGTTACTTGAACACGCCACACCCGTTTCCTCACCTGTGAAATGGAAATAGTTAAGTTGCTCTACCTCATCACGTGTGTTGCGGGGATGAAAGGAGATAAAACACGTGACAGGCTTGGTAAGTACCTGGCATCTGAAAGGGCGCAGTGAATGCTGGTTACTGCAGTGGGTGGAGACTTGAGTTACAGAGAGACAGAGCCAGGTGTGGACCTGTCCCTGCTGCACACCAGCCACGTACGTCGCCCTGGACAAGTTACTGACGTTTTCTCATCCCTCAAACAGGGCAGAGATCCCTCCCCATACAGGGCTGCCTCAAGGACGGGATGGAGAGGCTTCTATTAGAGCACCCAGGACAGGATACGTGGTCCAGAAATGTTAGTTCCATTTCTGTTGTTCCAATCTCACACAGCATGTTCAGGGAGTAAAAGCAAGATTTATACTATTTACAGAACTTCCGGTGGAAAATTACGACCAATAGAGAATTCTGGAAAATCTCTCATGAAATATTACAAAATATCCTATAAAATAGAATGTCTGCAGAAACACACTGATAGCTGGGAAAAGTAATCCCAAGAGGGCAGCAAAAAATTTGTCATTATATTTACGGAGACTGTACCTAAAAATTTAGAAAACTTCAGGTTAGATTTGACTTAGGACTTAAGCAAAAAAGCGGGCACTACTGTTTGACTGAGGGGCTTTCGTTTTTTTTCTCCTCATTCTGTCGAAAAGAATAGAATGACTTTGCTAAGGCTCCCAGATAGTTCTAGGCAGGATCACCCTGCTCCTCTGGGTCTGTTGACTGGCAGCTTCAGGCCCAAAGGACACAGCTGAGAAGGAGGAAGTGAGAAGGCCTCAAGGTCTCACTGTAGTTATCAAGAAATTCAAGCCAAAAAAAAAAAAAAAAAAAGCATATTTACCCTTCCTAATAAGAGCACCCTCCATGCGCCATCTCAGGCCTTGTTTACTTTTAATGTATATATTATTCAAATAAGCTTTGTTTTCTGGTTCCCAAATCTACAAAATGGATGAGAAGGAAAACTACTTTAGGGGAGGGGTACACAGTCCTAGACAGAACAAGAAGACACAATAAATAAAAAAGAGCAGATTTTAAAAAAAAACCATTATTTGGGGTCATCTAGAAGGGTCAAATAGCATCAATTCCTTGTTACCATTTACCATATGGTACATTACACTGTAGAATAATGGCATGAGGCATTAAGTAATATTTAATTTTCATGTACTCTGGTGAAGAAAGAGGTGCACTCACAAGAGTGAAAATTAAAAATTACATGTTTTGATACTTAAAGAGGTAAACCTGGAGTTCTCTGGGAAACTCCGTTATCCAGGATGATTTCCCTCAAGTTCTGGATGGTTCAGTGAGAAAACATTCTGTCAAACTAAATTGGTCCAAAATAATTTTTTATTCTCTGAAGTATTAGAATAATAGCATGGATCTGAATTTCATAGGGCTTTCATGAACAATACTAAATATTACGTATCTCAAGAGGGTTGTAATGATGAGCCTCATTCTTCTCTCCGTCTACTATTATCTTTTAATGGCACGTGATCACTCTTGCTAGCCAAGGGTCCAGTTCCCTGTTTGTTTCCCAAGGCAACTGAAACACAATTGTAGCTCTTCTGACCATTAAAGAAAGAGGGGAAAAGAATTGATGGGAAGGACACTGCAGCACAACAGAGATCTTAAAAGCTTTCACCGTATGTATGATCCTCTCCCAGTTCCTTCACGAACGCACAGTTGCCTAGATAAAATCACCCTGTCTGCTGATCTAACAGGCCCAGCCACCAGCTTATTAGTGAGCTGTGGTGGACGTCTGCTGGGTTGCAGCCTGCCTCCCTCTTGATTATCCCAATGCCAACACAGCCCCAGTGGGAGCGGTGAGCCCCCGACAGCTGTCTTGTACTGTGTGACCATCTGCTGTGGCCACAGTTGATTGCAGATGGGGGTAGAAGTTTGACCCAAGCTGGGCTAGCCAGAGTCCCTTCTCTGGAATTTGACTTTGTATTGGTTTATGTTTTGGCCACGCGGCATGTGGGATCTTAGTTCCCCGACCAGGGATCAAAAGCCTGTGTCCCCTGCAGTGGAAGCGCAGAGTCCTAACCACTGGACTGCTAGGGAAGTCCCCCTTCTCTGGAATTTGAAAGAGTTTTCTCTTTTGGAGACTGGTACTGTAAGAACACGTGAGCTTGAGGGGTTCTGGACACATGGATCAAAGAACTGAGGAGGCCAATCTGCAGAAGGGGAGGATGTGATTTGGGGGACGGGCAGATATAAGAGACAGCAGAAGCGTCTGGACAGTTTTCCAAGCCCACCTTCTAGTGCTCTCTTCGGCCTCCGCACGGTGCTCCTGCCCCCTTAAATAGAGGCCCTCAGCCTCGCGGGGGCTGTTTCTTGCCTTTTGTGATGAAAAGGCTCGCATTGCGTGAGCGCACGTAAGGCATTCTGGAGAATGGTTAGAACCTGAAAACCTGCGGTCCACGCACAGTTTGGTCTAGCCACACGGTGCTGTGAGGCAGCCATCTCCGTTTCGGACAGTGTGCCCAAGGCTGCCCTTGCTATCAGTGTCTGAATTTTCCTGCTGAACGGTCTTACTAGGGAGTCCCTAGGAAGAACACTGCAGTCAAGTGTCACTGCCGTGTGAATTCTCTACAACTTTTCCACTAACTCATGACACGTTTTGCAGGGGTTTGCAGCCAGACGTAAGAGGAGGGGAACACGGGTAGGCTACCCCAGCCAGGCAGGGACAGACCTCCGTGTCCTAGGCACAGCACACCTGCGATCCTGACAAGACAAATGACACGCCTGCGGTCGTTTCCATCAGGATCCAGACGCTTGGCCAACGGGTAGGCGAGGTCCTGCACTGGCTGGGCCACCACTCAGAGGATGCTCAGGAGGAGCTTGGGGACAGCACTGAGCAGGGTGCAGGCGGCCGTGCTGGTCTCCCGCCTCCGAATGTGAGGCTCCCTTCCCAAGAGCTCCTAACTCTGCCGTCTCCTGTGTGGCCAGTGGCAATTCTAGGCTAAGAGCCTGACACACTTAATGCCTCATCGTGTGACAAAAAATGAAGGATGGAAAATAGGGCGTAGTTTTTTCACTTGCTCATTATCGAAGCCTTAATTTTTACTCTGAGACTTTGGACAAGCCTTACCATTTCTCTAGCTGCTTCCAACTTTACTACTTTGTAAGCACTTGGCTTTGCTTTCTAACTAGACATGCCAACCTAGGAACAAATACCCAGAGGCTCACTGACTTACTTAATGGGGGTGACTACATATTTACTTAGGGAACAGAGTTCAGAGCAAAGATTAGGCAAAAGCATCAAGCTCCCCAGGGTGAGCTTCAAAAACTATACGAAATAAATGTTTTTCTCAAGGAGACCGCTGAAAATATTTAGACCTCTCCGTGACTCTTAAGAGGACAGGGCTCAGTCCCGAGCTTCAGACAACGCTCCTGGAAGACCTTCAGGGTCACAGTCCTCTCGCTAGTCCCGCACATGACTCCAGTCTATAATGGAAAGCTAGAGACAATTTTTTTAAAGATGTAAATCCAAGCACTGCACAATTAACTATTGCATTCTATACTGTACTAGAAATTACTTCTCCCACACACCTCTTTGTGCCAGGGAAATAAAGGCGAATTTTTTTTGTTTTGTTTTGTTGCGGTATGCGGGTCTCTCACTGTTGTGGCCTCTCCCGTTGCGGAGCACAGGCTCCGGACGCGCAGGCTCAGCGGCCATGGCTCACGGGCCCAGCCGCTCCGCGGCATGTGGGATCTTCCCGGACCGGGGCACGAACCCGTGTCCCCTGCATCGGCAGGCGGACTCTCAACCACTGCACCACCAGGGAAGCCCAAGGCGAATGTTTTTATTTAGTAAAAAATATATACTAATTTCTCAGTTCAGCAAGTGTACAAGCTGAAGATTATGCCAAGGCTAAAATCATAGTGTACAGAATAAGTATGTCTGTGAGTGCCTATATGTATCTCTGGGTGCATTTAACCAGAGATTTTTTGCTTTTTAAAAAAAGATAGCTTGTTTCTACTTTTAAACTAGACCTTTGACGTTATATAATCAAATGAAATACACTGAAATATCATAAGAATATCTTTTCAATCTATATAACTTTAAGATAGTGGACTTTTTATGTTTTGCTGAAGTAAATATTAGTAAACCAACCTGTAAAGTTAAGTTTTTAAGTTAGTAAACTCAGAATGGTAATTCTCTCCAGCTTTTCAAAAATTCGAATTCTCTGCTTCTTTAATTCTTTATGAGTCTTGATTAAGTCAGGAAGAAAGGGAAGTTCAGTATTTGATGATAATCTCTGACTTCTGACAAACTCTTGACGTTACATATTCCAAATGAAACTGCACTAAAATACTGGAAACTCAAAGAAAGCAACTCGATCATTGTTGTATCAAACTCAAGAATTCCCCCATGACTGGACATGCAAGTGTTACCTACTGCAGGAGGCCTTCCTTGATCTCGCTCTGATTTCCGTTATCTTTGTTTTTACACACTGCACTGTATGCACTTCCTTGGTAGCATAAAACATGTTATTTTATAATTATCCATTTGTACGTCTGCATCTGCTTAAACTGGGAGCGCCTCTGGTAACGGACAGGGTCCGTTTAGCAAGTAACCCCACTGCCTAAAGCAGTTCTTGACTTGCAGGACTAGGCCTCACTGGATGTTGGCAGAATGAATAAACAAACAATTGGCACTTTATGATATAGGCCTTCACAGGAGAACGTGTGTAAGTCTCACTGCCTGAGGCCCTGGGCTCCCAGCTCCCACAAGTGGCAAGTTAGTTAAAAAAGCTAAGGATGAATCTGGATTTCTTGAACGATCCCACAGCTTGGGGATCACCTCCAACTTGGAGGAATGTCTTTTAAGCATCCTGTTTCCAATAATCCTAAAGTCTGCTGCAAGGCGTTGAGATTGGGTTAATGCTAATTTCTTTGTTTCAACTTGATTTCACCAGAGTGAATATTCTTATAGAATACACAAAAGTAGAAACTCACAGGGAGATGGGGACACAGCTGGGTATATGAAGCAACTGCAATGGCATTTCCCACCACTGGGAAATGAGAAAGTATTAAGTGAAACTCATGTCTTTCAAGGAACAGAAACAAGTTTTCAGAGGGCTTTTTTGTTCACAGAGGAGTCTTCTCCTGATGGGTGGGGTCTTTTCCTTATAGTCCACTGTCCCACTCTAGTTCAGAGTAATGAGAGTTCCCTAGCATTTGAGCTACATCATGGGTTGTCTAAGCTCAGTGATCTAATAGGAATTTCCTTTAAGGGCAGCAGGATAATGTTAAGTTTCCCTGTGCAGAAAGGACCCTCTCAAAAATCTCTTCACGTTGGAGTCAACGGCATCCTCCCCGTCTGGGCACTGCGCTCTGTTAGCTTTACCTTCCTGCAGGGAGGGCCGTGACTTCAGAACTTCCCTTCAGAACTGAAAGCAAGTCCTGTGAGCTTTCACAGATACTATGTGCAGGATCAAGTCTCATCAAACATTTCACCTGTCTTCGGCTTTTTTCTAAGGTGGAGCCAGCACTAGCGGAACTGAAGTCTGGCAAACAAGGAGCCACATGATGGCATCAGTGGAGAAGCAAAGCCCCAAACTAGAGGCAGTGCTTCTGGGCACTCATCCTGTGGAGGGGTGGGGTAGGCAGGAAGTGATCTATACAGGAATTGAAGGGCAAGCACATCGTGGGCAAGTCGTTTTCAAGATCATACAGGTGCCTTATAGTTATACAGAGCCACTCAGACCTAGAATGAGGACGACAAATTAGTAAACAAAAAAGAGACCCGAGTCCCTTTACCAACGCTGGGAGGCAGTGCAGCCCGCAGAAGCACAAAGCAGACCAGGACGTTGGGACCTGATGCGGCGGGGAGCGTAGAGGCCAGCAAAGCGCCCCTTTCACTTGTGCGGAGGAACCAGTCTCCGGCTTACACCTACTGCCCCAGGCCATACAGCACAGGGAGGGCTAATGTGAGAGCCCGTGTGGCCTCACTCCTAGTCTAGTCTAAGCTCTTTCTACAACAGGGTGCTCTGTTGGCCTGGTCTTTCATTTAGAACAATACACACAATACCCTCCAGGGAAGACAACTGGTTACTACTGAGTGTCACCTCCTCAGAAGGGCCTTTCATGATCTTCAAGCCAAAGCCGACCCTCAAGTCACTCCCTGTTCTATTTTTAGTATGGCACTTACACTTTCCTGTTTGTTTTAAATCAACTGCCCTCCCCGAATGTAAGCAGTACAGAGCGGGGACCTTCTAAGCCTTGTTCGATACTGTATTTCCAGGTATTATGGAGCCAACTGGCATTTATGAAGTGCTCGATAAATGCGGAATAACGACTAAACAAGTCAACTACTGCACAGATAGAAGTTTCTGAATTCCTAAAACAAAGAAAGGGATGGGGAAACAGTAGGGATAGTTATCATTCCTAATTTGCGGAAATCTTTATGAATGCAAATCTGACCTTCTCTCTGCTTAGTAATTCTTATCAGATGACTGCCAGTGCCGCTCTCTACAACAGGATAGTGGGGAGCACAGAACTTCAAAGGCTGCATGACTGATCCCGCAACGAGAGGGGAGAGGAACGCTGGAGACTCTGATTAAGTGCAGCCCAGCCGACGGGAGCCTCACTGGTCCCTGGTGAAAATTTTTTTCTTGGGGGGAGGGGGGGAGACTTTGCTGTGTTTTTCTGGGGCAGGGCAGAGGGGACACGCCTTGACCTTTAGAAAAACAAGTAAGTGACAAGAAAACACCATGATCACTGTAACATTATTTTAAAAAGAGATATTTGGGATACATTCTAGGACAGAAATGCATTCAGCCTAATCGTCTAATCTAAAATACTATACAATGTTAATCATTAAGGATACAAAACCAAATATCAAAGTATGAAGCAGAGAAATACGTCTTTGCATGATTTTTAATAGAAATAGCATTAAAGATTTTGGTGCCAACAGAGGACCGAGTAAAATCAGCGAAGGTTGGTTCTTCGCACGGTACGCTTGTAAGGGTTTTCTGTCTCGAGGCAGAGCATAAAAAGGGCTGCTGTCCATACCTAAGTGTTTAGTCATTAAAAGGACAATATTCTTCTAAAAAAACGCAAAGAAGAAGTACAAGAGCATGTGCTTGCTACTAAAATTACTTCTAAACTATGATGCCATGAGCACCTGGGGGCAGAGCCTGTGCTCCTATAACCAAGCTGGGGGGCCAGCTCAGAAGAGGTCCTCGATTAATAGCCATTAAGTTGAATTAAATATGAACATCACCTGTGATATTATTTTTGTGATACCTTGTTTGGTCACCTGTATGAAGGGCTGATCTTCTTTTTAGCTGGAGAAAAGCCTACCACTCAGCGCTAGTTTAGAAGACTTTTGATATCATAAACCAACAATGATGACATTTTGAAGAACCTGGGGAACGTGAATAAAGATGAGGAAAGTTTCACAGAGGAAAAGGCAGCTGCATTAGGTCTTTGGGGTGGCGTCTAGGGAGGGAGGGAGGCCACATACGATAAACAAAGAACCCTAGCGGGTGGCGGTTACTGTTCCCATTTTACAGTGGAGGAAAATGAAGATTAAAAAAGCTCAAGCAGATTGCCGGGGCAAACAGCTGATGTAAAATTCATATCTGTTTGGTACCAAAGTCTCTGCAGATTCCCCTGGGAAAGTCCGCTGAAATCTGAGCACCAAAATTAAGTTCTGAAAGATTAAGCGGTCATCTGGTTCTAGTCAAGAATGAAGTGACCCGCAGGCTAATGCTCTTCTCCTAAGAAACACCACCCTCAGGCAGAGGAAACGGGCTTTCCAAGCACAGGGACAGCACGTGCAGCAGCCTCCATCTGTCTCAGGGACGGCAAATAATTTTGTTTGGACTGAACCCAAGACGCATGGTTGGAGGTGAGGCGGGTCAGAGAGTGGAGCCCCCAGGACAGGGTAAACGCAGATCCACACTGACGTGGTCTGCACCGCATCCCTCAGACAGTGGGAAGCACTGACCGTTTTTAAGTCGGGAAGTGACACAATCCGTTTGTGTTTCAGCAGATCCCTCTGGGAGCAACACAGAGGATGAACTGGCAGAAAGGAAGTCTGGAAGCAGGAAAATTATCCAAAGGCTTATTACAATAATCCAGATGGAAAGTCTGAGCACCTGATCTGGGGCTATGAAACTGCTGAGTGTGAGAGGAGAGACTCGAGACAGACCCAAAAGATAGAGCTGACGACGGGACTGGGATGTGGGTTCCTAGAGAGAATAGAATCAAAGGGAGCGCCTCTGAGAAGAACTGTCACAGTGTAGACACACTGTGAATTCAAAGCCTAGCAAAGACTGAGGCAATTTACAAAGCCAGGTTCCCACCAGGGATGGTGGTCAAAAATCAAATAACTACAATAAAAAGAAATGAAATAAACATCACCTATAAAGATGAGAGTGAGATCTAGCAATGGTTATCAATAAAGAACTTGATAGAATACAGTTAATAAGTCCCCATGCCACATTTTTAACTAACAGAAAAAACGAAGCATCCCTCTCTTTCTCACTAGAAACAAATATATTACTTTTAAGCCTCTATAGATCATCTCAACTGAGAAAAAGTCTCTGTACCACAGAATCTTCCAGGTCCTGGGCCAGCCTGAGCTCCTCTAATGCAGCCCTGGGTTTGCAGAGTAAGATGGCATTTTGCCGGTTTTTGTTACTTGTTTGTTTCTGAAGCAGGCAGATTTGCCACTGGTCAGTAAGGAATGGCTGACAAGAGTTAGGGGAAAGGGAATGGAAAAAAATTAAAGGGGCAAAAAGGGGAAGAAGAGAAGAGAGAGACACATACTATATTGCAAATCCACAGCCGGTATAAAAACCATCAGATGTTTTAAAGCACTAATTTGACTTTGGTGGCCTTTCCTCTTTAAAGGAGCAATGCTGAATGGCATCAGTATGAGCAAGAAGATTCACAAGCAAGTGCCTCTGTTTATAACTAATGTCAGCAGTAGGACCAGAGAGTGGTTCTTACCATGTTTCAGATGTAGGCAGCTGTCATTCTTGGACCTGTACCTGCAGAAAATTGTGTCTTTAACAAATTTTTATTGAAGAAGTTTTTGTACATTCCAAATACGTAGTAGCTACAATATAATGTGGACCTGTTTGCTTTATTTTTTATGGTTCTTATACCAGCCAGTTTTATTTGTGCAGTACAAGTAGAGGCCTTATCTTTTATGAAAGAAAAGGGGAAATAAACTGGACCTCACCGATTGATGCCTTGAATTAATGTACACGAAAGATAAACCCTATCATCATGTTTTATATTTTTAAATAACCCCAAACCATAGAAAAGATTCTCAAGGGGATATAAGGTAGCATATCAGAGAGTCATCATAAAAAAAACTGTATTGTAAGGAGTTTTGCAAATAGAAGAACAGAAGTGTTAAAAGAGAACACAGACAACAAAAGCAAAAACAAAACCTTAAAAACAACCACAGTTAACAACCAGGAATCCAGGTAACAGGGTTTGCAAGAGCTTTTTAGGTGTACCTTCACATAGTCACATTTAAAAGAAAGGTCTTTCAAACATTTTTAAAGAATCTCAGGAAGAAAAGCAGAGTTCAAGAATCATATGTTATAGCTGAAGAATAAAGCAGCGTGTAGAAAGATGCAGACTACTTTAAAAGGTGCTTGTCAGAAGCATGAGAATTGGCTGGAAAGTCACATGGTGCCTACCTGATGTAGATTCCTGTAGTTTCTCTCTCTTCCTCTTCTTTTTCTTACCCTGGAAGAAGACAGGCACATGTTCATGTTATAGACTGTACTGTGAACACATGGATGAATGTGGTACAAAACGACCAGCAGGCGGTCAATCAAGAGATCAAGATGCCTCATTATCTCTCTCTCTTTACCATCTGTACCTAGAAACCGGGCAAGAGAAAGAAATTCCTATCTGTGACCTGTCTCTATAGCTTCGCATTTAATGTCATCAGTACTGTACTGACATTGGCAGTGGCCATACACACACACACACACACACACACACACACACACACACACACAAGATGATGATGTCCTAGGGCTGTGGCCACAGACCCCTCCCCCCACTGCCCACCTTCAAGGAAAGCCCACTTAATAAGGAGGCCCTCCTTTTACTGCTAACCACCATGCTTAGGACCCACTTCTGGTAGTGCTGATGATAAATCTTCCTTACTGTGAATTCCACCATCTAATTAAAAATCCACCATGTTAACTGAGGCCCCTCAGCTCCCATGGCACAGACAAGACATAACTGAAGACAGTAGTAAAAGGGTAAGATAGAACCTGAGAAAACTTAGAAGGTAATTTTAAAGACTTATTTATGGCAGTTAAGGACCCTGCTTCCTAAAACAAACACAATAACGTGAATATGCTTGCAATTTAAAATACATTTCAAAATCATCTTAATCACAAATTTATAATTTTAGGTCCCTTTGATAGTAGTTTAATTTTCTATTTTTCTTCATAATTACTTTCCCCTCAAAAAATAATTGTAATAGGGCATAGACACGGTAATATTTGATTTATAGGAATAGTAAATGACCAACCTGGATTAGGATGGTCTTTTCAAATAAGTGTCATAGGACACATATCACATCCATTATCTCTATCTTATGTCTGCTGTAATAATCACATTCACAAAAAATAAAACATAAGATTATATTGAGTATATTGTGTGGATATAGAAAAGTATCTATTTTGATGCACCTCAAGATAGTTTTTCTTCATGTCACATGACCCGACCACTGAGGTTTATATCTTTGGAAAGTTGACTGAAACTATCCTCACAAACATTAAGGCAAACAACAGATATTAGTGGCCTGGGGAAATGGCATATCAAAAATCCTGGAGTCTTCTTTCAGAAGATTAAGGTGCTCCAGGAGGAGGAGAGTGGACGAAGGAAGAGCATGCTTCTCAGGGGCATCTGCTATCTCCCTTTCAAATACAACGACTGTGGTTTCCAGAAGGTGCAATAAGGTTGTTTCCTGTGTCTGGAGCCTTCGTCCTCACCTTCTCCTAGCTCCCGTTTGCCCTTTAACACTCACCTCAGGTGTCATCTTGTCCAGGACCCTTCTCTCCCCACCCCCTCCACCCCACGCCCCCTGCCATCAGCCCCAGGCAGAGCTCACCACCATAACGTAACTCTGCACAGGTGTCATGATGGGCTGTGGCCCTGGACCCCTCAGCCACATGGCTATGGGCTCACAT
Organism: Mesoplodon densirostris; assembly: GCF_025265405.1. Classification (NCBI taxonomy): domain Eukaryota; kingdom Metazoa; phylum Chordata; class Mammalia; order Artiodactyla; family Ziphiidae; genus Mesoplodon; species Mesoplodon densirostris. The sequence goes on from NC_082661.1 coordinate 75,378,816, forward strand.
GAGCACTGCCCGAGTCTCAGCACATCTCTGCCACCCAGCACATGCCCAGCACGTGCCTAGAACATGCAACCATGCCCTGACATGTCGGACTGATGTTGCTTTGTGAAATATCTGTACTATATTCTAGGTATACATCAGTGCTTCAAGAGAACTTACATTTATGATAGACAAAAGGACCTAAGGAGTTTGGATGTATTCATGTCAGCTTAACACAAAAACAAAATTCATGTATAGTAAACACATATAAAATTTTCATTAAAATTATATATAGTACTTGGGTTTTAAGCACTACATTTAAAAGCTCTAATATAAATAATACACCTCAGAAAATATGATTATGTGCACTGATTTATGAAAACCAGTTATAAAAAATGAAAGTTATAAAAACAAATTGAAGTTATAAAATCTACGATGCCATAGAATAGGACAACTTGATATTAAATCATTGAGATATATATTTAATATGATTGCAGTGAGCATTAGGATAGCATTCTGACAATGAAATGCTAAGATATATGGCATGCATCTTATTTAGACTGTATTCCTGTACTCTTATTTTAAGAATACTGTAATATCTTAAGCTAAAGTGATACCACTTGACTGACTTCTGTTTGCCTTAGTAATTAATAGGCTTATTTTGATTGTTATAAACATTTTAAGTAACAAAGCTGGGCTTCCCCTTCATTCAAAGAGATCCTAAAATCAAGTTACACAAGTAATTTCCTTTAAAAATTGCACAGAGGAAAATCTTTAAAGGTAAATTCACATAACACTGGTTTTCTTTAAAACTACTCTCTTCCCGTCTCTCCACATAGAGAAAAGGGGAGAGAGCAAGAGGGAGAGAACATGTGTTTCTTTTATCTCTTTTTAAAAGTGGAAACTCACTCCTTAAGGATCAGAAATAGAAACTTCACTCAAAGACATGATATCATTCATATATGTGGAATCTAAAATACAACACACATAAATTAGGAGGTTGGGATTAACAATATACACACTACTATATATAAAATAGATAAGCAACAAGGACCTACTGTATAGCACAAGGAACTCTACTCATTACTGTGCAATAACCTATATGGGAGAAGAATCTGAATAGATTTATGTATATTTGTATAAGTGAATCACTTTGCTGTACACCTGAAACTAACACAACATTGTAAATCAAGTATACTCCAATATAAAACAAAAATAAATAAATAAATAAAAGAAGGATGAGTTTGGAAAAAAATAAAAGACAACATGAACATATATCTATGAAATGGAAACAGACTCCCAGACATAGACAACAGACTTTTGGTTGCCAAGGGGGAGGGGGCAATGGGGAAGGGATGGACTGGGAATTTGGGATGAGCAGATACAAACTATTATATATAGGATGGATAAACAACAAGGTCCTACTGTATAGCACAGGGAAATATATTCAGTATCCTGTGATAAACTGTAATGGAAAAGAATATGAAAAAGAAATATATGTATAACTGAATCACTTTGCTGTACAGCAGAAATTAACACTGTAAGTCAACTATACTTCAAAAAAAAAAAAAAGACAGTCAACACGCAACACTAAATCTATGCAAAGTCACAGCACAGCAAAGTTCTCCCAGAGGTTAAAGAAGGAAGGCCACTCTCCCCTATAAGGCCAACCACATCCAAAAGAGATCAAGGACAGGGTTAGAGGAGGACACTTCTGAAACCCTTTAGGTGGGGGACTGATCTTCCCACTTAAAGGGCATCACGAAGGCTCTATCCAGAAAATACTAATTACGGCCCAGAGGATGGAAGCCCAATTCAGGGAGAAAAGTCTTCAACTAAAGCAGACTTCCTAAAAAGGTCCTGGAAGACTGAGCTGGTCCACCTGGAGGAGGAGGGAAATGGCATAGACTGTGAAGTCTGGGGGACCTGGGTATCCCCTGTAGCTTAACCACTACATGGCCCTGGACCAACTACCTAACCTCCTGACAATTTAATTTCCCTCATCTGTGAAATACAATAATACTGTTGATGCCACAGGATTATTAGAAGGACTAGAAAATAACACAAAAAGCATTTAAGACAGCTCTTGACCATCGGCATATAGTATTGTACTGGCCAAAAAGTTCATTAGGGTTTTTCCATAGCATCTTACAGTACAACCCAAACGAACTTTTTGGCCAACCCAAGTAGTTATTTAAAACAATCAAGACAACGGTTCAGGAGAGTTGATGAAGCCGCTGCTCCCAAGTCACAAACAGGAGGACTCTTACTTCCTACGTCATAGTTGTATCCAATGTTTAAGCTCCAAATCCTGACCAGTAGTGACTTTTTCTTTGGAGCATGTTACAGGAAACATGTGTTCCGAAAGTCTTGGTGCCTCATTATATGGGATGTAAGACCTCACACGTGGGTCTGCACAGGACCATATCCAGCAATGGCCACACACTGATTTACATATTGATTCATGGCTTCACCCTCGCCCCTTTTATTTATTTATTTATTTATTTATTTATTTATTTATTTAACATCTTTATTGGAGCATAACTGCTTTACAATGGTGTGTTTCTGCTTTATAACAAAGTGAATCAGCTATATGCACACATATATCCCCATATCCCCTCCCTCTTGCGTCTCCCTCCCACCCTCCCTATCTCACCCCTCTAGGTGGTCACAAAGCACCAAGCTGATCTCCTCGTGCTATGCGGCTGCTTCCCACTAGCTATCTATTTTACATTTGGTAGTGTATATATGTCCGTGCCACTCTCTCACTTTGTCACAGCCTACCCTTCCCCCTCCCCACATCCTCAAGTCCATTCTCTAGTAGGTCTGCGTCTCCATTCCCATCTTACCCCTAGATTCTTCATGACCTTTTTTTTTTCTTAGATTCCATATATATGTGTTAGCATACGGTATTTGTTTTTCTCCTTCTGACTTACTTCACTCTTTATGACAGACTCTAGGTCCATCCACCTCACTACAAATAACTCAATTTCGTTTCTTTTTATGGCTGAGTAATATTCCATTGTATATGTGTGCCACATCTTCTTTATGCATTCATCCGATGATGGACACTTAGGTTGCTTCCATGTCCTGGCTATTGTAAATAGAGCTGCAATGAACATTGTGGTACATGATTCTTTTTGAATTATGGTTTTCTCAGGGTATATGCCCAGTAGTGGGATTGCTGGGTCGTATGGTAGTTCTATTTTTAGTTTTTTAAGGAGCCTCCATACTGTTCTCCATAGTGCCTCGCCCTTTTTGAAAAGGACAATTCCATTTAATGTGAAGTCTGTCCTAGCTGACACTCTGAATGCTAGTCTCATAAGAAACATGAAAATGATCTTCAAATTTTTAAATTAAGAGATTAAGTAATTCAAAATCATTCCCCTCTATAAAATATGATACAACTAATATCACTTACAATAGTCTTTCTCAGTAGTTTTTGCTATATCAAGACTACATGAGTAAGGTATTCAAACTCTGAAGTAATAAAATAATTGGCAATATAAATGAGGTATTTTTCCCAATAAAATTAGTACAGCTTAAAAATATGATAATACCTACTCCATCTGAATAAAATATATAATAGGCATCAGGGTACGTTAATATGAACCAAACAAAAAATGTGTTTTTTACCCAGTTTTAATTAGTCTGTGCAAAACAGTCACTGGAATACATTGTTTGTAAGAAGTGTAAAATAACACAATCCATTTTGGAAAGAAATCTGACAATATATATCAAGAGGCTTTAAAATATTTATAATCTGTACTCAGCAATTTCACTACTGTTTCACTTCAATTTCACTACTGTGAGTCTATCCTGTAGAAATAAGTCCTAAAAACTGTTATGCACAATCCACTGCAGAATAATTTCCAATTATTAAAAAAAAAAAAAGCAAATGTCTGAAAAGCAGGGAAAAAATAGTTCAGTAAATTGTGACATTCACTCAGTGAAATACTGTATACCTGTTAAAACTGATATACAGAAACACTATGCCGTAACAGAAAAATGCTTATTATAGATAAGAGCAAGCAGCATGATACAAAAGTATATGTAATACACAGCCACCCACCCACACATATCCAAGTAAAAGATAAAAAGATATGCACAACACACCGCTGTAAAAACCAATTATACTCCAATAAAGATGTTAAAAAAAAAAGATATGCACAGAAAAAATACTGGAAGGTAGTGTAACTAGTTATTACTAATGCTGCCTTTACATGATGAGATTATATGCTTTAAAAAAATTCTTTTTCACCAACATTTTAATCATAAGGTTTTCTTCGATTTAAAAAATTTTACTTAAAAATTTCATTAGCATATAGCCAAAAAAAATTGACAGCAAAAAGCTTTCAGAATGGAATATATCCATGAAATCTTTATTATAAAGTTCATTAACTTTCAAAAATAGAGAATGGTGCCAGCATTAGATACACTCTACAACACATTTCCTTCATGAGAGCAACACAGAGAGAGAACGAGTGAGAGGAGAGAGCCGTTGGTGTGCATAAAGTGCTTACATAATTGTCTCTTGCAGACCAGCCTGGATAGAGCTGCATATGTAGCTGTCTTTCCTTCCGCGCTAATTCATAATATTTAGCCTGCTCTTCACGAGAGAGGGCATGCCACTGAAAAAGAAAGGGGAAGGAGGAAAAAATCAAGTAAAAGCAAAATAGCGACAGTATTATATGTTTCATATTTCAAACACCGAAGAATGAAAATATTAAGCATTTAAACTTCGATTTATTTTTAAATGGCAGAAGACCACGTGTCGCAGAAATCCATCTAGAGTTCGGTGGCTGGAGTGAGACTCAAACTCTGATTTCTCTATTCTGTTCTCATGTTACATGAAACCTGTCAAAGTATCCAAAGTGAAATGGCCTGTCACCCAGCCTTTCTCTTCTCCAATACAAATTAAAGAGAACATTCACTGGTGAACCTCAACACCCACCTTAGCCCTTTTTCACAGTCTGCAGCATATTCTGACATCTGAGCCCAAGCACCATTTATTTATGCAAAATGAAGTAATTTCCACAGATATATCCTCACCTCCCATGCACTCTCCCACTCTGTCATGTGAGGAATCTGAAACCTTCATCATATGATCCTGTCTATAAAGCAAGACATCAAAAGTCAGTCTGTCTCAGTCTCTTCACCCTCCCCTCACACTTATTTAAACACTAATTGTCCATAGTGAGAATACAGATAACACTGTATAATCAAACATGCACAGTTTATGGCTATGTTTTTTAGCTTCCTTCGGATGGAAAACAAGGAGCATGACCTAAGTTTATTTTGCCATCTAGACTTTGGGACTGTAGGATCTAATCTGGAGAACGTAGCAGCTGACACCCTGCAAATCTTCCATTTCCCTTTAGGTAACATATTTATTTATCATACAGAGCAAAACAGTTTATGCAGGCAAGGTGCTGTTTGGGATTTTTAGCAGCCTGTACTGGCACTTTGTGTGTGTTTGCACACAACTTACCCCAGGCCCCCAGGGAGCAGTTTCCAAGTTCATCCCCCTACTTCCCAAATGCCAGGATCTGTTGCCAGAAAATCCCAGGAGAACTGGCTGCACTTTGGGGAACCCACTGGCTGCAGGTGACGGCACAGAGGCGGTGGACCCGACGCCACACCACTGTGCAGCTACATACACGTGCACATGCACGCGCACAAGCTCTGAGTGAGCCCGGCTCCCACTCCAGGGCTCCCAGCTCTAGGGTGTGTCGCTTCCCATTTCGCTAATTTCCCCTTAAAGGCTGGGCGATTCACCTCTACCCTGTATATTGATTTTAATTACCCTGTTCTTGTTTTTTTAAATGATAAGACAAAAAGAAAAGAAAGGTGTGACTGGATTGGGGGAAAGGAAGGAGGAGTGAGGGAGAGAGGCTGGTGAGCGAGAAAAGGCTGCCCTCCAGGACAGCGATCCAGTGGTTAGGATGCAGCCCCCAGAGCATGGCAGGGATGCTCTCCTCAAGAAAACGAACACCTGCTGCTCTTGTCTGTTAGAAGAACGAGAACCTGATCTCAAGGAGAGCACTAAAGCACCTTCGGCCTCATACCATCCTCCCCTCCATCCTCCCGTCCAGAGGCTGTGGGGCTTACAGGCAAGGCAACCAATTCCATTTCCTTTGAAAAGCCCCTTGAAGGCCAGGGCCTCTGTGCTGGATAGGGCAGATGATTTCATTTTTAATTGCTTTACACGTGCAGAGTGTAAAGTTAAGATGCATGACACACAGCGGGACTTGGCCTGAGTCTAAGGCAAATCAGGTAATATGCTTTTCTTTTTAAAAAAAAGAAAAAAAGGGGGGGGGAGAGGAGATGGGGAGGTGGCAGGAAAAAACCAAAAACAAAAAAACCCCAAACACCTGGGAAAGGTTACCTGAGACACAATTCTTTGTACTAACAGTAATCACAATTAGTCAAGTGGAGCCTAAGAAGGCACGTCTGGGGAGCAGTGGAAGTTTAGGCAGGAAAAGTCACACTGCCTCTGTCAACTTACAGCTTTTCTAAACCTGAGGTACTGACCTAGAGACCTTCACAGGGAGAAAAAGCTGAACTGGGCACAGTGGAAAAGATCAGCCTACGCTTTTTTTAAAAAAAAAAGACTGATCATTAGTGTTTAGACAGTTCTGGTGCTATAACATGATCAGCAAGAGGCAAAGCATTATCAAAAAGGAACCAAAAAAAAAAGAGACTAAGAGGAAAAAAGATAAGGATAGAAGTCTTACTTTGTAAATCTGTTTATTCATTTGATAAATAATTTCTCTCATCCTACTGCAGTGTGTCAGTATAAAGATATCTTTTTTATAAATATAATTATCTGTAAATATATTTTTACAGTATAAAAAAGCTTAAGTAATTTAAAGTATAATTTTATGTAATTTATGGCAGCTTTATAACTTGCTGAGAAAATCTGGCATTGTAAATAGAACTTATCTCCCAAATACGTATGGAGGTTGAGTCTTCTACCCGAAACAACCACTTAATAAACAAGCACGAATTTTTCAGTTACAGCAGGAAACTTAGGTTGACAAGACCCCAGCTAACAAAACAACAAAATTCAAGAAGAAAAAAAGCAGACCACAAACTAAACTGTTTGCTTGCTTACTTTCGATTGCTTTTAGTTCCTTGATATTACTTCTAATTCACAAACTTTACTCACAAATGAAACGTCATTTACCAGAGTAAAACAGTAGGTAAAACTATGTATTAAAGTTTTGCACTGAAAACAAGAATAAAGTCTGATGCAGACTAGAAAGATGATCTTTCTTTACAGGAATTTCTGAAACACAATTGACTAAAAATGCTTTTCCATCTCTTCTGCTTACTGAAAGATTCACCAAGTTTTTGGGAAAATACCCATTTAATCTGAAGAGACATTCTAACAATAAATATGCAATAAATGGACTTCCTTCAGGAGCCTGGAAGGTCTGAAAACGAAAAGCTTATTTTAAAGTAATATTTGTGTTATTATTATTTAGAATACGAAGTAGAAAACTTTGATGCATTCATATGAATGAACATTTCTATGCTAGAAATACGGTAGAAGTGAATAAAAATCAGAAGATCAAATGTTCTAGGATGAATTTCAGGCCCACTATTAAGAATTCTAATTATCCCGATGTAAAACTTCATGATTTTAAAGCTGGGAACTTTAAAGAACTAGCAAGGACTACCCTGCCAGAGGCGGAGTTATGAAAGGATAGAAAACCTGATCTTAATCAAAGATCTCAGAGGCCTATAAATAGAAACAGGTGCCCAAATTAAAAACAGAGAGAGACCTTAAATGAAAACCATCCTTTAGGACACATGCTCTGATCTGGGGATTGTTAAGGGAGCTGAGAAAGTAGCAACTGCTGGAAATGTGCATTAAAAATAGGAAGCATACATTCATATATTCTTAACTCTCTAGAGCAGGAAAATAATTCCCACTGGAGGACCATGGACCTTTAACTCAAATAAGGAACAAACAAACAAAAAAAAATCTAAGAGTTTTACACAAGCTGAAATAAGAACCCTTCTTTTCCTCTGATTTCTTCTTTTAAAGGGTCAGGGAAAATGGTCATCAGCCTTCAAGCTTTCAAGGCGGAGTTCTTCAAAAAATGATGGGAATCACTCATCTGCTATGATCTGGCTTTGGAAATCATTGTAATTATTGTTATTAAGTGTTTAAGAATCCACAGGGAGATAGAGTACTGTACACAGGGCACCAAAAGAGCTATAATCTACCACTGCATCCCACCCCTGAAACCCTGGTGTCTTGCAGATTGGAAATCGCTGCATTTTTATGCTCTCCAACAGGAATCGATAATACAAGAACGCCTGCTTTCCTCCATCTGCTTCCTCACATGGACTGGAAATCTCCTACATGTTTTCTGTTATGAATGCTGAAATGTATTAGGTTTGTAACAAACATGACAAAAATTATCAACAACTAAAACATGATCTCTAGGTCTCAAAAAGGTTGTCAAGACCCTCCTTCTCCTGAATATTCATTTGCAAATCATGAATTTCTTGAGAGGTTGCAAAAACAAATACACAGGGTCGTATTTTAAGAAGCTACCAGGACTTCCCTGGTGGCTCAGTGGTCAAGAATCCACCTGCCAACACAGGAGACACGGGTTCGATCCCAGATCCGGGAAGATCCCACATGCCCCGGAGCAACTAAGCCCGTGCACCACAGCTAAAGAGCCTGCGCTCTAGAGCCCATGAGCCACACTACTGAGCCCTCGTGCCACCACTACTGAAGCCCACGCGCCTAGAGCCCGTGCTCCGCAACAAGAGAAGCCACCGCAATGAGAAGCCTGCGCACCGCAATGAAGAGTAGCCCCCTCTCGCCACAACTAGAGAAAGCCCGCACGCAGCAACGAAGACCCAACGCAGCCAAAAATAAATTAAAAAAAAGAAGCTACCACACATATATGAAGAGCATCAACAAGTTAAGATGAAGCATTTCTAAAATTACAATGTAATTACAGAAAAATGCAATTTGAATTAGAAAAATTCAAATGTTCTCCACCACCCGTCGGATACCCAACTAAACCCATTTCAATCCTGAGAAAAGTACTGGGAAGGACTTGACTAACCTCTGGGCTGGTGGCTGGACAAAGAAATCTAAGAGTGTCTGTCCTAGCTGTAAGTCCAGTTCCTGGTACATGACAGGTGCTCAGAAAAATATCTTAGCATGGGTGAAAGAAGCAACAACAACAACAAAAAGAGGAGCAGTTGAGAAACCTGGCCCACGTACATGTTAAGAATCAGAGAGCAATTTTCTAGAAAGACTTCTCGGGCCTGTACCAATTCTTCTATTTAAAGCTTCAAGATGGAACAATCTGCTTATGTCTTGCAAGGTGCAGCCGGCCACATGTGCTTGACAGGGTTCACCCAGAAGCATGGCTGGTCCCGCAGGCCTTTCTGTAGCCCCCTGGGTGGGCTAAGTGGATTCCTGCTTCAGAATGTGCACGCACACGCACACACACACACACACACCGCACACACACGCGTGCGCACACGCACACGTGTGCACACGCACGCAACGCATGCACACACCCACACGCATACACGCACTCGCATGCAACGCACGCGCACATGCACACGCACTCACACACACACGCACACAAACACTGCTTCACCTCACCCCGTTCATCACATGGCTAACCCCAGGGCAGCTCTCAGGCCTCAACTACATTCTCAGTGGGCCCTTCCCCAACCCCCCTGTGGTTCTTTCTCAGATCCTTGCTCTTCATACTCACAATATTTATCACAATGTTAATTATATATAAACTGGGTAATTATTCGTCTAATCTCTGTATCCTGTCACAAAACTTCAAGCTCGACGAGGGTAAGGACTACAGCTATTTTATTCAGCAATAATTATCTAATGCCTACCACAGTGCCTGGTACCTAAAAGACACTCAAGATGTATTTGTTTAAAGAATGATAATAGGAAAAATAGTTCGCATTTTCAGGAAGTTTTCTATGTGCCAGGTACCATCTCAGTTGCTTACAAGGCCTTATATCATTTACTCCTCCTAAAGGCTGTCGTGCTCTCTCTGTTACTCCCCAAATGGCTGGTGACTATACAATGATTCTATGACTATCTGACATGTAAGTGCATTTGGGCAGATGTTACTGAAGATGTTCCATGGTCACCATAAACATTTACATACCATCCCACTACTTACCCTTCGGCCTAGAATCTGGTTGATAGCGGCACTTTCCTTTAGAGTGCACTCAGCTACGACATTCGCTCTCATTTCTTTCATGTATAACATAAAGGCATTCAGAGGCTTCTTAATGTGAGGTCTCTTGGGCTCCTGCTCCTTCCTCTGTTCATGCTGAGGCTTCCTAAAAGGCGGGGGTGGGGAAGAGGTGAGCCCAATGAGGAAGACATGGCAGGAGAGCAGCAGAGCATCTGCTTATACCACAAGGCCAGCTCAGGCTGGGACCACCCTCTGGGCTCTCTAGAAGCCCCCAGAGCACCATCAACTTAGAAGAGCGCCTCGTCAACTCCTTGTGGATAAGGATCCTTTGGTTTGAGGAAGTTTACCTATAGCTATAGAAGGGTTTAACACAACATGGAAATGGGCTTGTGTAGATGCTCCATCTAAACTTTTAGATGCTCCTTGGTCACCTCGGGAAAAGCTGAACGTATAGTGCAGGTGGTCAGTCCTCCTCCAGAACTGAGGTTCTTAACTTTTTTGGGTCAACGGCCCCTCTGAGAAGCTAAGGAAAGCTTAGACTCTCTCCCCCAAACACACGCACACTGGTTTTGCCTGTATTTGCAGGGGGTTTATGGATGATCACGTGCTCCCTGCCACCCCATCCATCCTCCCATCCCAGTACAAACCCTAGATTAAGAAACTCAATTACTAATCTCTTCGGACAATTTAGCCCTGCTGTAACAGCCTGGGATAACCCTGGCCCGACAGGAAATCCTGGGCTTGGTTTGCCCCTTTCCCTTGAATTCTGCACTCTTGAAGCCTCGATGCAGGGTGACTGCCTTTCCAGAAGGAAATGCACTGAACCCTCCTATCTACTTCACTCCTGTGCTCCTCAAGAATCGGAACCCAATTAAAGCCTTGTAGTAAATGGCTAAACAGCTCAAGTTATTCAGTCGCTATGCTCTGAAGACCACTCCCCCTTCGGTGAGTTTCCCTTGATCTTTTGAGGTCTGTGCTCCTTTTCAATCTCAGACCCAAAATCAGAGCAGTGAGAATCAAGCTGCTTTTGAGGACAGAGCTTTTGAGGCGGAGCTACACTGATTTCCGTAATAACAGAGAGGGGGGCAGATTCAACAACAGCGAAGGAGAAGAAATTGCGTGGTTTAAGTCCTTAGGACCATAAGGCACTCGCGGGTGAAGACAGAGGCACACTTACACGTGCATTAGGTCGCTGTCAGTGTGCGGGTGTTCCTGTTTGACCTGAGGCGTTACGATAGCTGGATGTGGGATGCCAGTTGTGTGGGGACCAGGAGGACCAGGAATCATATGATGAGAAAACCTAAAAGAAGGAAAAACAAGAAAACAAAATGTACTGCTGTAGCAAAAGCTAGACAGAGTTTCCAAACAACCCACTAACTGCTACTGGCTGAGAGTGAAAACACACCTTCATACGCAGAAGTACTAACTATAAGTTAGAGCAGGCTGATGATTAATTTCTTTCCTTTCTGTATTCAGGTGGAAAATATTTATAATTACGTGCCACCTCACAGATTTTTTTTCAAGCTAATGGTACAATCTGGCATTTCTCCTGGGAGGGCTCTAGGCCATAGGATTAAAAAAAAAAAAAAAAAAAGTGAGTCACTTTTCTTGCAAAGCAGTTTTCAGAGAAGAATTTCAAGAACAATTACTGGAAATATAACACTACATTAAGATTTAGCTTTTTAAATGATTTAAAAATCTAAAGACATCACATTTTAAACTCTGTCTACATTCCTAAGCAAACCTTCACATTAAGAGTCTTCTTCTGTTGGCTTTTTTCCTAATACTAGGAGAGAACAATTGAGAAGACAGGGGACAGGAAGATTTGTTCAGTCCCCAATTTAATAAGGTCACCATCAACATCACCCCAAATGATTTTCTACACATAAAGAAAGTAGTGTTTGAGAGATCTGGCCTAATGGAAAACCGATAACAAAATTAAGGGGAAGGATTTAATTAAAGGGAAGGATACAGTTCTGCTTCAAGGTACAAACTACGTATGCTAAAATAAAGGCTTTTTCCCAGAGTATACTTGTAGAGCATTAAACAAATCTTAAAATATCCACTACCATCCTACACAAAGGAGGGAAACTGCCATGCAAGAAAAATAAACGAAGACAGTACTTTCAACAAGCTCTTTGGATAAATTTGGATATGCTTTAGAAATTTTTGTTTTTCAAGCTCTTTTAAAGTCAACAATTTAATTCAACAAAAACAACTTTCTGGGCCTCCCTGGTGGCGCAGTGGTTGAGAGTCCGCCTGCCGATGCAGGGGATACGGGTTCGTGCCCCGGTCTGGGAGGATCCCATGTGCCGCGGAGCAGCTGGGCCCGTGAGCCATGGCCGCTGAGCCTGCGCGTCCAGAGCCTGTGCTCCGCAGCGGGAGAGGCCACAACAGTGAGAGGCCCGCATACCGAAAAAAAAAAAAAAACCCAACTTTCTCAGGTCTTTTCATCACCGCCTGTACATACAGTTAATTCCTTCTTCTGGGAAGGAAAGAAGGGACTCTGCTTGGATATTTGATATTTCAGAAACAAATTTTAAAAAATTAAGGAGGCATGGGAAAAATACAAATATTTGATCAAATCATAATGCTCTGCTAAATGTACCATTTGCAAAAATACATGATGCTGGTTATTTGCCCGTGAGAAAATCCTGTTGTCACACAATTCTTACAATGTTAAAAAAAAAAAGTATACAGACAGATTTTGGGGGAAGGATATTAATTTCATCCTCTCTCAATCAGCTAGATTTACAATCTACTGAAAAAATAACGTTTCTTAAAAAGCTGAAATTCGCCAAACTGCGAATTTCATACCGATGTAAAAAAGTAAAGATTCACAACCAGTTACTAACCCAACAGTTTGACTTCTAGCATGTTAATGCTTGCTCCCTTGAAAAAGCCACATTGAACACGCAGATGATACACCACAAATGTGTGTGTACATCAAGCACAGGGCACAGAAGCCATCCTTTCCAGAGGCAAAAGCATTACACACAGCGGTGTGGCACAGCAGAACTCACAGAGCTTCGCTTGCACCAACGTGTCCACACGGGGCCTGATTCACACACTAGGACACGCAGCCCCGTATGGCCTGACAGCCTGTGAGCACCGTCCCTTTTCTTCGGACGGCCTTGGTCCCGAAGGCTCTAGACTATCTGGGCGCTTTCAAACACTGGCACGTGAAACTGATACAACTTTCCTCATAGAAAGCAAATTAGAAAACTCAGATCAAACCAGTCTTTATTCTCCCCACCCCCGACCCCACCCCCATCATATTTTGAATCGAACAAGCTCTTCTGATAATGTCCCCTCTGGGGACGTTTCCAGTCCCACAGTCGGGTGGCAGCGAAGTCTTCTGGAGGGAGACACGGGTCCCCGGGGCAGCCGAGTCCATCTCCCTGGTGGGCGTGGCTGGCGCTGCTTGGGGAGGACCCTCCGGGACGCCTAGTGTGGGAGCCAGGCACCCTGCGCAGACAGGCGCGCTGGCCGAGCCGTGCAAGCGCCCGGCCAGGACCGAGAGGCAAGCAGAGGCGCGCGAGCTGCAAGCGCAGGAAGAGCAGCCTGTCCTGGAGCGCCCGGTTCCACCTCCACCTACCTGGACATGGAAGTGTCGACTGACAGGGAGGATGGGTAGGGTTGCCTGAAGCCTCCCGTGACGGGATATACAGGCTGACCTTGCCTGAGGTCACAGAAGAAAGGAACCCATCAATGACAGAGCATGACTTACCAACCAGCAGTAAGAGTTTGATGAGGGGAGGAACTCAACCAGAATTTTGGGGGTGTGTTACCAGGGCATTGCTTCAGTCACCCGGCTCCTTCCCTTCCTCACCCTCCGCCCAACCAAAGCATCCTCTGCCTTGAAGGAAATTTCCCACCGCAGTCCGTGAACGACCTGTCGTCTATCCCTTCCCCTCTCCCATCCCCACGAATGCTTTGAACAAAGCAGGCAGGTAAACAATGTTTACTGAATATAACAGAACCTGAGAATGGTGAAATACTCCTTTTAGGTTAGTGGATTCTTTATCAGAATCTTTGAGAATTTCAGGGAAGGGAAGAAAGAAGGAAATAAAAGTTTATATTTATATAAAAATGAACAAAGTTTTTAAAATACTGCACTCCCCCCCCTTATATATCTATGCTACAGGGAAGAAATAAAAGATCGATTCATTGGAGTTATTTTCTCTCTCCTCTGAGAATTCCATCTCTCCCTCGGTTTTTCCTACATCTCACACTTTTCATTTACACAGTCTTTATTTCCAGATGCCACTGATGCAACTCGGCCCAGGATTATTGCCCCTGAGTAGCTAAGTTCAGAGAGAATAATTGATGTAGGTTTGAAAATATCTGCACAATCAATTAAATTCAGACAGAGTTATTGACTGAGAGATTTAATGCAAAGAGAAGAGAGAAAGCTGGAATTTCCATGGCAGGATGAGCCCTCCTTATGAACAAGATATAATATAAGAATGTCAAGGTAGGGAAACTGGGGCCTTGACGTGGGAGCTGTGGGGAGAGAGCCAGATAAAGAAAGGAGAGAAAATATTTGCTGAAGTTGCAGCACTCTGTCCATGGAGTGAGCGGTGGGGAGAGGAGAGGAAGGGGAGTGGGAACAGGGAAAGCTGCACTGTAACAATAAAATGACAAAAATAGGCTATATTACATGCAGTGATTCTTTCTTCCCTAAATACATTTCTTTTCCTTTACCTTTACAATTAAAAAAATTCGAAAGGAATGTTACGGATTTTTCAGAAATAACAAAATAGAGAGCATTTGGATTCTGAAAAAAAGAAGTCCAAACATCAGTTTTTCACACCTCTGAACTCCAACTGGTGCTTATTTTATTAAAATTCAAAAGATGCTTTTGCACTTGCATTTCTCCCTAGTTATTTGTCATTTATCTCACGCGCCCATTTATAAGCAAAGATCGATATTCAATACATCTAAGGTTATGTTTCAAAAATGTAAGTTGTTCATAAAGAACTAGGAAAGAAAAATCCACACTAAACGCTTTGTACAGGCATAGCAAATGCCCAAAGCCACAAATTGAATCCATAAAACTATAAGCTTCAAAGCAAATGCTACACAGCCATTTTCTACACATATTAGCAAACGAATTCAATCCATTTCAAAGTCTGTATGTTTTTTAATCTTTTAAATTGAAATGAAATAAAGTTAGCACCTTGCTTGTTGATGTGAAGTTTCTTCAACTCAAGTGTTATCATTCATAAAGCTAATTTCCATGAATGGAAAGTAGAAGAACACGTGCTCAAATGCCTGGCTAAATGTTGCAAGAAGGATCTTACCAGCCAAGAGGTGGGGTAATCTGTCCAACACCACCCGGAGACAGGGGATAGAAGGTAGGGATCTCGGGAGCTGGAGGATGTCTGGACATGCCTATTAAAAAGAACAGAGAGGTAGAGTTTTCAGATTCATAGGACATTCGACTTTAAGAGAAATAGAAAGGCAAGAAAATGCATGATGTCATTAATACTTAAGCTCTAGAATGAAACAATATTTATTTTTCAGATCCATTTAACAGAAGTCAGTTTGTTAGCTTTTCTCAAGACTTCAGCATCTGAGAAAACAGGCATTAAGGTAGTACATCTTGAGGAGCTCCTGAAAGAGTAAATATGCTGCTAGTAAAACAGGCATCAAAATAAGACTTTAAAATTATTTAGTTTGCCCTCATCATAATATCACTTTGGTCAGGAAAATGGTATACAATTGTTTTTGTGTAGAATGGAAAATGACAGCCCTTCATAAGTAGAAGGCCTGCCATGGTGTTCAAGGATTAGGTAAATTGCTACTTTCAGATTTTCACTGGCTCCCTTATGGACAAATAGATTTGGGAAATGTGATACCTCAGAGGATCAAAGATTAATTAGAAATCATCTTCAGCCCCATAATGGTCGTACTTGATATGATTCATTTGGTCTCTGCCACTTCAGCTTCAACTAAGCTCTTCATCAAGTTGAGTCCTCTGGGCTCCAAGGTCAAGCTGTTCTGGATTAGTTGTATTCCACAGAAAATGAGAGTGCCACCAAATTGTTTCTTGAGCTCACACTCCATGGAGCACACTGCCCTATAACTGTAAAAACCACCTGAAGGGGCTTCCCTGGTGGTGCAGTGGTTGAGAGTCCGCCTGCCGATGCAGGGGACACAGGTTCGTGCCCTGGTCCGGGAAGATCCCACATGCCGCAGAGCGGCTGGGCCCGTGAGCCATGGCCACTGAGCCTGCGTGTCCGGAGCCTGTGCTCTGCAACGGGAGAGGCCAAAACAGTGAGAGGCCCGCGTACCACAAAAAATAAACAAAAAAAAAAAAAAAAAAAAAAAACACACCTGAAGATTTTACCTAATCCTAGTCCCAGATGACACCTCTTTGTTTATATTTTACCTTGGGTACAGAAAAGAAGGGCTAAGACGCACACATAAAAATGCAAAATAAAAACTTAGATTTAGATTTGGGGGAAAGTGCTTCTGAACAGAAAAGAGCCACATGAGTTTCTTTACATAGCTAATCTGGCTTTAAAAGTCCATTATCATGTGCAAACACACATTCCCAGGTTTAACACCCAGAATATGCATTCAGTGGCTGTAATTATATTGGCCAGTATGCAAATTAGGTGAGCATACAGAAGATGCTCTTTAAGTATGCTGCTTTTTTACTATTCAAAATGTTTATGAATTTCATTTGGATCTTAAAAGATACTGAAGGCCTTGAGCATATGGGAAAGGCTTAAGAAGTGTTGCCTTCAAAGTGGATGTTAATTTGACTTTGAAGTTAGGACAAACTATTTCTCAACTCTCAGAGAAAGGTCTTTAATCTTTCTCTTAACAGAGAGTTTACAGGAGATCATCTGAGGTTTTACTGTTTTTAAAAGAATAGTCTAAAATCTCCTTTTTTGATCTCTTATCACTTTCAAATTTAATGACTATTCTTTTAATTCCTTTATATCATCAATTCACCAAAAGCACTGCATACAATGGGACCTAGGGCATCCTGCGGATCCACTCTCTCCCACTGAAGCAGAGCCGCTGGCAGCTGCTTTTTGGAAGCTGGAAGTTCACCTCAGCAGAGTAACCATCAAATCTCCCTTTTTTTTTTTAAGCTAGAAATACTGCTTCTTTTGGTCACAGTAGACCCCAAATTTCATACTCTGGGATTTTTTTCTTGGGTCTGGGGAGGTAGGGGCCGCAGGGGTGCCTACAGTGGTGATTCTTGACGTATCAAGATCACAGGGAAGTTTCTCCAAGTCGCTGCCTCCCTCACCCTGACACTCTGATACCTCTCCAAGCCTCAGGTTCTGCAGGGGGGCTGCTCAGTTTTGAAAAGAAAAACCAGGCCAACTCAGAAGAACTTGGAAAACTTTGTGGAAATTTGAACTTGAAAATCATAATTAGAGATGGAATTGCCTGAAGTGTCTCCTTTAATCCCTTTGTTGGAGAGGTGAAGTGACTGTTCAGGTACCTAAAAAATGCGATTTGTCCTGGGATCTTATCTCTGGGATGCAGAGAAGTAGCCTGCTTTCAATCACAGGTCTCTAAGCAGACAAGCTTGAAACCTTGCTCTCCACTCTAGTCCATGTTCTGAGTACACTGAGAAGGCTGCGTTAGTGATTCTTGTGGGAGTAATGTGACAGAACAAAAAATACAAACTAGCTGGATTTGGTTTTACTGCTTAAGAAGAAAGGAGGGAACTACCATTTACTTAGCACCTGCTACAAGCTAGTTCCTGTGCTGGGTATTTAATTTGACTCTTTCTATTAAAATTCTGCTCATATTTCAGATACCTCTCTCTCATGGAATATTCTCTAACTTTTATTGCTCTGAGAAATCTTTCTTCTTTGAATTTACAACATTTCATTTGTACTTTTAACATGGTACTTAAGATATTCTTCACTTTGGTTTTTTGTTTGTTTGTTTTTTTACCGGTACGCGGGCCTCTCACTGTTGTGGCCTCTCCCGTTGCGGAGCACAGGCTCCGGACGCACAGGCTCAGCGGCCATGGCTCACGGGCCCAGCCGCTCCGCGGCATGTGGGATCTTCCCGGACCGGGGCACGAACCTGTGTCCCCTGCATCGGCAGGCGGACTCTCAACCACTGAGCCACCAGGGAAGCCCCTTCACTTTGTTTTATAGTGAGGCTGTACAAATGATTTCCTGCCTGAGCCTTGTACACTGCTTGGAAAAAAGAGACCGTGTTTTCCCCATCTGTGTATCAAACCATGGTTGTCTCCGGAGGAGGCTCTGAATATACTTCTGAGCGACTAAACAAATGAACAGGCGAAATAAATGGACCCATTCCCCATGCTGGGTCAGTACTATAACCATTTTGCACATACATACATGATGTGGCTTAGGTCATTACATGAGTAGAAGAAAGTGGATCTGTGTTTTCTAAATAGCTTATTGTTGTTTTAAGATCCCGTTTCCAAAGATTCCTAGAAGTGTGTGCCTCTCTACCAACTCCTGTGCTACTTTAGACACATTTCACATCATTCATTTAATGAGTATTTATTGAACACTTAACTATATTCTGGAGGCTCTATGCAGTATATCCTTAAAATTTTTTTAACTTTTATAAATAACTTTTATAAACACAGCTGAAATGATTCTGGTGTCAGACTGTATGGATACAGTAATTCTGCCACTCACTAGCTGTATGTCCTTAAGGAAGTTATTTAATTATTATTCTGTAAAATCAGAATGAAAATGAAATAAGTGTTGTTGTGAGGAATAAATGCATTTGTATATAATACTGAGAAGTGCTTGGTATATAGTATAAGCACTATGTTGAGTGTTTGTTGTTATTTATAAGGATACAAACATAGAAACAGGTACATAAACCCAGTATTTCTTAAAATCTCTTTCCTTTTAACATTTTTATCAGACACAGTGAGTGGAACACAATGATGGGTATTAGCTTCCCTTGCTTTTCCTACAACTAACTACACCTACACACCTGCATCCCGCACCCTATGAAACACATACTGAGGGACATGTAAAACCTAATACGCTTCCTAATAGGAAATTAACCTAAAGTTATTTTCCTACAAATGAGAATGGGTTCTCCTGACAAGCAGTTTATATTTATTGGATAATTCCATCTAGGGTTAGAGTATGAACATGATATTCTTTTCTTAGAACTTTGAAATCAGCAACTCAGTATCACCATGTTATAACCAGCTGTATGTGATATAACCAAAAGGCAGGCAGAAGGAGAGAAAAGAGAGTAAATGCAAGAGATCCAGTAAGCCTTGGACTTTTTTTTCCCCTTACACTTACTTTTTGGTGATCAATGTACCCAAATATAATGATATGAACTCAAAATCATGTAAATTAGTACTTTTTTAAAAAATTAGTTCTTTTTAAACCAAGGTTTTATATCCCCCTAACTACATGGTGATGAGGTACATGAAGTCCTGGACAGAAAAAGTAATTAAAAATAGGATTTTTAGGGCCTCCCTGGTGGCGCAGTTGTTGAGAGTCCGCCTGCCGATGCAGGGGATACGGGTTCGTGCCCCGGTCCGGGAGGATCCCATATGCCGCGGAGCGGCTGGGCCCGTGGGCCATGGCCGCTAAGCCTGCGCGTCCGGAGCCTGTGCTCCGCAACGGGAGAGGCCACAGCAGTGAGAGGCCCGCATACCGCAAAAAAAAAAAAAAAAAAATAGGATTTTTATATTAAAACAAATATAAACTGTGTATGGAGCAGAATGCAAAAATCACACGAATTTTTAGGACAAAATACTTCAAAGAAACTGCAAGCAGACAATTTCTGTTCATGCCCACTAGTCCCTTCTCTAGTTCTAAAAAGTTTGTTTAAAAAAAAAAAAGTTTGAGGAGTAATGATATAAATTACAATTAGCAAGGTAAAACAAGGTAGGGTAGCCGTAAGATATGGAAACAGAAGAGAAAGTGTAATTGTAATTGGTAGCTAGTCAGAAAATTGTCTGTTTCAAAAAATTGAACTCTCCTAGGGACTTCCCTGGTGGTCCAGTGGGTAAGACGCCACGCTGCCAATGCAGGGGGCCCAGGTTCCATCCCTGGTTGGGGAACTAGATCCCGCAAGCATCCCACAACTACAGCCCAGCACAGCCAAAATAAATAAATATTTTTAAAAAACCAAACCAAAACAAAAAATTGAACTCTCCTAGAATTCCTCAAAGAACAACTTCTGAACCATCCCGTGTTACTCCTTTAAAAATTTTTATAATGTTATTCTTTTAAACAAGACCATTTCAAAGTGCTCAGAACAGGGACTGGGATATAGTAAGTACTATGTAATTTTAAGTAAATAAATGGTTTAAAACTAAATAGAACATGCTGTTGGATTATTTTTGCTAATAGCTTGTTCGGGGCTTTTATATCTATCTTTAACTGTCATCCGCATCTTTATGGTCCTCAGAGGCCAAGGTCATATTGGTCCTGTGGTCCCCCTTGGCCAAGGCCGAGGTCATATTCGTCATATGGTCCCCCTTGGCCACGGCCAAGGTCCTATTCTTGAGCTTCCCTCTCAAACTCAGCCTTCTTCCTAAGATGCCTATCTTAATTCCCTTTCTCACGACATATTCACAGACCTGTCTCGGACGTTTCTTATTCTTTGGAGGTCCTTGACAAAAGGAAGTAGAGGAGAGGAAGGACTGGAAATGAGGAATAAAACAGAGACAAACCCAGAAACACTGGCCTTGATGATTTCTGCCTTCTCCAAGTAAAGGTACCTGGGCTCCACTCAAGCAAAGTCCAACAGTAACTAACTCCTTGAACAGTCGTCTTTTTAATAAAGGTGGGAAATGAACATGATACATATTTAACCTAGAAGTGTTCACAGCAGTGGGAAAAACACCCAGCCTCTGAACTCCACTCTTTTTTTACATCCTTACTATATTTTGTTGTTCACTATCGATCAAAGATAGGCCTGGACAAATGGGTGAAGTGCTGGAGGTGGCACATTTGACCCCTATATACATTCTCGGCCTTCATGTGGTTTTACAGGACCTTTTATTTTGAATGTCTAAAGAGCCCGTTGAGGTCCAAGTATGTATGTACGTGGAAAGAATAAGGGCTATCCTGTGAACAAACTTCCCCTCAAAGTCTGCTCTAAGCTGACATGACCGGAAGGCTTGGAGAACCCGAGCTTTGTGTCCGACAACGAACCCACACCCACACCCACATCCATCAGGTTAGAAAACAGGCGTCTTGATTTTTCAGACCGCTTATGATGTGTTTCTCTGTAACTGATACAGAAGCAGAACTTGGTAATAATGTAGAGAAGCAAAATAAGACTCACGGTTGCTTTGACTTTAGACAGAGATGGTTTTGTATTTTAATTATATTTATATCTAAATTGGTCCTGGGAAACAACAAAGAGAGGAGAAAACACAACAGGGACATAAAGACCAAAAGAAATCACAAAGGGCTCAAAAAGGTAACATATGAGGGAAAAAAATCTCCTACTTTGTCCCTTTTCTACCTTTTTTTTTTTTAACACTATCATCAACACCTAGTACATGTTAAACAAATATGGCAGGGGGCACTGAGGACTGAATTTGTAATGTATTTTCACAACATATTGGTTTACACTGTGATCATAGATCATCAGAGCTGTCACTTTGAAATGACCCTTCAATATTTTTGTTCTGTTTTTTTTTAATCCTGAAAGGAAAAGAAGCCAACAACAAATTCTTGTATGCTTATTAAAAAAAATTGCTATCAAATAAATTCCTCTCCTACAAATGTATTACGACCCACCCAGTGACATGGGCGGAGGCACTTGGGAGGTCACTCAGACTGATGAGATGAGGCTCCTTGCTTATCCCAAGTGGCCTGGGGAGGGAGGCAGGGCTCTCACCTTGTTTGGAGCTGACATCCGAAGGGATGTGTGACGGGTGTGATCCTGGAGAAAAGTGCTCGTCGCTGTAGGTGATGAGGGGGGTGAGAGGATGGACTGCGTGGGATGGCTGCACCACGGGCACTTTATTTGACTGCAAAGTAATCACAAGGACAACCGTTAATATGGACGCCCAGCTCCTGTCTCCTCTTCCCGCAGAAGTCACACAATAGCAGTCATTGGGCACCAGCACAACCCGAGAATCATCTCCAGACCTGGACAACTGAAGCATCTGCTCTACTCACTTAGATCTTCAGGATTTTCTCATGTTCAGGACTCAAGTACATGAATAGCCCACCAAGAAACAACCGGTTATTTAACCAAGGCCCCTTTGGAGATTTAGGTTGGTCACTATTATTCCATATGACATAAGTTCTAAACATACATATTTACACTCCCCTTTTGGATTATCTCCTCAGGTTAAAGTCAGCCAAGAGCTACTGGAGCAAAAGTTGTGAATGTTTTATAAACTCTTTATTCATTATATATGTTTAGCATAAAAAAGGCACTCAATAAATATTGTTCAAAGAATACATAAATGAATAAATATTGTCAACTTGAAGGGCAACTTTTTAAACAACCCAGTGTATATAAATCTGCTGTATTGATATCACCTTAGTTTATAAAATTCATAATTCTAGAGTTGTACATCTTTAAGAACCACCTTATACCACTTAGTTTTATAGTTTTATAGTTTTGTCAATCAAACATGACCATCATTCATTATGCTTTAGAGCTGCTCAGTTCATCTTCAGGTTCTTTAGTTTCTAGAAGTCTTAATTGATAAGAACAAATTCCCAATCTTGAGTGTAACTGCATAATGTGAAATATGGCTTGTCAGAACACTCTAACTTGTTAACTTTATATTTTAACATATTTTATATGTCTTATATGTGTTTAAAAGTAAACTTTATATTTAATTTGGAATTCTAAAACTGTAAAACAGTAACCCATTTTAGAGGTTCAGGTTATTTATCTGGACTTCATCAATTTGAAATCTGGAATTCTTTTGTTTGGCTAAAGTTTACCCCGCCCCCCACCCCGCCCCCAAGAAAGTGCTTACAAAGCAAATCAGTAATATAAACAAGATTCAGGCAGTTTAACCTAATCAGGGGATTGTTTTAAAAGAAACTCTACCTACCCCCCCCAAGAGAGTAAACTCAACACAATTATATACATGCAAAATACGTTTCTGATTTTAAATTCATCTCCTAATTAAAGCAGTCTCAGGAAGATCTCTATTTAGAAACACTACAGTAATAAGTAACTTGTGAATTTAAGAGGAATAGACTATAATGAATTGTAAATATTCTCTCATTCACTAGTTCAGACATGCCTTCACCACAGCCAGTTTGAAATAGTGAGACTGTTACTGTACTACAGACTAAAACGCACACGAAATCACTTTCTCCGGAAACAAATATCTGTATTAAAAAATTTAAGTGCCTGAAAACTGCACAGTGTAAACTGCTTAAAATGTAGGGACATATCTGAACGGCTGAGGGCCCATAACACACTTGTGTGTGGTGGCTGCACCTATGATGTACGCTGATTATTTCATGTTTTTTTTACAAATTAGGTATAAACAGTACGTGGCTCCAACAGGAAAAACCATCCCCTCAGGAAAATTAGGAATAATCATACTAGTAACACTTAATTCTCTTTACAGTTAGTAATAGTAATTCTCTACACCCTACCATTACAACCTGCACCCAAAAGAAACTTATGAAAAAAAAAGCAAGGGGAAAAAAATCACACTTTTTTAAACAATGATATAATATCCATACTAGACTTTCCCCTATTTTATAATTATCAGCTTCTCTCTAATGGCAGAACTTGCGTAGCTCATATAGCCCTTGGCATTTATTAAACAGAGCACCATTATCAAAGCCACATGCCTTTTCTCCCCACACTTCTGCACAGACATCTATGCATATAAATGTGTAAAAGGTTAAAAAAAATCTTTCAATGCTTTTCAAGGGTTAATGATGCAGTTTGTCAAATACACAGAATGAGCTTCTTAAATACTTAGAATGCTAAATGAATGCTTCTTAAATATTTAGAATGCTAGAGGAAGTGGGAGGTGGGTGGGTGTGAGAATATTATTATTATAAACCCTTTTAAATACAGCAAAAATCGCAACACCCAAATGCTAGAATGAATATATTGCAACTATAGTTTAGAATAACTGCTCTGAGTTTCATTTTTCAGAAGTTTCATAAGAAGCATAATCGCCAAACAATCTACTTAGATATTTTCTTGGGGTAGTTAAAAAAGCATTGCAGAAATCTTCCGGGAAAAATATATATATATATTTATTTTGCATGCCTTTCTCATTTCCAGAGCACCACCTTAAGGAACCTGCATTAGCAGGCAGCATCTTCTTAATGTCTGACCTACCCCTCCAGTCATCTAGCTCAGAATCCGGTGCCATGAATTTTTGTTAAATTATGCTATCCTTGCTCTCCTCTTAATTTTACGGTTTTCAAGACAGATTTGCTTTCCTGTGGGAAGGAGATAAGAAGCTGAGGATTTTCATTTAAGCTCTGGCCTTGTCTTATATTTTGCAAGATGGATAGCGGAAGCAGTACTAGTAGGTGTGTTAAAGCCAACAAGGATTATGTCTATTTTTGTGGCCAAATAATAAAAGAAATATGAAATCTCAATAATATGAGCGGGCCCAGTTCTAGGCTTTATATCTTACCTCCTGCTGATCACCTCTGCTACGCATACAAAAGGGTCCAACCGACACCATGGATGCTTGGCACGTCGCCCTCACAGTCAAGTGTCCTCAGCCCTAAACAGCGGGCTTCCTCTGACATCAGGAGCTGCTGCCCTCTGATGCTACACGCACACACAAGGCGAGAAGCCAGGCACTGCGACTTTGTGTAAGTTTTAAGACAGACAATAAAACCATTCTTTTTTATCGCCCACCTTAGGGTTTTTTCTCTTTTTTTTTGAACTTTTAATTTTATATTGGAGTACAGTTGATTAACAATGTTGTGTTAGTTTCAGGTGTACAGCAAAGTGATTCAGTTATACATATACATGTACCTATTCTTTTTCAAATTCTTTTCCCATTTAGGTTGTTACATAATATTGAGCAGAGTTCCCTGTGCTCTACAGTAGGTCCTTGTTAGTTATCTCTTTCAAATACAGCAGTGTGTGCATGTCAGTCCCAAACTCCCAACATAACCATTCTTAATTCTAGTCTTCTCACCTCCAAATAACAATGTGCTGTATACTGGGGAGGGGAGTGTGTGAGGAGAGAAATAACTAATTGACCACTTAGCTTCTATAGACAAACTTACGTAACTACATTATAATGCCTAGTTACAGGTATATATGTGGGCACATGTGTATATTCATTAAGCACCTAAAATGTGCCAAGCACTATTCTAGTGCAGATGGCCAATACAGACAAGGTCTCTGTTCTCACATAGCTTCCTTTCTAGGGGCCTGGAAATGGGGATGCGGGTATTGGAGACCAAAAAAAAAAAAAAAAAAAATGTGTAAAAAACAAAACAAAAACCCCAAGCAAAATCTGAAAAGACAACATCAAGTGCTATGAAGAAGAGAAACCAGGTGATAGAAGAGACACTGTATATCTAATCATATGCCTTCGTATCACATTAAAGCCGTAAGAAACCGAAAGTTCATTTAGTCCAAGATCCTTATTTTCTAAGACAGGAAGCTGAAAAACAGAGGTCACCAGGGAATGGGTGATCAAGCCATGACTAACGTCAACACTTAGAGTAAGACAGCCTTGCTCACTACACAACTCCAGTAATATAAGGCCACTGTGAAGAAAATGGGAATGGAGACCCCAGGGGCACTTAAGAGAGTGGAACCAAGCAGTAGAGAAATACCATCTTTCTGGTTCCTACTCTGTGCTGGGAACTGTGCACCTAGTACTGTACCTAATAGGACCCCAGTCTCCTGACTCCCCCTCTGATGCTTTTCCCAGCACACAGCTCCCTGTAAGGGAGGGAGGAAGGGCAAAACTCACTTCGATTCTTTTTCATTCACAGGTACAGTCAGGTAAGTCTTAGCTTCCAGAGGAGAACCACCAGGTACTCCCAACATGTGTCCTTTCCTTGATCATCTCAGGAAAACAGCCTGCACAATTATTCCACCTTTACAAGATACCTGGCAGCCTTAAGTCGTCCCAAATTCTCCACACCTGCTCAGAGAGAGGTTCAGTGACTTGTCTACACTCGTACGGCAGCAAGTGGCTGAGCCAGGCCACAGACCTTCATCTTCTGATTCTAGCTATACATCTCAGGCAGGTGACCAGTCAGGTGAGCAAAGGAAAAAGATGGAAAGAGCAGGTACTGGAAAAGGGGTAGAAAATATCAAGGGTGGATTCGAGAACACAGCTCTCCTGCCTACACTCAGCACCCGTAAGTGGCCATTCAGGAGGAATCCCGCACTCTTTTCCCAAACTGGAAAAACCACCATCAGGCCACCCTACCTGCGAAGCACATAATGATTACAGTAACTAACCCTTAGCCAAGTACTTCCTATGTACTAAGCACTTTATAAGTATCTTTGAGGCAGATACTATCCTTATCCTCCTTTTCCAGATGGGGAGGCTGAGGCACAGAGAAGCTAAGTAACTTTCCTGAGGACCCAGAGCTAGTAAGTGGCAAAGCCAGGTTCAAATGCAGGAAGTCTGGCTCTCGAGGCCACGTTCATTACCAGTAGACCATGTGGCCTCTCTCAAGAGCCCAGCTCATAAAATCCTGGACACTGAGTTGACCCTCTGGGCCGTAGCTGACAGTATGTGACATCCATGAAATGCCCGTGTGGTCTCTGTCCCCCGCACAGGAATCACATCAGACAAAGAGGCACCTTCGTAGAAGCGGTTAGAGCTGGAGACTCAACTGCCACCTTTCTCTCCGGGACTGGATAACATTCCAAGGAAGCTGGCTTGGCTGCCACCCAGGCTGGTCCCTGCAGGTAAGGACTTCTTTGGCATCACGGCCAATAAGACCCACACCTCCTGCAGACACGAAGTGGGTGCCACTTAGGGATCCAGAGAATCAGCCCCAAAGCAGCATTCCCAGAAACGACCCGCTCACCGCTGGCAATAACTCGAGCTGTTGTGAATGTCGTCAGCCTCTGAGGATGTGGTCTGGGAAGGACTAAAAAGTGTGAGTTCAGCTCCCTCCTGGCTAAGGCCATGGGCCTGCTGCTAAGTGGAGTAACAGGGGGAAACCTGCCGGCCTGCTGGCTAGTCTCCGTTGTGCACATCTCCACACCTCCACTAAACCCACAGCGCAGGATCTGGCTGTGCATAAAGGTCCTGAGTTCCATTTCAATCAGCTGTGCATTTTATCAACAGTCCTGGTGATAACCGAATCCAGGGGAATTTTGACACTCCACCAACTTACTGAGATGAGGAATTTCATCTGGCCTAAATCGTTAGGGTGGCGTTTTACTTTTTATTAAACTCTTAAGAAGTCTGGTGTTCGTGAAGTAGAAGCCGTGTAATTTCATATCGTGCCTTCCCGTCCTCTTCTGAGAATCTGAGCTTCTCAAGCCTTCCCACAAAGAGCAGCAGATTTAATTTGCCCCAAAAGGATACAGTGATTCTTGCGTTCACTAGAACTCAAAAGTAACACCTGGTACTGGAAATCTTTCCTAAGATCCACCAAAGCTAAACACCTGATTCAGATCTGGTGTGGCGGTCAAATCTAAATGACTACCGGCTGTGATGCAGCAGCTTTTTTCAGATAATGATGAGGTCCCAGACTTTGCAGACTTCCTGAGCAGGAACTGATAAAACTCTAAGGCTCGCAAAGGACAAATATTCCACAAGCCCAACTCTGGAGGCAAAGGGATGGTCTCTACTGGACACCTGGAATATTTTCCCTAAGAGAGGAAGGAACATGTTGTAGGGAAGGAATTAATATGCACTGGACACCCAGTAAGTGCCATCATTATGGCCATGCCTTTACATCTCTGGCTGGCACTCATGCACAGAGGTGGGCGGTATCATCTCTATATTTATAGATGAGAAGGCTGAGTCCTTTTGGACACAGCTAAGTAATAATCAGAGGAGAGAGAACTTGTGCTGGCACAACTGGGCACCCATGTCCCTGACTGTCCTGCCCCACATTGCTCACTACTCAGCTCCTCTCTCCACCGCTGCTCCAAACCACCCTGCCAGCTGAGCATGACCTGCCCTGGGCTCAACTGTAATGAAGGGTCTGGAGAGAACAATGGGCCACTTGGGAAAGACTGATGTCACCAGCAGGACTCCAAACAGACTGATGGAATTGCTGATAAAATGAAAAGGTGTGACGCGCCCTCTGTGTTCCCACTTCTCTATAAGGTGATGATTTCTATAGGTTTCCTCCTTGAAACCTAAAGTCACCCCTAAGTTAGGTGTTACAGTTTACGTTACACAGAGAAGAAAGCCAAGGTTCTGAGAGGGTAAGCAGTTTATACAAGATCACACAGGATGTTAAGCGGCAGAGACAGGATTTGGACCCAAGTTGGAGACTCTGAAGTCCACAGCTTGTATCCCAAGGAACCAAAACCAGACGGTGCCGGCATCCTCTGGTTGCCAAGTGGATGAGATGAGTAATAATACAGTTTAATATTCAAGTACGTGGGAACTGGAGGCAGGGCGTTCAAACATTCAAATACCAGTTAGCTGCTATGCTTAGGTAACTCAATTTTTCAGAATCTCGGTTTTCCCATATGTAAAATGGGTAGACTAATACCTCACAGGATGAAGGTGAGGATTAATGAACAACGCAAATAAAATATCTATCAAGTCCTGGCATATAATATAAGCTCAATAAATATTTGTGAAATGGATAAAGAAGAAAGGGAAAAGAGGGCCAATAAATGAATTACTCTGCTCTCCAAAGTTCAAATCACTCATCTCTAAGACACAGTACAGCTTAGAATTTAGAACTGTGCTTTCTTTCAGATGAATTACCTGCCAACTCTCCCTTCTGCAACTGGTTTAATAGGAAGACAACTGGATTCCCTGTCTGCTTTCACATTCAAATCTCCAATTTGATATGTTATTTTGGTTGAAATACAGGAAGAAAATCTGACCTCACACAGATACGTTGTTGAAAAGGGAAGGATTATTTTAATAATTTTTTCAGATAATTGTGGATCTTCTTCTTTGATACTAAACCAAAACTCAACAAGTGGTGATTGAAAGGCTTGCTGCAATGTAGAATCAAAAAGCTTATCAATATATTTTTCCTACTCTTACATTAAAATCGATGGCTCTGTCTTGCACTTTGAATTCACCCATGTATCACTTTGCATTGGGTCATTTGGAAAATAGCCTTCACTGAGTTGACGTATTTTGTTACACAATATAAAAATCACATTCATTAATGTCATCACTCATCTCATCAGAAAAGCTTTAAGGATTTGGGAAGTTATCAGGCCTACAGCAGTGGTTAACAAGTTCTCTAAAATTCTAATTTTCGCTTGAAAGCTCCAATTTTATCACTGGCAACAAATGCTATCAAGTGTTTTCACTGAAGAGAGAGACTCACCTTACTCATTTGTGAGAAAGTATCTGCCAAACACCAAAGTCCAAAGAACCACAGTTTGTCTGTCAGTTATGCAGTCAAGGGGTCAAGATTTAATAAAATTAAAAAAATTTCTACTGCTTCCTCAAGGATATTCTAAGTGACACTGGCATTTTTTCTCCCCTGGGAGGGTGTTGTGGTGCAGAATTCAGTGACTATTAGTACCTCTTGGTGCCAAGGCATCAATAGTTTTACCCACTGTCGCTCTTGGACCAATGATGCAAATGCCAACACACAGCGGAGAAGGCAACTAATGTGTTGCCGTTATCACGACAGTAGTTTTGACCTCGTGGACACCCTATCTCAGGGAGCCCTTTGAAAACTGCTGCCTGTAGTAAAGTAATGGTACAGAAATAGTTGTTGATTGTGGATGATCTAAGCCAATAAGGTGAAAAGCATTATTTTTGTTAAGCTGAATTCAGAGAGAAATTGATGAATGGGTTACAAAGGTAGAATGCTTTCATGATGTACTAAGTTACCATTTTTTCCTTCCTATTTGCTAGTATCATAAATCTGTAAATCAAGAGAAATTTGAAAAGCAAACAATCAAAAGTAATATATACCACATCCTTTTAAATAACATTAAAATTTCTTTACACTCCTTCAACTCTTTTAACTCAATATAGAACCCCAGAGACTCGTGTTCATTCATTCAATTTGAATTATTTTCTTCAAAGGAATTCTTGACACATACTAGCTGGGAATAAGGATTTCCACCCTTTGGTGCTAAGAAGCCTTCTTCAACTTCCTCGGGTACACCAGTCATCACTGGCTTTGCGCTTGCAGCCCCAGGACATGACGCAATGCGTTTACCACACTGCATTGTTACTACTTGTTTGTGCATCTGTTTCCTAGATAGAGCTCAGGTCTTGGTAACATATTGCCAGTGTCTAGCATAGGTCCCGGTAAAGCGGAGACAATCAGTACCTACTTCTTGTGACTAAAGGTCTGAATGAGGCTTTCAGCACTAAGAAGTCAGCTCTGCTCAAGAAAGAATTCCTACCCTTAAATTAAAAACAGGGATTGAGGGCTTCCCTGGTGGCACGGTGGTTGAGAGTCCGCCTGCCGATACAGGGGACACGGGTTCGTGCCCCGGTCCGGGAAGATCCCACATGCCGCGGAGCGGCTGGGCCCGTGAGCCATGGCCGCTGAGCCTGTGCGTCCGGAGCCTGTGCTCCGCAAGGGGAGAGGCCACAACAGTGAGAGGCCCGCGTAACAAAAAAAAAAAAACCAGGGATTGATCCTCGTATTTTCTATTGCTGCCTAAAAAATTATCGCAAATTTATCAGCGGCCTTAACACATCACAAGGTATTGTCCCTCTGTTTCGGCGGGCAGGGTCCTGGCATGGTGTGACCTGTTTCTTAGCTCAGGGTATCACAAGGGTTGGCCGGGCTGAGCTCCTGTCTGGAGACTCTGCCAGCTCACTCTTGCTGTTAGTAGGATTCATTTCCTTGTGGTGATCCCCATTTCCCTGATGCTTATCACGGGGGGGCCACTCACATTCCTTGACAAGCAGCCCCTATGCTGAGCATCAAATGCTTCTTGCTTTGAGTCTCTGATTTCTTCTTCTATGACCTCTGGAGAAACCTGCTTTCCAAGGACCCCCCATGTCAGGGGTCTGTCAGGCCTGCCCCATAACCACTCTTTCCTAAAGCCAACAGTGAGAGTAAGAGAGCAGAAGTGGGGGGCAGCTCGATCAGCTCAGGATGCTGCAAGACCTGATGCCATCTTTTTTTTTTTTTTAATGTTGAGCCTTCTTTTAATTTATTTATTTTTATTTTTGGCTGTGTTGGGTCTTCGTTTCTGTGCGAGGGCTTTCTCTGGTTGCGGCGAGCGGGGGCCACTCCTCATCGTGGTGCACGGGCCTCTCACTGTCGTGGCCTCTCTTGTTGTGGAGCACAGGCTCCAGACGCGCAGGCTCAGTGGTTGTGGCTCACGGGCCTAGTTGCTCCCGCGGCATGTGGGATTTTCCTAGACCAGGGCTCGAACCCGTGTCCCCTGCATTAGCAGGCCGATTCTCAACCACAGCGCCACCAGGGAAGCCCCTGATGCCATCTCTTAAGACAGAGATCACCCCCTCCACTCTCAGTTTTTCTCTGTTGGCAAAATGTTATCACCAATTAATCTTGAGCAGATAAAAATGAGTACCATTACAAACGTTATTCATCTGGTGTTATAGTTCTTCTGGCTACACTATAAAGTCCTGAGGTTTAGTTTTGTGTCTTCCTCCTCTCCTTTTCGCTCTTTTTAATCCAGGGACTATATCGTCAACAGCGTGTTACTCACATGCATCAGAGCTGAGGTCAGTGGCGGCTCGGAGGGGAAGGGATAGGAGAGGACTCAAACATCTTCCCCTCCCCTCCTCCCAACGTCAGGAAAGTCAGGGAGAGCTATGTGCAAGGAAAGTTCCAAGGTAACTACAGGGTCATGGCTTAAAGAATGGAAAAGGGCAATCACTAAACAGAGTTGAGGCTCCAAACAGATTTATTTTGAAGAAAACGTTAACAACCAACCTATCAGATTTCGGCCCATTATCTGCCTTTTAAGAAAATTTTTAGAAAAATCATTATTTTATATTTAAGTGCAACTCTCTTATTACAAGCGTCTATCTAACCTGAAGCTTTTGGCTTAAATACCTGCCCTTAAAGAGTCATATAATTGTCTTACCATTTATTAATTGCTAATAATGCACTAAATGCTGTATGAAATCAACATGGTAGAAAGGAAATAAATCAAAGTTGTAGGTTAAAACTGGATGCTTGAGTGAGAAAGACAAGAGAAGGGACATTCACGGAATATTTACGATATTCTAGGAACTACGAATGATACTTTCACACTTGTGATCAAATTTATTTCCTCATTTTCAAATAAGGAAACAAACAGGCTCAGAAAAGTTAAGTTCTGCCCAATGTCACATAGGTTAGCTTGTCAGTGTTTGAACCTGGATTCTATCCCGAACAGATGGACTGTTCACTTTGAGCTGCTGAAAAGAATGGGAACAAGGGGAATAACTCATTCTGGGAGCCTAAAGGGGACCCACACGTTTCAGTCACTGGAGTCTGTAACTCAACAGACTGGGGTTAAGCCGAGAAAAGATCAGAGCAAAAGGGAAAATGACTTATAATTAGGTAAAGCTGCAACATCCTATTATTTGATTGATTTCACAACACCTTCACCACACCCCTAACCTTCTGAGTGCTGTATTTTTCATGTTAAAGACTGTTCTTTGAAAATTACGAGAAAGAACTGGAATCATTCAAGATAAACAAACAAACCAAAGAACAAAACAAACAGCTTTGAGATTTACTGTGCTAGTGGTAAGACATTACGAGATGACGCCAGACAGTGGCTAATTCAGAAGCTGAATAAAGGGGTGAGGCAGAGATGAAAGGAAGGATCACTAGATTCTAAGGAAGAGGAGACTGCCTGGGTTACTGGCTGTAGGAGTGGGGGGTTCTGTGGGGTGCAGAGGTAGATGTGAGATTTTAGAGTGGAAGGACATGGGGTAGAACAAGATGCCAACGGTTCGTGGCATTTTCTGGATCATAGACATCGTGATCTGATGAAAGCGGTGTGAAAATGTTTTTATATACAAACACAATCACACATTAATGGACTGGGGTGGGAGGTTTCAGTGTGTACAGTGTGTACAGGGGAGGACAGGGAACGGAGTAGCCCATGGACCCTAAATTAAAAACTGCTGCCCTGGGCTTCCCTGGTGGTGCAGCGGTTGAGAGTCTGCCTGCCGATGCAGGGGACACGGGTTCATGCCCTGGTCCGGGAAGATCCCACATGCCACGGAGCGGCTGGGCCTGTGAGCCATGGCCGCTGAGCCTGTGCGTCCGGAGCCTGTGCTCCACAATGGGAGAGGCCACAACAGTGAGAGGCCCGCATACCGCAAAACAAACAAACAAACCAAAAAAAAAACAAAAAAAAACTGCTGCTCTATTCTAAAAGAGAAGTGCTTTAGCGATCACTAAATCATAAACATTTATTATTATTAATAAGCTGGAGTTTAATTAGCATGTTGAAAGTAGTATTTGTGTGGGTCATTGGGAAATAATGAAAGGCAAGCAAGTCAGTGAAGGTGGGTGAGAAGTCAGGGCCAGGGCCTTCTTTGTCTACCACAGAGAGCACTGAGCACAAGCAGCGAGCGACAGTTTCCTCTGTAGCCCAGTGACAAGGCTGTGTAACGACAACAGGCAACAGGAAAGGGCAGAATGAGGCAACTCCAGGAGCTCTAGAACCAGAGGGAGTGTACTGCTTTGGGGTGAGTGGATCCCCAGAAGTTCTCCTCTGAATCTCATCACCCATCAATCCTGAATAGACTCGGTCAGGTTTTCTGGGGCTGGTTTGAGCACAGGCTGGTTAAAAAAGACTCTCTCCACCCACTGCCCAGGGATAGGTATTCAAAGGGAAGGTTAAGTCTTCCCACTGCCACCACAGCAGAATCTATCTATCATCCAGTTTCAGAGGGTTGGAAGATTTCCCCATGGCCCTCAGAACGTCCAGTCCGAGAACTGGATGACCCTAGATCTCCTTGGGGGAGAGGGGAAGGGGGGAGCCTGCATGGGGTGGAGGGCAAGGAAGTCCCACAGCTACCCAGGAGAGTGGATGAGTTGTTTTTATGTTCGGGCTGCAAACGGATGGTACAAAATTCCACAGGAGCAAAGGCCAACAGGCTTAAACCTGGTATTTTCATATTGAAAAGGGATCCTTCACACTTAAAGTAACTATGAAAAGCATGTGCCTTATTTTAGTTTAGATAAAATTGAGTTCTGTTTTAAGATCAGGTGTGAAGCATTTACAGAACAGTAATAAGAAGGCTTATGTGCCAATTTTGTCCCATCAAGCTGTCTCTGATTTTAATAAGTGCCATACGTGTAAAATAGTCTCTGCTTAAAACTGGGTGTTTTGAAAAGTGAAAAGAGTAACATTTATGTCTGTGAGGGACCCGCATTTTCCTACAGTATTTGCTAAAGAGTCTTTCAGAAATCAAAGAAAGAAATGCAAATTATTTTGGCTTCAGCTACTAACAATAACACTCTAATTGAGAGCTACAGCTTATTAGGAAAAGCAAATCATTTTCTATGAATGTGTCAATGTGATATTTACACTGTAAGATACGCATTAAAGCTGTTCTACAGAGCTATGCTGTCCAATATGGTAGCCACTGGTCACCAGCTTTTGAGGGCTTGAAATGTGGCTAGTCCAAATGTAGATGTGCTGTAAGTATAAAATGCACACTGGATTTCACACAGTTAATGTGGAAAAAAGAATGTAAAATATCTCAGTAATTCTTCACATTGATTACATGTTGAAATAACATTTTGGTTATACTGTGTTAAATAAAGTTATTACTAAAATTGATTTTACCTGTTTCTCTTTACTTTTCTGATGGGGCTATGAGAAAACTTTAAATTACATGTATGACTTGCAGTTGTGGACTCACATTATATTTCTGACAGCTCTGCTTTACAGTTTGAAAATCTACAGGTAAGAATGCACCTTTCCCTATTATACTCCAATTTGACTTAAAACAAATAAACAAAAAAGGCATATTTATTAACAAAAGTTCCTTTTATGGAAAAGGAAACTTATGGATAAAGAAACTGAAAATCAGAAAAGTTTAGTGGTAGAGATGGAAATTAAACATTGGATTCCAATATCCCATACTGAGGGCCAAGTCAGTAAGTTTAAAACCAAATATTTATATGACAAGTAGTATAAAACTATACATTTCATATTATAGCATGAAAGGAATTACTAAATGATATCTATCTTTTATAGGTCAGTGAGCCTTTTGAATAAATGGTGTGTTGCACAGCGGTTATATGTAACTTCTTCAACTTGTCAGCACAGATTACTTTTAAAAACACCTAATACACATTTTCAGATTCATTACAAGTTAATGGTTAACTCATTCCTTGATGGGTAACCATCTTTCCATCTCACACCAGAATATATTGTCTGAAAAAAACCAAAACCCAACACACTAGAGTTTATCTTGAGTGAAAATGATGCTGCAGACATCACCATTTATAGGATATACTTTTATGAGTCAAGGAAAAAAAAACTTTTGCTTGGGATTTGAAACCAAATTCTTGAAATGAGTTGAAACTGAGGCATAAAACCTGAGTGACAAATGAAGTAGATTACATAAACAGGATTTTATGTAATTTACTACATTTCGATTCATCTTAAAGCCCACAAATAAGTCAAACTAGAACAGCAAACTTTCCTTGAAAATGTTTGTCTCAATGGTATAAAAAGAGGAAGCAAAATGTAAAGACCCTTTAAAAACTCAGTTCTATTCATATATTATAACAGAGAAATGCCCTATAGCCAGTGGAAAAGTATAGCAGCAAAAACGACAACAGCTATTCTCTGCTGGTGCAAAAGGATACTTCCACAAATATAAAATCAAAGATAAACTCTATTTTGTAGCATTTATTGTGAATAGGAAATTTCCTTTTTGAATTTTATTTTGCATCCTTTTTGGGAAAACTTGCTGATGAACTCAAGGCAGATACCGAATGCCTGATCTACAAACCTTTCCCAGGAGCAACCTAGGTTACTGTTTATTTACAGCACTGTATTGGAGTTGGCTTCTACTAGCCCTCCAGAGCCGACTGATAAATTTTCAGGAATTTTGAGAACCTGTTAATATTACGTTGGTAGCTTGAAATTGGCCATGGTGGGATTATTTATACCATGAAAATTGGCAAATATGAAAAGTCACTGCCACTTCCCCCCAAACTGGTTGTTAAACATGAAACAGCACACCACTGGCAAACACTGAATCCCTTCCTAAATTACCGGGTGAAAAAAACTTTTCTTTCCTTATTGCTCTTTGACAAGCAACAGGAACATATTCTCGATCTTTGCCTGAAACCGTTCCAGAATAAGAAGTTTCAAAGATCGTCATTTGATGCGATCTAGGATGACCTGAGCCATGTCCCCAGGCCCTGCTAACACTGGGAAAACGTGTGGCGGCTGGGCATTAACTACTCTGCCTGGTTCCCTGCCATTGGG
This sequence comes from Mesoplodon densirostris, assembly GCF_025265405.1. Classification (NCBI taxonomy): domain Eukaryota; kingdom Metazoa; phylum Chordata; class Mammalia; order Artiodactyla; family Ziphiidae; genus Mesoplodon; species Mesoplodon densirostris. The sequence continues at coordinate 75,415,499 of NC_082661.1, forward strand.
CTTCAGCAGCACCGGGTCTGAGTCAGCAAATAGGAGGAGCTCCACCACGTGGCACTGACAAGAGAGTTGTAGAAGATTTGCGGGCATTTTCTTCCTTGCTCTCCTGGAAATAGTTCATGCAGCCCCCAAAAAGGATAAAATGCTTAATGGAATTACTTTTGAAAGTTATCCGTAACAAATGAATTTTACACAGAAAAGCAAACAATTGAAACTATGTCATACATGCATTAAAGAAATCAGCTTCCAACATGAGGGCGGTATATCAAAGAGCAATTGTCCAGACAAACTGCACAGAACCAGGTACTGGACTAAATATTAAACAAGAGGGGGATGAGATGCTGCTGTCTTTACAGCACTTTTACTCAAGAAATAGGACATAAATACTCCATAGAGAATATGAGAATCAACTTAGGGATCTCTGAAAGCAGTTATGAATTTTAGGGAGAAGTGTAAAGGAGCAAAAATAACTTAAGGGCTAATTAAGGAATATTCTTAAGACACTATACTCTTTGCCTTAACAAAGCTTTTGCCTGGGTTTCTATACGAAGGCTGGGGGTAGTGGTCGGTTCTTGGGCAGATAATAATAGCATACTGGATTTGAAGTTGAAACACCTGGATACTATTCCTGGTCCTACCTGTTGTGTGAACTTAGGCAAATGACATACCCTTGTTGTGTTTCAGATTGCTCATTAAATGAGGCTAATATGTTCCCTGGCTAAGTGTGTATAAGGATCAAGTGAGATCATGCATGGTAACACTTTGCAAATGGTAAAACACTATGTAAATACAATAGTTAATTCCACTTTGGAAAAAAAGAAGTCATTAATCTCATTTCCTACATTGAGAAAGTTATTGCCTGAGTCCACATGCATGAGTTTGGCGAATACCAGATAAAGCTAACTTAGAAATTTGCTGAAACAGTTAATAATGGCCTCAAAGAATCCTCTCAATCACTGTTTCACTACTGATTTGCAGCCTTAAAGACATCTCTACTCCCTATTAAGGTAACTTCTTTGTGTAAGAATGTTTCTTTTCCGATGCAAATACGCTACACTATGGTCCATCTAAATGCATGAAGCATATTTCAATTTACCTCTAATATGTGTCACCTGCTCCATCTGAATACCAATATTTTAACGATGTTTGAAGGTAGTGGTTGACTTGCTAATACAGAAAGTGGAAAGATGTATGTACTGGGGGGCCACGAAAGGCTGAAGATGATCCATAAACACACAAGGGAGCAAGAAAGGTAAAGGCACATGAGGAGCGGTAAGGCAAGGCTCTTAGGTGCAAGAGCTTGAAGTTTTGGGGTCTGAAGTTTGGGGATTGGATTCCTGCCATCAATAAATGATTAAAGTGTCGGCCCGAGTATCTTCAATGCCATCTCCAGTACCAACGACCCTGTGATCCCAAGGGTTTCTAAAGCTTTGACTTCCAATATTTTAAGATTCTGTAGTTCTGATTCTTCTAGTAGTAACTAGGAGGAAGGAAGAAGAATGTCAGGAAGGCGAAAGAAAGAACTGCATATAATCAGAGATGACTTACTTACCTGAACATTTAACAACTCAGTTTGAAGATGCATCAGTGTCACGCTGCTGATGGAGCACTGGCTTGCTGGCGGCATGTATTGGTAATCTGAAGGGAGATCCATCAAGCTTACAGAACAGATGTAAGACAGAGGGCGGGAGCATTTTAATTGTCATGAAACCCCATTTCTCCCAGTGCAAGGACCTGTAAGACGGTGCTAATCATGACAAGGGTCAGAACTTCCAGATGAGATGAGTCATCCTGCCAAAATTCCACTGAGGGCTTCTCTCCCTTTCTACAGCAAAGACAGGAGCCACTGTGTACTCCTGCACCCCAAGTCTACCTCGAATCTCCGCCACCAAATTAACCTTCAAAGACAAACCCCGTTGGACTAGTCTGTGACTAAGAAGTGGCAATCCCCTGAAGGGCAGGGAGATGTCAGCCCCCTGAGTTAGGTGCATTTGCACCAAAAGGCCAGTCCAGGGTCTGCACTGACAGAGTGAGCTAATGTTCAGTACTTGTAAGTGCTATGAATTGTACGGCTACAGAGTTATGGTCCTACAAAACAACAAACATTGAAGAAGAGTCCTGCTTTATTTCAGGAGTCTAGATTCCTGGTTTCCTCTAAGTACTTCACTGCAAAGAGGATTCAGCGTTGGCAGTTTGGTCTAGCTATGAAGAAGCCACTTCAAGGAAAGGCTGATGTCTTGTGGGGAAAAGCCAGAACTGAACTATGACAAAACAACCAATTTACATTAGTTTACAAAGTGTCTTCATGTCTCTTGTCTCATTTGGATCTTGGCATTGCCCTGGGAGAAAAGCATTATTAATTTCCCCATTTTTCAGACAAGGACAAGAAAGCTCAGGGAAGTCTAACACCACAAAGTACTAAGTAAGAAAGGCTGGACTAAATCCTATTTTCTTTCACCTAACCATGATGCAGCCCATTTTCTGATTATCCAGTGGCCGACAGCCTCTCTCACTAGGTTGGAAAAGTTGACCTGGAACAGGTCACAGGGCCTCAGAGGCAGGCGTGAGAAACGTCAAGCTGTAAAGGTGTAGCCAAATAAGAAATCACCACAGACCACCCCCCCACCCCCAAATGCTATCATCATCTGTGTTTATGCTTTAGAAATAGTTATGCAACATACTAATGTATAGTATAATCAATCAATACATTATCCTCAAGCCTTGCAATTCCCAAGCCAAGCTGATGAATGGAATGTCAAGAAAGAATATAAGCTATCATTCTATTTAGAAAATTCCTGCCTCATACAAATAATCATTTGAAGGAACCTACGGGCCTCTGTTTTTCACCTTCCCTTTAACTTCCAGTTTATGTTAACAACGGTCATTTCTTCAGGCTCTCAAGTTTTTCAGCTAATTAGCAATGCTCAGGACACCTTCCCAACCTTGATTACTACCGCTAATTCTTGAAAATAATTAAACTTTATTTCACCAGAGTTTGAATATGTCTATTTAAAAATCCAAGGGAATTCATTTTCTCCACCAACCCTATTTAAGCCAGCTTAATGTGGCGATAACATAATCACAGTAAGTAATACATTTTCTTGTATTTAACAGAACCTGAAATTTTCCAACTCAGATTATTATTGCAATACTAACTCAGTTATGTTTTCTCTAACCAAATATATTGACTTGTTTAACTCCTGCCTCCCTTAAAAATGTTTAACTAGGTGATATTTAGGCCTTTAAAAATATTTCAAAGGAATAGACAGGAAAATAGTTTTTCAGTTCCTCAAAAAGTTAAACATAGAATTACCATATGACCTAGCAATTCCACTTCTAGGAATGTACCCAAAGAACTGAATGCGTGTGTTCACAGAAATGCTTGTACACAAATGTTCACAGCAGCATTGTTCATTAATAGCCAATATGTGGAACAATCCAAATGTCCATCAACTGATGAATGGATAAACAAATTGTAGTATATCCATACAGTGGAATATTATGCAGCTATAAAAAAGAATGAAGTTCTGATATATGCTAGAATATAGATGAACCTTAAAAACTATACTAAGTGAAATAAATCAGACACAAAAGGCCACATATTATATAATTCCATTTCTATGAAATGTCCAGAATAAGCAAATCCATAGAGACAGAAAGAAGAGTCGTTGCCAGGGGCTGAGGGGAGGGAAAAATAATTGGGAGTGACTGCTAATAGGTAAGGATTTCTTTTTAAAGTGATAGAAATATTCTGGAATTAGACAGTGGTAATAGTTCCACAACTTAGAGAATATACTAAAAACCACTAAACTGTACAATTTAAATGGTATATTTTATGTTATGTGAATTATATCTCAATTAAAAAAAATAAACTAGAGGCGCAATAACTGATTTGGACTGAATGAAGGCTAATTGTACTGTATATGTAAGGCAAATCCAAGTGATATTTTACTGTGTATGTGAATTATATCTCTGAACCTTGTAATTTTACATACAGCGATGACAGGGCAACCTCAGAAGGCTAAACTTGGGATTATATATAACCAAAGCACAGCCCACAGCAAAAGCATGACACGCTGTGTGTGTTTAGGGACACAGATGACACCCACATAAGCATACTGAGGACACATCTAGGAGCGAGCCTCCCCTTCCCTCACAGACACTTTCCTGGGCCTTGCTCACATGCTGGCAGGAAGGCTGTTATTGGCCCTGTGGTGCCCCTGCCCTTCCAGGAGCTCTCTCTGGAGTCGTTCCATAAATGGCATCAGTCTGACTGTGGGCACTGCCGCAAATGGACAGAAGGGAACTGGAAAATTTTCCAGGTGTTCTCCAACCTACCAGAGGATGATTAGGGTGTTTGCAAGCCTCCTGGGAAATGGCACTGACTTCTCAGCTTGCTCTCAGCTGTCAGGTAGACAGACCGGCATACTTCACGGGAGCTGAAGGGAGCATACCTTGTAGACTCGGAATCTGGACACACACGGAAGGAAGGGCTCCAAGGGCTTTCTGCTGGCCTGGTCAGCAGGCCACGTTTACAGGTAGCAGAAACCTGGAAAGTCTCTATTTGTAACCTGGAGTTCTAAGTACTAAGGTTGATATTTTATCCTATTCTTAAAAAGGCAGTGAGGTTTTTTTTTTTTTTTTTTTTTTTTTTTGTGGTACGCGGGCCGCTCACTGTTGTGGCCTCTCCCGTTGTGGAGCACAGGCTTCAGACGCGCAGGCTCAGCGGCCGTGGCTCACGGGCCCAGCCGCTCCGCGGCATGTGGGATCCTCCCGGACCGGGGCACGAACCAGTGTCCCCTGCATCGGCAGGCGGACTCTCAACCACTGCGCCACCAGGGAAGCCCAGGCAGTGAGTTTTTAAAGCTACAAGTGTGCAAAGAATCCACTGCCATGTAATATCCACTTCTTAAGAGGACGACTGGGGTTGGAATAAAAAGCTTAAAGGCCACGCTCTAATTTTAAAACATTGTTCTCACTTCAAATATCTCCATTTTCCCGAGTGGTTTCAAAATTAACTTCAATCATGTTCAAATCATGACTTTTACCATTATATGTGAAAATTTTAAGTTTTCTATCTTATTTCTCTACAGAGGATTTGGCCAAAAATCTTACAATAGAACAACGGAAACAATCCTATCTCTTCCAACATGGAGTCTCTGGCCAGGCTCTCGTTAGCCCGCCGTCACAGGATATGAGCAGAATGACTCCTGGGCTTGAGATGAAACATTTTATCTCGTATGAGACGGGGAAAGTTGCTACTTCAAAGTGATCAAGAGCAAAGCAGTTTACTGAAGTGGGATTCGAGAGCTGGAAGGGGCCTAAGGGCTCACACAAATCTGAGTGCCCTCAGTTGGCCAGTTCAGGGAGCACCGTCGCCTGGGGACGTGGTCATCTGCAGCCAGGCTCCAGATCCAACAACGCTCCCCTGAAACAGCATGCCACGACCAGATCAGCCAAAACTGCTCAAAGGTGAGCCCAAATCTGGCTCAGAGATTAAACAATCCAATCAATTCAGTTCACTTCTACCCCATTCAATAAACTGTAAATCGGGCACCTACCATGTTAAGGTGCAGGGCCAGACAAGGAAGGGTGGAAAAGGGGCCAAAGATAAGAAAAATATCACCTCTGTTTTCAAGGAACTTGGTTATCTGCTCAAAGAGGTAAGACACATATGCAAGGAACTATAATGTGGAGTGTTCGAAGCCAAGCTAGGCCAGTTGGGAGAGGAGCGACTCCAGCAGGAGGTCACAGGATGGAGGGATGGCAGTGACAGAGGAATGGTCACAAATGCGAGCAGCAGAGGACAATGGGCTGAACGTGACAGCAGACTGGGTGTGGTGGTGAGGGCAATGGCCAGGATAAAGAGGTTTCTAGGTTTGCAAACTAGCAGCCTCAGAGAATGGAGAGGCTGCCTTTGTGGACTAGGTTGCAGGTAGGCAGGTGGGTGAGAAATGATAATGGGCTTTGTTATCTCACACACGTTCTGAGAACATTTTAGGTCCACTGAGGGGAACAAAATTGGGTGTTACGGCCTTTGACTATCATGAAGTCCAACAGACCACTTTCACTCCCCCCTCCCCAACTCTGCTGACTCTCACGGCCACTTCCCCTATTATACATGACTGCACACTCATGGACCAGTTAGGGTGTTCATGTTGTTTTCCTTTCATGAAACAAAATTAACAAAGTGACTTTCATGAGGTCACTGGGCTAGGAAGAGGTAGATAGAGCTGGCACCAGACTCCAAGGAAGGCCCACTATCTGAGTTCTGGCCCCAGGCCATTCTGTACCTCCAAAATGCTACCTCTATTGTGGATGAGTTTCAAAGATCAGTTGCAGAAATACACATTATTTTTCCAAACCCACTCATGTTAGTAAAAAATATATAAGAAAAAGCAACCTCACAGGATCATCAAACAACACTTGATAATGAATGGCAGTTTACATATTTACAGTCCCTTTCAACTTCCGTTGAGTGCTCAGAGAGAGGAAACCCATCTGACTGAGGAGGAAGACAGGTTGAAAAATGAGCAGTAACAGAGGGATGAGTAGAAATGAGAGCAGGCTAGACAAAGAGAGTGCTGTCAGCCGGAGTCCAACTTGAGCCTGATTGAAAAATATTAAAAAACCCCACACCTCACATGCCTCTTATTATAAAAAGGCCCGCCCATTGGTCTTGGTGGAAAGGCTGACTGGGCTTTTAAACAGTCCACTCTCTCTGTCCTTACTATGCCCCCCGTCATTTTTTTTTTTTTTTTTAAAGACTGGGTGTGAGAGTGCTATTTAGACAAATCAGTGATACACAGTATTATTCTGAAAACAATGTTTGTTTGTTTGTTTTAAATGAAAGCCTCTTTATTTATTTATTTTTGGCTGTGTTGGGTCTTCGTTTCTGTGCGAGGGCTTTCTCTAGTTGTGGCAAGCAGGGGCCACTCTTCATCGCGGTGCGCGGGCCTCTCACTATCGCAGCCTCTCTTGTTGCGGAGCACAGGCTCCAGACGCACAGGCTCAGTAGTTGTGGCTCACGGGCCCAGTTGCTCCGCGGCATGTGGGATCTTCCCAGACCAGGGCTCTAACCCGTGTCCCTTGCATTGGCAGGCAGATTCTCAACCACTGAGCCACCAGGGAAGCCCGCCCCTCATCCCTTTTATCCGCATGAACGTACAGACTCATGCCTGGAAGAGGCGCTGAGGTCAGAGACCTCTGCAGCCAAACATGATGGTGCTTATGGGCACAGAGAGGGAAAAGTATCTATGGACAGAAAAAAGACTGGAAATACATGCACTGAAATGTGAACCACAATGTTAACTTGTCAGACTAGAGGTGATCTTGTCTCTGGTGCTTTTCTGTATGCTCCAAAATTTCCACCAAGAGTATTATGCATTAGCCTTATAGTCAAAGAAAAAGAGTTTCACAACAAAGTGAAATTTTAGTGTTACTCGCGCTTTCTTATATAAAAAAACTGTATACTATGAACTGTATTTTGGATAGCCACTGAAGTCAGCCTCACTTGTAAATTTTTCGGTTTTTCACAGGGTTTTTACCCTATGTTTCTGTCAAGTAAGTGATGATCTTCACACAAACACACTGAGAACACTGCAAGAAAAAAAAACCGGGGCGTTATGTCCTTTGACTATCATGGAATCCAACAGTCCACTTCCACCCCTCCCCCCCAGCCCCCGCTGTCTCCCACTGCCATTTCCCCTTTTGTTGATAGGAGAAAGAACAAGATATAGAAAACCTAATACAGGCACACAAACTCATGTGGACAGTTACCACATGAAGGTCTTACAAATGGGAGCCAGGATACCCTCAGAAAGCACAACTCTGAGGACTCAGAGCCAGACACCTACATACAGCACGAAGCTGGCTAGAAAGGGACAGCTCCCTGGGCAGGGACGGGGTGAGACAGAGAGTCATGAAAGGAAACTCAACTGCACAGAACTTGAGAGAGAGGCGGAAGTATCGACGAGACCCAGTCATCTATCTATTCAATCACTCTGCAAAGTGTACAGCTGCAGGGACCTCAACCTGGATATGTGGCTGTACAACAGTCCGCTTCAACTTTGACGTTTCCTCTCCAAATGGCTCAGATGTTCCACATCAACCTTCAGGCGCTTTGCCAGAGGTGACAGTTGTACAACAAGCCAAACATCGTGCTGGTAGTGAAAAGATCTGTTTATCGTCTTATCTGCGATCAGTTTCTCACATCACCTCTTTCTTACTTTCGACTTCTTCTAGATTTGACTCACTCGTGGTACACCCTTTTCTCCTTGCAACCTTATCTGGTTCAGAGGTGCTGCACTAATGTTTTACTGGGCTCGGTTTTTCCTACCCAAATTAAGGCAACAACGCGCACAACAACTGGTACCTGCCTTCTGAATGTGTACAATAACTCGTATTACAGCACGGGGGATGCCTCACAGCCTCGACACTGGGAACGCTTCCACCAAAATAAGAGCAGTCACATGGTCAGGAGAAAGGCCTCCCACCTCATCTTACCAGCTCTTTCCCATGAGGTAAACAGGATCAGCCGTGAAACCCGTACAAATCACTACCTTCTCAATTTATTTATAAGGCACCCTTGCACGAGGTTAGGATTAACTGTTAAATATGAGGTTTAAAAATAAACAGAAAACAAGCAAACTAGCCCTTCCTGTTGAGCTGCAAGTTTCTCTCTCCTCTCTGGCACTCCTACCCCTATTAACCCTCTTAATTACATTAAAAGGATCTGGAGCAAAGATCTTACTAGTAATTAGGGGTGACTTATGTGTGTTTTTCATTCTCTATCTGTGAACCAGGAATATAGGATTGGATCCAGACCAAGTATGAAATTCAATAGGTCCCTCCTGTCCCCAGCTTAGCATGCAAACCTTGATGTGTAAAAACTTACATTTCTACCTAGGGATATAGTTTTGATAACAAAGGAGCTTGGCAGACAAAGGATAATTTGTTAAATCTGCTAGAAGCTACTTAGCTGCTGTGGGCATGCGATCTTTACGCATATTTGAGTTAGCACCTGTGTGGAAGAACTATTTAAATTGGAAGAAAGAAGAGAAATCCACTCCCTGTACGTCCATCAACTATTCCTCCTTAGTGTTTTTTATTTAGCCTGTGCACTTTCCCAGTGCTCAATCGGTTTCAATGATTAACAGACGAAAGCTAAATGCTGTTGCCCGGCTGGAGGCTGTCATCTAGAAACGCCTCTGAGAAAGAAGAGGAACAAGCTGCCTTCCAGTATAGTAAGGGGCTGAGCTGTGGACTCTGGAGCCAGACTGCTGTGGACTCTGGAGCCAGACTGCCTGGGTTTGAATGTCACTTCTGCCCCTTAACAGCTGGACGATCTCTGGCAAGTCACTCCATCTCCATGTGCCTAGTTTCTTCACATGGAAAGTGGGGAACAAGAACAGGAGCACTCCTGAAGGACTGCATGAGGAATACATGTGTTAATATCTGCAAGCCCCTGAGAACAGTGCCTGGCTCACCGTAAGTACTATGTCAATGCTGAACAAAAATAAATGTATGTGAAGTGCTTGGAATGGTGGCCAATGAGCACTAGATATTACTACTCCTGTCTAATGTAAATTTTAAACTAGAAAACAGAAGACAAAACATTCAGGGTCCTGAATACTAAAGACATTCCCTGAGGTTCTCAACTATGGCCTCCCGCTGTATTAACACAGATTCTTAAAAATCCAGACAAGTTATTTTCCATCAAGTCCCAAGCTCTTGGGGTCGGGGTGGAGGGCAGGAACAGCAGGTCCACAGAAATACCCATCTGCCCAGCCCCGTAATTAAAAACAAGTCACCGTTACAGAAAGCAGATGTGTTTGAGGTTCACCGGAGCTTTACAATACAGTACAAATTACTTTCTCCCAGTATTTCAAGCAATTATCACTTTTAAAGTCTACTGGGGGAGGGGTGTGAAAGGGAAAGTAATGGGATTTGTATCAGAACTGCTTTTCCCTTCAATTGTTTATATTCAGCAAGGGCGAGTCGCCTCCAGTGGGGAGGGGAGATGGGGAAGAAAGGCAGGTGGTAATAATGTTGGCTGAACAGTTTTCCGGGTAGAAAATTAACATCCTCCAAACAGTATGTAATTGTTAAATTTTTCTGTCTGCTTATTTTGAGTACAATAACAGGGCTCACTAAGTATTATAATCATTTCCTTATGGGACATGTTTTCACTCTCTAAAATTAACACGTTTTCGTATTTTATACTCATTTCTCTGAAGTCAGAATTTCTCACAAGCATCATACAGTATGGATATTTACTATCTCTACAATGTAATAGCTTCAATCTGCCCCTGGTGATACAGCCATTTGTCTGTTGCCTAGAAGGTTCCTAATAGGATGATTATAATTGTCTTTGAGATTGACACTTGTGTTACTGGCATTTAATTTAAAAAAAGAAAAAAAGAAAGAAAACAACCCACAAAGGGGGTTATTTTCAATAAGGAAACAGACACATCAGCATTCTTTATTTCTTCACCCTCCCAAGAATGCTCCCCTCTCCACTTCTCTCAGGAAATCATTCCAGCTAATCTATGCCCCTCCCCTCGCATGGGCACTCCATGCAGGTCTCCTGGTGTGGTGTGAAGCTGACAGATCTGGGTTCAAATCTTGACTCTGCACCATTGGTAATCCTTGTCTAAATACACCTCTCTGTTTCCTCCATTGTAAAATGGCAATGTTAACATCCAACATCTAGTGTTAATGTTAACACTAGATGTTAGTTTTATGAAAAGGATTAAGGAAAATGTAGAGAGAATTCACAGCCCTTAGTAGCTCTTCAGTAGTACATAGCAATCCTTCATGTTATTTGAAAACTTGGATGGGTCCTACAACCCTAAGGTCTCTGAAACCTGTCCGTATTGAGCACTTATTAAATTGGAAGAAAGATGGATCTTCTTTCTATATGCTGAATTTCCTAAATATTGGGCAAATTTCCTCTAAGTTCTTCTTAAGCAGAATATAGGGCTAATCAACAACTTACCTCCCCCTCACCCAATATTTCCATAGGATACACCAAAGAACACATGAGTCACAAAAGGAAGAAGAAAAGATCATTCATGTTGATGATCTGAGAAGACGCCTACAAAGGTAAATGAAGGATGCCCATCTGTGAGATATACCCCTGCAGACTCAACTCTACTTTCTTTCCATTCCCATTGTTGTTTCCGAATGTAGCTAAAGCTTTGATGACTTCACAAGAGCTGTGTTTTTATCTTGATTCCCAGCACACTGGCCTATAGCTGTTTTTTTGAAAGCACCACCTGCTGAGTGTACCTGGGGATCCAGCTAATGAACTGCATTGTTGGCTAAGTCACCTTTCAGCAACCAGGCCATGCTATAGAGTCCCCAAAAACTCCTGCTTGAGGGGAGGACAGGAGAGAAAAACAAGAGATGGCTACAAAAAAAAGATTCTTTACCTTTTGCAGCTACCATATAAATTCCCAGCCCTGATTCTGACATTTATCTCCACCACTTAATAAGAGGGAGCGTTAAAAAAGAATGAGCTAGAGAAAGACAAGATGAGCAAGGTCCTGGCATATCAAAGAGTGGCCGACGGATTTAGGTTCTATGCTTAAGGTGGACTATTGGCACTATACCTTCTTTCCCATGATGGCAGTACCTAGTTCACAGGGTTGTTAAGGATTAAATGAGCTACTATTAGTCAAGTTTCTGGATCAGTTCCTGGCTCATAATAATGACATACATATATGTTTGTTAAATAGGTAAAATGTAAAAATAATTCAACATCTGCTGCACAGTAACCAAATGTGACTCATACCTAGTACAAATGGCTTAACAGGAATGTGATTAGTACACGTGCCTCATTTTAAACCCGAACCCTTTTACAGATGCAGTCCTCTCAGAGAAGGCAGAATCAAGCCAAGGTCTACCTCCACATAGTAAAGTGTTATCTGTCCCCAAGACGTCCCCTAGAGATCCCAGAAGTACACCGTTAGGCAAAGTCAAAAAAAGCACTGTCCATCATCGGATGAATGGATAAAGAAGATGTGGCACATATATACAATGGAATATTACTCAGCCATAAAAAGAAATGAAATTGAGCTATTTGTAATGAGGTGGATAGACCTAGAGTCTGTCATACAGAGTGAAGTAAGTCAGAAAGAGAAAGACAAATACCGTATACTAACACATATATATGGAATTTAAGAAATAAAAAAAATGTCATGAAGAACCTAGGGGTAAGACAGGAATAAAGACACAGACCTACTAGAGAATGGACTTGAGGAGATGGGGAGGGGGAAGGGTAAGCTGTGACAAAGTGAGAGAGTGGCATGGACATATATACACTACCAAATGTAAAACTGATAGCTAGTGGGAAGCAGCCACATAGCACAGGGAGATCAGCTTGGTGCTTTGTGACCACCTAGAGGGGTGGGAGGGTGGGAGGGAGGGAGACGCAAGAGGGAAGAGATATGGGAACATATGTATATGTATAACTGATTCACTTTGTTATAAAGCAGAAACTAACACACCATTGTAAAGCAATTATACTTCAATAAAGATGTAAAAAAAAAAAAAAAAAAAAAAAGCACTGTCAGAAACTGCCCCGGTGGAGTAGAAACACCACTAGAAGAGGCAGGGGCCCAGGAATGGAAGCCGGGCGCTGCCATGAGTCCACAAGCTGTAAACTGGAGACTGCTCCACAAAGGCGAGACGTTACCAAAGTGAAAAACATGGCAAGTGTTTAATTAACAATGCTGATGGAAACCACTCTCTTTAAGGTCATACATGATCAAAGTGAGGAAGAAATACAGTAAGCCAGTAAATCCACCAACCCCTAACTTTTAATTTGGAAATCAGAGAGCGCACATGGGACAGCAACTTTCTGATGAAGACAGAAAGCAGGCAGGTGGGAGGGGTCCACCCCGCCCCCGAGCGTAATGGGGGACCTGGGGAGCGCCAACTTAGTGACTGTCCCTTGACAAGTCCTGAAACTAACCTGCACACAAAGAGACAGAATTGTTGTGGGTGTGGAAGGGGAAGTGGGGACCGAAGTCAGGGAGCACCCACCCTGCCACAAGCCTACCGCCTGTACAGTCAGGCTCACCTAAAACATCCTGTTTTTGCCGCAGATCACAAGCACCTCATGCTGTCAAAATACCAAAACAGAAAAGACACATCTACAAACCTGCTCTTCGAAGAATTCAACAATATTCCCCTGGCACTCCTGAAAATGGGAGGAAGGGCGGATGCACAACAGCCAGCGCAGGGTTGGGAGGCTGGGGCCCTGAACACACAGCAGGAATGTGCACCGAGCCAGGAGGGGGACGTAGAGAGGAGGAAGCAGCAAGTGGCTACTTCTTCCCTTGGGCCACCCGTTGTCACTACTACTCAGAATGAGCATTTTGAAGAAAAGACAAGGGAGATTCAAGTTGAAAGTTGGTTTGTTCTACTTTCAGCTGTAAAAGGTTTAGCTCTGGACACAAAGCACATTTAAAAACCACTGTGTGAAGACAAAGAATAAAAGAAAGGCAACAGAAGAGTTCCAAGCAATCTGGGCTTCCTTCTATTTTTGTCTTAAAAGGCAAGTATGTTAGGGAAACTTCAGGAAGTTTTAAATACTCAAAACTTCTTAACCTATTTTATTAAAAGTTTTCAAAAATCCATTTTTTTCATTGTAGAAATTCAGCATATTCAAGCCAACAGTTGCCAAGTATTCAAACTTGCCCAGAGTAATTAGCATTCAAACAAAACAAGAAACATAAAGAAAAACTGTCCTTCAGAGATTTTCTTTCTCCTTTAGAGTTAACTTATTCGGTAAAAGAACCAACCTTAAAAATATTTTCAGAGTCGAGTAAAGGAATGTATAAGGACGAGCAGGGAGGAGGACCAAGCTTGCCTAAATGACAGACACAAAAAAAGCCATAGGGGTGGGATAGGGAGGGTGGGAGGGAGGGAGACGCAAGAGGGAAGGGATATGGGAACATATCTATATGTATAGCTGATTCACTTTGTTATAAAGCAGAAACTAACACACCATTGTAAAGCAATTCTACTCCAATAAAGATATAAAAAAAAGCCATACAAACAGTGGTATCACCATCGTCATCATTGTTGTTGTCGATAGAGCAGGATAATTAAGAAATATAAACTGGGCCGTTCCAGAAAATGGTTTTTGCAGAAAGCAAGTTTTCATCATCCCTACCATTCCAAAGGTCCTGTGTTAAAGGGGAAAGGTTAAAATGAGGAAAACACCAAAAGCACAGAGGTGAAAAGGTACACAGGGGAAATAGCTCAAATTAATATGAAAACAAGTGTTCTCTAGGAAATGTGGAGACAATTTTGGTGCATATGAGCAGACAAACTCCATGAGCTGAAGATACGAGATTATGCTGTTTAGGGAGAGACACTGAATAGGAATGAGCAGCTGCTACAGGGCAAGGAAAACACCCTGTGCCCTGGAAAAGGGTTTACAGAGGGCAGTTAGGAGCACTGTCAGAGGCACATGTCATACGTGACACATCATTTGTCCTTATCAGTGGAAGTGTCAGCTTCCTCTGTGAACACTGCCCCTCAGCGGCCCAGGACTGTGTTACCCCAGGCAGCAGCCCTGGGCATGGTGACGGCAGGGGCTGCCTGCCTGGGGAGAACGGGATGTGGGAGAACGGCATTTGAACTGGGTTCCCTCTGGCCTTCTACGGACAACCTACGCCCAAGAGGCTGCATTTAAAGCAACTGATTTATTATCCACTTTAGATTCTAAGCCGTCAACTAAAGGTCCCCTTCCCTTTATATATACACTGGTATAACTGATATATTCTCCTCTGTTGAAGACAGAAAATTTTCTCCTGGCCGTGCAAATACCCAGCTTTATATATTGAAAATGAGCTGTCCAAATAAATCAGACCAACAGGCACAGCTTAACATATGAGGCAATCTGAGGGTGAGAATGGGAGTAAGTAGAAACCTTACAAAGACCTGATGAAGAGAAGTTAGACGTAATTTGGTATAATGCTGGGAAGCTGCCTCCTCTCTCAGTGGCTATGGCGAGCCCAGGTCATTCCTCTGCTTTATAACCTTGAGAAAATTTCTACTTAAATGTTATTTTAAAGTGGTTCACTTTCAGAGATAATGGTCCCTCCAGAAACAATTTTGCTAATAACCCCAAAATTGCTAACTCCGAGCTCTCCATCAAAAATAAATTAGTAACTGATGGCAGTAAGAAAACTGCCATCAAAACAATAGGACACAGCTGAGGTACTTATCAGACCTGACGAGGTTAAAGGAAGGAAAACGGTTTTGCGGCTGTTGTAGAAATCTACAATAAGACTCCAACCTCTTTCTCCTTCTGGAATATACTAGAAAAAAACAATATGTAACAGAAAATGTTGAAAGACTGCACCAAAACTTTTTCAAAGAATCAGAGCAGTGAGAGACCTTGAAATTCATTTAATCCTGTCCTTGAATTTTTCCAATGAGGAAACTGAAGCCCAGAGAGGTTAAGAGGTCTGCCTGTAACACACACAGTGATGGCTTAGGTACACCTGTGGTTTGAAGCCCTCAGGCCAGGGGTATCCTTTCTCTTTACCTTGCTTTCCCTCCCTCTATGAGAAGCAGTTATGGAAGAGTTATTTTTATAGGGAGAATTGAAGCCACTGACTATGACAGAAGGAAAAGGAATGGTGGTTTTAATTTTGAGTGAAGCTATCGACTCACTGATAGGCTCACACCCAGGTAAGATTTTTGAGCCTCAGGTAAAATAAATAGTAGGCCTTGGTAGCCGAGGCTGCTGTGTGGTTTAGGACTGGGGTCCAAACAGTGACGAGATCGGAGGACCACGGGCTGGACTCGGCTAACAGGACAGAGAATCAACAGGTTAAGAGAAAGGGTCCAAGCAGTCCTTTGCATCCACTTGTAACTGCATTTGGCCACGGCACCCCAGTTCACCTTGCCATGGCTACACTTACAAAATCCACCTTGGAAATAGCTTGCCAGGAGCGCTGTCAGAGCTCAAGGCAACCAAGGACAGTGTGGTTGAAGTGCGGGCTCTGGGTCTGGGTCTCAGTTCTCCTGCTCATGTCTGTGCGAGCCTGGCTGCGTTAACCTCCCTGTGCCCTGGTTTCCCATAAGGTACAGATAACAGGCTCTCCTCCGCGAAGTTAACAGATCCAGAGCACTGAGAACAGTGCTGAGCATGCGATGTGCACAAGTCGTTTGGGACTGGCTCCTTCCACGGCTTCAAGGCCACAAGCCTCCCAGGCTGACGACACGTCGCTTCCAGGCACTGCGGCACACAATTCACACTCACACATCCTCTTTTCTCTGAAAGGTTAACCTTTTTGTCTGAAAGACAATTTGGTTTCTTTCTTCAAAAAAAAAAAAAAAATCAGCTTTTGTTTCTCCTTACTAGAATTCTCAACTCATGTAAAACACTTAGAAAATCCAAATAACAGTTAACAAAAACTACCTGATATTGCCACCCAGAAAAAACACTTCAACACAGAGATAAACTTCTTTCCAATCCTTTTTCTCTATTAGTTTCACACACATACATTAATTTAAAAAACAGAACTGTGATGTTGTTTTGTAATCTGGTTTTTTACTGAATACATTGTGAATTTAGTTTCACACACATACATTAATTTAAAAAACAGAACTGTGATGTTGTTTTGTAATCTGTTTTACTGAATACATTGTGAATATATCCCCTTATTGATTATGTTTTATGACACCATGTTTTAATGGTGGCACTATTTGTGCCATAATTTACCACTTTTAACATCTTCCACAAGACTTGACCTCTACCGTCCTAGTCTCACCTTTTGTATATCCCAAAAGAAAACAGAAACATAACAATGAAAGCTTTTTGATGGTGACCTCTGTACAAGAATTCTCCCTTTTGTTTCTCCCCAGCTCAGTTGAGCCCTGGTGCTCAGGAAGTGGCTTCCAGAAAAGCTTCTCCATGTAGAGGCTGGAGCTTCTGCATTACTAGACTAGGGAAGGGCAGCTATTACAGCCAGCTGAGTGTCACAGGGCCAGGAATGCCTGACCTTTCCCAGGGCTTTGATCTAGCAACCTCCTGCTGGGAGCTAACTGGCCAGGGCTGCTGGGGGGAGGGAAGTAAGATGGGGGGAGGGGAGAGTGAAGGACCCTCCACTGGGCAGCGAGCCAACCTCCTGAACCAGACTCAAATGTCCAGCTGGAAGAATTACTTAGAGCTCACCTACCAACCCCACATTTTAGAGATAAGAGAACCAAGGCTCTGGAAGATAACACGACTTAATTAGTACTTGAGAAATACAGCTTAATATTAGCAAGGATAACAGCCACAATTACTATTACTACTATTTGGAGCATTTACTTTGTACCAAGTACCGTGCTAAACAAATGTTTAATCCCAACGACAATCCTGTGAGATTGTATAATTATCCCCATTTTAGGAGGGGGGAGTGATGAGTCTTGGAAAGATGAAATGAGTTCCCTAAGATCCCACAGCAGGTACACAGTAGAGGTAGGAGTCAAATTCAGATCTGACACCACAGTACGGGCTCCCTCCAAGCACACTGTAAGAGTGATTATTTTTATTTCCATTGCATTGTTTCTTTAAAACATGAGCTTAGGGCCTCCCTGGTGGCGCAAGTGGTTGAGAGTCCGCCTGCCGATGCAGGGGATGCGGGTTCATGCCCCGGTCTGGGAGGATCCCATATGCCGCGGAGCGGCTGGGCCCGTGAGCCATGGCCGCTGGGCCTGCGCATCCGGAGCCTGTGCTCCGCGACGGGGGAGGCCACAACAGTGAGAGGCCCGCATACCGCAAAAAAAAAACAAAAAAACAAAAAAAAACAAAACATGAGCTTATTAGTACTCACTGTTAATTTAGAAGTTGGCAAAGAATCCATGCTTTCATCTCTCTAGTCATCTTTTTACAAATCCATCTTTCTGCATTTGCTAAACAGTGACATAAAAATATTCAACAGGGCTTCCCTGGTGGCGCAGTGGTTGAGAGTCCGCTTGCCGATGCAGAGGACACGGGTTCATGCCCCGGTCCGGGAGGATCCCACATGCCATGGAGCGGCTGGGCCCGTGAGCCATGGCTGCTGAGCCTGCGCGTCCGGAGCCTGTGCTCCGTAGCGGGAGAGGCCACAACAGTGAGAGGCCCACGTACCGAAAAAAAAAAAAAAAAAAAATTCAGCAGATCAATTTGCTGGCAGTCAACCTCCATATATTTCATATGATGGTTCTGGTAACAGCTTGACTGTAAAGTCTAGGCTAAATGTGAACTACCAGCTGCAATGATATAGCTGAACTAGCAAAGAGGGTGACAGACTTGATAAAACACTTTGTCTCCAATGAATGACAAATACAAAGACATTTCTTCTAAATTTCTCCTAGGCCACTTCAGGTTTGGAAAGGCCTCAGGCCAGGGACTGTCCCAAGTACATAATTACCATGCTTCTCTTAGATGATTATCAGGTAGAAGACAAAGATTTCCAATAGTCTGTTTACTTAGTTTTTTAAAGGCAGAGTCTCTTCTCAGAACGACTGGTGAGCAATTTAAACAAACAGCTGTGGCAGGAGATGGACAGCCACTGCCACCTGGTTTAGTGGGTAAATGTGCTGAATCTGTGTGCGTTAATTTGATCAATCTTGACTCATTTTCTTTAATGAGACTATAACACAACATCCACCCAACCTGTTTTCTGGATTTTGTTTTACATACATTTGTTGTTATGGTCAAATCTGTTCTTGAGCTTCTTGTTGGTTGAAGCAAAAACTTTACAACTATTTTTTTTCCAAACACGTATTTTTGGTGTGCGTATATGACAGCTATGCTCCCTTGTGAGGGAGCTATACTTCACCACATGTGGTCTGTGATCAAATAGATTCAAATAACTTACACCAAAGAAAGAAACATAAAAATAAAATTTAAAAAGGAGGATTTTATTCAATTTCTTTGCCTTCTCATTAGATCAGCTATGTAGACTACAGATGCAAATTCTGCAGGAAGGTGGGCTTCTCAGTCTTGATATTTTTTTCATTTTCTAGAATATCATATGGATACATGGGAAGATGATTTTTCTTTCTCACTCTCATCTTTCTTAACTGTGCTTGTGGAATTCTGAGGTCTAAAGGCCAAGAGGAAAGGTTGTGATCACAGCCCTGTCTGTAGAGGTGAAGGCCAACTCCCACATTCAGGATGAAAGCTCAAACACCAGGTTACCAAAAACCATGTGCTGAGGAAAAGAGCAAGTCTTTGGGTTCTGAATCATTTGTTTTTGTTTTCTGTTAAATGAGGACATCTTTTTTACTTTCATTTAGAAAAGATCATTTCTATTCTTGATCTTTGAGTGAACACACTGAAATTTTATTTTAAGTAAGAAAGGACATGATAGGTTCTCATAAATTTTCACTCAAGAAATTTCTGAGCCTACTTTAAATACATAATAGGCTTCAGATTTAGGGGGTTCAAAATGTCATTTAATAATATTAAAGTCATGTAAAAAATGACAGTGAGAATTACCCACACTTAAAAAATGTAAAAAAAAAAAAAAAGCTCAAAACACTCAATAAAATGTCTTAGGTCTTGCCAATATGGCCTATTTGGGATTATTTTGAATGGTGTGGTTCATCACCAACAGCCTTTATTACAAAAAACAAACAAACAAAAAACCCTTGTATGTATCTGTGCATTTGGCAGCCTACAATCTTTCCCATGAAAAAGCTTAAAAGTCTGACTCACTAAACTAGTAGTTCTCGAACTTTTTGGTTTTAGGAGCCCTTTACTCGTAAAAATTATTGAGGACCACAAACAGCTTTTGTTTATGTGGATTATATCTACCAATATTTACCACACAGAAATTAAAACTGAGAACATATAAAAGTATTTACTTATTTATTTATTAAACACAATAGTAATAAATTCATTACATGTGACTATAAATGACATTTTTATGGAAAATAAGTGGTACTGTTTTACATTTTTGAAAACCCCTTTAACATCTGGCTTAATAGAAAACAGCTGCATTTTCATATCTGCTTCAGCACAAAATCTGTGGTGATATGTTGTTTTGGTTAAAATATATGTAGAAAATCTGGCCTCACACAGATATGTAGTTGGAAAATAAAATTATTCTAATAGCCTTTTTAGATAATTTTGTATATTCTCCTTATACATGCAGTATAATGGAGATATTATACTACATTGGACAGATGATGGTTTCTTAAAAGGTTAGGTGCAAAATGAAATTTGAAACCATACCAGTGTACTTTTTCTACCCTGTCACATCAAAATCCATTAGTCTACATTGAACGGATCTTTCATCCATGTATGATTTTGTAATAAGTACTGATCATTTTGAATATGTTGGTTTCCTGAGTTATTGCAGATCTTCCAAATATTGACACATTTCATTATACAATATCAAAATCACATTTGTCAATACCCCCAATGAGCTTATTAGAAGAGTCTTTAAGGATTCAGGCTTCAAGCTTATGGAGAGGGATACAAGACTTCCAAAATTCTAATTTTTGCTTGAAAGTCTGAATTTTATCATTGGTAACAAATATAATTGTTTTCCTTGAAGTGACAGGCTTAGTTCTCATAAAAGGTCTACCACAGGGGTCCCCAGCCTGTGGGCCGTGAACCGGTACCGGTCCATGGCCTGTTAGGAACCAGAGCCGCACAGAAGGAGGAAGCAGCAGGCAAGTGTGGGAAGATTCATCTGGCACTCCCCGTCACTCCCCCTCGCTCGCATTACTGCCTGAACCATCCCCACCCCCTCCCCGCCAGTCCGTGGAAAACTGTCTTCCACGAAACTGGTCCCTGGTGCCAAAAAGGTTGGGGACTGCTGGTCTACCAAATAGCCAAGTCTAAATAGCCATATTTGATCATCATTCTGTAAAGTAAAAACTCAATCACACAGGTGTTTTCTTGAGACACTCACGGCACTTCACTACACACCAAAAGTACCTTCTTACGTGTACTTCTCATTCATCACCAGAATATATTAAAAGAAAAAAAAGACTCCAAGGGTTTAGGTTTAATAAAATAACTTTTACTGTTTTATCAAAGGGCACCAGCATTTTTTAATTGAATTCATGATAGGAAAGAATATAATCACTATTAATAGAGTTGGTGCTACTGCCTTGATCTGTGCTGTTGCCACCAGTTTTACTCATTGTTACTTTCATACTACTAGTGCAAATGTTACTACAGTGAAACAGCAAAAAGAAAATAAAGAAAGAAAAAAAAAGGACAATGTTATAATGTTATCATGAAAAGTTTTGACCTCATGGACCCCCTCAAAAGTGTCTCAGGGACCCAGGGGTTCAGAGACTACACTTTGAGAACCTATCTAACTAAACCAAACCTGCTGATACTGATCCACTCAACTAAGGAAGTTGGTTTTATTTTTGCTCTGAGCAAAGAATAGAGATACCAAAGCACAAGCCAAGCATGCCCTTGTATTTTGAGTACTACAGCATAACCACTTTGCTTTTCTTACCCTCTGGACCAGATGTTCCCAATAACTTGGACAACATTTTCTGGCCAAGACTTTGAAAGACTGATTTCTCAGTCATGAGTGACTGCTAGCAGCAAAGGAGGATAGTCCCTGGCCTGCACTGTGCTGCAATCACCCCTCATGCCTCAATCATTCTCTTTGATTCATCACATATTCACCACACCTTTAATCTTTCCTGTTTTGCTCTTATGAGCATTTAAGGCTATAAATTTCCCTCTAAGTATCACTTTGGCTGCATACCACTGGTTTGATATGCCAACTTTTAATTACCATTCAGTCCTAAATATTTTCTTTGACCTTTGAGGCATTTAGAGAGTTCTCCTTATTAATAAAAAAAAGTTTTTCTGGTTTTCTTCTAAATTAATAGCTTTATGATAAGAGAATACAGTTGTATAATAACTAATCCTTGGTAACACTTGATTCCTGGCCTAATATTTTATATCCCAAAGCAGCTGGATACAGCAATCCACATAATCCATTTGAACAAGCTGTGTTGTTCAAATATTTTATAGCTTAATTATTTTGAGGAGGAGGAACAACATCTGGTGATTTATCAATTATTGAGATATGCTGAAATCCCTTATTGGAATGTAGATTTGTCCATATTTCCTTATGTTTCTGTCAATTTTTCCTTTATAGATTTTGAAGTTGTATTATTGTAAGCATGACAGTTTAGCATTTTATTTTCCTTTGTCTGATAGTATCATAGTTCTATCAGTTTATTCTGGGTTGGTCTTTGCATGTAATACCTTTTACCTTAACTTTCATAATATTCCTTTTTTGTTTGGTCTCTCCATATGAATTCTGGAAAATTTCTTCAGATCTATCTTCCATTTCATTAATTCTCCCTTCAGCTAAGTCCAATCTGCTCTTAAACCCATCCATTTTAGTTTTTAGCTTTAAAGACTCAATTTTTTCCTTTCTAAAAATTCTGTTTCTTTCTTAAAATTGTATCATCATATTTCTATAGTCTCTTGATCTTTACTCATATTTTTCAATTCCCTTTTCTATTTCTTAAGCATATTAAACTAAGTGTATAATAATTCTACTTTCTAAAGCTGTACTGTCCCATACAGTAGTCACAAGCATATGGCTATATGGTTACCTAAATTAAAAATTCAGTTTCTCAGTTGTACTAG
Organism: Mesoplodon densirostris; assembly: GCF_025265405.1. NCBI lineage: Eukaryota > Metazoa > Chordata > Mammalia > Artiodactyla > Ziphiidae > Mesoplodon > Mesoplodon densirostris. The sequence continues at coordinate 75,438,135 of NC_082661.1, forward strand.
TTAAGCACTCAAGAGCCACACACATTATGACTACCATATTGGATAATACATATGACAACACTGATTTAAAGACTCTGGTGTTTGACTCAACTGAATCTGTTGAGTATGGGGCCATGTTTTCTCGTGTGCTGTGACTTTCTTTCTTTCTTTTTTTCTTTACTCTAAGTGCCTATTTCTTATAAGTTTATCTATGGAAATTCTTTGAGACCTATTTTATTTTATTTTTTTTTTTATTTTTTTTTAATTTTTTGCGGTATGCGGGCCTCTCACTGTTGTGGCCTCCCCCGTTGCGGAGCACAGGCTCCGGACGCGCAGGCTCCGGACGCGCAGGCTCCGGACGCGCAGGCTCAGCGGCCATGGCTCACGGGCCCAGCCGCTCCGCGGCATATGGGATCCTCCCAGACCGGGGCACGAACCCGTATCCCCTGCATCGGCAGGCGGACTCTCAACCACTTGCGCCACCAGGGAGGCCCCGAGACCTATTTTAAAGGTAGGACTTCCAGAGGGAACTTGTCTCTGCTTCTGCTATGCGCTGAGAAACATTACCAAACTAGGATTCCTTTAAAGAAAATTCTGTTTGAGGTCTTTAGTCCACCTAGGTAATGGGAACTTGGGTTGCAAACCTCAGTGAAAGCCAGCTGTGTTTACAATTCTCATGAGAGTATTTTTCCAACCTTCTAGTCAGTGCCAGTATTTGAGACAAGAAATTTTCCTTGCATTTTCCTGGGAAGGTGGGTTTATTGCTAGTTCACCTTTATACTGAAGATACAGCTTTTGGCATCCAGCTTTCTGCTGGGATTGGTGTTTTTCTTTTATTAGACTCTATCTACTTTTTTTCCTGTGTACTCTGCAAGATGTAAACTGAAGCTTGATTCACTACACTCAACAAAATCCAGCTTCTGTTGGCCATTTACATCACTGGGTTCCTACTTTTACTTGTTGATTGGCCTCTGAGTATCCCTTACTTTCTAGTTAGCTGACAGATGCATTCAAAATGTATATTTTGACAGTAAGTTTTTTATAGATTGGGTATGTGTATGCATGTTTGTGTATGCATCATTAATGTGCATATATCTGTGCATATATGAGTGTGTGTGTAAGTAAAATAGATCTCCATAATTTTGGCTCATTTCAGCAGTTGGTTGGTGAGAGTATCTCATTTACCATGATGCCAGAATTAGAAGACCACATCAATTTTCAAGATGCGTGTTGCCGATTTTAAATCTAAAGTTAATAATCAGAGCTACTACTTAGGGAGTATTTTGACTTATCACCTATCAAACATGGTATTTTAGAAACTTTCAAAACAAATAACCCTATAATCTAAAAATTATTCTTTCAGAGGTTAAACAACCTGTCCCTGGTCTCACAGTAAAAGGCAAAGGCAGATTTAAATCCAGATCTGTCCGACATCAAAAACTTTTCTCTTGCAAAATGGTATGGTATTATCAATCTAATTTACATGAAATAACTAAGGTTCTGGTCTACAACGTACATGTTACATGAAACCCGAGGGGACGTGTTTTTCAGTTTTCAGAATTTTCATATGTATGTAAAGTAATACAGGATGTAGACTGTATAATATGTAATACCCCCAGCAGAGTCAGGGGCAGCACTCCTTAATCAGTTAGATGAACATTCCTTCAGCAAAATTCAACAAGAGTCACACTAAGTGGGTTAGATATAGGCTATAAAAAGTCTCACATCAATTTTGGTCAGCTCTGGTGACCAATTAACTTATGAAAACACTTTCAGATTTCTGAGTGTTTTTGGATTTCCACACTCTTTTATCTGCAAGCAATCTGTCCTAAGTTCATCTTGGACCTAGGATTAAAGCTTAGCTTTTCTAACATTTCCTTCTAGGTGTCACCATAATTGTTTCATATATTTTAATGTAGCAATATTGGTACCAAGCTGCGGGAGAAACATTATTTTTGACTCATTAAATCTGAAATGAATTCTCTGCTGAAAGACTAATCATACAGAATTTATCTCCTTCCAACTTAGAATTTTAACTTACCAACATCTTTTCCCATTATAGACCAGCAATTATTTTTCTCTGGACTAATGCACTGAGCTTACTAGTATTCATTGCACTTACTAATTCAATATAATTCAGTCATTATTGTATCAATATTACTTGCAGTGGTAGGATTCTAGCTCTTTTAAATATATCCCACTATCGGTTTTTAAATTTCCCACTGCTACAGATAAAATGTCTAGTTTTAGAATTTACTTGAGGCACTAGTGAAAATCTGTGAAAGTCCAACAGATATGTATATATTATTGATAGCTTATATGTTATTAGTGGGATTTTGCAACTCTGAAGTCTCCCAGAAGAATCATTTGTTTGCTGCATAACACTACCTTAGAATCTTTTTTAAAATACATTTTTAAAGCACGTGAGTTTGAAAGACACTTCAGTAATTAGACTTTGGAAACAGCTAACCCTCAACAGATGGTTTAAGCACAGTAGTGTGAATGTACAGACTTACCACCAGAGAAGAGAGGTCAAGGCTTGCCTGAGACTTCAATTCAATGTAATCCATAAATGCTGATTAAATCCACTATTATACTCGTACGAGGTAATCTTAAATGTATTATGTTGTGTTATTTAGAACTCTTAAGTTCAAAAAGTTACTAATCGTAACAGTGTGAACACTAATCACATCTTTTACCACCAAAACCCACAAAACTACCCAAAATCTCCAGTTCTTAATATTTAAGTTCTTAGATGGACATGAGACAACTTTACTGGAGTGGGGTAGTTTCTTGTTGTTTGTTTCTGGAAATGGTCCTATTCCAGAGTCCCGTGCTCTTAATTATGTTCTGAAATGCTCTTTTTCTACTAAGGACTTAAAGCTCCAATTGTAAGTCCCTTAAATTGTAAAAACTTTCACATACACATGCATAAAAAAGCCAGTTCTAGATTTCTGATCATAATGAAAACAGATATGGATATTTTTAGTACATGTTCAGTTTTTTTAGTCAATTATGTCAACTTTCCCAATCAAATTTTTTCATCTAATCAGGACTTAAACTGATTAGTTTGAACGTGACCTTTTTGTGTCTTTTGATATAGGTGTGATAGGGACAAAAGAAAAATGGGTAAAAGAATCAGTCAGGATAAATGACAATTGGAATAATTAATCAAGACTGTAATTTAATAGTTTCTCAACATATTCATCTCCTTATTTTTTATCCTTAGGAAAAAAAATGAAGTGGAAAGTTCCATTCATTTACTTCATCATTCGTTGATTTGTGTATATGTGGCTCTATTTTAGGGGCTAATCATATAAAGGTGGTCCCTGTCCTGAAGAATCTGTGCACAGTCCAGTGAGAGGAATGGGATGTAAATGAATAACCTTCAATACAATGTGGAAAATGCTGTAAGTGAGGCATGAATAAAAAACATATTCTACAGGAGTGATTAAGGCCAACTAGGGTTCAAGAAGAGCTTCTGAGGAGAGGTGACATGTGAGCCGGTAGGAGTTTTCCCTGAGGAGGGAGCACTCAGGCAGAAAGAAGAGCATGCTGACACCTGGGAGAGGCCCGAGATGGCACCTGGGATTTCCCATTTGACGAGTCAGTTCTTTGGATTATTCTTCAGGAGGACTCCTAAGGTTGTTTCAGAGCCCTCCAAATTTGGGGGACTAGTAAAGGAATGAAAGACATCTAAAAGTTACTTATTTCATTTATGAAGTTGTGTACCTAAGGAAATGCTGAGGACGTGATGACTGCTATATAGATCGCTGAAGCTGAATCTCGTGACCCTCCAGAGAGAGGCTGAAGAGAGCTGGAGGGAGTGGGGGCAGAAAGAAGCAAGCACAGGGGTTCACTGACGTAAATAATTATTTACGATTACTGCTGTGTTATCATCAATTTTATGTTCTCTCTTTTCTCCATGCATTTGAAAACCATCCATCATCAAACTACCTCAGGGACTACAGGCAGTCTCCTGAACTTGTCTACAGTACATCTCACTTACAGAGCAGGTACTGTAGCTGCTTCTCACTTATTTAAGCAGAAAATGTACTGTAGCATTCTTGCCACTGTGAGGAATCAGAGATTTTAGGAATGTAAATACATAGTGGGAAAAGGGAAGTCACAGAGAACTTATGGATGTAGGGAGTATAACATGTCAAGATAGTAAAGGCTGAACTGTGGGAAACAGGAATTTAAGGTCTCAAATTGTTTGGGGCCAAAGAGAATGAGATCAAGGGCTGGGTCTCTGTCCTTGCGTCCTCTTTTATGGGGCTTTTGACCATGGCCCTGAATCTTCTCTGTAGGGTCTGGTGCTGGACATTTCAATCCCACAAGTCCTATTTCTTTATCTTTCCAGCCATTGGAGGTTTGCTAATGCAACACATGCAGAGTATATTTCTGTAATATATGGCTTGCTGGGGAAAAAACAGCAAATGAATTATGTACGGTTCTTAAGAGAGAGTAGTACTCTCAAAAAGAAATATACACGCAAACCCCAGTATAAAAGTGACAATATTCACCTGTTGTGGAGTTCCCACAAAAGGACCTCTTACTAATGGAGGGAGTCTAGCAGTCAGGACCTTCACAAGGACCTTCAGTCTTGCCCTCCAAAGACAAGTTAGCCATTCAAGAAAAACAGCAGAAAAGATGAATAAAACTGCAACAAGAGCTCCTAAACATCAATGTTTACAACATAAGCAAAATTATTTAGCTGTCATTAAAAAAACCTGTATCCGTAAAAGCTTGACAAGAAATCAGTCACTGGTAGAAAAGCAAGGTGGGATTAAAATCTCAAGAAAAAAAAAAAAGACGATATATTTTTCTTTAAGTATAAATTGATTACTGAAAGTAAGGAGTTAGGGCTTTTTTTTTGCCCTTTGGAAAGACATTACTTATTTTATTTTTTAAAATTGAAGTATAGTTGATTTACAATATTGTGTTAGTTTCAGGTGTACAGCATAAAGAATCAGTTTTTTTGCAGATTATATCCCATTATGGGTTATTACAAGATATTGTGTGTAATTCTCTGTGCTATATAGTAAATCCTTATTGCTTATCTATTTTATGTAGTTTGTATTTGTTAATTCCATATTCCTAGTCATCCTCTTTAGTAACCACAAATTTGTTTTCTAAGGATATATCTTATTTTAAAGTTGACTTTAAACTGTTCTTTTCTAAATTGTGAAATATATTCATTTTAACTAGAAAATAAATATATAGTTAAAATACAGCACCCATTCTTATTGAAAGGATATAAATATCTAAACAGATAAGATTACAAAAATGCCAAAAATACATATGTATATGGGAAAGGACTAGAAAATAGAAAAGATCATGAATAATAAAAAGAGGTATTTATTAGGGTAGTAAGGCTGTGTATGGATTAGCTCATTTGATTTCCTTTGTTGTTGCCTTAAGACAGATTAAAACTAAGAGGAAAAGAACTCCTAAAAATGCCTATTATAAATGGATGTTTGTAGCAATCAAATAAATATCACAGATAAAATAAATGAACACTTCCCACACTATTAAATCATAGGCACCACTTTCACTTCAGAAAAGAAGGCCAGGTAAAATCCCAGAGAGCGTCCACTGGGCACCATCTTCACCACTCCCTGTACCCCACCCCCCATGCTGAATCAGGACATCTCTTCTGTTTTTGTTCTTTCTCCGATTCCTGACAGAACCAAACCTGCTGCTCCCAAGGGAAGAAGAAAGACTCAGATAATCAAGTTTCTCTGAACATCTTGCAGGATTTGTGCCACTTCACAGTCTTTCTGATTATATGGAACTCTGGTCAGTTCCAACCAGCTCACTAGAGAGAGACAGAAAAACACAAACCCCTTCCATTCCCAAGAACCAGTGGTCAATTAAAATGCTCCCTTTGCCTCTAGCATTACAAGAGCACTAGAATTCCAAAGAAAATTATAATTTTGGAGGAAAAAATATCTCTGAATCATAGATCCTCTAAGCTTCAAGTCATAATTTTTTTTTTTTGGTAAGGAGTAAGTTAGAAGCTCAAACCATGTATAGATTGCAGGAATTTTTAATGCTTTGTTCTCAAAAACATGGTCATTCATGAATAATGGAGAGGCAGAAGGAGAGAGAACAATCCAAGTAAAATAACACTTTTCAGATTCTGAGAAAATCCCAGATACAGAACAAAAATCCTGCCCTGGGTATTCCACTTAAAAATATATCTGGAATCGAAAAAAAAAAAAAAAAAAAAAAGGTTCTGAAGAATCTAGGGGCAGGACAGGAATAAAGACGCAGACATAGAGAATGGACTTGAGGACGGGGGAGGGGGAAGAGTAAGCTGGGACAAAGTGAGAGAGAGGCATGGACATATATACACTACCAAATGTAAAACAGATAGCTAGTGGGAAGCAGCTGCATAGCACAGGGAGATCAGCACAGTGCTTTGTGACCACCTAGAGGGGTGGGATCAGGAGGGTGGGAGGGAGATGCAAGAGGGAGGGGATATGGGGATATACGTATGCATATAGCTGATTCACTCTGCTATGCAGCAGCAACTAACACAACACTGTAAAGCAATTATACTCCAATAAAGATGTTAAAAAACAAACAACAAAACTATCTTTGGTTGTTCTCCTCATTCTTCATAAGTCTAGCCAACAACAAGATGTTCCCAGTTAATTCAGGTCATATCTTGGCATTCAAATTGTTTAATAAAGTTAGAAATATACTTAGTTTATCTTATGTTAGTTATAGCTAGTTGCAAATCCTAGGTACAAAAACGTGATATCAATTTTGGGTACTTACTAGGGTATAACCCTAGGAAGCACGTCGTATATTCTTTGAACAATTTTCTTAGCCGTCTGAAATACCAGTAATAAATGGTATCAACTTAGGAGAGAAACACTCTCCTCTTAAACCATGTTATGGGTAGCAGCGCCATTCACAGAGTGAATAGTCATTGAGGCAGTTGGTAGTGATTCCATTCTTCTTTTTTCCATAACATCATCAGTCCCAAGATCACTTTTAAAAAGTACTTGATTCACTTCCCCTTGAGTTTCAGGATGAGTTAAAATAGTCCTTCAAATCTCTCCTTTCATACAAGAACTTTTAGAGCAGCAGCTGGAATTTAGGTTAAAAAAAAAGAGGAATGACAGCCTCTAACACAGGTGATCAGAACCGATTATTAAGTCTGCTTATATGATTCTCTTTAAATGAAGCCATTAAGAGCTTGACAGATAACTATCTACCTGGATAATAAGGTTGATGAGATCCTTAAAGACACAAGAAGGCTCTCTTATGTTGACAGTCCTATGATGCAGTGTTATCAGCCTACGATTACATTATTAACTGTTTACAGTTCATCAAAAGGCTTTCTAGTTAATTTGCTATGAAGTGAAAATAACATGTTCTCTTCCCTGCCTTCCCAAGTTGCTTCCTGGAGCTTAGGCTTGTCCTTAACCAACAAAGAAAGAAAATGAATAAGCACACGTATTTTTTGTGTGTGTGTCTTAAACAGCATCTGACTGTCACATGGCGGCGGGGGTGCCACATAGAAGTCGTTTTCTCTAACGTAAACCGCTCGAAAGTGCCTCGGCAATGCCCACACGACTATGCAAGGGGCCCTCACAGAAACACGCTTCCATGTGTTCTTAGACAGAATTTTGGTCAAAAGACATCTGGAAACACTGTCAACTCCTGAGCAACAGCATCAGAGTCAGTCCCCGCAAACTGCCTAAGTGGTCTGAGAGGAGGCTGTAGAAGACCAACTCGTGAGTCTGTGCCTTGCGTAGTATTCTGGCACAAGCCAATACATGCTACTAGTCACCAGTATGGCTTCCGTGAGGCATGGGCTCTTTGGGAACATACAATAAAAATTTTAAGTTTCTGGCAGGCTAAAAATCAGACAAAATTCTGCCCTTGGGCAGCTTACCATATAGTATAAAGCATATCTTATAAGAAAAAGCTTAAAATGTAAAAAGTTCCCAGTAAAAAATTTAGTGGTGTGCTGTATAGGGTATGATGAGAAAACAAAGAGACTTTTGTCTGTTTGTTTTGCAAACCACACAAGAAATCAAGGTTATTTCTTTGTAGTTCAGCAAGTGCACTGACATGATGTTAGGATTTAGGTCAACCTGGAGGGAGATTTCAAACGCAAGTTCAAGTGTCTATTGATGACTTGGATGAGGATCTAATTAGGCAATGCGGTTGAGAGATTCAGGAATCCAAAACATTATAGGACTCAACTGATGTGCCTATCTGAGCAAGATGAAATTTAACAAGGATAAATAAGGTAAGGCACTTGGGTCCAAAGAGAATTGATTTCACATCCAAAAGTATGTGAAAAATGTAATCCAGTAGTCTGGCTGATATACTGCTTTAGTCCTCCCTTGTTACTGCTATATCCCCACTGACATTCTAGAGACAACAGATTTCCCAGGGGGGTGAGAACTGTTCTTTCTCCTGATCCAGGAATACTATTCCATCTGTAGCCCAAAGTCTTACCCGTCTTAAAGCACACTCTTCTCAATGAGCCTCTTCTCATTGTCCCAGTTAGAATTCCTTTACTCCTCCCCTACTCTCCTTCTATATTTTGAGTTTCATTTACAGCCCTTTCAAAACAGTAACTTGGCACAGAATAACCTGGGCCTAGACTGCAGGCACCATGGGCCCCTCCAGGTGTTTTCTTCATGGCAAGTACTCAGTGCTGCTTACTGAATTAGCATGCCTCAGAATCACCTGGAGGACTTAATCAAACACAGGTTTCAGGACCTCGCCTTACAGAGTTCTCAGTAGATCTGGGATGGGAACAGAAATATGCTTTTCTAAGCAATTGCCAGGTGATGCTAATTCTGCTGACCCCTGGACCACACTTTGAGAACCTCTGACCTCTGGTCAGATCAAGCTCATGAAACAAGTTTATCACACAACTTTTATTTATAATTTAAACTTTACAATGACTACAGCATTCTGTGTAATCATGAGACACAAGTAATAAATGTAAAGCAAGTACAGGCTTCTCCATCGGTAGGTGCCTGCATTCTGGCATGTAGGGTTGGAAGAGACTTCATAGGTCCAGTTTCCTACTCAATGAACTCTTGACAACCTCTTAAAGAGGTGATTGCATGGCACCTCTCCACCTCCCCCCCAACCCAAAGAGTGATCTCAGTGTTAGAGATGTCATCACGTTGGAAAATAATCCCACTTTATTGCCAAGTATGTGAGAAAGTCTTCCCTAAACTAGGCTGGTATTTGTCTTTCTGAGATTTCTATTTACCCACTGGTACAGGCCTACAATCTAATCTCTTATCTAAAGCCCTTGGGATCATATGTTTCATAACTTAATTTTTCAGATTTTAGAAAAGTAATATGGTACACGTACTACATATCATATACTGTCCTCAGTGGAGTCCAGAGTAGTACTCTGTAATCAAACATGTTTTTATTTTTGCAGTGAGGCATCTGAATATTCACACTTAGTGGAATAAAGATTATAAATAACTTCACATTAATTAGAGTCAGATTTTGCCACCAAATTTACCAAAACACTCAATTTTCAGGTATTTTTCAATTCCAAATTTATAAATAAAGGACTGTGGACCTGTATCATCTTGTCCTTTGTGATTACATGAGGTAAGTCTACTTCTTCTTCCACCCCAGCTAGCAGTCCTTCAACCATCTGAAGACATCACACCCCTCCCTCTTATCCACTGTGTCTCCTCCTACATGTCACCATTCTTCCAAATTATCAACTGCTAGATTAATCCAGTGTAATGAAAGAGGACTAGGTAAAAGGTCAACTACTCATCCTAAGCAACCTTAGTTCTTTACTTAAAGTTGAAATGTGCAGTAATGTAGAGCACAGAAGGAATAGTCAAAAGTGGCACTCAATCCTCGAAAAGAGAAGACTTGTGAAGCTAATGAGGAGATAGTGATTCAGTTAATCCAAGACATATGGATGAAGTATTAAACTTTATCTCTACAATTCCAAAGCACAGGAAAAAAAGAGAATTAATCTTTGTTGACAACTACGATGTGCCAAGCACTGTTTGATGACTGACATACATGATCCCCAATCTTTACAACTGCTCTGTGAAGTAGGTGGTATCATCATTTTATATATGAGGAAATTAACACTTTGAGAAGTTAATTGCTCAAGGTCATACTGCAAGCCAAAGGCAAAACGAGGATTCTTATTACCTGATTCCAAAGTCTAAGCAAGATCATTCCAAAATACCCAAAGGGTACTGATGAATGGCTCAGTAACTCTGTTCTTAGTCCTGCCTCTATACGCATTTGTATCAATGAGTTTAAAGGGAATGAAGATGCCTGCCTTCCAAATTCTGATAGGACAAGAAAATGGCAAGAATAAAAAACACTATCACTGGATCCAAAATGACCCCACATGGCTAAAAATGACAAAGTAACATTGAGAAGGGGGTTTTAATATGGCTTAGTATGAAATTTTACAAGTTGATGGGTCCATCCACCAGCATGTTGGAGGAAGACAGGAATTTTAGTTGCCCCAAATTAACTGTAAGCCCACATGCCAAGAAGTGATTAAGACTTTAAAACCTATGGTTGCATTAACAGAACTCTAATGCTTAGAATGAGGGACCCCACAGACCAGCACTATGCTGCAGTGCTCAGACCCAATATGAAGTACTGAGGAGTTCAAACCTCAAGCCTTTATTGAACCAAAACAAATGTAATGGTGTGTGTGTGTGGTGGCGGGGACCAGAACAGCAAAATTTCTGAAAGCAGAGGCTTGGAAGAACTAAGAATGTTTAGCCTGAAACAGGGGGAAAGAGTGAGAGGAAGGCAAATGATAGCAGTCTCAAAAACACATGAAAGAGTGATTCCATTTATTTTCAGTGATGGCCCTGAAAGGCAGCTACCTCTCCCCATGGGGGTGGGAGGGTGAGAGATGAGGGAGTTACTCTTGCAGAGGGCTGGCCTCACCTGGGGAGAGGCGCAGTGCTGTGTCTACCAGCCAGAATGTTAGACCAGCCCACCTCTGAGGCACTCCCCATCCCCAGCATCAGGGTTAAGGGCACTGAACAGGGGCCTGAGGCAGCAACGCCCCTGCTTTGTCTGCAGAGAACCTCGAACAGTGGGAATTGGGAGCAAGTAGGCCAGCTGAGTGACATTTCAATGGACTGCCAGCAGGGAAGAGATTTTTTAGGCAAGCAGAGACTTGTAGGCCTCCTCAAGCCCTACAGTGTCGGTAATTATCCACTCTGAATCCTTCAGGGGCTAACCCCACTTGGAGCCTGCAATCCCTTCTACCCTCCTCCCCCCCTCACCCCATGGGCTGGCTCCAAGGAAGCTCTTCTTTTTGGCTTCATCACTCCCCTCCACCCCCCACCCAAATGTACATCAAACAGTACGTGTGATTAAGTATATCCTTTTAAAATTCCTTAGGTTGACTTCTTCCTTACCCATTCATAAAGAAAATCCATTACAAAGTTATTAGACAAACAGGCCAACTGAACAAAAACCGGTCTCATTTTACCTGGAAGCAGTGTAACCACTCATAGGAAGGTGATGATGTGGAGTGAAAAGCAAATCTTTCAAAGGTTAAAATTCAGGTAGAAAAACAAAACAAAACATGGCAGACAAGAAAAAAAAAAAACCTCTGAACTTAAATGCAAAATGATTTCCAGAAGATTATATTAAAAACTTTAAAATTATAAGGCATGGTTCATCTTTTCTAAGAGGCACAAGCAAACACTATGTGTCTGAGTTCTATGAAGAACTCTTACCTTTAAAATTTCCATGTGGTGTTGGTTGAGCATTTTATACAATTTATATCTTTCTATCATGTCTGCTTTGTCCTTCTACTATATATATTCCCCCAAACCTTCAATACTACAGTTGCACTGGCTATTCAACCAAATATTCCAAAAATCAAAGCATTAATCTTCATAGAAATGTGTATGCTAAATTGCCAGTTCAAATACTTCTAATGAAATAATGTTTCTAATGAAACATCACCTTAATTTCCTTTAAAAAAAAAAAAAAAAAAAAAAAAAACTTTAGATGCTTATGCTGCATAGTAACATTCCGGTTTGGAAAACCCACTCAAATCTGGAAAGCAACACACAGGATCAAATACCAGAAGTTTGCCTTTTAGGAGTCTTATAACTGCAAAGCTAGAGGCAACATTTACATGTTTTACAAAGCATGCTGTTTAATTCTTAGTGTGCCTGAAGAGTTAAATAAAACAACTTAGGGTCATGTGCCCTTCAAGAAGATTTGCATTTTTTTTCCAAAAGCATAAATGGTTGAGATTGTTTACCCTGTTATGCTTGTAAGATTTTGAAAGCATGTTCTAACTCCAAATAGCCAAGAGTAAAATGGGAGATACTGGCCAATAACTTTTATGAAGTTACTATATAGGTTATGTAATCACTGAAAAAAATTTTTTTAAATAAATTTATTTATTTATTTTTGGCTGCATTGGGTCTTCGTTGCTGTGTGCAGGCTTCCTCTAGTTGCGGTGAGTGGGGGCTACCCTGCCTTGCAGTGCGCAGGCTTCTCATTGCGGTGGCTTCTCTTGTTGCAGAGCACAGGCTCTAGGCGCATGGGCTTCAGTAGCTGTGGCATGCAGGCTCAGTAGTTGTGGCTCGTGGGCTCTAGAGCACAGGCTCAGTAGTTGTGGCGCACGGGCTTAGTTGCTCCGCGGCACATGGGATCTTCCCGGGCCAGGGCTCGAACCCATGTCTCCGGCATTGGCAGGCGGATTCTTAACCACTGCGCTACCAGGGAAGCCCTGTAATCACTGAAAATTAAATAGCTACAATTAAGAGCTCTGAGTGTTCCTTTAAAATTCTGAGAAGTTGATCAAAACATCATTTTTTGTACACCTTTAGTATGTACAATTTTTATCTGTCAATTACACCTCAAAAAAGTTGGAAAAAAATCTGAGAGATTGTCTGGTCCTTTCTGCTAAGGATATAGCTATTTACTCAGACTAAGTTTCTTTTGGCTTGTCAAAAATTCAGACGTTTTATTTTAAATATTTTTAAATTGGTGTTAATTAACATCAATTAAAATATACATTGGTGCCTCTCTCCTAAGTAATTCTTCTTCAAACAGTACAGAATTTTGAAGTTAAGAGGAGTAAAACTGTTAACTTATCTTCAGTAGTTTTTACAAAAACAACACACATCACCAAAATTGGAGATTTCCTATTAAAACAGAAGGTCCAAGTACTATTTTAAATACCACATGGTTATCTTCCCACTGCAACTTAGATTTTAAATTTTGGAGTTCGTGGGTGATAAAACTGCCCTCAAAGGCCTGAGAAGATGAAGGTAAAGCAGCACTGACGACTGTCCGCATGATGGTGAGAGGCCGTGAGCGCTGGTAGGCAAGAGGCGCAGTCTGAACGCAGGAAGGACAGATACTAGTTACTGTGCTGCCCAGAGTCTGCTTTTATCCTGGAGGATTTACAATAATCCAGTAACCTGAATCTTGTTTGTCTCATCCACCCTGAATATTATATTATTATATTATAAATTTTAGATCCTTAACCAATTTTTTATTTGTAACTTAAAATATCTGAATATGGCTCTCCTTTTCACCATTCCAAATGCTAGTGAATTACACATGGATAGACTCTGTAAAAAGAACTTAATACTGTCCTATGGAATGTATCCAACTAACAAATACAATATGCGAAAATATAACATTCATGTAATTAAAATTTTTTCCTTTGAAAGAGATAAGCTATTTCCTTTAGTATATTAAAAAGGCTAGAAAAAATGTGAATTATGGTTGTTTTCCTCAATTCCAAATTACGAAACCTAAGAGTTAAACAAATTATTGACCATGTATTTTCTTCCATGATTATGCAGCCCTTAGGATCATTACAACAAAACCCCTTATATTATTGCATCTTCAATAAACATTCAGGCTTAGACGAGACATGCTGGACTCAACGTTTCCCTCCAGAGCCTGGGCTCTACTCTGGGAATGGGTCATGAAGAAATTCAAATACCAAAAATGCATAAACAGATAATACATCTCAAAAAATGGTAGAAAAATGCAAATTATGTTTTAATTGAGTGCAGAACAGATGTGTTCTTTTCTAAAATGAACCCAAGAAGAGCTAACATCAGAACCTGAACGTCACCTATGTTTTGCATTTGCATTACCTTTACACAGAGTCCCCACAGTAGTTACTACTGTTACTTCCATTATACAGATAAGGAAATGGAGGATTAAAATACTTAAAGCGGCTTAAGGTCCCACAGCCATTAAGCGGTGGAGCTGGGATTCAAGTACAGGCAATCTAATTGATCAGCTTTAAACACTGCATTATATGCACATGTATATCCATATATATACACTCATTCACAGGGGAATATGCCTGACAATTTACCTAGCATGTACATTTCTACATAAAAGGAGCTTAGGGACGGCAATCTAGGTGGAAGAAGGGATTAGAGGTTCCATCTTGAAGAATGCTTTTACTTGGCATAGGTGTTTATTTGGGGCAGTTGCTGGAGGCAGTTTATTAGGATATTGCTGGAGATTATGGAGGCTAGCCCACTCTCACACCCCCACCCCCCAACCCCTTGAGAGCTTCTACTGCCTGTGTGACAGTAAACGCCCTGAGCTCAGAATTTAGGGCTGGGATGACAGGTTCTTCCACCAGAGCAGAGTTTGCTAGGGCATGGTACCTATGTGCTGCATGTACACCCTGCCCCATTTTCCTTCTCTGTCTTCTTTCCTTCCTTGTATGTAAATGTGAAGACACATAACAACATCTGCTAAGTAGCCTGGAAGGATGACAAAATGGGATTAAGGATAGGAAATGGAAGAGGGAGACTGGAGTAGAAATGCAAGCCAAACCCAGCCTGAAGGAGAGTCAGAGGACAAAGGCCTAAAAATACTGACTGCAATTCTCGACCATAGCTTAATTATAAGAAGCTAGAAAGAATCTTCACTCCACTTCTTTGTCTCAAGGCCTACAGCACAGACTTGCAAGCTTCAACGTATAATAAAGTACATTCATTAAATAGTTCAAAAAAAATGCAAGTCTTAGATTTGTGGAAATGGCTCTACCATTTTTCTGCTCATTAACTCTGTACTAGGAAATAAAAGTTGCAACCCGCAGTGTGTGGTTGTTTTCCATTCGAGTTTATTTAATTTTCAAAACAGTGAGTCATCTGAACTATGCAAATGAAAGCTATGATGATTTTACTCAAGTGATTAACTACAGTTTATACGTAGAACAAGTTTCTTTAAATAGCAGGGCATCCAGTTCTATAAAGCCAAACTGTCTTTTTCTCCCTTAAAATCTGGAGACTTATTACCCAGCAAGGGGCAAATCAGGCTCCACAGTGGTTGAGGAGATGGATGTGGGTAGCTCCCTGGGCAGAAGCTCAGGTACACTACTCCATCAGTGAGGAAGGTAAAAAGAAACCAAGGGAAGGGTAAAAGTATAATCTGTGCTGCCATTTTATGAAAGACCTTTAGGGAAGCTAATGAAGGAATTGTGTCTTGGATAATTTCAGAAATGTTTACAGCTGTAAAATTAGTGAGCAAACAGGTTCACTTTTCTATAAGAATATCTAAAAATACAAGCCTTTTAAACTCTAACTTGGGTTCATAAAAATACATACTGGCTCATATATCAAAATGCTGGCCAAACTGCTTCAGATAGATAGTTAATCTCCAAAAATATCTGCCATTACCCACAAGAAACAGAGGAAAGACACAGATTTCTTACCTCAAAAAGAATTCATGGGGGCTTTCCAGCTCTCCTAATAATTTGGCTTGAGGAAAGAATACACACTGTAGAGATTTGCCTTACTTTTCATATAAATCAATGGCTTTCAATAAACATTAAAAAAAAAACCTCTCCTCAATTTATATTCAAAATATCAAGGGATTATTGAAACCCCTAATTTGCTGTTATAGTCTGTGGCAAGTGTTATACCTTGAGTGAAATGCAATCTAATTCCTACGTGGTTATATTTAAAAAGGGTCGGGGGGGGGGTGGTGGGGGGCGCGGGAGAAGCAACGTTATTAAAGCCAATGCTCCAGGCAGCCCTGGAGCAGACTGGATCCAGTTTGAAAAGAACTGGCAACCCCAAAACTTTCTGATAAGATAAAAATTCATTGATGTTGGCTCACACGAGGCCCACTTCAACCCTGCACTTGTCCTCCGAGTTTCCTTGGCATATCTGCTCCTTTCCTCTATGTGCTTTAGCATAACTTTATTTTTCTCTTTTATCTTTCGATAACTGCACCCAGGGACCGGAGGGGATTGATTTTTTGTTTTGACTTATTGTTTGAAGATCTGTAACTCAAAGCAGCTCTCGCGCCTCTGATGTCTAAGCTGGAGCGGCATAAAAGGTAAACCCAGGCCTGGGTAGCAAGCTGAGCAGCAGCAATACCATTTTATAATCAGCCATCTAGGTTTTCATCTTATTTTGCCTTCCCTCCCACCCCCTTTAGCTGGGCTAGCTGGCAAAGTGTGAGGTTACTCCTACGCCTTTGTTAGGTGACAAGAGCAAGTTAAAATAAAAATAAATGCCTCGACATCTTTGCGTGCCAGAGCTCTGAGACTAAATATACTTCTACTTACAGCAAAAAGTTATTTCCTACCTAGAAAAAAGGCCTTGCTTTTATTCACAATGAAAGGAAACTTCAACGCATTTCAGAAGGCTGCTTTAGAAAAATAACATGTGAAAACAAGGGACGACAGAACAACTGACAATATCATTTTCCCAAAGGGCTTAAGTTAAGATGAAAAAACGTCAGGCTTTTTTGAGGCAGATTAACAAATTCAAAACAAAAATGTTACTCTTGAACCGGAAGATGTTTAAAGACAGACTCACGTATGTTAGGTTAGAAACTTAGTTGTGTTTTCAGAGTTTGGTGTCAGCAGTATAAATTCCAAATTAGCAAATGTAATAACCCAAAGTTCTCTTTCTCTCTTCCAGTCTAATTCTCAAATTATTAGGATGATCTTTGCCTTAATTAAGCTAACTTCACATTCACACGCTAGTATACATACACATAAATACCCACAAGAGTATCTAAGGGTCTGTTCCCTGAAGTTGTTCAGCTTGCTGAAATATGGTTACATATGCAAACATTACCTCCCAATTGTAACCTCATTTTCTGCTCTGCTGGACAGCGTGACCAGCATTTGTCATCGTGCCTCCCCCGCCCGCCACGTCATTCATATGTCTGTAATTGTCATCGAGATGTGGCATGTCAGCAGGACTCCAGTGTTCTTTGCACCCTGTCTCCACAGTCACTCAGGTAACAAACCCGTAATCTCGTCCTGTTTTCATGATGGTTGAATTACACATAATTGTTTCTGCACAGTGATTGATTTCTGCCTGAATAGAGACCTCTGCCTTTTTTCAATGCAAGCGAGTGGCAGCCAAGTCTCTCCATCTAGGAGGAGGCAGCAGCCTTTGAAGAGATCAAAGCCAAGGCCGCAAGCAGTTGTGCGCCCTGGGAATATGGAAAGCCTTTATGCTCTCAACCCCATTTCCAGCATCATGTTGGACTGCAGCTGCATTACATTCTGCCAGCATTCTTAATGCTTTTAGTATTGACTCTGACATCACCAATAGCTGTTTTAAAGTAACAAAAGCCAAAAGATGACTTATTTTCACAACTCTGTAATTGGAACATGCAAAGATGGGGGTGGGGAATCAAGAATGAAGGGGAGGGAAGTACATTTGCTTTTAATTTAAAGCAGCACAAAAGAAAGCCCAGCCAAAGAAAAAAAAATTATATAAGTTTTCACAAATGAAAAACATGTTTTTCATATGGAAAAACCAACAGGGGCATTTTTATAACTCAGACCACACAAAATGAACCGATGGCTAAATACACGCTTTTTCAAGCCTGAAGGGTAGAATGAAAACGATGGGGTAAGTGACTCCAATTGTGAAAGGGACTTTAACATGCACTGGGTCTGAAGACACCTGATGCAAGGTGAACCTTGCAGCTCAAGAACTGCCCCCTCCCCACTCCTTTTTCTATTAAGGAGAGCTGAAATTTGCATCTGTAATACATCACAGGTTCACTCGGGAAATTGTAAATGCATAATTCCTTACTAATAAGAGAAGAAAAACAGGAAAGTCAGAGGAGCTTTTCAGTTCTGGCTCCAGATACACAGTCTGCCATGATTACACCTTGGCATCTGAATCAAAACCGGAAGCCACCAAACAGCAGAAAAATTTTAAGGATACGATAACCAAAACATGTCAACATCAGTATCCTACTCTTTCTTAAAATCACAAATAAGAGTGAAGGTATTTCTGATTTTTAAAAAAATTAAGGCATTTTGGACACTTTTATTAAGCACACTGTGTAAATAATCCATTACTGCATTTAAAATCAACACAGAAAACAAGCAGGTCAACCATAAATCATTATACTGTATCTCCAGGGTTACGTATAGTGCTATGTATGTCCAGTAATCTCCACTCCCTAGCTACCAGAAAACCCTCTCATATTCCAATTCCAATACTTAAATTTCTGCTTTTGAAAATATCTGCCACAATTAATATATGTAGCTTTATAAAGAAGCTCCAAATGTAATATAGGACAAGACTTTAGGGCAGAAAAAGTGGAAAAGCAGAACTTTTTAAGAACTTACAGAATTGAATGCATCTCATTTATTAAAGCCCCCTTTCAAAAAGATTTAATATCGTTTATGTAGCTATTATTCAATGAACCATAAGCCTTTAACTTTTTCAAGTCTACGAAGTTCTAAAACTTACTGACATCGAAGTACAAAATCTGTACAATCACTCTGTACAAAATCTCTTAGTTCTGAAACACCAAGTAACTGATGAACAAAAGCTGCCTTTGTGTTTCTGACAGGATTTTGAATCAACAGGCCTGGTTGTAAGGTTCCCCAACTGTAAATTTTCTCTGAAAAATCTGTCTGAAACTCTGCTGAACTGGAAAGTTCTACCTCAGTTTACTGGGTTACAGTTTTGATGCTTGTTTTACTTGGGGTTTATTTTTTGTTTTGTTTTGGAGAAAGGAGTGCAAACTATATGAATTTAGAATTGCAACAACAAAATTCAGCAAGAAAATATGAATAACAACATTTCAAAGTCTAGATCTTCTTCTCTTGGAAAAATGCTGTCTTTCCTGAATTTTACCATTTTCAGACATTGCCAGAAATAAGTTCCAGTTATTTTCTCTATGTTGCATTCCTAATAAGCTTATCACATTTTCTGTACCCCAAGGCCCCAATCTAATTTCAGATTATCAGGCAAAACCCATTTCTTTATGATTCTATCATTAGCGCTCTCCAGCAAAGTAACCAGCAAAATGGCCACTGGAAGCATCCCCTGCTTCTCATTCACACCTGAGGGACAGTCACTACAGGCTAACTGAACCCAGGCCCCCGCTCACAACCAAGCATCCCACTCTTCCTAGACTCTTTCTGTTGAGTCCAATACTCTTCAAGGCTCTCTTCAGAGAAACCTGAATTTAGAATTTTAGTCACCTGGACAGGATGTGAGGTGATACAGCACCCTTTGCTCAGCCACCAGCCTTGAGAGCAACACCACGGCGACTAAGCAGAGACACACTGAAAGCACAGGGAATCTCAGGAGCCGCGGGCTCACAAACTCCTAAGACTGCCCCTCAGCAAAAATTGCCATAATTGAGAATTGAGGTGACAACACTATAATAATACACAGGAGGGCCTCCCTGGTGGCGCAGTGGTTGAGAGTCCGCCTGCCAATGCAGGGGACACGGGTTCGTGCCCCGATCCCGGAAGATCCCACATGCCGCGGAGCGGCTGGGCCCGCGAGCCATGGCCGCGGAGCCTGTGTGTCCGGAGCCTGTGCTCCGCAACGGGGGAGGCCACAGCAGTGAGAGGCCCGCGTACAGCAAAAAAAAAAAAAAAAAAAAATACACAGGAGACTCGTTATATAGCATAATCTATACGTTGGCCTATTTATTTTTCCCTTCAGGAAGGACTATAATCTCTTGGAGGACCTGGAGGGCTTGCATGCTGCTGACTGAAAAGAAAATAGAACTGCCTCCGAGGTGAAGAGTGGGCGAGGCAAGGCGGGTGAAGCACAGGAGGAATAGGCACAGCCCACGCCTAGGGTCGCTCCAGGTGAGGCATTTTCATCACTTCATACAAGCATTTCTTCTTAAAACCTTTAAAGAATCAGATTCCATGCTTCTCCTTTGGTAAACCATTCTAATGTTTATTAATCCCTCCCTCTGAAGTAATTCTTCCAACCTCAATTCTTTCAACAATTTAAGCCTGTTTTCTTTGGATATTCCTTCAGCAAAGAACAAAGCTGGTCACAAACTCACTTCTGAAGAAACAGTCTTATGCTTAGGGATGATTTCAAACTGCTCTTCTGCCTTGTCCAAGTCAGATGACCAGCTTCTTATCAGGCAGGTCCCTCGGGGGACTAGCAGAGAGCTCTGCCATCGACAGCCACAAGAATATGTCAAGATTTGGATGGTGCCCAATTTCCAATGTGCTCGTGAAAGACTGAGAACTGTCTCAGATAGCAGAGGGCTTTCTTTTCAAGCGGTTTCATCACTTGCACACACACTGTACGGTTTTGGTTGAAAATAGCAAACACCCCAGCGCAGACGTCTAATCTAGGGGAAGGACGGCAGCAGAATTCCCACACAGCTGCTGGAGGGCAGGGCCACAAGAAGGGCACACAGGAGATACCACAAGGTCAGCATGAAGTGCAACCTCCAATGATGTAACTTAGCTGGGCCATAGCAGGGTCACACGTGGCCTCAGCCAACAGCCCAGCGTGCAGCAAACCCAGGTGACTCTGAGCCATCTGCAAGTAACCTACATGCAAAGGACCTACTTAACCGGACAAAAAGAGGAGTATTTTCACGAGTGTTGCAGAATCTGCTGGTCTCATAAAAAACCCTCATAGGAAACACATAGCAGCCAGCTTGTCAGAAGTATCTTATTGGATCAAATAGGAATACAGCTTCCCTTTACTTTCTCCATCAGTCTAGAGCAATGGGCTACAATGCAGTACAGGAAGAGGACACAGCATCATCCGTTGGGGTGCAGGAAGAACACATTACAACGTCAATACTTATTTTTATGTTAAATCACTTAAGCTTTGCAAAGTATTTTTAATATACAGTCACTGGGCAAACACCCCCATTTACTCTGTATGTCAGATGGGCAAGAAGGCAAGTGGATTGAAGACAATGCTAACAATGAAAACACAAGTAAACTCAAGAAAATGGCAAAGCTAACAGCTATCCTACTTCTAATAACAACTCTTTAAGAGCCTGTCTTAGAGCTAAAATCTATGATGAGATCTGACAAGAAGCTAACTGAAATAATTAGGAATTATTTATTTTATTTGAAATAAGAATATGCAGCTTCCATCAATGACCATAAACAGTGCCCTAAGTGTATACTCTAATCTGAGTTACTAGAGAAATGTGTAATTCAGCTATATAATTCATAAATAATTACACAACGGTCAGATGTTTTAACTGGTAGGGATCTGCAACCAAAAATATTCTCATCACTGAGTTATATATCTGAAATATCAACTGACTTTAACTTTCCTCCCTCCCAAAAAAGACTACATCAACTCATTTTCTCACTGTACTAATGCTCATACCTACATCAGAGAGAGTACCCAACCTCTGGAACGTGAGATTCAGCCATGAAGAGCCAGAGGAAAAAATGAATGAAGTAGTGATAACATGCTACAACATGAATGAACCTTAAAAATACTATGCTAAGTCAAAGAAGCAAGTCACAAAGGACCACCTATTATGATTCCATTCTTACAAAAGGTCCCAAACAGGGAAATCTATTGAGACAAAAAAAAAAAAAAATAGATTAGTGGTTGCTTAGACCTGGGGTGGTGTGGTGAGGGAACAGGGAGATGGTGGGGTGACAGCTGAAGGGTACAGGGTTACTTCCTGAGGTGATGAAAATGTTCCAAAACTGACTGTGGCGATGATTCCTCACATCTGCGAACACGTTAAAAACCATTAAACTATACCCTTTGAAAGAGTGAACCGTATGGCACGTGAATTACATCTCAATAAAGCTATTTTAAAATAAGTAATCACTGAATAAATGCTAAATAAATGAATAAATTCCTCCTCCCCAATTAAAAAAAAAAAGGCAAAGGAGAAAACCCTCCTGGACATGATCTCCCTGAGTCAAACTACTGTGTGACTTAATCCTTGTCCACAGGTCTACCCTGTGACTTTAAAACGACCAAATGCTTGCTTGTGGCAATGCAGCATCTGAATGACAAGTGTGGGCAAGGAATTCTAGGAACATATCGGGGTGTGCGAAAAGGAGGAAAAGCAGAAATAGTTATGGGTTGGTTCCCTGAAGGCAGACCTTTATTGGTCAGCAAGCCCACTGCATGGAACTATTCAAATCAGATCTCACTTGCATGGGTTAGTCTGCAATTGGGGCGCCCCCAGAGGTTACTAATAGGCAGCAAGATGACCTCCCGGAGCCAGGCAGAAGCAGTACTGGGTCCATTTTCTTTGCTTCTAAAACCATCAGACCTTGCTCTGCTCTTAGAGCAGAAACACTCCTTTGCCAAAGCACCGAGGTCAATTCTGATGCTTTCAGTGCCGATAAAACAGCTCAAGGGAAATGCAGATCTCATGCAGCTCAGCAGTCTGGTGCCCAAAAGCCCAGTGACTGTGCTTCTCAGTCCACGCAACCACTTGTTCCCATTGTGAGACAAGAAAACCAAGGCTCGGGGGATAGGAACCCCTTCAGAGACAAAGAGCCAGTCAAGGACTTGCCTAACTTCTTGTCAGTATTTTTCCCCCACCACGAAATTAACAACAACAGAACTTAAAGAAAAAATTAAAAGCCTTTTAAAGTTTATTTTTCCAATCCTAAGGGAAAAAAATAATTTTTCTGCAGGTAGCCAACTATTTTCAAACTTCACATTGCATACACATCATTGCATTCATTCATTAACTATTTAGACAACCAGCAAACATAAAATAAACCCCTCAGATGTCCCTGAATTACAAACCGTTTTCTCAATTGTAGGCTAAATGTCAAGTTTCTCTTGCTCTTTCCATCTTGGGAGGAAACATTTCTTTTTGAAAAATTTAATCTCTGACTAATTTCCCCAATTAGATACATGAGAACCCCTCAAAAATCTAGTTAATATGATCTTACATTATTTAAATTTGGCTTTAGCTTAGAATTATTCAATAAATGGTATAAGAAGGCATGAAAGCAAAGATCCTCAGGCCTGTAATTCACAGATCTATCTTGATACCTATTCCAAGCAGGTAGTCAATCCCTGCCATGGATTTTGACCAAATATTTCCTAAATGTGGTAACTAAGTAACATTTTCAAAGCAGTCGTTTCCTGCTGTATTTCCAACTATCAGGAAAATTTTCAAACTGTGAGTAAAGAAACAGAAACAGAGAGGTAAAAGTAATTTTCCCATTGGACAGCTACCAAGTGGCTGATCCTGCATTTGGGCTCAGCCATTCAAGATCCAGGGCATGTGTTCTTAGCCCTACATGACATAGCAAATGGAAACTTGTCTACCTTCCTGAGATTCTGTTTGCCTAATTCTAATTGTGGTCAAGTCTGACAATAACTCTAAATGTGGTTAAAGAGTACACAGAGCAAATGTCTCACAAGTTAAGGTTTCTGGTGGTGGTGCTAATGAAAGTGACATAGTACCAACAACGAAGCGGAGGAGGGTCTGACGCCTAACCTTCATTCTTACCATCAATCAACTTGGCAGCAATGTTGATAAACTCACCCCTTTAAAATGCTTTATGATGGATGTGTTAACTTACTTTAAAAATAAATAAATAGAACAAAATGCTCTATAAATTACTGAGTTCTTTTCTTAAATAGTCTTAGGTTACTTACTATGTGCAACTTTTAATTTTAAAAAGTGTTTATTTATTAAAACAACTTTCCTGGCCCAACCCAAACAGAACTATCTACACAAGCATTTTAAAATAACTAAACCAAATACTCTCTATCATACTTCAAATGGTCCATACTGAACTGAAAGCAGGTAAAGAAAGGCTGGCACATATGAAAACTACAGCGCTCAATAGGCTGCACCACTGCAGGAAGACATGCCCACTCCTGTTCCCTGGGTCCTGCTCACTCTGCGTTCAGCCATGGGTGTCTGCACAAGTGTCTCTCCCTTCCTAAACCGTAAGCTCCTTGAGGGTGGTGACCCTGTCTTCACTGTCATGTATGTTTACAATGGGGCTCAGCACAATGACTTTCAAAATAAGTACCTTCAATGAATGTTTATGAGATGAATGATAAATCACACCTGAAATAAACATTCTTTGGTGTTTGCCTTCATTCTACCAGGAAACCTGTTTTAACCCTAAACTTGAGGGTTAATTCAGAAGCTGCTACAATAACAGGTATCTTCTTCTGATAGTGAAATGAAATAAAATGTTTTTTCCTGGTTACTGTTACTTTTTTTACTGTACCATCCTACAAGAGTCAAAAGAGTATCTTCTCTTCTGAAATAAATTATAAAAAATGAGCCAAGCTAATGCTGGAAAGCATTTTCTTGTAATCAAAATGGTTGATATGCTTTATATATAAAAACCTCTTATAAATCAAGAAAGGTATGATCAAGTGATTCACATAAACATAAATATGTAAAAACACATATTTAATCTGAAATCTGCATAGACTTATTTCTATAAATTATTTAATTCTACATAACCTAAAAAAATAGATTATAAATAAATACGCATTTTTAACAGGGTTTCATTTTAGCATTGTTTAAAACAAGTAAAAACAAAAGAAAACCACCCATAATTGAGGATAAAATCAATAAACTGAAATATTCTTATAACTGGATGGTATCCAGCCATGACAACTGATGATACAGACCTTTACTTATTCACATAGAAAGATGAGCAACAATATCTTTTTAATGAAAAAGTTATAATAAAATAATAACCTTATGGACCGACTTATAAAAGTACTTGTATTATAGGTACAGTGGAGAAAGAACATCTTAAAAATATATATAAATGAAACCATTATGTCTGAGTGATAGAAATCAGGCAGTTTTATTTTTTTCTATTCTTTAATGAGTTTTCCCCTGAGTTTAAAAACGATATTACTTAAAAACAACAACAAAAATTTCCTTTTGAGAGAAAGAAGATTGTTTCTAATAATTATTTTCTTAACAAAAAAAGTTTCTTCATTTTTTTAAGGAAACCCACTGTTGCAACGTCTCAGGAATGATCACAATTCCAGTTAATCCTAAACTAATTTCTTTTACTTAACCTAACATCATGATACCACAAAAATCACCACAAACAGCTCCTAGAAAAGAAGCACAAACCACATTTTAATTGCTTATTGTGCAAAGAACACTCTTTGGCAGCAGATTTTTGCCTGTAAATACTCAGTTCTTATGGAAGAAGGAGGCAACGTCATTCACCAAAGTGATTCCAAGATTTACAAAACCTTTGGCCACACAGTTGTTTGATTAAGCTATTTAGTCCTTAAGACTTGAGGACACTGGGACCCTAGAAGTGAGCAATAGGAATTCCTATACAAATCAGACATTTATCAAAATGCGGCTGATACACCTAAGAAACAAATATTTCCTGGGAATTTTCAAGAACACATTGAGCAATCACATGGTTATGTGCTGAATGAACCAGAAGACAAATTTCAAGTATTCTGAGAGCTTACTAATCAAGCCACCACTAAAGCTGAACCATTTACATTGTTTAATAAAACACAAGTATAACAGACACTTTTAATCCTCAAAGTGATTTATCGACATTGACTAAGGATTATTCTTTAGGGGGGGAACTAGTTTATAAAACGGGTCCCAGTTCCTAAATCAAGGCTATCTTGGCTTTGAATCCAAGTTTTACCACTTACTAAGCTTTGGAACTATAGCAATCAATATAACCTCTCTGTGCCTCAGTTTCTTGAATGGAAAGACGGGAAGACTAGGTAGTGTTCACTTCATAGTGTTACACTGAGTATTTAATAAGAAAAATGCAGGTAAAGTGAATTCATTACATATTACATGCTAGTATATTAATACTATTCCTCTCCTCACCTATAGGCAATATGCAGTTCTGTTTTTCATAACCACACAGAGGCTTCTAATCAAGGTCCAGGCAGCTCCAGAGGTAAGTGGTTTTGTGAGGCACAAAAAATTAAATAAATTAGATAAATTATGGACCAAAATGATGTCCATAATGTAAAATGTTTGGTTGCAGATACTGGTTAATTTTTTGTTTTCTTAACATAAAAGAGAAAACACAGGATAGTCCTTAAGCCAAGCTCATGTATGTCTGTCCTAAAACTTGCTCCTCTTTCTAAATTCATTATTTCCACTAATATTGCCCCCTCATCATCAGGCTAGAACTTTCACCATCTTTTTTGCATCTCCCCTAATTTTCCCTCCCTTCGCTACATCTAACTTGTAATTTGCTCTTTCTAAATTCATTATTTCCACTAATACTGCCTCCTCATCATCAGGCTAGTACTTCCACCATCTTTTTTGCATCTCCCCCGATTTCCTCTCACTTCGCTGCATCTAATTTGTTGCCTTTGAACTCCGTGTTCTCTATTAGCACCATAGCTATTACTACCAAACATAATGTTAAAGACATTTATAATTCCATATACTATTTTATTTTATGCTTGCAAATACCGTATAGATTAAGAATCATTTACATCTTCCTGATGAGAAATTCACTGATTCAACAATCATCTAGCACCTTCTGAGTACCAGTGGCAGTGATGGCAGTGAAAACTGAAGATGCAGAAAGCACCCTGCAGTGAGAGTCAAGGCCTGGTCCAAGCATGGTACCACGACTTACTAGCTGTATATCCTGGCAAATTAACTACTTTATCTGACCAAGCATTTCTTGGTCTGGTCTTACAGTGGTCCTTAACCACTTCCATGGCCCCTATGCCTCAGTTTCTCAACCCTCCTTATGCCTCAGTCTTCTCATCTGTAAAATGGGCATACTGGGGATATCACTGGGTTATTGTGAGGATTAAATGAACTAATATGTATAAAGTGCTCAGAACAGGTCCTGGCACTTACTAAATACTCAAAACTAATAGCTAATTCTATCCCATGGATTATACTTAATGGTCAGATAATTTCTAAGCTCAATTTCAGGTCTGTGATTCTGTATTAGCTTATATTTTATTAAAGTGTCTCCATTTAAATATAGATTGATATCTGGTGTTACTACCCTATATTAATGAACTTTAAAAATTTCTGCTCTATTTATTCCACAAATATCCGTGAAGTAACCTGCTCTATGCCAAGTAGTATAACAGGTTGTGAGCAACGGAGATGAGTAAGACAAGCTCCTTATCCTAAAGGAACTAACCGTGAGACAGACAGACATGGAGACAACCAATGATTATAAGATGTGGTAACAGTTATGAAGAAGGTCCTGTGGGAACCCACAGGAGAGAGCACTTAGTCTTAACTGGTGGTGCAATCAGGAGAACTTCATGAGGTACCATTTAGCCTGGATCTTTCAGGATGAACAAGACTGTGCTGGCAGGGAAGAGGGAGCAGGGCATTTCAGGGAGACCAAGCTATAATAGCCTGAAGACAGGGATTTGGGAAAGCGTTCAGGATGCAGGTCTGGAAATGTCACTGAATCGTAAGCTGCAGGGTCTGGTGGTAAGGAGGCAAGGCTTGCAAGGTGGATGATTCCAGATTGCATAAAGCTTTGAAAATAATGCCAGAGAATGTGGGTTTCATTCTGTAGTCAGTGGAGGAGGGAAACCCCCTGAGGTCTGGCTAGAAGTGAACAGAGGGCCAGTGGTCTCCGTGAGGCATAGCGCTGAACTGGGCTGAGTGGAGAGAAAGTAAGCTTTGGGGCCAAAGTGCCTGACTGCTTTCTAGGTGTGTGAGTCCCTTGGGATATCTAAGCCCATGTGAATTAAATTATTGAATGTCTACTTGATCAGTGTTTTTTCAAACCTTACTGTAGGTAAGAATCGCTAAAGTACCTGGTTAAAAGTGTATGTGTTATGTCCTGCTTGCTGCTTCTGGTTCAGGACATTTGCAGAAGGGCCTACATATTTGCCTTTCTAATAAGAACACCAATAAATTCGGATGCAGTTGGTCCGCCTTCCACAAACACTACTACTAATGCAGAGTGCCGGGTACTTTCGTAAGTAGACGAGGTGGCAGTCTATGTTGCAGGTGAAGAAATCAAGGTCCAGAGAGGAGGTAGCTGGCTGCAGCCGGTCACTAGCAGACCCCGACATCTAGATCTTCAGACCCCAAATGCAGTGCTGTGCCGCAGCTCCCGTCGTGTACGCACACATCTCACCACCACCATCCAGGCTCACGGTCTGATCAGGGATTATGACTAAGGAGATAACCACACACCTTCCTTCGCCCCTCCTCCCTAGCCTGGCCAATAAAGTAGGAACTTCTGCTCTCTTGGCAGCGGCTGCAGCCTTTGTCTCTCCCACCCCCTCACTCACTTTCCACAAAGGAAAGCGACTCATCTCTGGTGATCTGGAGAAAGAACTGAGCAAGGGCGGACTGACCCTTTGTTCTCCCTCTTGGGGCCAGCTTGCCCGAGCGTGGGTTTGTTCTCATCTCCAGTTCTATAGGAGGTAAGCTCCCTGCCCCTGTTAGGGAGGCCTGTGACTTAGTGGCGTGTTCCATCTGGGGAAGTCAAAGGAAGTCCAAATTCGTGTCACGGTTCAAGCCATGTTCTCCAATCCAGCCTTATTAATAATGAAGCTGACATTCTGCTCCCCGTCTGTCCAGCTTCTTGTCTATCGCTGGACTCATTCTTGACTAGGAGAAGGCATGACACCAACCATAACCAAATATGAATGTAGTCAAGTGATACTTCTAAATACTGACTTCAAATAAATGTTTTTTTAAGGTTAAATTGCAATGTTGGGTTAACCCCAAATTAAAAAGGTGCATTGCCTTTGACTCTACAATTGCACTTCTGGCAATTCATTCCAAAGAAACAGAATTTGTGCAAAGACATAGTTAGAAAATATGCATTGCATCACAATGTTGCTTAAGATAGAGGGAAAAAAAGTGACACCACCTAAATGTCTTACCAACAAAACTGATTAAATAAATTAGGCAATAGGGCCTCCCTGGTGGCGCAGTGGTTGGGAGTCCGCCTGCTGATGCAGGGGATACGGGTTCGTGCCCCGGTCTGGGAGGATCCCATGTGCCGCGGAGCGGCTGGGCCCGTGAGCCATGGCCGCTGGGCCTGCGCGTCCGGAGCCTGTGCTCCGCAACGGGAGAGGCCACAACAGTGAGAGGCCCGCATACAGCAAAAAGAAAAATAAATAAATAAATAAATAAAATAAATTAGGCAATAAATTAGGCATCATTAAAAATGATGTTACAAAAGATATCCACTGTATACTGGTGGGAAAAAAGCAAGTACAAAATGGTATATTATGTTTCCATTACCATGAATGTATAACATATACTTATGTGTGTTTATGTGTATTTCTAAATGTGCATAGGAAGAGGTCTAAAACGCTGCGTGGTGAGTTTTAAGAGTGATCATCTCTGACGGCAGGATCCTAGGAATTTAATATTTGCTATTCTTTTTGCTCATCTGAGTTTTCTAGTGTATTGTTTTTTAAATGAAAGTATTTTCTTTTTATTTTCATAAAAAAATAGCTAAGCATTACTGAAAAGAAGTTGCCAAGAAAATCTTCAAAATAATAATTTTTTGCTTTACATTTAATCAACATTATGATTCACTTAATAAGTGTTTTATGTTCTGAAAGGCAGATATGGTTATTTTTTATGAAAATAAACAAGTCTTCAGACCTTAAGAAGGGAAGGGCAGTGACTCTATCACTTACTAAATTGAAGCAGGTTACTGCTGCCCCTGAGGATGGGCCCTTATTTTCAGCATGGAGATTACTACACCCAACCACAGTTTCCATTCGCGTAAATTGCCTAGCACAGTACCTAGCACATGATAGTAGTTAAAAAAGAAAAAAAAAAGTTAATCGTTTTCCCTTTCAAAAGAATTTCTTGACTTTTAATTTTTTTTTTTTTTTTTTTTTTTTTTTTTTTTTGCGGTATGCGGGCCTCTCACTGTTGTGGCCTCCCCCGTTGCGGAGCACAGGCTCCGGACGCGCAGGCTCCGGACGCGCAGGCTCAGCGGCCATGGCTCACGGGCCCAGCCGCTCCGCGGCATATGGGATCCTCCCAGACCGGGGCACGAACCCGTATCCCCTGCATCGGCAGGCGGACTCTCAACCACTTGCGCCACCAGGGAGGCCCCTTGACTTTTAATTTTAAACTTTTAACATATACCAAAAAAAAAAAAAAAAAAGAGTAAAAACCAATTCAAGCAATGTCTGGGAGACTTGATCCTTTTCCTAACCCTGCCAGATACTTAACTGGTTAGCCCATTTGTAGTAAACGGTAAACATTGTTTACTTTGGTACTCCTGGTTTTGTTTCAGACTTTAAAAAATCTAAGTGTTGGGGTCTAAGACAATGCTTAACACACTTGAGATAAGACCACAATACCTTTTTTCTTTGGTTCAAGTCATAAGAACTAGTGTGCCAAGATGATACATGTTCATAATTATTACAAGGCATAATACATGATGTTTAAAACTGAAGGAGGGCTTCCCTGGTGGTGCAGTGGTTGAGAGTCCACCTGCCGATGCAGGGGACACGGGTTCGTGCCCTGGTCCGGGAAGATCCCACATGCCATGGAGCGCCTGGGTCCGTGAGCCATGGCCGCTGAGCCTGCGCGTCGGGAGCCTGTGCTCCGCAATGGGAGAGGCCACACAACAGTGAAAGGCCCACGTACCGCAAAAAAAAAAAAAAAAAAAAAAAAAAAAAAAAAACAAAAAAAAAACTGAAGGAGTCTACCAAGAAAGCTAACTCCACACTGAAATATATTTAACATTCACTGAGTTTTACTGAAAGAAAAAGAAAAGTCTTAAAAGGATGAAAGCTGTAATTTTCCAACAAGACTAGAAAAACACTGATTTCTCCTTGCTGCCTGGCCAACATATCCCCCCTCGGACCTGATTTTTTTTAGATGCCACAAAAGCTCGAAAGACTTAAGTCAGAAGAAAATTTGAAGGGGGAAAAAAATAACTCTCCTGTCATCCTCTACATTCACGAGGCTCTTAAATCTCCTCTCTATATAATGTTTGCAGCGGGGAAAAGAAACCCAGGTCCTAAAGGATTAAGGAAAAAAAAGTTCCTAAATAAAAATCGATTATTACCCCCATCCAAGGAGTTAAGAGTTATCTGTCAATTTCATATCAAATATTAGAAGGAGATAAGATTTTTAAACAAATCTTAAATTTAGAAATCCGTTCCCTCACACATCTCATTCCCTTAGTAGAAGAAAATCAGGTGCTCTCCTAACAACTGCGAGAGAAAAAAGAGCCCAAGAGAAGAAAGCTGTCTCTGTAAAGAATATAATGACAATTCCCAAAACTTTTATTTATGCTAATATTTTCTAAAAGTTAATGTAAGGCCTTGACCCAGTGTCCAATTTCCAGGCCTGCCTGGTGCCATGGTAAGAACCAAAAATGTCTCCCCTTTCTCAGGAGCTTCCTGGATACAGTCAAACACCTCTTGTGGCAGAATTCCTACCAGGTGGGCACGAGGGCTTACACCATCTGAGACTTGTGCTTTGTTTGCTTCCATAGCTAAAAAACTGAATGCTTTCACAGGCTTTGTGCCATCTGAATTGTATATCCACCATATAAGGTAGGCAACCAGATACTAATATGCCTCACAATAAACAAAGAAACAAACTCTGATAGAGGTTAAATACCTTCCCAAGGCTTTGGGGGAGAGTGATGGACATGGACGTGGGTCTAGACCCCAGACCTTTTGATATCTTGCCTAGGACTTCCCTCCTCCACAGGCTCAGCCTTTACAGGAGACTCCCTACCTCTGCCTGATACAGACTCAAAAGTTTTGCTCTCCACATTGCTGAAGAATATAATCAATTACAACACACACTGGCCTAGAAGAGTCAGCACTGATGCTACCATACGTATTTTAAAAGAACATGCAGAATTTTTTAATATCTCAAAATACCTCAAGCATCACTGAAAAAAGAAATGGCCTTTCTATCTGGGAAAGAATAAAAATAAATTGAGAAGCATTAACCATACGATACAGAAACATAATTGAAGATGGTTTTCTTCATTACTTTATTTCCATCTCAAGCACCCTTCTGAAAAAAGCGTTTCTATCACCTCTTCTTCTTCAATCAGGTTTCTAGGACATAAGTAAAAGATAAGTACTTCTTATGATCAGTCCTCAAATGAGGACCAAGTCCCATTCTTTTTTACTCTAGCAGCGAGCTCTCCAGCTGACTGTTTTCAGCTGTTACTTGGAAACAACACTCTGAACGAGTGACTCTGACTTCCTCATTAAAGACAATGGTCTAATGCTCTTTTTTTTCCACTGAAGCAACAAATCAGAGAAAAAGTAAAATAATAAAATACTAAGGATTTATTTAGCAGACACTTTCAGATTTTGCTTTTCATAAAGCATTTGGTTGAATAAAGACAGATCCTTTGGAAACATCCCCCAAAATACATGAAAAATTTCTAGTACATTATTTATTCAGCAAATCTACTGAAGTGTCTATCCCGTGCTAGGCTACTCATAACGTATAACTATCTCATAATTCATCAGTCGTCCCTGATCAACTGATCAACTGTCATTCACAGTTAATAGGCTTTATTGCAAAAGCTTTCGGGATTTTTTAAAAAATAAAAGGATTTATAAAAATATTTTTCTGTGTCAGCTTTTAACAGTTTTGGTAACTGTTTCATTCAGAAGCTGACAATAATAAAAGAAAATTAAAACTACACTAGAGCCATTCCCCTTTTTATATTATCGTACCTTCCCTTTGTCCACCCCTCATTCAACCTTTCTCTATATTGAGTAAAGTAGTAACAGGCTTCCTTTTTAAAGCGAACATAACATCAACAGTAAATTACTATGACTAAGATCAAAACTTGATTCTGCAGAACTGTCACCAAGTTCCATACAGTATTATTCGTGGGCATAGCTAGAAACAATGGTCAATAATCAAAAGGTTTTTTTAGAGTCTACTTGCCTCCGGTTAGCTGCAAAAATACAATACATTTCTAGACCCCCTGTGATGCAACATCTCTGCCAGTCATATTTCTCCTACAGACAGGGGAAAGAGGACAGGTAACCTAAACTCTTGTTCGCGCTGTAATGTCCTTGCAATTTTCCCCGTACGGACTGAAGGCAAGCAAGTAACATTCTTCAGTGAGCTTTATACTGATCTACATATAGCAAGTGGATAATTTCAGCAGGTTTAGAGATTTGGCTAGAATGGGTATTGTGTATAAATGTACTGCTTTACAGAGACTTTACAGTCCTCTGAACAGCCTCTGATAATAGTCTGCAAATAGTCCCAGCTAGATTGGCTAGATTACCAGAATCTGGGAGTTAGCGATCCCTGTACCCTATCCATCCTCTGCTCAACTCCTGACTCTCCTTTATGGTGCATTCAATCTCTCCCCTTTCTCATCTTTGTTGTGGGTCTCTAGGGCATTTTCTGGCTTTGTGCCTCCGAATCTTATAGACTGATAATTTATATGCTTAAAGTGACTTAAAAGCTTATAACAGAGTCTACAGTTCCTATAGGAACTTCATGAGGTCACAATTAATATTTAAAAAGTGATCATCAATCTGAAATATATTTTTTAAATTATTTAAATGAAGTCCAATGGCTGCCTTTTCCAAATGAGTAAGGACCTGCTGGGACAGTACAAAGCAGTACTAAATCCCTTGATTGCTACAGTATTAGCTTTCTACAGACTGGCTCAGTTTGGCATAATGACTTAAGTAATAACTTTAAAGATACAAATTTTAAATGAGTATCCTCTTTTTAAAAAACTTCAGTCCCATGACAGTGGCACCTATATAATGCTGAGTTCTACCTTTCCCTGGGAATAAAACATATGTGCTTTGCTGCTGGCCCATGGACAGTGCTGGCATATTTTCTCTTTAAACTTCAAGTTTATCTTGAAATCACAGGGAAACCAGTTTTATAAAATTCCAATTATGTCTATAATATGTAAACAGGGAACAAGGGGAGTCAGAGAGGAATGGAATGACCTAATTGCTTAAAAAAATGTCAGTCACATAAACCACAAACAGTTCTGCCTAAAGAACTACCAGGATTAGTTAAAAACAAAACAAGACTCAAAAAGTGGTAAAAATTTCTCAGTTGATACTGTGGAAGAATACTTGTGAGGTAACAAGTTCAAGTCCAGATAGACCCATTTATGAGGCCCTTACTCTGTCCTGTTGGAATTACACGAGTCAGTCTGCAAGACAGAAATGGATCAAAATAGTTGGGCTGATGAGAGCAAGTCCAGGACCTTAAGGGGGCAGGGGAAGTGGGTATTTCAAAGAGCAAGATTTTCTGCAGGTTGGCTTAATGGTCTTGTTTTAGTGAAACTGGGTTGTTCTCATATCTTTTTGAATGAACAAGAAATTTCTAGGGTCATTTCAAAAAAATCTATCTGACTAAGGATGACACTTCTGCAGTACCAGTCATGCAAGGGCAATATTAACTCCTGAAGGGTCACAAGTAGCATGGCTCCCAGGACACTTGAATTAGCATGCCATTCAGTCATAAGATTTCTAAATTATCTGAAGGGGGAATGGCAATCACTCCCAGTTATTCTGACTGTGGTCCTTTCCCAACTTTGTAGCAGTACAATTAAGATGAATCAAACAAGGATTTCCCTGGCAGTCCAGTGGTCAACACTCTGCACTCCCAATTCAAGGGGTGCAGGTTCGATCCCTGGTTGGGGAAGTAAGATTCCACATGCCATGTGGTGTGGCAAAAAATAAATAAATAAAAGATGAATCAAACCGAAGAGTTTGGGGCCCTGAGGAACTTTCCCACACATTCTCCTGACATCACTCAAATCTGAGACAGAATATACTTTCTAAAACTTAACTTCTCCTGAACTTGAGGTAAAAGGCAAATTTAATATACTTAGCTTCAAAAAGTACACAACTTAGATTAGAAAAATAATTTACTAGTAAGTCAAATGAAGTAGCTCCTTGCAGTAACGTGAAAAAACACTTAAAATTTGTGCTCAAAACATAAGCTACAGTCTCCCTGTACCCTTGAATTAAGAAGCCATAGTCTCCCTATTGATTATTGTTTCTGTGATTATTTTCAAAGCCAAGCAGCAGTGTGATGGACAGCTGGATAAGTGTAAGCTTACTGATTAGACATGTCCACCTAGTTACTTAGTTCCAGATGTGAACAATGGCAAAAATCTAATTTTAACTGTAAGCAAATACAAACATGGGCGGGGGAGGTCAAGACAAAGTTATAATAGGTAAATTCTGTTCATCAAAAATAAAAATGTTGATTCCCTTCAGGTAAAAACCATACAATAGAACTGAGTTGCTCAAAATAACAACAACAAAAAACCCTGAAACATTTTAATAGTAATGTCTACTAAAAATAAGAAAGGAAGATGAAATTCAAACACAGACATCTTCCTTTCCCACCTAAAAATCCATCCTCAGAAAGATCACAAAGAAACGAACGATGCAGTCAGCAGCACTGTCCTGACCAGGTGTTACTGTGGTTGGTGTAACCCGAGCTGCAACGTTTGCTGGCGCTTCCTGAGCTAAGTCTGCTGCTTTTCCCTTGAGCAGCTGAAGAGAAATGAGATGTTTCTCTTCAGAGAGAGGTGTTAAACATTTGGGTTGCATGAGGGACAAATGGAAGTTTGACACCTAAGATGAATAACCACAGTTCATGAGGCCAATGGGAACTTTCACTATGTAAAGCCAGCCAAGCTCACTGTCACACAGTATTCAGGCACACAGGTGCCAGGACCCAGCGCAGGAGGCAACGAACTATTTTTTCCTTTTAATACGTTACCATTGGCCTCCAAGGATTTTCATAAATAAGACTCAGAGAAAGTCTTCGGAGTATGCTTTTAATAAACTCTCCAAGGCCCTTGCTCTGAAATATTTAAAAGGCTTCTGCATCCTCTCACACTCGATGAAGACGACCACCTCAAGCCAAGGTTTACTGCGCTTTAAGAACTCATGGCACCAAAAGTGTCATTATTACAGGTGCTTTCTTGCTAGGCCCAGTTTATCTGAACCAAGAAGTCTTATTTAAAATTCTATGAAACACCCATTCACAAGATTTCTGGTATAGACACACCTCTAAGAATTCCTGTTCTAGAAGGATGTAATTAGCCAATTAAAATTTCCCTTCAGATGGAAAGAAAAAAAAAAGCTCGACTGGCAAAGGTGGTTCTCCTGTGTAGGTAATACTATATTTAGGTCATGGGTAAAAGCTGTGCGAGCATACGTATGTCAGTGTTTGCCTAAAGAAGAGCAGACACACATAGAATTGTTAAAATGAGCAACCAGCAGAAACATTTCTGTGCGTGCCAGTTGGATCATCTGCAGTTACATGTGAACAGAAGATTCTGTGTGGGGAAGGGCTGGTCAGGGCCCTCCCTCACCCCCAGATGTTTTTCTAATCCTAACACCTGAGGGCAGCAGATACAGTAAACAAGCAGTTGTTTGTAATGCAAATCCAAGTAACAGGGCTGACATGGGACTGCTCCCAGGCAAAGCCCAAACCCAAATGGTCACCCCGCTCCTGACACCCTAGATGCAAACCTATCACTGTGGATGTCAGTTGCACAAACACTCAGTCCTGCTAAGGACAGAGTTAAAGAGCAAGAGGCAGAAGTGTGGGTAGGGGTGAAGAGGAGGGGTTGCCTTCCGGTTAAAGTGTTTTGGGTCTCAGACACACTAAAAACAGCTGTTAGTTATTAAAAACCAAAGATTTCAACTCACTTCAGTCAGACCCTAAAAGAAAAAAATTGAACATTGTCTTGTGGTTAAACCTGGAAAGCTTCTCAAATTGTGCAAACTGCAGAATATCGCAAGAAACGTGCCTAAAATAAATGTGTTCTAAAATGTAACAGAATAAAGCAAAGCAGCAGATAGGAGGGTAAGGTAACTGTTTCCTGACCACACCCCTTTCCTCCACTCTACACCCACCAACATTTATTCTGGCCACAAATCTTTCCTAAACAATGAATGACTGTTCAATTCACTGACCTCAGAATTTTAATACATACACTAACAATAAATACCTTCCATTCTAACAATTTTAAATGATTAGTATACTGAGGGGGTTAGGAGAAAAGGCTAGAGAGACCTAAGGTAGAAAATGCTGGTTTAAAGAGGAAGAGAAGCTTAATTTTCACTATTCTTAGGAATAATTTATAAATATCAGTAGACTTTAATTATACTGACTTTTTAAAAAATACTGTTTTGAAAGGAGAAGTGGCTAAACTAAAGAATAAATTCCACAAATACTTATTAATCATTAACTGTGTGCACAGCCTAAAAGTATAAGATTATTTTAGTAGCTATTTTCTATTGTTACCAAGTCAGAGACTATAATTTGACTTGTTGTTCTAAAAAGCCTTCAGCAGAAATCTTCAATTATTCCTTATCTAAAACACGGTCTCCTCCCCCTCCCCTCCAAAACATCAAAAGAAAAACAGCCCAACTTTAAAATATCTGAATGTATACATACTTAATTCAACAATATAAAGTCTCCTACAAATTTTAAGAGTCAGAAGCATTTATTTGGGTGGTCTCTAAATGTTAAAAACCATATTTGCTTTTATTAGTTCATTCACTTTTTTTTTTTTTTTTTTTTTTTGCGGTATGCGGGCCTCTCACTGTTGTGGCCTCTCCTGTTGCGGAGCACAGGCTCCGGACGCGCAGGCCCAGCGGCCATGGCTCACGGGCCCAGCCGCTCCGCGGCACGTGGGATCCTCCCAGACCGGGGCACGAACCCGCATCCCCTGCATCGGCAGGCGGACTCTCAACCACTGCGCCACCAGGGAGGCCCTCATTCACTTTTTAGATAAGAGATTTATATGTACCAGACACACATTTCTATCATTAAATATTAGAAAAGCCTTTTAAAATGTGAAATCACTCTTTCCTATAACAACCATCACAAGATTTCCAAGATCTCCATTTTAGCTGCTATATGCAAATTAGAAAAATCTTATTCCCTACTTAAAAGGTCATATATCTTTTTGGAACCTGTGGGAAAAAATTATAACTTCTAAATCACAGTGCCCGCATAAAGTGATTATATTTCATAGATCTATCACTTCAATAGTTGAGGGTCACAGATAATCAAGATAACCATAAATACTCTTGTTTGTTGATGACTGATTAGAAGGTATTCTTCTCTCCTACTCTGTAGTATCTCATGGCTCCCAGATTCTGTCCACTGAGGTATCAGTGATAGTACTTGCCCCCAGATATCTGTGACTGATTTTTTTTTTTTCACTTGGTGAAAGCACTGGGCTAATAAGGCAAAGACTACAGGTTCCATTTTATAATCCTAGATTTGACTCGCGGGAGGGCCAGTTAGACTGAAACCCTCATCCTCAACACCCAAATATACATGTTTTTCATTGGGGTTTGGGTGGTTGAGGGAGAGTGAGGCCAGAAAGAAGGTATATATATACATTGACGGAGCAATAAAAACCCATCACTACCTACGAAGAGACGAATCTCAGGGAGAATTCCATCACCAGCACATTTCACATTCATGTACTACAGAGGTAACCCTTTAGATGTTTTCTTACTATATAAATGAGGTTTCCGTGTTATGCATAATGTGTAAAGCAGCTATAAGGCCACTGGATTTTTAAAACTTGAAAGTTAACTGAACCCCGAGATAAAAAAGAACAATTTTCATTAGAATTATCTTCAAGTGATACTTTCTTAACAATTGACAATAAGGCAAAAATAGCTCATTCCTCCCCACCCCAAAACTGATTTTAAAGAAACATTAGCTAACACAATAAAATGAGACACTGTTTTAAAAGCTGAAGTAACATTTCCAATATTCAGCTCCAAATAAGCCAAAGGAGTTCTGATTCTACATAGCTTATGGGCAATGAAAGACATACAGCACTTAGTTAATTGAAAGATTAAATCAATTTCTCTCATCAGAGTAGAAAGCACAATACTCATAAAATCATGAATTTGCTGATTTAAATTCAATGATTTCATGATAGCTCGTGATCTGTTTTTTATTATCTTAACCAATACACCAAAAGCTAAAATTCCAAGTGCAAAACATCAAAAGTAGCAATATTGTAAGGCAGCCATTCCTCAAAGCAGGTCTTATTTAGCAACGACTGGTCATACATAATGAAAGCATTTCCAGTGTCTTTAAAAAAACAAACATTTTGCCAAAATACAAATTAATTTACACTTCTGAAATAATCTGCAACATCAGCACGTTACTCACTGTTCTCGGGATGGGTGGAGAAAGAGATCCATTTGACATGTATGGGTCGTTATTCATATTTGGCATCATTATGTACCCGGAATAACTCGAATAAGAGGGTCCCTTGTTGTAGAGTCCTCCATCTGGATGCTTTCCTGAGAGAATGCAAAGAACAATCATATGTGCTTTGACTTCCTTTTTATATCACTGTATTTTTCATTGAAAAGTTAATAGTACTACTACAAATCACACCTTACATAAAAGATTTGTTTACAAAGTATTGTAACTGGATTATTATGCTCTATTTTAGATTGACAGTATTTATTCCCTTAAATGGCTTAGCAGTGAACCAGATGTTTTAAAAACATGTGGTTCAATTTATTGCCACTACTGACTGGTTTTTTACTGGTGTTTTTACAAAAATAAGTGTTATCCATCTAACTTAATTTGTTCTAATACTAACAAACTGGACTAAGAAATACAGACACATGAAAGAAGACACACAAAGCTGTAATATAAATATACTAGGCCATTCAGCTATACCCACACGTATATATTTATACACTTGAAGCTATGCTCCATCTTATTGGCAAACTCAAAAATTCTACCTGTGCTTCTAGATTTCTGGAAAATTTCTAGATTTTACTGAGGGAGCAAGTTGTATCTAGCATGTGGGCAACTACCCAAATTTATGAAGGATTAACTACAGGAGACTTAATTTTATGTGCTACACTTACATCACTCTGGTAAAGAAATGTGTGTGTTCACTGTATACATTTCTTCTCTTTAATCTGTGTAACTACTTTGTAGCTCAGAAGGAAGCCTGATATTATAGTTCTCTTCTCTTCTTCCCCTAGCTGACATATTGTATGTGCGAACACCTCATTCTGGTCAGGCCAATTGTAAGTAATTAAAGAAGAACAGAAATGTAGACTGTTCAACAAGGGAACCCTAAAGATTACAGATTATTTTAAAGTCACACGGAGTTCTCCTTAAATCTTAAAAAATATGTAGAATTTTTACAGTTTTGAGCAAGAATCGGAAATGGGGAGAAAGTCTATCACGTTCCATATGCATAGTTCTTAATTTTAAGCATAACGTTTTATATTTTTACAAGTTAGATTCCTCTTTACTGAGCCATATTTAGTCTGTGCATACAGTGCCTGCCTTCTCACTATAACAAGAAACAGCAATTTCACAAATGAAAGCCCATTTGAAACTATTCTTGTTGGAAAATAAATTGGTGTAGACTGTCACTCTTTACAACAATGCAGGAAAAAATAGTAAAGATCTACAATTAGAACTTTAGGTAAAATGAGAAAAAGAGAAAAACTAATTATAGACATTTCTCTTCCACAAAGAATCTGGAAGCCATCAGAAATTCAAAAGCCCCTAAATCATTCAAAAAGTTTTTAAATTATGTAACTATACGTTAGTGATAAGCAGTAAGTTTCCTGGGTTTTCTTTCCCATTTTGTTACAACACAGGCACAGTCTTATCACAATGATTCGAGTTTCTTGGATGCAAATAAAAATAGCAAAACATACCTACATTCACAAATTGCACATGTTAAATGTGAAGGTTGGGAGAGAGAGAATTAGCGTCTTACCGTCATCAGGGTGTTCTCTGGCCTTATCGTGGTAGGAGTCCTGAGAGGTTTGTGCTTGTCTGGCCACCTAACAAGACGAATCCCCACCCCCAAAAGAAAGATCACTTTAGAGTTTGTGACAATAATGATATAAGTGTGTATCCACTGGTAACTCAAAAGAGGAGAATCAGGGGCAACTCAATCTACCTGTTTTATTAATCTAAGAGGATAGGCTAAGGCTGAGTACTGGGAAATCTTTCTCTTTTCAACATGTGTTTTCGAAAATTACCTACCCAGGACTACCAGCTATAAATGATAATAACAACAGAAACAAACTTGCGAACAATCCATACGCTGTTCTGACCGCTGTTTACTAAAACACAGCAAGGCTACTTGGACACCTAATATGACAAGAATTTGAGTTAACGGCATTAATCGTTTTGATGGCTTCTTCAACCACTGTTTACTTCAATCAGAGCTGATTAAAAGCGGGCTGAAATATTTTGCAACTGAAAATGACATTTAACTAAAAACAAGCCCATCACTCACAAATGGAGATCTTAGGCAACTGTCCCAAACCAATCCCAGCAGGAGCTCTTCTCCTCGTAAGCTACCATGGCTGGCTCAGTGCAAGCTTACAAGAGAAAAGTAAACTGTCCTGTGGTTAAAGGGAGGAAAACTTGAAAATTGGGCTATAGACTTCTAAAAGGTAGCCCAGCTACTATCAGTTCTGGTAACCACCATCCACCCAGACTCAACCACGTGCAAATCAGTGGTATTACCCCTTCACTGTCTTCCTTGGGTCTGCCCCATGCCCACCTACCACTGGCAAAGATTAACAGAGCCCTAATAGGAGTTCTGGACTTCAAATGCAGCACCCTTCTCCCCAAAGCAGAAACGTTTAGAAAATGTGAAGTGCGTAGCAACTTTATTTATAGAAAAAGAAAGGACGAGGAAAATGGGTAGAAATTTTAAAAGGCTGCTTTACAAATATGAGTTTGGCCTCGAGTGTTTTGGATGTCATCTGGTTCCTCGGACATCTATCCTCCCACTGGCCTCCTTCCCCCCATACACACAGAGTCACAAATCTTTTAAGTGGAGCTGGCTGTGCCCTGGCCACCCCTAGGTTCCCCCCTAATTGGCATGTTGGGATGAAAGATTCAGGGTATGGAGAACACCCCTATGCTCTCCTTAGAACCCAGGCCCCCGGGCTTCCAAAATGCGTACTCACCCCTGCCATTGGGATAAAGAAGGCAGCTCTGAGGTGTTCTTAAACTTACTGTTTAAAACCCAAAATGTCCCCGCCCCCAAAACCACACGCTTTCTTTTTGGGGGCAGAAGGATGCCATTTAAGGGAAAAGAA
This sequence comes from Mesoplodon densirostris, assembly GCF_025265405.1. NCBI lineage: Eukaryota > Metazoa > Chordata > Mammalia > Artiodactyla > Ziphiidae > Mesoplodon > Mesoplodon densirostris. The sequence continues at coordinate 75,480,416 of NC_082661.1, forward strand.
TATACCCTCCAAATTTCTTTGGAGGGAAAAAGCGTTGGTGAAATCATCTGAGTGTCAGGACTTTTCTACCGGATTTCCTCCAAAGCGTTTCCCAGTTGTTGAACAAGGGTGGCCAGTGGAGTGTCGGGTATCAGGGTCCATCCGCCGCCCCCCCCCCCACTTCTGAAGCTCTCCGCTAGGCCTGAAATAGCCCTTCCGCGAGGTCCTGCTCGCGGCTTTCTCTCGCCAGCACCCACGTGTCTCTATTTACTCTACTCGGGTTACCATCGCTATCGCCCGCAGCCGGCCAGGAGATCTGATAATGCGCTTTCCACCCTCCCCTGAGTGAGTGCACTAGTTTCCGCTGCATCTCTCCGACTCGCCCTTCTTCTGCAAAGATTTAAAGGCCTGATTCGGGCCCAAACTAACCCCAAATATAAGCGTACTTTTTTTCTTCAAGTGGCGATGATTGGAGCAAGCTAGTGTTGCGGGCGGTACTGCGAGCCCCCCCCTCACCGGGGTGGCTCGGCTCGCCCACGGCCGCTGGCAGCCGGCCGCAACGGCCCAAAGGACCCGCGCCCGCCACCGCCCCCGCCGCCCGGGCGCGCGCCCCCTCGGCCGGCCGGCTCCGCAGTGGTTGGGACCGCCCCGCCTGTCCCCGGCCCACGCCCGCCTCCCCTTCCTTGGGCCTGTGGCTCTGCTCGCCTTTACCTAAGCCTTTGGTGGTTTAACGCACTTTTGCAGACATCTACCGAGAAAGATAGCGGGTGCACTCTGTTTTCCGTCCTACGGAAGAACTTCTCAGTAGTGCTGTTCAGACATCCTCGCTTTAATGCATCGCACTCCCTAAACCCCACTAAAAAGTCCGAAGGCCAAACATTATGGGTTAAGGGCAGGTTCTCCTGGCCGCAAACCAACGGTTTAGTCACCAAACCCCAAAACTGATCCACTTGGAATGTTTCCCAGCACACCACACACACACACACACACACACACACACACACACACACACACACACACACAGAAAGAACACTAACCAGGAGCCCAGCCACCCGCCCCCATCCCCCCACCCTGCAGACCTAATCGGGACCCTTCAGCCAGGGCTCTCCAGCGCCTTCCCTCTCTTCTTCCCTCTCTGCTCTTCCCCGGGACCCGCCACGCCTCTCAAAGCTCGGGGCAGCGGCCCGCTCACCTCGTGTCCGTTGCTCGCCGGGATGATTTCGGATTCGTTAACCAAGGAAGACTTGATGTCGGCTAAATCACCTTCCTCTTCAGGGTGGCTGATCTCGGCGAAAATCTTCTCCTTCTGGGGATCGCCTTCGTCTTTGAAGGGGATCATCTCGTCCGTGGCGCAGAGTTCCGGGTCCCCCCCACCGCCGCCGCCTGCCCCGGAGAGTTGGGGCATCCCGACCACTCTGTAATCTCCGCTCCGCTGGGGGAGCACCCCAGGCGACAGCAGAAAAGAGAAGGGGTCAACGAAAAGGGGAGGAGGAGAAGGAGAATTGGAAGGATGCGTGAGGGAGGAGAGCGGGCGGAAGCCGGGCTGGAGAGCGCCGGGCTGGCGGCCGGCAGCCGGAGCTGCTGCAGCGGCGCCCGCGCCCCGGTGGCCGCCCGTGCCTTCCCACTCCGCGAAGACCTACGCCCGCGCCCGTCCCCGACGCCGAAAGACACAGGGATGCGAGGGCCGCCGCAGCTGGCGCCTCTGGGGGCGTCTGTGCCGCGCGCTAGGCTAGGCTGCCCGTGCGGCCGCCCCACGCCCCCAGCGTCTCCGGGGTCTGCGCGCGGAGGACGCCAGTTCCGGAGGAGTTTTGACTCTCCAAAGGCCAGTGGAGAGTCCGTCGGCGTGTCTCTACGCAAATCTCTCCACCTTTGCTTTCCCAGATGCCGATCTGGGAGTCTGTTTTCCAAGAAAAGAAGGGAGCTAGGCAAAACGGCTCAGTTTGTCCCAGTAGAGGCGGTGCAAAGAGAATCAGAAGATAACGAAATGTCCACTTCCTGGAGGATAAAAAAAATAAAGAGCCACCCGGATTGGAGATGTCCGTTTTAAATCTTCTTATTTCCTTCCCTTTCGCTTCGGTTTTCCTTCTCCAGGAGCATTTAATCTGCCAGAGGAAAAGGTGGGGGCGGAGGAGGAGGGAAAGAGAAAGAGAAGAAGTTTGCCAAAAATAAAGTTTGTGTCGGCGAGCGCAGGGAGTCGGCAGTGGAGGGCACGGCTGGGTCTCGGGGAGTCACAGCAGGGGCCTCGGACCCAAAAGATTCTGCCGCGAACTGGAGCCAACACACACACACACTACACACACACACACCACACACACACACACACACACACCCCAACCCCTCTTTGTTCCCGTCTCGAGTTTCCTCAGTCTGGCTCGCTCGCTCTTTTGCTCGCCGCTCTCCACGCCTCCGCCGCACCGCTTGTCAAAGCGAAGAGCTTCACCCCTCGGGTTCGCCAGGCCCGGGGGAGGGGGACGCCCCAAGCTTGGCCGCGTGTGGGGCTGCGGGCGCGTCCCAGCTCCTCAGCCGGAGAGCGCGCAGGCTTGTCCCTCCTCCGCGCCCTGCCCCGCAGGTGAGCGGCAGCGCCTCCCCGCCGCTTCTCCTCCTCCCGCGCCTCGGCGGCGCTGAAAAGCTACCCTCTTGCGTCGCTTCTCCTCCCCTTCCCCTCCCCCGCCTCCAGCTCTCCCTGGCTGCCCGCTGGGGGGTGCGGCGGGGGGAGGTGGGGGACGGCGAGAAGGAGGAGGTGATTGAGGACTTTTTTTTTTCCCAGAGCCTGTAGGACGAGTCCTAGGTTTTGGGGTGTGTGTGTGTGTGTGTGTGTGCGCGCGCGCGCGCCTAGAGGAAAGATTCAGGCAACTTGGCGAGCGCAGGAAGGACCCGGCGCTTCTTGTAACCCACGAGAGAGACGCTTTGCCCGCGTGAAATTGACAAGAAACTCTGCCCCAACGGTTTAACTTCATCATCTAAGTGTCTCTTCCTTGTTCCCTTCCCACCCACCCCCCTCCTTCCTCTGCCAGTCTCTCCCCGACCTCCTTTCCGCCTCCCTCTCTCCCTCCCTTGCTCTACCAGTGGGAAGAAGATGAAAGAGAAGCCGCCGCAGCTGTGATCGACACCACATTGATAGATGCTCTGACAGAGGGGATGAGGCGGGAATCGGGGACACAGAGAAGGAAAAGGGGAAAACATAACACATTGCTCAACTAATAAGACAGAACGGAAGCAAGAAGAACAAGAAAGAGTTGTGGCTTTCCTAAATACATTGTAAAAGGACAAGGGAACACATGCTGGCAAAAATAAAACCTCCAGGCTTACCGAGAAATATAGGAGGAGGAAGGAAAAACTGAAGACTGGATCTTAATTATCGTTTTTTAAGCAAGATCTTTTTCATTACATCCTCACCATGGGATGCTCGCAGAGAGTTATGCTATAGGTCGCTCGTGGATTTTCGAAGATACATGCCACGATGTGTGGGAACCTCATAAAGAATGAAAAAACAACCCAAGTAGGGGGAAGAAAAGGCAAAAGGACCCAGGAGAGTGAAGCCAGTAGCAGGAGGGAGGACAGGGCAGTCTCTGGCACCTCGGACTGCGGGCTCAAAGAGACCCTTGAAGATGCAAATCCGAATCCAACCTCAAAAATTCCCCAGCCTCCACCGTCTCTTTGATGCATTTTGCACAAGGACAGGACTTTTAAGGAGATGCTTTGTGAAAGTTACAGTATAAACGAAGCTGAAGTTTGAAAACACATTACATTTTATTCCTTGGCTCTTAAACCCCCTCAGTTAAAAATACAGGCAAAATTATTATACCCAATACAGTAGCCATCTGTAAAACCTCAGAACAGTAAACAAGAGGCAGGAAGAAATGTGTCTTCATCTCCCTCAAACTGAAAATAGGGAAAACATTACAGAATCAGACTTTAGCCGTACTATACAGGAATAGTCATGCAAAGATCCCTCTTCTTTTCCTAAGGGGGAAATTGCATGCTGCTAGACATCGTATAAGTAAAGACCTTAACAGTGCTCTAAATGAACACTCAAAACTTCACTTACTGATAATTACTTGATAGAGACGGGAATTCACTAGGAAGCAATTTTTAAAACTATCATTTAAAGGGTTCAATTGGTCACATAGAGCATGGCCAGTAGTCACACGATAGATTCTATCTGGGGGGGTTGGGGTAAAAGTAAAGGGCTAGTGATGGGAGCCAGGAAGAGTAAAACATTACATCCACTGTAAATAGCTGACAGTGCTATGCCTTAGAGGAAAAACAACAACAACAAAAAGAATAATCTGCTGCAGTGTGTAAGGCAATACTAAAAAGATGGGGGAAAACCCAATTTTATTTTTTTTGGTCGGTAGCATTATGCAACTTCCCTTGAAGTTATGCACCAGTGTGAGTGTAATGTCTCAAAGATGTGAACACGTAGCTGTGTCAGACATTTATACCCTCTGTTCTAAAAGAAATATGGGAAAACAAACTAAAAAGTCCTCCCAAAAATACTCCAATTTGACCGATAGAAAAAGAACTGGAAAATGCAGTTTCACCAAAGCAGCCAGAGTAGACGTTCCTTTTCATCAAACTGTCGGGGGGCGGGGGGCACACAGAATGGCCAGAGGGTATTTTCTGGAAGCCAAAGAGAGATTAAATGACGACTCCTACATCCCCCACCTCCCGTTAAAGTGTTGCAACTAATTCGAATCCCATTTACTCCTTCATGTTAATTATCTGGACTCCCTGAGTCATTTGGAACTCAGCTCCAGGTGTCCTGGAGATTAGGAGCTCGAGAAGATGGGAATTTGGGGAACAAAAACTAGTGGGAACTGTTTACTAGAAGGGCCGAGGGTAGGTGGCTGCGTTCTCAATTTTGCGGCAAACCTCTCCTTTGGAAACGTTGTTTCTAACGAAATCACCCAGCGCCTTACTCTATGTGCGTGCTGTTTTCTCTCCCCGTGGCGTGCGGGGTGTTGGCTGATTGTCCTTAGCATTGCTGCAAATCTTCTGGCGAGGTGCACTTAAAAGGAGCTTGACTAGAAGACATTCACTCAAGTTTTTTTTTTTTTTTTTTTAAAGCTTTGTCTGGGAGGGAGATTGACATTTCCACGTGAAGTCTGCCTCTCCCGGGGGGAAAAAGCTGGGAGACGCAGGAGGGGGGAAGTAACCCTGGGAAGATGTTCCTCCCTCCCTACAGGTTCGGTGAAGTTCCTGGCAAAGGCATTTCTGTTACGGAGAGGTCTCTTCTAATTCGCGCGAGGGCTGCTATTAACATATGCAACCGCCTCTTCGGGCGCAAGGTCCGGGATGTGATGGGTGCGGAGCGGGAGAGACACCGCCGCCCGCCGCCCCCTTCCCTCGGATGTAGAGGCAGGTTGTTCGTGTGAACTCGGGCGAACGACTGGAGGTTAGCTGTTGCAGGTTCACTCCTTCAGGATGTGGGTTTCAGGGGGCGTTTTGATGTGATTTAATTCCGACCGTGAAACAATTGCTAGGGGCTGGCTGGCTTGCTGTTGGTTTTCCCCCTTTTGGTGGCTTTGGTTGGTTGGGGTTTAGTTTGGGAGCGAACTGTGACTTGTTTTCTATCAACACTTCCTTCTGCGCCGGGCGTCGTCCCCCGCGCTGCGCGTGGACAGGCGAGGCGCCCACCCTGCGCCGGAACAGAGGGGGCTGCAAAGACGATTCTCGAAACCGGCAGGGTAAACGCGGTCCAGCCCTCGCGGGTGCGGACTGGGGAACTAGGAGGTTGACCCACACCAATACCAGAGACCCCTCCTCCCCGCCGGGGGTGGGGGGCGGATTTTGCTGTCGAGTCGAGTCAGCTACAGACACTCAATTGAGTCCTTAATTACAGGGAGGAGAGAAAAGCGCGGTGCCCTTCAGAGCCCTCTCCGCCTCCTCAGCCTTAACCCCTCGCCCGGGCTCCGGGTCTCCCCCTTTGTGTGGCCTGGACTCTCTCCCAGCTACAACTTTGGTGGGATCCCAGAGGAAGGAGGTGGCGGGGGCCTACGGAAGAGAATGCTGGAAGAGAGAGAAGCGTGAAGGACTAGAAAAACGAATAATGTGATTCTAGGGATGGAACTCCGGCACCCCCGATCTCCCACCCCAGTGTCACCAGGGGACTAAAGCTGTGGGCATCTTCAGTTTAACGGACTTCTCGGAAAGGGGAGGGGGGGATGGCGAGGGAAACGGCAGTTTGTGTCCCAGGGGTTCTTCCGCCTCTTCTTGCTTCCTCCTAAGACAAACAAACTCAACCCCCCACCCGCCGGGGTAACCGAGAACTCAGGGGACCGTGAAAATGTCGTTCCCAAATCCGGCCGCCTGCGGACGCCGGGCTTCCGTGGGGCCGGCGCCCCTTGGCGCCCGCAGCTCCGCGCAGCCTCGCGGGGTCCGCCCACGGAGCTCTCCGGTGGCATCTCCCGCGCTCGGGCGGGCCGGGCGCGGGGTCCGCGTCTCGCTGGGGTGGGTGTGGGAGCCCTCCCACGGCCCACGAGGGAGGGCCACATCCCACCCTACAGTCTGTGGGCTCAGCCGGTCGACCGTCTGCCAAGCTGGAGGCGAGGGCTCACGTCACGGGGGCGCCCAGAGGGAGAGGAGGCAAGTTGGGGTGTTCAAGGACTGGAACGAGCGGACGCGGAGTGGGCTTAGAGGAGGGGCACGGGACAGAGAGAGCCCCGCCACGCGCCCGTACCGCTCGGCTCCGCGACGGGAACCCCCATCAACCCCCCTCGGGAGCTTGGGCTCCCGCACAGAGAAGCCGGCGTTACGTCTGGAGATCCCCAGAGTGGACTGGGATGGAATGGAATGGATGTGGGAGCTGGAATACATTTGCGGGCCGCAGGACGGCTCGCCTAGTGGGCTGGACGTGAAATGCTTTTTCCTCCTTTCTGAAAACTTTCCTGAGGCGTCTCAACTTGGCGTGCGGACCAGCCTCGGGCTGCCGGCTGGTAGCGCGAACGCCGCGGCCAACCCTTCGGCCCTTTTCCTCCGCCGCTGGTCCCCCTCCACCCACCCTCAGACCGTGGACGCGCGCGGAGCGGCCGCGCAAAAAGGTCGCCTGCGCGCGCGAGCCGCACCTTATATCCGCGGAGGGCGGCGCCTGCGCAGGGCCCGGCGCGGCGGCGCAGCCTTTGAAGTCTTGGCGGCTGCCGCTTTCATCCTTTCTTTTTTCCCTTGCAGGCCCCTTTGTGTGACTAAATTTGGCAAGAATATGGATCCGAGCCAGTCTTTCCACGTGTGCTCCCAGCTCCCAGCTGAGAAGGCCAAGGGTTCTCTTCCGGGTAAGGAGACAGGGAGAAAGATCAAAGAGTTTGGGGAGCTGGATCTGAAATGTGAATTGAAAATAAAAATCAAGCCTGGACACATTCCAGTTTCTAAAGCAAAACCAACCCTCAACAGAGGCCGTCTCGCTAGGACTCTCGTTCTGCCTCTGCTTCCTGTACTCTTTCTTTCCCGCAACCATTGTTGAGCACATGGAGTAGAATAAAGAGGACATAGGGAAACAGTTTCTCCGGATTTTGTTTTGCAGTAATTTTATTACGGAAAATATCTTGTTCGTAATTACCGTTATGTGAATCCGAATTTCTTCAGCCATAAATATTGTTTTATTTCAGTATGTTTCACACTTTATTCTGCGGCCACATTTGGGAAGAGAACGTGGACACACACGTGTGCACACGTTCGTTGTGCAGAGTGCTGCTTTTTCTACACACCGTACGGTGTGCCACGTAGTTTTCCTTACCAAAGCACTCACTAATCACGGCTGGTCTCTATGATTTGAAATCCTGTTATTGACCGACTTTGGAAAGCTTTTCTGACTCGCTGACTAGCCAGAAGTGTCCTGTCTTTATGGCAAAAACGCAAAAACAAAAACAAAAAAACACCCTCTAAGGCCTCTTCTTGAATAGACTTTTTCAGCAATGTTCTGTTGTTTCAGAAGTAACCGTTATAAAGAGACAGCTTTGCAATAGCGTAGTGCAAAGGGTCGGAAATCCTGCGTTGAAGGTGGGCGCCATCACTTACTCTCATGCTGTGGTGACCTCAGGCAAACCATTTAACCTTGTCCAGAACTGTTTCCTTTCTGCAAAATAGGTATACTAAGAGCCTACTTAACAAGACTGTTGTAATAATTCAGTGAGATCATGCATGTAAAAATATGTACAAATGTGGGTATGAAGCAAAGATGATTCTTAAGGAGACCTGTAAATTTTGAACAAAAAACTTCTAAAGCACTAGGAATCTTTACCACAGGAGCAAATGGCAATGGTTTCACACTCAGACATCCACTGTTGAGTTACAAAGGCACCAAAATCACCTTGGCGTTTGTTATCCCCAGAGTGAGTGTGATGGCAGAAAGAACACTCCAGGAAGAGAGGGAATGTGCCTTAACTCTTCCTCATGTGTATGATGGACTCTTAATGCATTGATAAATTGCTGAGGAAAAATGGCACTGCGTGTGGGATATTTTTGTGAGGCATTTGGCACAGCTCCCGGTAACTCTGCTAATAGCCTGGGTAACACGGTGGCCTGTGAAAGGAGCAACATGTATATGGGGAAAATACTCAAAAACAACAACAGAAATACAGACACAATGAGAGTGACTGGAAAGGTGTATTAGAGGTGTTCCTTGGGACACCAGCACTTATGTTTCAGAACAGAATGTGATTACATATCTTAGATGGAGGCATCTCAAGTTTACAGGGCAATAAAGATTATGGCTCGGGCTGGCTGTGAAGTGACAGGAGAGCCATATGTGTAGCACTTTGGGCATTTAGCTGAGTGTGCTTCATGCATGACCCTTTCTAACCTAAGGTAACCCCGTGGACGGAGTCATTTCGTGGGCCCCACCTCCCAGTATAAACTTTTCACTGTGACCTGCATACAGAGTGATGAAAGCAGGAGTAAGGGTGGTGTCCCGTGTTCCAGTTCCCTGTTACTGTGGCCCAAGGCTGCCCAGGTACAGGATCCTCCCGAGATGTTCCAGCTCCTCCCACCGTCTCTGCTAGCAGCAACAAGCAGATTTCACAAACAGTGTTGAAGGGACTCTCTAGCAATGTGGAGGCGGGGTGGGGGGCACTTAGGAGAGGGAAACCTTCCCGTTTTAACATAGCTTTTCCCCAAAGTCCCAGATGAGACATGAATGCTGAACAAGTTCACTGGTCAACTTCAGTCCTTCCTTTCACTCTTCTTTATAGACGTAGCCATTTTGAAATTTATTCTTGGCTGAAAGAGGGACATGGGCCAAGGCACCAAGGGTTCTGTCTTATTTTGGGGGGACAGTAGGGAGGCCCTGAAAATACTCAGGGAAAACCTGGGGCCCTCTGGAAGTAAATAAATTCTCTGAAGGGGGTGCGTGGCTAAAGGATTTTCTTACTTTTATAAATTTGTTTCCTCAGTGAATATGGTAATAGGGGTGTTTCTTGAATCATGGTAAATGTACCTCTTAAGATGGATGGCCTGTGTAGTCTTCTCAGGCTCCCTGGGCTGTAGGAGCAGGGCTCCCGGCTCTTGTCAGCACTGGGCCAGCGCCTAATCCCTGGTTTGAGGCTAGAAGCCAAAGCCACAACCTTCTTGCCTGAAGGCAGGAGCAGTACCAACAGAGCCATATGGAGATTAATGCAGAGCAAGGTCATTAGTCTCATTGTTTATCCAGTTACTCGCAGCGTAGATTTGTGTAAATTTCAGCTACAGTGGTTACAGCCTGCCTTTGATGTGTGTAATCTGTACATTTTAGTGCTCCAGGAAAGTGCCTGACTGACAGGAACTACATCCAATGCCCAGAAAACACAGCTCCACAGGCACAGAGAAGCATGGAGCTGAACAATTTTCCAGTGAGTTCCATCAAAGTAAATACACCAACCAGGAGGGTCAGGATTGAGCCTCCTTTTTATCAAGACATGACTTTTGGGGTTCCTTGTGATGGATTTTTATTTGTTTTCATTTGAAACTGGTTACCTACTTTACACCTTCATTTACCTCTTAGAGGAGGAAGTACTTGGCCTACATAACATTTGACCTTGCAGGTGCTTTCTTTATTTGAAGTACTTCTGTCCAGAAAAACAGACTGATTGTGCAGAGTTACCCAGACTAATTTATACATTTATCCAAGACACAGCTTATAGTTCTTTCCTTAACTCTCTCTTGAGTGTGCAGCTATGCTTAAATTAAACTCAGAATTAGCAATTATGAGAGTAGTTCAGAAGGTAGACAGAGCCAGCACAGATAGTTTAGGCTACAAAATTGTAATCTGACTCAACGAAATACTTTTCTTTGGCAAAAACAAAGCTAATTTGCTTGATCTGAATCTTACTTAAAGGTCCTGCCATCCCATTCTGCCAATTACAGATCTCAAGTTCGCTTTCCTTAGGCTCAATTGGCAGAAAGCAAAGAACAGAGATAAATTACTCTCCTATGAAGTTTGACAGTGATTTTTGACTGCCAATTCAGATAACTCTACAGACTCAAAATATATTTTGAGGCTTAAATTATCCAGATATTTGACCTTTGCTGTTCAGATTCTCTGGATAATTTTTAGATTATTTTACTTTGTATTGCAGGAACAGCAAATCTCCAGTGGCTGAGTCAGACAGGCCTCTTAAGATCTCTCTTGCACTACTGCCTTCTAACTGGTCTCTGGCTTCCACTGTTGCTGGGTTCCATACATGCCCCACAGCAGCCCACGCGTCACAGAGCAGCCAAAGCCATCCTCGAACATTTCCTAGTCGTGGTGGCTTCCAAGTCGCTATGTGAGCTGGCTCCTGACTTCTTCTACTCCTCGTTCACTGCCCTCTACCACCACTGACTCTCCTGCTCTTCCTCCAGGGTATAGAGTGCACACACACACACCCCTTGGTCATTTACCTGTCGCTTCTGCCCAGAAGCTCCTGGCCAGGTCGATATTCGCAGGACTCACTTTTTCACTTCATGTTTCTACTCAGACCACAACTCCTTCTCAGACCTTGTTATCTAAAAAACAGCCCACTCCCACCTCACCCCAGTTCTGGGCACTCCATCTTTTACAGGCTTCATCTTTCCGCACTCTCACTGCCTGACATATTTTTTATACGTATTACCTTTCTCTCCCACTAGAACATAAGTTCCATGAGAGTAGGGACTTTGTTTTGCTGTATCCCCGCTGCCTACAACAGCCCTAGGTGCCCAGAAAATATACTAGGTGTGTGTTGAGTAAGGAATTAATATAGACTCTGAACCCTCAGTTTCCTCGTCTGTAATACTTCCCTGTGGAAGATCACATATATTTGGTATAAAGTTACCTGGAATATAGTATAAGCACTGAGTAGGTAGTAAGTATAATTGTGTAGATCCGCACTGCCAATACAAGTATAATGCGACTTAAGTTTAAATGAAATTAGGAAGCTAGAAACACGTAAAATTAATTTTAATAGTATATTTTATTTAACCCACATATCCAAAATATTACCGTTTCAACTTGTAATCATTATCAAAATTTATTAATAAAAGATCTTTATTTCATATTAAGTTTTTCCAATCTGGCATGTGGTCCACTGACAGCGCTCTCAGGTTAGGCTAGCCCTATCTGGAGGGCTCAGCAGCACATCTGCAGTAACACGATGGCAGCTATAGTCCATCCACCCTTTAATGATACGTTTTGTCCAGATCGTCTTTGTATCCCCCCCCAACCCCACATACCTTGCACAGTTCCCTCAAAACAGTAGGTGATCAAAAATGTATCAAAGAATATGATGATAATATGTTGTTATACACTTTTTTCATGGCACATATAGGCTTTCACCTTCATGGGAGGGTGAGATAAGTGTGTGCACTAGCTTGAGATGGTGGTCGTCATCTTAAGTGTACTGTAAACAGTTCTTTGCACGTAAGAGGGGCTCAATGAAAAGTGGTTCAAGTGTGTTGCTGAATTGTTTCTTTGAGTATTTTTCTACATTCTAAATAATAGATTTACTATTGAACCTTGGGAAATATGTAAGTTGAAGATTTCCTGTATTATGTTTTCAAGAATGACTTTCTCCTCCCCTGCAAAACTGCTAAGCTCCATGTTCTCTAGGATCAAAGTTTCGTCAGGAAATAAATAATGTGCAGAGCTCCCACTCCCACCCAGACTTCATTTTCAGTTTTACTTCCTCAATTGCTTCTTGGCCACACATGGGCCAGATAGTAAATCTCCCTCTGTCCTGTGCCCGGAGTTTTCAACCAAGATACCTTCATAAGGCATTAGCCTTAGGCTTAGGCAAATGCTTTATAGTTGCAAAAATCACTCCACCCAATCTGCCCATTTAAGCCCTGATGCAATAAAGAGACCAGGATAATTTCCTGGAAGAAATGGGTAAAGAAGCTTCTGGTGAGGTATCTACCTCCAACGCCTTGATATACCTTTATAGTAGAAAGGCATTACTTGGATATAAGTACATGAAGATGTCATCCTTTACTGTGACTTTGAAAATGACCTATAGCGTCTTTCATCAAAAGTACAGAGAATTAAGGATCAAGCTTATGCCACCACTAAAGTGGAGGGTGTTTAAAGGAAAACAATTACCTTAACAATGATTCCCAAAATTATTTTGCCAGCAAGAAGATCATGAAAGATATCTTCAAAAGACTCTTAACAAGATGTTTATAGGAATGTAGGTTATAACTTTGAAAGTTCTAGTTGTTGAACTACTAGAGGATTTAGTTAATAAATTCTAATATAGCTGTACCGGGGAGCACTATGCAGCTATGAAAATGATGTCAAACAATTTTTATTCACTTGCAGATATATTAGTGATAAATTGCTAAGTGGAAAAAGCAGATCATAAAGGAATAAGTACAATTGTGCCTCATTTAAAAAAATCCCTCTGTACATATCATTTATCAGCGTGCAAGCTCTGTGAGGGCTGGGCACTGTCTTGCTTACCACAGCATACCTGGTGCCTGGGACAAGCCCTGCCACAAAGTGAGCACTCAGTCAGTATCTATTGAATATACCCAGAAGTGTAGACATAAAATACTGACAGTATTTTTCCTTGAATAGTGGAGACATGGGTGATTTTTATCTTCTTCTTTGTGCCTTTAAAAACATTTATATGCAGTGACTCAATATTAGTAAATGAGGAAGATGAAAAATGTTAAAATGTAAACAAAGATTTTAAAAATAGAAGAGCTGACCCTAGGGAATTTGGCAATAATAACAAAAAAGAAAGGAAAAGAAAAGAAAGTAAATCACCAAGGAAAAGAAGAGGATGAGACAGAAGTGGTAGTGTTGGAGCCACTGCATCATAGCAGAAGCAGTTTCAGGGCCAACTGGTAGGTATGTGGAAGTTAATACAAAGGGGCTCTGATCACTTATAGCAATCAGAAAGGGTGGGCTTTTTAATTTTTAAGATAAAGTTTAAACAGTGAAATGCACAGGTCTTAAGTGTACAATTCAATGAGTTTTATTAAATATATACACTTGTGAAATCATCACTCCAATCAAGATACAGAGCATTTCAATCATCGCAGAGATCCCCAGAAATATGGGATGAACTTACTTTAAAGCAACTTTTTAAGCTACATTTTTCGTGACATGTCGTGTGTTTTTACTGCCTTGCACATTTTCCCTAAACTCTATGATTTAATTCCTCCATTTGAAAAACTTGTCAGGTTGAAATATGCCTTTCCAGGACTTCCCTGGTGGTCCAGTGTTTAATAATCTGCCTTCCAATGCAGGGGACGCGGGTTCGATCCTTCGTTGGGGAACTAAGGTCCCATGTGCCGCGGGGTACGTGCCACAACTACAGAACCCATGTGCTCTGGAGCCCGCGCACCACAACAAAAAGCCCGTGTGCCACAACTAAGACCCAAATGCAGCCAAAAATTAAATAAAGAAATAAATATTAAAATAAATCAATATGCCTTCCAGAAAATGTGCTAAAAATGTACTTTATAGGAAGGGAAGAAATGGAACTCATAGTATTTGGTCGACTATTGAAATGCTGAATTGAAACACTGACCAAGTGAATTCACTGAAATATTTGTATTGCAAATTGTTTTCCAGTGTAATGGATGCAATGATGTTTGTGGTCCCAACAGACACAACAGTCAGAAGTCTCGGGTGCTCTAGACACGGATGTTTGGGGGAGAAGACCGTGGAGGTAAGATGAGAAGGAAGTGATGGGGTGATTTCCAGAGGCAGCCGCATCCCGGCGACTTGGGAATGTGAGGATCTTTGGTGGGTGTAGAGACACAGCAGAGCAATACAGCAGATTAAGCGTGCCCCCAGCACATGCCTGCTGAGCTTAGCATTCCTCTGGCCTCTGATCTAGTCCACTGGATACATGCAGTTGAGCACAGCAAACAGGAGGGTCTCTTGGCACAAAATTGTACTCATTGGGGGGAAAAAAAGCACATTTCCTGGATTTCTCTTACGGGAAGTGTTAAAATATAGAGAGGGGATGTAGACTGATGTTCCCCTTATTGTAAAATAGTTGACATTTTTGTCTTCTCTGTCTCTGTCTTTCTTTCTCTAACATGAAGATAAACCTGGACTTCCAGGAAGGGGAAAATTCCATCAACTTAAATATAGGTTCAAACACCCATGCCAGAACAATCCAATCAGTAAACAGGTCAGAACTGTCCTAAAAGAGGGCTGTGGAATGAACTGCAGTAGGGTTCATGTCAGACGATTTCCTAGCTAAGTGTCAGAACTTTTTGGGTTACTATCCTGGTAGTCCAAGGAGACACAGCATGCTGTGAAGGAAATAAAAACAATAACGTGTAAACGACATTCAGGATTTGCTCCAGGTATAGACTGCAGGACATTCCGGAGCTGCTGTCTTGCCCGTGCATGCCTTTCATCTGTCCCGCTTTCTTCATGGGCCCTGCAGCATGTGGGCTGTGAAATCGCTTGACAAACTGTTTCCACTGGTGAGCTATGAGAATTTCATAGTTCGACCCCTGAACATGAAGGGAATTAAGAACTGATAGGAAGGGTGATTTGGTGCCCAAGGTGGTCAGTTGGTCACCAGAAAGAGTCACTTATGTAAGAAAACACCTTTGCATAGTGGCTAGGTAGGTAAGAAATTATAAGTGAGCTGAAAATTAAGATAATAAAAAAGATTCATTTCTATGAGAAGGCCAGTTGGACAGAGAGAAACAGTAAAAATTATAATCTGAGAAAAATAAGCGAGAGGAAGTTTACTTAATAGCCTAAATACTTTCTTTTGTCTCTCCCCTTCATTTGTAAACCAAAGTGGGTATTTTTTTGTTTGTTTATTTTCCATGCAAGAGTTAATGCCCTATAATTAATTATATTCATTATTCCAACAATAGCAACAGCAAAAATGATCTTTAAATGAATATCATCATTATGTCTATTTTTTGATTACTAAATATGAAAAAAGGTTGAAAATCAAATGGACGTTGTATATTAGTTACTGTGAGTATTTCACTTACTATGGTCTATTTTTTAAAAAATCTATTCTGTTTCACATAATGCTTGAAGTAAATTACATTTTCTGCCTCTCACATTTGAATACAGGACTGTTATCTTAGGGTTTCCAGCACTGTGGAAGAAACAATTTATGGAAGTAACTCTATTTCAGCTATACTGTCTCTTTCTGCTCCTTTTTTTTTTTTTAACTTTTTATTTTATAATGCAATATGGCCGATTAATGTTGTGATAGTTTCAGGTGCACAGCAAAGCAACTCAGCCATACGTATACATGTATCCATTCTCCCCCAGACTCCCCTCCCATCCAGGCTGCCACATAACACTGAACAGAGTTCCGTGTGCTCTACAGTAGGTCCTTGTTGGTTATCCTTTTTAAATATAGCAGTGTGTACATGTCCATCCCAAACTTCCTAACTATCCCTTCCCTTTACCCTTCCACCCGTGGTAACCATAAGGTCATTCTCTAAGTCTGTGAGTCCATTTCTGTTTTGTGAATACATTCATCTGTATCATTTCTTTTTAGGTTCCGCACATAAGCAATATCATACGATATTTCTCTTTGTCTGTCTGACTTACTTCACTCAGTATGACAATCTCTAGGTCCATCCATGTTGCTGCAAATGGCATTCTGCTCCTTTTTTATTGAAGGAAATAAAAGAAAAAGAAATAAAGAAAACAACAATAATTACATTTATAGCCTGGGACTAGGATCCTTTGAGTAAAACTGCTTTCACTTCTAGTTAACCAGGGGATGAGTGAGGTCCTATTTTCTTGAAGTTTCTTCTAGTCTCAGTAAGATAAAAGAAGAATTTACAATCAAATAGAAATGATACTGCAGACATTATGACTAATTTATATAGTTAAAAACTCAGGATTGTATTCAGATCAACATGTCACAGATTTAATTTAAAAGGAAAGAGCAATTTCTCTTTTTATTTTGGTCATTTACATTGTGCATGAGTCAGTAATTGTGCTTCCAGCCTCTGATGCTGTGAACACTGATGAATGTGACTTTGTGTTCATCCCTTCTGTCGATACTAGATTTAAATGGAACTAACTCCATCAACAGGTAGGAGATAATTCAGAAGTATTGCTTGCTTTCCTTTTTCTTCTTACTGTCTTCTTTTTCCTATCTTCTAGATTATTGGTGCCTCACCAGTTGGGAACAGAAGGAGATACATATTTACTGACTTATGTAAATTATATACAACAGGTCACTTACTATACGGAGACTACCTATGCAGAATACCTACCAGATATACCACACATATTATAGGATGTAGCCAATATTTTGTTCATGTAAAAATTAAAGCAGAAAGTTAAACCAATTATTAAATATCTTAGGCAAAACACCCCGCTGTAAAAGAAAAAGCTGTTTTTTTAACCTGAACTAGTCAGTTTAAATTAAATTGAGCAGAGCTAATATTCAATTATACTTAATTTTGTTGGGGGAAAAAAATCAGACATTTCTTTTGGTTCCAAACAGTGCTAAAATCACCGACACAAAGAGGGTGGCAAATGTAAGTACATTCCTCTTTACCCCTCTCTCTCGAACACACTGCAGACGTGCTCTTGGCCCCAGCTCTTCACCAAAACCGCGAAATCTGATGGTTGGTTCTCAATCTCCTTGTTTGATCCACCATCAGCGTTTGACACAGTTGATTACTCTGTCTTCAAACACTTTCTTCACTTGCCTCTAGGATGCCATGAGCTTCCTGTTCTTTCCTGGTCTCCTGGGCCACCCCTCAGTCTCCTCTGCTTGTTCCCCATATTCTCCCTGATCTCTAGCTGGTGGAGTGTGCCCCTGTGGCTCAGCCTCTTAGCCCCTCCTCTTCTATGTAATTTATTCCCTTGTTAACCTCATCCAGTCTCAGGCCTTTAAATACACTGTAGATGCCAGCAACTCCCAGAGTCATATCCCTGGCCTAGACCTAACCCCTGACGTACAGACTTGCTCCGACTGCCTGCAGACCCTCCGTTTGGATGTCTGATAGGTGTCTGAAACTTCACGTGTTCAAAATCCAACTTCTGATCTTTCCCCAAATCTGCTCCTCCATAGTCTTCTCTCTCTCAGGAAATGATAGCTCTGTTTTTTTTGCTGCTCATGCCAAAAGCCTTACAGCCATTCTTCACCATGATATGTCTCTTATGTTCCCATATCTAATCTATCTACAAAGCCTTTACTTATAAAATATAGCCAGAACCAACTACTTCTCACCAACCTGGTTCAAGTTGCCATCATCTTTCATCTGGATTTTGACAACAGCCTCCCAACTGGTCTCCCTGTCTCTGCCTGTTGTCTGCAAAGCTGCCAGGAGGATCCTTTTAAACCTGAGTCAGTTCAGGTCTTTCCTTGCACAGAACTCTCCAGTAGTTCACAGTTTCACAAGTTCTGCAAGACCCTACATGATCCCCGCTCACCCCTGACTTCTCTGGTCTCATCTCCTACTGCTCTTCCCCTTGCTTTTACTCTGCACCAGCCTTACCAGCTTCCTTGCTGTTTCTTAAATCTCAGGCAGGATCTTGCTCCAGGATCTCTGCATAGGCTGTTTCTTCTCTTCGTAGTTATCTTTCCCAGATCTTCACATGGCTTACTCCCTCACCTCCTTTGGGTCTTTCTGAATATTTCTTGTCAGTCAGGTCTTCTCTGATCACCCTATTTAAAATTATAATGCCTCCCCAGCCAGTGGTACTCCCTATGCTCTTTTCCTGCTTTGTTTGTAACACTTATTGCCAGCTGACATCCTGTACATATTATTCATTTATTTATTGACTATCTTCCCCACTAGGGTGTAGTTTCCTGGAGGGAAGGGATTTTTGTGTTTCCTTCATTGCTCTATCTCCAGGTACCTAGAATAGTTCCTGATATGCAGAAAGAGTCCAACAAATATTTGTTGATGAAAGAATATCTATAAAAATACGTACATACCATTTGGTAGCACTTGGAACCTGTATACTTTATCCCTTGTTATTGTTGTGAGCTATGGATGGGTGGAGCTTGATATTTATAAATAAATCATATTTTAAATGAATCAGAGAAACTGTTACTTGAAGGAATTTGATGTCTTTTTTATGGGTTAAAAATCCTTTTTAAAATGACCAACCATACTCTCATTTGTCTATGTTGTCAATGTAGGTTTTCATCCTAATGACTTGCTTCCATAGAGAAGAAACTTTTTGACCACTCTGTTGGGCAGGCAGATAGGATGAGGCTATTTCTAACTGATAGGGAGGAAAATAAATTTAAATTTTAAAATATTTTTAAAAGTCTGTTTTTTTCAGTAACCTGGTATGGATGAGATTTGACCAGGCCCCTCAGGACAGTTGTTGGGTTAGGCTCTATACCTCCTGAACTGCTTCAGGCCTTACCAGGTATCTGAAGATTTCCCGGGGTGGAGGAATCTTAGCTTAGTGGTATGGGAGATGATTTTGAGTGATTAACAGGCTCACCATAAATTCCTTTGACTCAAGTAATGAGAAAGCTATTTCCTTTTCTATTCCCTTTTGACCTCAGTTTAGTATCTAGCAGCATCTATTGGAGCCCTGTCCATATCTCCACCTTTATCAAGTCAGTGTACTGCTGCCAGGCTTCCAACTGCAGCACTTGTATTCTTTGCCTGAGGTCTTCTCTTGCCTCTGGGGCCTGCTTTGCTGCCCATAAGACAGCCTGGGAATGCTGGGGAATTAATGTCCCCATGATCAGCCTTTAACAGCGGTTGGTGTATAAATACCCCAGCTCTCTCACCCTTTGTGTGGGCTAGTTCTGAAGTGTGTTCTGCACTGGCTTCCAGAGTTTGCCCAGGGGGATTAAGCTCCAGTTGCCCAGAGTGATCGCTGGCTTGATAACACATCATTTATTGGCTTTTCTGCCTCACTTCCCAACTCCCTTATTTGTGTTTCCATGTTTCCTTCCCCTTTTAAGTAAACTATTTGCAATTGAATTCTTGTCAAAGAGTTTGCTTCTGGAGAAATCCAAACTAAGTACCAGTAAGGCTTTAACTACTTCTAGTGCTGTTGATCTTCCTTATTGCCAGAGAGCTAGTTCAGGCCTCAGGCTGGAAATCTTGGGTCATTGAGAACATCTTGCTAGAATTACTAACAGTTGTTTTGTTTTCGGTATACTTATTTTTCAGTTACCTTCTGTGTAGTATGATAATTATTTTATATTTACTATTGTGATATAAATGGATCCATTTAAGTTTAAAAACTGAGTTGGTTTAAATACAGTGTTTATTAAATAACAAAACTAGTTAGTGGCAAAGGGATTTGACAGAAATCATGGACTTAAATGGCTGAAGTTTGGGCATGTTGAATAAATTTGCTTTATTGATATAATTTTTAAATGTTTCCTTTTGGAATATTGCACCTTCTTCTTCCTCTCTTACCCCTCATCTCTTTTCTAGGAACAGAAGGAAACTATCACCCATAATCTATCACCATAATCTTAACCCATCTATCTTAACCCACCTTAACCCAATCCATCACCCATAATCTTAACGCCCAGAAATAATTACTGTTGACATTGTGTTATATTTCCTTCCTGTTCTTTTCTAATAATATATAATAAATGATGTGCTGGACCCATTCCAGTAAAGCTCCCTGACTACTATGACTACTATGAGTAAAGCTCCTTTTCACTTGAGTCACATTACTTGTTCCCTCACAGCATTCGACACTGCTGATCCTTCTGGAAGTCCCCTGCCTCACTGACTATGACACTGCTCTCCTCTCTCCCCTCCTAGGTCTGCTCCTTCTCATCTCCTCCTGAAGGCCCCCATCTCTGCTCATTTCTTAAATGTGGGTCTTCCTCTGCTTCTCCCTGAGCGATCTCACCATCGCATGAAATCTCCTGCATATCTGCTTCTTTAAGCCAGATTTCTATCCTCAGCTCCAGACCTACAACCTCCTTTCCTGGATGTCCCATGGCCACATCAAACTCATCATGTTCAAAATTATAGTCATAATTTTCCTCCACAAACCTGTGTTTCTTCTGTATATCCAGTCTCATTAATTTGAGCAGAAATCAGAATGTCATCCTTGACTCCTTGCAGCTGATGAGGAGCCAAGTGCCCTCCTCTCCACCCCATGGCACCACCTCCATGCAGGCCCCTGTGGTCTCTGAAAGACCTCAGTCACCCCACCCACTACCTTATACCAAGAGTGATTTTTTTTTAATACAAAATCTGATCATGACACTTTCTTTCCTAAAACACTCTTCAATGAAGAACCTAGGAGAAATACTAAACTGTTATCTCTAGGGAATGGGCCATGATCGTTTATTTTATTGCTTTTATATGACTTGATTTTTCTTTAACAATGAGCTTTTTATTTTTCCAATTAAAATGAATAAAGAGAAAGATTTTCAGAGGAAAACACATTCAATGAGCACCCCCTGTTGCTTACAAGCAAGGGGCTGAAAATTCACTATACTCGGCCACTGATTCTCCCTCAGGCTTCCTGTTTCCCACGCTACAGTCTTATGCCATATGTCTCAGGCTTATCCTATAGGCTATAGGCATTCTGAACTTCCAGGGCTTTACTCATGCTGTTCCCTCCATCTGCAATGCCATTACAGTCTTTGCCGCTTGTCCTGTATTTAAACATCCTTCATGGCTCAGGTTGTGTCACCTCTTCTATGAAGGACTTCCCCACTCCAAAAGGCATGACCGTGCTTCCTCTGTTCCCCATCCTGGGGCTTTACCCTGTGGAAAGATCCACTCTGGGGCCCACATGACATTTACCCATTTGCCCCTCCTCTTACGTCCATAAGTCTCTTGAGAGCATGGACTGTGTGTGCCTCTCAGCAAGCCCTTAAAAAAGCAACATAACGAGGCCTGTCATTTACTGAACCTCTCCCTCCCTGCTCTATACCCTGTGTGTCACATATGTCATTTCTAATCCTGAAAATAGTCGGCAAAGCAGAGTCGCTTCATCTCACAGAATGAAAACTGAAGCTCAGAGCTAGGCTAAGCGTCACCCAGATGGGTTTGTGGCAGAGCTGGGAATTGGAACTTGTGCCGTCTACCGCCTCTAATGAAGGGCACTGAAGGCAGGGGCCGAGCCTTACAGTTGTCGCACTGGTAGCAGCTAGCATAATGATGGCTCAGTAATCCATCACTAAATATGTGTCACTGAATAATTTGGTAGGATAGTAGTCCATCTCACTAAAAAGTATTTGACCGGGTCTATGACTTAACCTCAATCCTCTCTCTGTGTACTCTCTGAAAGAGATGCCCAAGGGCACTTCAAGGACCACAAAGCAGTCTGCAGGGGTGGGCAGTGTGTATCTACCCTTGGGTAATCTGCCCTGGCTGGATCATTGGTAGTCATTTTAAAGTTGTTTGCCAAGTTCATTATGCAAGAGCATGTCCCCAGGGACAACAGCTTTGTCACTGAACAAGGCACAGACACAGACAAAGGCTCTGGGGGTAGGGACTTCACCTCGGGAAACAGCTCTTAAGGGGACCAGCAGAAAGGTGTCAGTGCCGTGGGACTCCTTCTGCAGGTCTGGACGAAAACAATGGGCTGCCGGGCACTTCGAGCATGGGAGCTGTGTGCCTGCGTGCGTGTGGCTGGGCGGTCTTGAGGGCCACCACAACTAGAGGAGGCCAGTGAGGCTCTGGGCAAGTCAGAGCTGGCAAGGGTGGGGATGGTTAGTGCCCCCCTAACCTGGCTCCGGGCTGAGGGGTGGCGGAGCCTCTTCTTGGAGGTTCTCACAGCTTCCCATAAATATTCAGCCCGAATGCGGCTGGTGGAGGAGCAGGCCTGTGGCAGGGAAAATGGAACCCCTAGCTCCCTCTTGCTGGGGGATGCGGGTCGGGCACATAGTAGTTTTGTGAGCCCGAGCAAAGGAGAAACATCAGTACACTCAAGTCAGTGTGAAAAATGCGTGTGACTCCTGCGACTGCAGAGGTAGAGGAGACCTAGTTCCTCCCTGGAGTTTACATTCTAGGAGTGGGAGGCACACATGCAAACACAGAAAAACCACACACTGGTGAGTGCCACGGGCAGGTCTGCTAGCACACGGTACATTCAAAGGGTGAGTGAATCGGCATTCGCAATGTTTTATGCAAACGTGGAGTGCTAATCATATTATTATGTTTACATCTAGCACACTAGCACTTAAAGATAAGTGGAAACCAAACTTGGTCTGGTTGCTTTTGGGAAGTTGAAGGCTTCCTGCTGAACAAACAGCATTATTTCTTGCTATTCAGGATTTGGGCCACACAGTACTTTGATCTAAAATTTTAGTCGATAAAGAATGAATATTTATTGTTTTTATGAGCATTGTTTTGTATGAAACAAATTTGGGGGAGTGAAAAGGAATAAATATTTGGGACAGCAAACATCTAAACGCCAGTAGTTAATTTACTTTCTTACCTTGATTTACAATGGTAACATTTGGGTGGAGAGCTGAAAAGAAGGAACACTCTTTGTTCTTGTTTTATTTAGAATTTCTAACATCTAAAGGAATGTTTTTATTGCAAGTACATAAAATAATGAAAAAAACCCCAAGGATTTAAATGCCATTAGAGAAGCTTAACCTCAGGGTGTTAAATGAGCAAAGGATATTCTAGCAGATTTCTTTTGAATCTTTTTCTATTTTTTTCCTTCTTAATACCTTCCAACTTCAAAGTTGTTGTTATAAAGAATGGGGGGGGGAAAGGAGTGTTAAAAAAGGGGAAATGAGAGACTTCCTGGTGGCCCAGTGGTTAAGAATTCGCCTGCCAGTGCAGGGGACACGGGTTCGATCCCTGGTCCGGGAAGATCCCACATGCCGCGGAGCAACTAAGCCCACATGCCACAACTACTGAGCCTGCTCTCTAGAGCCCATGAGCCACAACTACTGAAGCCCATAAGCCTAGAGCCCATGCTCCACAACAAGAGAAGCCATGGCAATGAGAAGCCTGTGTACCACAAGGAAGAGGAGCCCTCGCTCACTGCAGCTAGAGAAAGCCCGCACACAGCAACAAAGACCCAACGCAGCCAAATTAAAAAGGTGGGGGGGAAACAGGGACCTCCCTGGTGGCTCAGTAGTTAAGAATCAGCCTGCCAATGCAGAGGACACCGGTTCGATCCCTGGTCCAGGAAGATCCCACATGCCTCAGAGCAACTAAGCCCGGTTGCCACACCTACTGAGCTGCGTGCTGCAACTACTGAAGCCCGTGCGCCTAGAGCCCATGCTCCACAACAAAGAGAAGCCACCACAATGAGAAGCCCACGCACTGCAACTAGAGAAAGCCCGTGTGCAGCAAAGAAGACCCCCCCGCCCCCCCAAAAAAAAGGCCGGGGCGGGGGGACAATAAAAAGCACCTGAAGCTCCAGAGGAGTAGACTCAGGACCTCACAGTGAGGAGAACGGACTTATCCCTGGCAGGTTTGGGGCAGAGGAGACAGTAGTTATCTCATAGACCAGAGAGCTTTATTTGGATGAGTCAGGCGCTTCATCCAGTCAGCATGACTAAACAGCCACCAGCTTCAGAGTCTTAGGAACCTGAAATCCTAAAATCATATTTACAGCTGATGTGATGTTTAACAAGGGTCATCTAGAGGGAAAGCATCTGATAGGCTCAGAAGGTACAGACACTGGCTTTTAATGTTTCAACGTACCATTTTCCTTGATCAGATGTCATTTTCAGGAAAGAAAATAGTCTTGTCTCTGAGACTTTGTCACACAAAAAAACTTCGGAAATTTTAAAATACTCAAACGTTTCATAATCTCTACAAGTGTTCAAAGGGCAGAAAAATAAATCCCCATAGCTTGTGTTTTTCGGGGCTTATTGTTTTATTTCAAATTTGGTTTTCCTTATGTTTTGTTTGTTTTATATCACGATCTAGAGCAGCATGGTGTAGCTATGGCAATGCTTATAGAATTTGTGTGTCAGGCTCTGGGCCACAGTGGCTGGGCGGTGTCCCACACTGGGGAGCAAGGAGGAAGATGACATCAAAGAACCTGAAGACTGAGCACATTTACTTTTCTGATTCTAATGCCTTTGTTTGGAAAAGAGTAAACACAATTACCTTAACAACTGAGCTGGGAGGCTTTGAGGGTTTAACACTGCATTGTTTTCCTAGGGAGAGGGTGAGGACTGCTGAGGATCATGGAGAGGGGCCTGAAGAACCAGGTGGTTTTGTTTGTTTTCATTTTCTTCTCAGAAATGCGTTTGCGTAGTTACAGAGCATTTGATGGAGTTTCTTATATAATTAACTTTGTTTATTTTCCTTATTTAAAATGGAATTAATGTTCATTATAAAATAATTTGAGAGGCCAAAAGAGTAATCCTTCAAAGTTCTGTCACCAAATCTCTTTCTACATTTGTCCCCCTAGCCAACTGTTCCCCTACACAGATTTTATATCCATTTATAAATATACAACACCCGCCCCCCAAATAATAGCATGTTATTCATTGTTTCATTGTTTCCTTGTTTTCACTAAGTATATTCTGGAGGTCTTTTACTCTCAGTCCCTATAGAATTGATTCTTTTTTTTATCTGCAGCATAGCATTCCATTATATGGATGTTCCCTAGTTTATTTAACCTGTCCTCTATTGATAGATATTTAAGTAGTTTCTAATCTTTTGCTATCACCAACCATGTGGCAATTAATATTCTTGTAGTTGTGGGATTTTGCTGTTGTGAGAGTATGCCTGGAAGGTAAATAACTAGAATTGGAATTGCTAAGTCACAAGGTACGAGCACTGGTGGTTTTGTTTGAAATTGTATTGCCTTGCTTTACGTAAAGATGATTTATACTCCCGCCAGTCATATGTGAGAGAGTGCCTGTTTCCTCACATCCTTTGTAACACGGTGTGATATCAAACTTCTGGATCTTTGCCAATCTGGAAGGCAAAAATAGTGCCTTAACGTAGTTTAATGTGTACTCCTCTTATAAGTGAGGATGAAAATCTTTGCCTACGTTTAAAGAGCTCTTTGTATTTCCTATTCTGTGAACTGTATGTTCACATCCTTTTGCCCATTTTTCTATTGGATTGTTATTCTTTTTCTTATTGATTTGTTATAGTTCTTTATATATGAATAATGTTAGTCTTCTTTTCTGGAATATGAATCACAAACATTTTTACCATTTTGCTGTTTGTATTTTATTTTGTTTATCCCCCTCCCCTCACTATGCAGAAAATTTTTATTTTCATGTAGTCAGATATCCAGGTCTTTATCTTTTTTTTTTTTTTTTTTTTTTTTTTGTGGTACGCAGGCCTCTCACTGTTGTGGCCTCTCCCATTGCGCAGCACAGGCTCCGGACGTGCAGGCTCAGCGGCCATGGCTCACGGGCCCAGCCGCTCCGCGGCATGTGGGATCTTCCCAGACTGGGGCACGAACCCGTGTCCCCTGCATCGGCAGGTGGACTCTCAACCACTGCACCACCAGGGAAGCCCCAGGTCTTTATCTTCTATGACTTAAGGGTTTTATATTATACTTGAAGAGACTTCTCCCAAAACAGGTTATTTTAAAAAATCCTTCCATGTTTATATCTATTTGTTAATGAATTCATATTTGATGTATCTGGAATTCATTTTGGAGGAAGGCATAAGGTAAAAAAACAGCCTTACTGATATCCTACATTTTGCCACCTGCTTGCCTCAAAACCATTTTTAAAATAATGTATCTTTTCATTAATATTTTGAAAAATTACCATTATATAGATTAAATTACCTCAGCAATTTAGTTCTGTTTCTGGACGTTCTGTTTTATGTCACTGATCAGTCTTCTAGTCAAAGTCAGTACCACTTTGCTTTTAAAACTGTAGTTTCATTATGCACTTTAAAATCTTGTAGAATTGGTTCTCTTCTATTACTATTTTTTCCCCAAATTTTCATGGCCATTACTGTTTGTTTATGGATGTTGAAATCAGCTTGTCTAGTTCCCCCACAAAAATAGTTAGCCTTTTTGTTGGAAACATGTTAAGTTTACAGATTGACATAGGGAGAATTGAATTTTAGGATATTAAGTCTTTATCTCAGAACATGGTATTTTTGCTATTTTTTCCAAGTCTTTTTTTTTAACATCTTTATTGGAGTATAATTGCTTTACAATGGTGTGTTAGTTTCTGCTTTATAACAAAGTGAATCAGCTATACGTATACATATATCCCCATATCCCCTCCCTCTTGCGTCTCCCTCCCTCCCACCCTCCCTATCCCACCCCTCTAGGTGGTCACAAAGCACCGAGCTGATCTCCCTGTGCTATGCGGCTGCTTCCCACTAGCTATTGGTTTTACATTTGGTAGTGTATATATGTCCATGCCACTCTCTCACTTTGGCCCAGCTTACCCTTCCCCCTCCCCGTGTCCTCAAGTGCATTCCCTAGTAGGTCTGCGTCTTTATTCCCATCTTACCCCTAGGTTCTTCATGACTTTTTTTTTTTTTTTTTAGATTCCCTATATATGTGTTAGCATACGGAGTCTGTCATACAGAGTGAAGTAAGTCAGAAAGAGAAAAACAAATACCAAGTCTTCTTTTATGTCTAGTAGCAGATTTGTTTAATACTCACTCCAGTAAAGAGAATTCCTCCTAATGAAATACTAGCAAGAGTATAAGCTCCCCAAAGAGTTATTCAAAGCAAGATTTTGACTTATTTAACTGATGTATATTTCTAATCTTTGAGAATCATCTTTCTCTTTATTTAAATATACACAATCAATGATTTTGCATCTGTGTGACTATATTAGTAACATAAAAAAATTAAAAGCATTTGCAAAATTATCCTGCGTGGTTTTCTCCTTTGGATATAGTAAGAGGCCAGCAAGATAATTTTCTGGCCTCCAGCATTACATTCTCTCTCTCTCTCTC
Organism: Mesoplodon densirostris; assembly: GCF_025265405.1. Classification (NCBI taxonomy): domain Eukaryota; kingdom Metazoa; phylum Chordata; class Mammalia; order Artiodactyla; family Ziphiidae; genus Mesoplodon; species Mesoplodon densirostris. The sequence continues at coordinate 75,507,605 of NC_082661.1, forward strand.
TTATTTTTGTATTTAAATTTTACTTAACTTTTTAAACCAAATCTTATATTTTGGAATAACTTTTTATTTACAGGAAAGTTTCAAAATTAGTACAGTGTCCTTGTATTCCCTTTACCCAGTTTGCCCTAATGTTAATATTTTAAACAAGTATGGAGCACTTGTCAAAATAGAAAGTAACATTGGTACGTTACTTTAAACTCTAGGCTTTACTCGGGTCTCACTAGTTTTTCCATTCATGTCATTTTCGGTTCCAGGATCCAATCAGGAAACCACAGTGCACTTGGTAGTACTGCTCTTTGGCTAACCCACTAACCATGTAGGTTCCTTGTACGGCTAGAGGAGAACCCTTGTGACCGCAGAATCAGATCACGTGATCGCATGATACAGCCTTTCTGCCCTACATCTGCCTTCCTGTATTTGCTCTGCTCCATTAATTTAACCTAAACGTGTGTGTACGTATGTGCGCGTGTTTAATATTAAGGCAAACCAACATTTCTTTGTGCCTTTGGAATGTCTCTCCTTCAAATGCTATTGATAAGGTTGTCATATGTATTTTGATGAAACCACTGTTTGTTAAATCAGTAAACGGGTTCTTTTTCTTACTGTCCACATTTGCCTAATCTACAAAGATGGGCTTTTTTTTCAGTGGTTAAAAGCATGAGGTCTTACAAGTCTGGGTTCAGACCTAGTTCAGATACTTAGCAGCTGGGTGAGCCTGAGCAAGTTACTTAATGTCTCTGAGCTTCGATTCTATAGAATGGAATGATCACAGAAACTTCCAGAGATAACACATGCATAGCCTGTAGTACAATAGAATTTCTAATAAAAAGTAGTTTGTATACACTGGCCATCTCCCATTCTCCTTGGTCTCAAATAAGCTTTACCTCCAGCACATCCCTCAAGACCACAGCTTGGTATTAACAACATAATTTTTTACGCTGTGAAGGAAAAGGTCTAGGAAGAAGTTTCAGTAAGAAGGGTTCTGTCAAGTACAGATACCACACACTCTTCTAGTCTCTCCTCTCTCCACGCATTGCTACTTTATTCGGTACTCAACTAGGTTCTCCTGGGTGCGCTAGTGGGAAGGATGGAATTGGCTCAGGTACGCCTGTAGGGCGGAGGCCTGTGGAGCAGGAAGGATCTCTTCCCTTCTCTCAGAGGGCTCCTTGTGTGGCTGCAGCGTTTGAGGGTCTGCCCAGGTGGGCGTTGCCAAGAGGCTGGGTGGACCCAGCTGGGGCAGAGCTCACAGGCCTAATTCTGGGTGAATCTCTGGCTCACTGTTCCATGTCTGAGGGGGCCCTTAGAGAGCTTCCGCTAAGGTTAACTTTGGTGCCTTCTGGATGCCACTTCCAGACTCTGCTGCCAAAGGGAGATTTTCTGGTTCACCTGGGATCATTCCGAAAGGACCAGACAACAGGGGCAAGCTCCTTGGTCTGCTCTACAGACCATCCTGAGCTAGAGGGAGAGATACTAGCTCAGGGTGTTTCTGAGAGATTTATTGTAATTAACATTTTTCAGTCAATGCTATTATCTCTGCAAAACTTGACATATTTTTCAACATGGAAAGAAGTATTCTTGGCTTTACATGTAAAGGCCTTCCATCTCAGCTCACATGTTTCTTTACCTGGAGGTGATGCTAATGATTCCTTCTTCTTTTTTTTAATCTTATTTTTTCTATTGTAGTTATAAAATCCTGATATAAATATATATATGTAAAATTATTATTATTGATATTATTTTAGGTTTTCAATGGAAAATTCTTTATGAGGAAAATAGAACCTTAAGTTATTTAGTTGCTCTCTTCTCTTAAAAGAGCAACTAAATAACTTAGTTGCTCTTAATATGTCCTGAATATGTTTGGAAATATTTCATAGATAAACACAGCCTCCCTCAAGCCTATTTAGCAGTGAAATAATTCCCAACCCCAGTAATAAATAATCCGTGTAAATAAATATCTGCAGCATTCTTGCACATATACATACTGTTCTGTTTTGGGGTCAGGGACCTGAGAATGAAAAAGGTTAATTTTTAGTATACTGTGTCTTTGGGTAATAGACTCACAAATTTTTCTTTGCTGCGGTACATTTAGTGTAAGATACTGCTTTACATTTTGACTGCTTCTCTACAAAGCTGGTGCATGGATCTTTACCTCTTTGAATATGAATGTAAATTATTACAGTATTATGGAAAAGAAAGAAGTCTAATACATACATTTCTCTCACTGCTTTCTTTTTCTTTTTTCTGGGAGAACCAGTTTGGCTATTAAGGGAACCTCTCAACACAGAGCAGAGCAAGAGAAAGCAAGCTTTCAGAGAGAATAGCTGTTTACCATCAAAGCAAACTGGGTTCCACACAGACATGGTATATTATACACAAAGATGAAGGTAAATGCCCCATGGTTTTTATGAGTAATTTGCTGTGCTTATATAAATGCACCAGAGCCTCTCGAATTCTTACTGATCATATTACTTGCTGTTTTATTGTTTAAAAAAAGGCACCAAATAACCAAATGTAATTAAAAAATCTATCGTCTGGATTCCATACCCCCCACCCCCATAGCCTGGTGCTTCTGTGTGTCAACATCTATATATCAGAGAGGAGTGATTTTTCCATGTGATAAATGCCAATTTGGTGATGCCACATAATGAAAATTTACTACCTTTTACTTATCAAAGTGTCTTTCTCTGCTCAGTTTTAAAAAGCAGGAATTTCACTTGGACTTATATATTTCTTGGGTTAATTTATATTTTATAAATATGTGAAATTATTAATTCACTCTATCTGTAGCGTGTGTGGACCCTGAAGCTTATGGCAGTGCTGTTATCTGTTGTAGGGATGCAGACATGCTCTTTGATGTGTTATTCTTGGGGCCTGGGAAGGATAAAGATGGAATATGCATTGGGCCCAGCTCTCCAGATGGGCTGAAAATGCAGCAGAGAGTTAATGTGCATTTCCTCAGAGCAGGCTCGTAACTTTCTCCTCCGCACCCTGTTGTAGATAACAGGGTGCTTCAGGGAGGAGCAGCCTCAGCCATCCCTGCTCTGTACCCCTCTAGGACAGGTGCCGGACGTCTGCAGTCTGCAGACACCACTTCCTGCACGTGCTTGCTTCAGTAAGCTGCCTCCACTTTTGCTGTGTGGAATGAGTCACACTACCTAGGAAAAATGCCCCATGTGAACAATAAAAATAACAATCATATACGGTGCCAGCATATGTCCCAGCCTGTTCTAAGAGCTTCATTTCTATTAACTCATTTAATCCTCACAACAGCCCTCTAAATAGGCTTCTTAGTATCCTTGGTTACAGATGAGGAAACTGAGGCACAGAGGGGCTACCTGTGTACCTCTCTTATTCTCTGGCCCCAACCCTGTGTTGCTTTATGAATGCAGACTCAGGCTTGGCATGGAGATTCATTTTTGGTTTTCCCCCTTGGGACTTTATTTTTTAATTTATTAGTTCTTTCTTTCAGTCAGTGTGTCCAGAGGTACTATGAGACAGGCGCCCACTGTGTTAGGTTTTGAGGATACAGCCAAGACCGAGTCGGGCATGATGGTGGCCCCACAAAGCTTACAACCCGCTGGGAAAGCCAGACCTTAAACAGATAATTACAGCAGACTGCAGTGATGGTTGGGGAAAAACTGGATGCTGTGGGAGAGCTATGCAGGGGAATCTAATCTGGTCTAGGGGCGGGGTCAGAGTCATTTCCCAGGTGGAATGAGAACTAGCCAAGGGAAGAGAAAAGAGAAACTCCAGGGAAGAGGCAGAGAGAACTCCAAGGCAGAGGCAGGCAGGAGGTCTGTGGATAAACAGAAAGTGCTGCTTGAAGAACTGACAAACTAAGGTCAAGTCTGGAGTGTGGATTGGAGGGCGGGGTGGGAAGGGAGACACTGGAGAGGCAGGCTGGGGTAGAAGATGGAGAGCTTGGTAAGTTACCGAGGATTTGTCACTTAAACTCAAAGAGAAGCCTTTAAAGGGATAATCGGGGAAGTGATGTGATCTGATGTGCACTTTCAGAAAGATCTGTCCCCTGCTCTGTGGAGAACGTCCTGAATTGGGGCAAAACTGGGGCAGGGAAGACCGGTTAGATGGCTGCCGCAGTAATCTCCCAACCCTTGGGGATATCGACAAGTCCTCTCCTCAGTCAGCAGACACTTGGCAGGGTAAGAAACCTTCAAAGGGCCTGCATTCCACTGAAGGCCAGGTAATACGAATGTGCTTGGTTTACGTAGCTGGGTCAGATTGATGTAGGGTTCCAGCAGCCCGTGTGCACAAACTGAGGAGAGCCGGGGAGGAAGAGTGCCCAGAGACACGGCCTTTGGATGTTTGATCACTGTTGGTTCATTCAATCAATAAACATATTGGCACTCAGTTTTTTGTCTACCTAATTGACAGCTAACATTTCAAGCGTGTTCACCAGTCACTATTCTAGGCCTTGAAGTGGATTATCTCGTTTATTATTCATCACGGCCCTCTGAAGTGAGTGCCTTATTTCTTCCCCAGTTTCTAGTTCGGGAAGCTAGGCAAAGAGCTTCAATTACTTGCCTATGCCACATAACTAGTAAGAGGAGAGGAGCCAGGATCCCATTATATGAATGAATGAATGGATGAATGAGCAGAACCTACGGCCTCCACTCATTTGCCTCTAATAACATGTGAGAATGCTACCTGATTGTGAACTTCCCACCAACAGTGGGTGATCTTCACTGTCTTTGTGTAGATTAAACAACTGTGTGGGGTTCACTCAGTCTACCATCTGCAGCTTTGATGCTAGAATAGAGAAAGGAAAATGCAGCCATTGACCTTTCTATGTTGTGGGCAGCAAGTTGCACGTGGTCAGGCAATTAAAACAAGTGTCTGATAAGAAGACAGTTTCTGTAGGGAAAATGAATCGGTAAAAAAAGGCCATACTCATTTTTTTTTAACTTTTTTTTTTTTTTTCTTTTTTGGGCACACCACACAGCATGCAGGATCTTATTTCCCCAGCTAGGGATCAAACCCGTTCCCCCTGCAGTGGAAGCGTGCAGTCTTAACCACTGGACCATCAGGGAAGTCCAGGCCATACTCATTTTTAAGGAGTTTATAGTTAAGTTGAAACACTTATGCACCCATTGCATAAGTGTCAAAAGCACTTATTACTTTTGACAATATATTTAAAAGCAACCAGGATCATATTAGGACTTTTGTTTGTCTTAGAAATTTTTCCCCTTCCTCCATTAAAGAAATATTAAAAAATATATTCTACAAATGTAGGGTACAAAGAGGAATATAATCCAGGCTGAATTCATTATTATATCTTTATTATTGTTATTTTCTTTTTTGTTTTTGTTTTAAAAGAAATTAACATTAAATCATAAATGTTTGTCTTCTAGGTACTGTGCCATTGTGCCTCATGGGTAAGTTGGTCCTGTTTCCAAATAAGTGACATAGAAAAAATCTGGGGCTTCCCTGGTGGCGCAGTGGTTGAGAGTCCACCTGCCGATGCAGGGAACACGGGTTCGTGCCCCGGTCCAGGAAGATCCCACATGCCGCGGAGCGGCTGGGCCCGTGAGCCATGGCCGCTGACCCTGCGCATCCGGAGCCTGTGCTCTGCAGCGGGAGAGGCCACAACAGTGAGAGGCCCGCGTACCGCAAAAAAAAAAAAAAAATCAGAAGATTGTTTTGATCTGAACTATGGCTCTGCAGCTGTCCCCAACCTTTTTGGCACCAGGGACCAGTTTTGTGGAAGACAGGTTTTCCACAGACGGGGAGGGGGGAGCAGCAGATGAAGCTTTGCTCGCTCACCTCCTGCTGGCATCCCGATTCCTAACAGGCCTCAGACCGGTACTGGTCTGCGGCCCAGAGGTTGGAGACCCTGCTCTCAGGGATTCAAAGTTAGCCAAAAAGATACTAAGTGGTCAGTTTCCAGGACAAGGCAAAGATGGAATGGGCAGCTGAATAAAGTCTAGAATGAAATGTGAAGGGAGACAGGTGCATAGTGAGAGAGACTAGATATTCCCTTTAACTTGATGCCAGATGTGGAATTTGGGAAGTGATTGCTAAAAGGCACTGTGCAGAGTGGGAGAGACCAACATGGGCCGATGTGCGTAGGGAAGGGCCCAGGGGAAAGGTTGGATCCTGGCCAGGACCCTGAGAGCCAGAGAGTAGATTAGGAGAGTCTGGGATCATTGCAGATGTATAGGGCAAGACTGCGCAAGGCAATCCGGAAAGGCAGATTAGATCAGAAGGATGTGGCGATACCATGAATTGAATTGTTCCCCATTCATGGACAATTCTGCAAAAACAAAAAAAGGTTAAGTGGGCCTCCCTGGTGGCGCAGTGGTTAAGAGTCCGCCTGCCGATGCAGGGGATACGGGTTCGTGCCCCGGTCTGGGAGGATCCCATATGCCGCGGAGCGGCTGGGCCCGTGAGCCATGGCCGCTGGGCCTGCGCATCCGGAGCCTGTGCTCCGCAACGGGAGAGGCCACAACAGTGAGAGGCCCGCATACCGCAAAAAGAAAAAAAAAAAAAAAAGGTTAAGTGCTGAAAGCCAGTTCAAGTCTCTGCTTGCATGGTACCTACTATGTGAAACACACAGCTGAGCCCAGAATCAAAGGGGTGGGGCAGGTCCCTGCAAAGTTACATGGCAAAGGCCCCCAATGTAGGGAGGAGTAAAGAACTAGGGTCAGTGAGATGGATCCACCGTAGAGAGTAACATGATACGATCCTCATGTTAAAAGGACTATGCCAGTAACTACATGGAGAAGAGACTTGGGGAACAAGAGTGGAGTGAGAGAGGACAGGCTATGGGAACGACAGTGGCTTGGGGGAGGGTAGGACCAGTGGAGATGGCGAGGAAGGTTGAGTTCTGAATATATTTTGAAGGTAGAGCTGACAGGACTTCCTGAAGGCTTAGATGTATGGTATGAGGGGTAGAAAGGAATAAAAGATGACTTCTAGGTTTTTCGCCTGAGCAAGTGGCTATCACTTCCTCTGAGACCCCACTAATCCAAGAAGTGATTGGTGGCATGGTGATCACATGAGTGTGTTCCCTTTGTGATATTTCATGGAGCTGCACATGACGTGCATTTGTTTGTGTGGCTTTCTGTATGCGTGCTGGCTCTCATTTTATAGACTAGGAAATAATTGGTAGAAAAATGCTCAGTAAACACTGAGAGTCAACCTCACTATTTCCTCTGCTTCCTCTGTGACTCTCCAAGTACCTGCTGAGTTTACTCTCTCCCTTGTTTGTGCTTCAGTTCAGGGCTCTTGCCTGGACAATTGCAATAGCACTAACTTATCCCACTGCCTCTGGTTCCCTGTCTATTCTTATACGGTGGCAGAAAAATCTATAAAATACAAATACAATCATGGCTCTTTCCTGCCAAAAATTACTTCCCCATAAAGTAAAGGTCAAACTCCATTGTTTATGATGTAAACCCCCCTCAGGTGTGGCTACTTCTACCTAATCTTGCACTGCTCTATCCTTCCCATGCAGCATTACAGCCATGACAGCTGTTTGCAGTTTCCATAACACCCTGTACTTGTGCATGGCCCTTCCTCTACCTGGAGTGCCCTTTTCCCCCTCTGATCCTGGATAAGACCCCACTCAATTACCTGCCCCTCTTTCCCAGTGTTCCAGGCAAAGCCTCCTCCACTCCTTTGTGCCAGCACTTGGCTTTACACTTCCTTCCATGTATTATCAGAAACAGTATACTGCCTTGTAATTATTTTTAAAGCAAAGTTTATTTTCCTTTTCCTAGCAAAGAGACCTAAATAAAGGGAGAGAACTAGCCATGTGAATATGGCTTATACAAAAAAGTAATAGAAAGAAGGGAAAAAAACCCCAACTCTCACCATTTAAAAATCCTTCCTTTTATTCTTTCCTTTCAATCATTTTTTCAAGGCTTATTTTAAAAATATAGTTGGAAACATACAACATAAATTCTGTCTTGCTTCTTCATGTAATATTATAACATAGTGACTTTCTCTTGATATTTAAAAATGTTTCATGTATTTTTATGGAAGCCTATTTCCATGTTATTTCTTGGCACCTTAACTTCCTCATCTATGAGTCTTGTCTTACATGTATTTCTCGTCCATAAATTTTTTAGATTTAGTGTTTTCCAGTGATTTATATAAGATTTTTCTATATCAAAAATGTGAGATTTTTGGCTATCAAAAAGCCCAATGGCTATCAAAGCCATTGGGCTTCCCTGGTGGTGCAGTGGTTAAGAATCCACCTGCCAATGCAGGGGACAGGGGTTCGAGCCCTGGTCCCGGAAGTTCCCACATGCCGCGGAGCAACTAAGCCCGTGCACCACAACTACTGAGCCTGCGCGCTATAGAGCCCATGAGCCACAACTACTGAGCCCTCGTGCCACAACTACTGAAGCCTGAGCACCTAGAGCCCATGCTCTGCAACAAGACGAGCCACCTCAATGAGAAGCCTGGGCACCACAACGAAGAGCATCCCCCGCTTGCCACAACTAGAGAAAGCCCGAGCGCAGCAATGAAGATCCAATGCAGCCAAAAATAAATAAATTAAAAAATATATATATATATAAACAAACCATTTTCAGTTAAAAAATATCATTTAAGACTGAATTAGGCTGCAAATAACAGAAAAGCAGGTGTATTGTTTTCTGTCCCCCAGCTTTATTGAGGTATAACTGACAAATAGAATTGTATATATCTAAAGTGTGCGACATGATGATTTGATACGCGGTACACTGTGAAATCATTACCACAATCAACTTCATACATCCATCATCTCACATAGTTACCTTCTTTTTTTTTTTTTTTTTTTTCGGTATGCGGGCCTCTCACTGTTGTGGCCTCTCCTGTTGCGGAGCACAGGCTCCAGACGCACAGGCTCAGCGGCCATGGGTCATGGGCCTAGCCGCTCCGCAGCATGTGGGATCCTCCCGGACCGAGGCACGAACCTGTGTCCCCTGCATCGGCAGGCAGACTCTCAACCACTGCGCCACCAGGGAAGCCCTAGTTACCTTCTTTTTGATGAGACTTCTTAGGATCTACTCTGTTAGCAAATTTCAAGTATACATAGGTGTATTAGTTTTCCATTGTTGCTGTACTAAATTACCACAAACTTAGTGGCTTGAACAACACAAGTGTGTTCTCTTATAGTTCTGGAGGTCAGAGGTCCAAAATGGGCCTCATTGGGCTAAAATCAAGGTATTGGCAGGGCTGTGTCCATTCTGGAGGCTTTAGGGGAGAGGATTTGTTCCTTGCCTTGTCCAGCTTCTAGAACCTGCCTGCTTTCCTTGGCTGACGACCCCTTCCTCCGTCTTCAAAGCCAGCGATGGCAGATTGAGTCCTTCTCACGAGCATAACTCCCACCTCTCCTTCCATTATCACATCATCATCTCTGTCTCTGATCTCTCTTCTGCTTCCCTCTTCCAATTTAAAGACACTTGTGATTACATTGGGCCCACCTGGGTAATCCAGAATACTCTGTTTTAAGGTTAGCAGAATAGCAAACTCAATTCCATCTGTACCCTTAATTCCTCTTTGCCATGTAACATAAAATAGCCACAGGTTCAAAGGATTAGGATGTGGACATCTTTGGGGGGCCCATTGTTACATGCCACACCAAGCATAAAAACAAGTGAGGTGTTTAATTGTCTTATGCAAAAATAAGTCTAAGGGTATCAGTCCAGGACTGGTATGACAACTAGTCATACCATCAGATATTCAGGCTCTTTCTATCTTGCTGCTATATCATCCTTAGTGTATGGACCTTTGACACTGTACTTATTGCCTCATGGTTGCCAGATGGCTGCTGAACCTCCAGGCATTTCTTCTATGCTCCAGGAAGGAAAAAGGTGGCAGTGTGAAGGACAAAGGAGCAAAAGCTAGAAGGGAATGTGTCTTAGGCCAGATTCACCAGAAGCAGACCCTGGCCTATTCACGTGTTAGTGGTTTACTAAGGAAGTAGTTCTAGGAGATATCAGTAAATGGATGGAGTAAGAGAAGAGTATAGAGCCAAGCAAGGGAGTGCTTCAGCCTGAACTCAAGGGCAGCACAGCATGAATTATACAAGTTTGTGTCGTCTCCATCTCCAAGAAAGTAGCAGACTCCTGCCCCAGTCAATGGGAAAGGGATGGGGACGTGAACACCCGGGCCTTCTGACATCTAGGCGAAGAGGCTCTTGCAGCCCAGAGGTAGCTGTCTGAAGAAAGTAACAGGTGCCACATGTTAGGGTCAGCACAGAGACGAGCGCAAGGCGCCTGGAGCAGATAAAGGGTTTCTGAGGGGTCTGGGCAGAGCACCAAGCACTAGCTGCAATTTGTCTCTCTTGTGAAGCCTCTCTGGATGCCCTGGTTGGCAATCTCCAACACATCCCTTCTGTCCAAGCTTGTCACATAGCCACCCCTCTCTGCAAAGATGTCTAAATCAGGATTTTTAGTTGCATATGTTGCTACTTTAATAGAAGTGAAGTTCTGTTAGTAAGTGAAAAGGAGAGAATGGATATTGGGTAGGCAACCATCAGAGTCTGCCAAAATGTATTTCTTCTTTTGTCAACTTTAACTTTTAGTCATTTTTCTTAAACAGAAGATTTAAAGTTTTACCTTGTAGATATTTTCTTTTGTAATTTCTACCACTATTGAAAAATTAAAATGCCCTTATTAAACAGATCTGATAAATATCAACTTATATTTTATCTGTATTTTCTAGTTTATAAAATATTTAGCTCTTTGATCTGTTTCTTATTTTGAAGAATAATTTCAAGTATTGCTGCAGATGATTATCCACACAAACACACTTTTTTTTGTGGGCTGTGTATTCCACTCCACTGGTCTGTTTACTCCTTCAGTACCACACTTCAGTCTCCTCACTCTGAGACTCTCCAGAGTTTTTGTTCCAGTGTTTAAAATTTTGTTCGAGTGCTTTTCATGCAATGTGGTTTCTGAATTCAAGTCAACAACTTGCTATGTTGGGCGTATTGAGGGAAGGTATGTCCATTTTCAAGCTGACATAGTTGATCCTCATTGTTCGTGGATGCTATATCTGTGAATTCACCTACAGGTTAAAATTTATTTGTACCCACAAAAATCAATATTTGTGGTGCTTCCATACCCATTCACAGACATGGGCAGAGTGGTGAACCTTTGAATTGCCCAGGACACGAGTTTCCCAGCTGAGATGGAACAACTCACACTCCGCATTCTTATTTCTGCTCTCTGAGGAAAGGGTCTTTTTGTCCTCTACTGAGGACAAGGGTCTTTTTTGTGCTCAAGTTAGTGCCATGTTTTTTGCATTTTTGTGCTTTGTGTTGGTGATGTTGATGTTTAAAATGGCCCCCAAGCACAGTGCTGAAGTGCTGGCTGGTATTATTATGTGCAAGAAGGGTATAGTGTGCCTTATGGGGAAAATCTGTGCGTTAGATAAGCCTTGTTCAGGCATGAGTTGAAGTGCTATTGGCTGTGAGTTCAACGATATATATTAAATAAGAAACACACAGAAAACAAGGTTCTGTGTTGATCGGTTGACAAAAATACGATCAGAGGCTCACAGTAATCTAACCCTATATTTCTCTTAGTATAGTAGCAATGGTTCAGTATTTGTTAATTCAGTGTTTGTGGTGATTTTACAGAACATAACTACTGCAAATAACAAGAATCAAGTGTACTTTCCTAAGGGATATTTGACGATTATTTGGGCTACTTGTGATTTTTAACCTCGAGTGTACCCACGTCACCTCTTGCTCCTAAAAGATGGGACTCCTTGTATCTTATTTGGGCATGACACAGGAAGTATTTGGATGCCTGTGACATCCCCTCACTATGCCTTCCTCTTGAGGTTGTTTAGACCCTGTTATTTAGAAGTCTGGTGAAGGATTTTCATTATTTACTTTAATATAATGTATCTTCAGTTTCATCATTAAAACAACAACAACAGTGGTTTTGTACTGAGAAGCACTGAATACAGATTTTAGGGAGGAAAAGAAAATTGTACCCTGATTAGTGATGTTGTACATTCCTCAGTGACTTATAAAAGCTTTTTCTTAATGATAAAAATAGTTGCCATTAAGTTTTACTGTCTTCCAAACACTTCAGTAAGCACTTTGTATGCTCTATTTTATTACATCCTCACAACAATCCTGCAGAGTAGGTCTTATTATCTTCATTTCACAAATGAGCATCTGTAGATCAGGGAGCTGCGTTTGAATCCAAGTCTATTTGACCTAAAGTCCAGGTCTTTCCAGGTCTTTCTACTAAAGCATTCACAGTAGACACTAGTTGTTTATATTTACTGTCCTTCCTGTGGGTAATTAATAAAACATATTAGGAGAATATGAATGAAGTTTACTCAACTGAATGTGTCACATTAACACCTTCTTAACTCGAGGGAAGACAAACAAATGTAAAGAGCATGATACATATTCACATATCCATAAATTCAACCCATGCTTTATTACTTTAACCAAGAAAGAGAAATGTGTAGGGAGTAAAAAAGGAAGGCACACACCAGACCCCCTATTTTTGTAATATATTAATTAATAATAAATACAAACAGATATTAGTGTAATATCTACATTTCATTAGCTTGAAAAAAGCACACAATTCCAGAAATGGCACCTTTAGCTCCAGAATGCCCTGACAACGAAACAGCAATTGCTACATCCAACAAATGAAACAGATCTTTCTGCAGGTGCTTTCAGGGTAATGGTAATTAAATAAATTTTTGGTTACTCCTGTCCTGTGTCCTGCACTAAGTTGATTAACCTGTTTAATGAGTATATGAGAATGACCAAAGCTGACCTCACATCAAAGAGCCCCATTGTTACTGTGTGCTGACCTGAATTTTAACCATGAACTAGGTTCTTTAATTGCTCCACAGATGTGCTGGAAAATAGAGTAGGTATTTTAAGCGGCAGTGAGTTTCTTTTCCCAGATGTGTTCCATTACTCAACATACAGTATTAGATGCTGGTTTGCATATCCAGGCTCTGAACACTCCCCCTCTTTGCAAAGATTCGAAGTTTAACAGTTACCTTTGATACATCTGGCAGTGGTGATCAGTTTTATTTCTATGGTAAAACTTAGCTATGTATTATTAAACATCACAAAGGAATTTAGAAAATAAAGTCTGTAAGTAAGTCAATAGTGAATAAAATTAGAATCCAGTCTTCAGGAATCCCTTAAGGCCTCCAAGAGGATCGTTAGAAGCAGATGCGGCTTCCTTAGAGTACTGTTAGCAAGAGCCAACTGTTACTTCAAGCTCTACGTGCCAGACTGTAGAAAAAAGGAAGCTGGCTCTTAAGCGATAACATTGATTTTTTAAAACCCTGAAACTCAGTAACATTTGTTGTAGTCTTCTTTCCAATTCCTCTGCAACATGTTTTTTGTAAGCAAGGTGAAGAGGGTGTTGTCACTATCCATTTGCAGTAGGACGACGACATCCCAATCTCACTTTTCACTGTGGCACTTTTTTTTTAAAACACTGAAGTTCATATACTTCTGTTGCTTAAGCCTTAAAAAATAAGCTGTCTTACAGTGGGAAGCAGCCTCATAGCACAGGGAGATCAGCTCTGTGCTTTGCGACCACCTAGAGGGGTGGGATAGAGAGGGTGGGAGGGAGGGAGATGCAAGAGGGAAGAGATATGGGAACATATGTATATGTATAACTGATTCACTTTGTTATAAAGCAGGAACTGACACACCATTGTAAAGCAATTATACTCTGATAAAGATGTTAAAAATATATGAGCTGTCTTAATATCTTTTTGCAACAAGCTTTTTTTTTCTTGGTAGGCAGGTGGACATATGTAAATAAGGGTAAGTAAAGCAACCACTGCTCCCTTTGCTGTAATCTTTCCTATGCCCATCCCTGGAGTGGAAAGTGGACCCACTGAATGCAGGATGGGGCTCAAATGACTTCTGTCATCCAATCTGCATCTTATCATCTGTGACAGCAGATGTACATATGAAATAGCACCCAGTCCAGGCTGGGTGGGAGGGGTGGAAGCAGTAGGAAAGGCAGTGGGATCGAGGGAATGTATGGGACCAGCGGGGTACAACAGGGTGCGAATGCCTCTAATTTCTGCAGGAGCCGGCCTGATCCCAGCAGTCTTGGATTCTTGAAGCTGCTCTCTTTCACTTCTTCTTTTGTCTTGCCATCCGTCTTCCTCATTTAGTTTCTTGTCCAAACACTAACTTGTACTACAACCTTGAGATAGTCATTTAACTTCAACTTGCGCCTCAGTTTCTTCATCTATAAAATGAAGTTGTAGTACATTATCTCCAAAGTGTGTTCCAGTAAATTAGTTGTCTCCTATTTTGTGGTCATCTTGTCAGGGTACTTGACTAGGAAGATGATTAAACTATTTCCTAAAGTCTCTTCTTTTTCTGAGGTATCTTTGGATTTTATTTCATGTTCCCCCACGAGTATTTTTTTTTAACTCCACAATCTATTGGTTATAGATAGTTTTTTTTTTTTTTTTTTTTTTTTTTTTGCGATACATGGGCCTCTCACTGCTGCGGCCTCTCCCGTTGCGGAGCACAGGCTCCAGATGCACAGGCCCAGTGGCCACGGCTCACGGGCCCAGCCACTCCACGGCATGTGGGATCCTCCCGGACCAGGGCACGAACCCGTGTCCCCTGCATCGGCAGGCGGACTCTCAACCACTGCGCCACCAGGGAAGCTCCTATAGATAGTTTTATAAAGAGACAAAATAGCTGGACTCCAGATAGTCTCAAGATGATGTCAGGATTGCCCCCAACCTCCCAGTTTTCTGAAGAGAAGTATCTACATTTGTACATGCTGGTACAGTATCACAGCCAGAAAGGGGCCACGTAAGGAAAGTCAGAAAAGGTGGGGACAGCAAGGGTGTTTGTGTGGTTGGCTAGATCCCATTAGTGGTGATTCTGTCTCTGAATAGAAAGCATTAGATTGTTTTATTGTTTGGGGAAGATTGCGAGCACATCAGCTGGACCTCTCCTTCACTCAGTAAGTCAGCAGGAGACCAAGGAATTTTTGTTGCTCAGTGTGTCTGGCTGCCACTAATCCCACGTCTAAGTGGGTAGTATTATGTTTCTTCGCCCTGTCGACCGGTGTACCCTGCAGTGAAACCTTCTGTAGATGCTGGCGACAGCAGAGACGCTCAGAAACACACTTTTGGAAAGGCAGTGTCTGAAGCACCTTCCTTAGGGCTGCTCAGGTGGGAAACTGTCCTGGGAAAGGTGGTGGCATGGGGCGGGCAGGGAGTGGGAGTGATGGAAGGAGAGCCAAGCCTGAAGGGGCAGAGAGGGAGGAGAGTCCACTGAGGCTAGTAAGATACAGGTCCCTCTTTGGAAGCAACGCTCCCAGAACTTACCTGCCTTGTAGTTCTTTTTCTCCATTATCAGAAATCTCTTTTGCTTGCTTTTTGCATTTTTTTTCAGGCACCTATGTCAGAGCCCTTCTGATTCATATTTTGGTTCCTATGTAACTAGAGGGGAGGGGAAGGGTGTCAGGATTATGCCAAGATGCTGGGATGCTGGTGCACATGTTCCCTCATGTCCTGTGCAGAGAGAAGACCCACTTTGCCCAGGGACCACCGCCCTCCCCCAGCAATCCTCCCCGAGAATTCACTAACCCAAGGAACTTAGAGTAAATGGGTGGAGGATAGACTAGACTAGAGAAAGACCGTGCACAGAAATGAAGCCCCAACACAGCCAAAAATAAATAAATTAATAAAAAAACAAAAACAAACCAAAAAACAAGGGACAAGAATTGCTGTGAGTCTCCAAAATGCCAGAAATTTCTAAAAATAAAACCAATGACAGGGAGAGAAAGCCCCACTTACCTTTAGCTTGTACATAAATTCAGTTATATATAATTCAGTGTATTCTGTCTGAAAACATTGAATTCCCAAACAGAATAATCAGTTTAAAATTAATGTGGTTTATTAACAATTAAAAGTGATAACACAAGCTGAAGAAGATTGGAGGTGAAGTGTTGAGTTTCCTTTGATAGGTAGAGTAATTACAAAGTGTGCTTTTGAAGTTCAAGAAGACAGCCTTAGGACACAACATTTTGAAAGTAAAAATTGGCTTGCACTCTGTTCAAGTGATTTATTTTGCACTAAGAGATGGGTGTGAGACATGATGTGATTTAAAATTTCATCCCTTGATGGAACCGCTTGAGGGTGACATGATTTTTTTCTTTTTTTCTTTTCTCAGCCTGCTTAGCCTATGAAGTTTCCTATCTAAAAGTTAATCTTCTGAAATTCCTTAGGAATTTAAGGAAACCTAATCTTTTGGTGTGTAAACAAAAGGGGCTAAGTGTATTGCTTTCCCTCTGCCACTCAGGAGCCTAGGAGTGTCAAAGTAGCAGCTAGCAGGATCTAGTGCTGACCATGGCAAAGCAAATCCAGCCATTCTTGTTTTGTTGCCTATTAAGTAATTACCTTAGGAAAACTTCACCTTTACCTTTAAAAATGCTTTTTCTCTCTTCAAGGCTTGAAAGGTCTGGGGGTGAACAGAGGAGGGGAGATAGAATATATTGAAGAGGGAAGTTAAAAGGAACTGGTATTTAGTTCAAATAGGCTAGAACATCAAGGCAGAGCTCATTGAGGGAAAGAAGGTGAATAATAGTTTAAAAAACTGGTTGACGGCAAAGATATTTCACATGTTTCACTGAGCGCTTCTGCTCTATTTCCAACAGGGAAAAGAAATACATTTAACAGACTTTAAAATTTCTTCAGTAGTCTATTTGTGAAGAGAAAAAATACTTGAAAAAAATGTGTCTATCATGGTATGCTAGCAAATGCTTAAAAACTGGCTGTTTGGAGGAGGGGAGGGCAGGCCCTGATTTGTAGTGTTTGTCAATTTCCTCGGCTAAACACTCCCACTCTGGTGGATTCTACAGTGTGATGAGAACATGAAGCTGGAAAGAGATGTGCAGTAACACACTGTTAGTTTTTCCACCACACAATACAATAAACATAAATAAACCCCAGAACATAGGTAATTGTAAAACGTAGTAAAAAAAAAAAAAAGATAAAAGGGGACTGATGAGTGGTTTTTTTGTTTTGTTTTGAGTACTTCTTATCTTTTTTAAAAATGTGATTTAATTGTAAGTCTATATAAATTAATTTTTAATAATGACTGTGTTTAACATCCAGCTCACAACTTTCCTGACAATTTAAGTTGGCTCTCAAGAACCAGTTCAGGCTGGTTCCAGCACACTGCTAAGTACATGTATGACATGCATGGAAAGGGGTTTGGAGGGTTACGCCCCAAATTACTGACTGCGGTACTCACCTGTTGCTGGGAGGAGTCGTGGTGTGTGGAGGGCACCTTCACGGTTTACTCCGTATACCTCTCTTTCGTATACGCTGCTAGTGTAGTGAGAGTAAATAGAAAATGGTTTTCATAAAATATCTGTTGTCTTAGTATCAGTGCCTTTCCCACTTCTTTCAGCTGAGCCAAAGTCCCTGAGGTAGTACGGCTAAATGGAGAGAGTATGAACTACGCACTAAAAATTTGGTTTTTAATTCTGGTTTGGCCCCTGGCAGTCTCGGTAACCGAGTACAAGGTATTTAACCTCTCTGAACCTTGGGACCTTTGTTAAATGAAGATATTTGGATTTTATCTCTAAGAGTCTATACAGTTCTAACCTTGACATTTCTGATTATTTCTGATGTCATTCAATATGTGCACTCCTTGCAGGAGATCCAGAGCACTCACTCCCACAGAGGCTTCTGTGAAGTTCTAACACATCATATTTATTTTATTTTATTTTTTTAACATCTTTATTGGAGTATAATTGCCTAACAATGGTGTGTTAGTTTCTGCTGTATAACAAAGTGAATCAGCTATACATATACATATATCCCCATATCCCCTCCCTCTTGTGTCTCCCTCCCACCCTCCCTATCCCACCCCTCTAGGTGGACACAAAGCACTGAGCTGATCTCCCTGTGCTATGCGGCTGCTTCCCACTAGCTATCTGTTTTACGTTTGGTAGTGTGTATATGTCCATGCCACTCTCTCACTTCATCATAGCTTACCCTTCCCCCTCCCCGTGTCCTCAAGTCCATTCTCTACGTCTGCGTCTTTATTCCTGTCCTGCCCCTAGGCTCTTCAGAACCTTTTTTTTTTTTTTTTTTTAGATTCCATATATATGTGTTAGCATATGGTGTTTGTTTTTCTCTTTCTGACTTACTTCACTCTGTATGACAGACTCTAGGTCCATCCACCTCACTACAAATAACTCAATTTCATTTCTTTTTATGGCTGAGTAATATTCCATTGTATATGTGTGCTGCATCTTCTTTATCCATTCATCTGTCGATGGGCATTTAGATTGCTTCCATGTCCTGGCTATTGTACCACATTGTGGTACATGACTCTTTTTGAATTATGGTTTTCTCAGGGTATATGCCCAATAGTGGGATTGCTGGGTCATATGGTAGTTCTATTTTTAGTTTTTTAAGGAACCTCCATACTATTCTCCATAGTAGCCATATCAATTTACATCCCCACCAACAGTGCAAGAGGGTTCCCTTTTCTCCACACCCTCTCCAGCATTTATTGTTTGTAATTTTTTGATGATGGCCATTCTGACCAGTGTGAGGTGATACCTCACTGTAGTTTTTTTTTTTTTTTTTTTCTTTTTGCGGTATGTGGGCCTCTCACTGCTGTGGCCTCCCCCGCTGCGGAGCACAGGCTCCGGACGCGCAGGCCCAGCGGCCATGGCTCACGGGCCCAGCCGCTCCGTGGCATATGGGATCCTCCCAGACCGGGGCACGAACCCGTATCCCCTGCATCGGCAGGCGGACTCTCAACCACTGCGCCACCAGGGAGACCCCTCACTGTAGTTTTGATTTGCATTTCTCTAATGATTAGTGATGTCAAGCATCCTTTCATGTGTTTGTTTGCAATCTGTATATCTTCTTTGGAGAAATGTCTATTTAGGCCTTCTGCCCATTTTGGGATTGGGTTGTTTGTTTTTTTCATATTGAGCTGCATGAGCTGCTTGTATATTTTGGAGATTAATCCTTTGTCAGTTGCTTTGTTTGCAAATATTTTCTCCCATTCTGAGGGTTGTCTTTTCGTCTTGTTTATGGTTTCCTTTGCTGTGCAAAAGCTTTTAAGTTTCATTAGGTCCCATTTGTTTATTTTTGTTTTTATTTCCATTTCTCTAGGAGGTGGGTCAGAAAGGATCTTGCTGTGATTTATGTCAGAGAGTGTTCTGCCTATGTTTTCCTCTAAGAGTTTTATAGTGTCTGGCCTTACATTTAGGTCTTTAATCCATTTTGAGTTTATTTTTGTGTATGGTGTCAGCAAGTGTTCTAATTTCATTCTTCTACACGTAGCTGTCCAGTTTTCCCAGCACCACTTATTGAAGAGACTGTCTTTTCTCCATTGTACACTCTTGCCTCCTTCATCAAAGATAAGGTGACCATATGTGCGTGGGTTTATCTCTGGGCTTTCTATCCTGTTCCATTGATCTATATTTCTGTTTTACATCGCATTTATTAACTTATTTTATTTCCTGACTTTTCAAAAGACTGTGTACTTGAAACTCACTGTCACTGTTGGTAATCATAAAAGTTGGTTGGGTTGGGAAAATTGAGGTATGGAAACTAGCTGAAGGAAGGTCCAGGAGATGGTCTCTGGTTAGCTCTATTCCTAGCAGAGACCTTGTTGATTGACTGGATTGTTGATGGTGTGTGCCACTAGAGGCCTGGACACTGGGCCCTGGAGGAGCCCTCCCCATGCTGCCTGGTTCCTATTCTTCTGGCATGTATTGGCTTGAGTGGCTGCCCTAAACCTCATTGTATGTTGAGCTTACTCTAGTCTCTGACCTGGGATGTTAGGAGTTTGGTTCCCAATCAAAATGATGACATCAATTTTTACTGTTTTTAGTTTTAAACTATAAAATATCAGATACTGTGGGCTTCCCTGGTGGCGCAGTGGTTGAGAGTCCGCCTGCCGATGCAGGGGACAGGGGTTCGTGCCCCAGTCCAGGAAGATCCCACATGCCACGGAGCAGCTGGGCTCGTGAGCCATGGTCACTGGGCCTGCGCGTCCGGAGCCTGTGCTTCACAGCAGGAGAGGCCACAACAGTGAGAGGCCCACGTACCGCAAAAAAAAAAAAAAAAAAAAAAAATCAGATACTGTAGAAAGTTTAGTAAATACATATGAGAATAAAACAAAAAGGAAGATCACTGATTTTAAAGTGTGGAACTTTCCATTTTTGTTGTTGTGTTTTGTATATATGTCTATAAAGTTTTAGATGTTTGAAAGAACATCATCTTTCTTGAAAGTGAGGCCCGGTATACATATAGAGTATGGGCCGTGGGGCCAGGCTACCCAGGCTGGAGTCCTCGTTCCACCCTCTTTGTGAGCTCGTGCAGTTTACTCTGCTGCTCTGTGCCTTCGTTTGCTCATCTGTAAAAGGAGGCAGATAGAATCTGCCTTGTAGGTTTGTTGTGAGGATTGGGTTAATACCTATAAAATGCTTATAGAACAGTGCCTGGCAGACCATTCAATAAGTGATAACTTCTAATTTTATTCTATTGTATATCATGTACCATAGTTTACTAAACTCTTACTGTTGGACATTTAAATGGCTTCTGATTTTTCACAATTGAGATGAAATCTCATAAGTTATAACTTTACACATATCCCCAGGATAAATTCTCAGGCCTGGAATCACTGAGTATGTATATTTTGAGGTTTTAAGTGTATATTATGAAAATTAAAGTCCTCCTTATACTCAGGCAAAGACC
The DNA here is from genome assembly GCF_025265405.1 of Mesoplodon densirostris. Lineage (NCBI taxonomy): Eukaryota > Metazoa > Chordata > Mammalia > Artiodactyla > Ziphiidae > Mesoplodon > Mesoplodon densirostris. The sequence continues at coordinate 75,528,326 of NC_082661.1, forward strand.
ATCCACATCAGTGCATGAACACGTTCCATCTCTCCCTCACATCAGTGCTGGTGACTAGGCTGGGCTTTCACAATCCTTATCAAAACGGGAATCACAGTCTATTTCCATAATATATACAAATCTGTGATCTTCATCTTTTTTTTTTTTACATCTTTATTGGAGTATAATTGCTTTACAATGGTGTGTTAGTTTCTGCTTTATAACAAAGTGAATCAGTTATACATATACATATGTTCCCATATCTCTTCCCTCTTGCGTCTCCCTCCCTCCCTATCCCACCCCTCCACGCGGTCACAAAGCACCGAGCTGATCTCCCTGTGCTATGCGGCTACTTCCCACTAGCTATCTATTTTACGTTTGGTAGTGTATGTATGTCCATGCCACTCTCTCACTTCATAGCTTACCCTTCCCCCTCCCCGTATCCTCAAGTCCATTCTCTAGTAGGTCTATGTCTTTATTCCTGTCTTACCCCTAGGTTCTTCATGACATTTTTTTTTCTTAGATTCTATATATATGTGTTAGCATACAGTATTTGTCTTTCTCTTTCTGACTTACTTCACTCTGTATGACAGACTCTAGGTCCATCCACCTCACTACAAATAATTCAATTTCGTTTCTTTTTATGGCTGAGTAATATTCCATTGTATATATGTGCCACGTCTTCTTTATCCATTCATCCGATGATGGACACTTAGGTTGTTTCCATCTCCTGGCTATTGTAAATAGAGCTGCAATGAACATTTTGGTACATGACTCTTTTTGAATTATGGTTTTCTCAGGGTATATGCCCAGTAGTGGGATTGCTGGGTCATATGGTAGTTCTATTTGTAGTTTTTTAAGGAACCTCCATACTGTTCTCCATAGTTGTGATCTTCATCTTAAGTGCAAAGTAAATGCCCTGAGATACTATTAAACTATGAAAATTTAATTAAATTGAAGGCAATCATTCTTTTCCAGAAATTCATTCACCTTGTTGTACCTAGGCATGGAAATACCTCAGTGCTGAGCAGTTCACCCTCAGCCCACCACTGGGCAACAACACCGGAAGAGACACAAAGTGCCTCAGGGAGCAGTGCTCCCCCGGGGTGGAGTGCAGAGGCCCCCCATTCTCTCCTTTGCAGCCTTCTTGTCGCTGCAGATTCCGACGCACTTCCCCATGGCTTTGAGGCAGACCCTGTACACAGCCTGAGGGGAAGACGTGATGGCCACCTCTGCTGCTCTCACCTCTGCTTGAGAAGTGTGTCAGCACAAATCACGGCCAGCCTGACAGGGACGTTGATGAGGGAACTCTACAACGAACAGGCAGTGTACCAGTCAGGGTCCAGTCAGAGAACCAGAGACAGCAGGGCCCTGGAGACCCTCAGGCAGGAGCCAAGGCTGCTGCCCACAGGTGGGATTTCTTTTTCCTCAGGAAAAACCTCAATATTGCTTTTATGGTTCTTCAGTTTATGGGAAGTGCCGCCCCCCACCCCAGATTATCAAGGGTAATCTCCTAAAGTCAGCCGATTGTAGATGTTCACCACACCTGCAAAATTCCCTTACGGCAACACCCAGATTAGTGTTTAATCTAAGAACTGGGGACAGTAGCCTTGCTGACACATCACAGGCAGTCACGAGGAGCCAGCATTCACGAACAGCGGTCCAACTGCTACTCCCACCAGGCAGCCCTCTTCGATTGCTGAGAGGACGTAGAGCTGCCCTTAGACAACTCCTCTCCTGAGAGAGGAGAGGGCTAACCTCTCCTCATAGGAAGGCGGAAGGGACCTTGTTATCCCTATTTTCACTCAGGATGATTTGGAAATTACAGTTCATCAGGCTCATGTAATTAATGATTTCAGAGGAAAGTCTAGAATATCCACTCAAAGGACTATTGGAAGCAGTAGAGGGCGAATCTGTATTTCTTTACAGAAAAACTGAAAAGCCTCTTTAGTAGGTTAATTTGAATGGGGACCCTTGAAAGGGGCTCCGGTATGCAGTATTTATCAAGCTAACTTGATTACAAAATCAGTTTTTTGCTGAGCACCTTTTGGGTCTAGTGTCCCATGAAAAAGTCTGGGGAAAGATGTAATCAGTAGTGTTAGCCCCTCAGACCACCCATTATGAGCCAGGCATTATGACCAGTGCTGGGAACACAGGGCTGTGTAAGACCTGCTCAGACCCTCATCTCATGGAGCTTATGTCTTTTTCTAGACATGCATCCCATGAGGAAGGGATCCCCTGATTCCTCAGCTATTCCAGATGGAACCCCACCAGACCCACCATCAACCCTAGTGCATAAGTCTCCTGTAGGTTAGAGGATTATAGAAATGAGACCATGTGTCCAAAGAGCCTGTGCTTTGGCTGGAGGAAGGGAAGTGCTAAGAAAAATCACATCTGTCTTGCCCGATAACTACATCAAAACCAGAAGAAAGAGAATCCCTTTACAGGACTAGGGTAGACAGTTCGGCAACAAGCAAAGCCTCTGAAGTTGATGGAAATAAGAGGTGGCCAATCTCCCCTTCCTGCTGCCGATATTTTCCCTGACAGCCAGAGACATCCTTGATGGAAAGCCTTGAATGTGGGAAGATGCAAATAACTAAAAAACTCAGGTCTTTCACTGCCATATAAAGTTAAAAAGCCAGTCAGGAAAGCCCATACCTGAGGTTCTCACCTCTAGGTTCCTGGCTGGTGCCACTTTGCTGAAGAGGAATTTTAGTCTTTCGTGGGCCTAAAAAAGAAGCCAGATTGGCTATCTCATGCAGGACTGTTGATTCCTTGGTTTGCCGCACCCTGTATCTCAGTGGTCAGGCTCATCTGGCCAGTTGGAACATATCTAGCCAGCTCCTAGTTGGTACAGCTGCAGGCTTTCTAGAGTAGGTGTCGTATCCTGGGGAGGTGCTTCCTGGCAAAATGGAGAAAGTGATTCTCCAAGAGGGTCACTGGGAGACAGGGAGAAGATGAAAGGCAATCCTTCCTTCATCTTACGCCTGACATCAATCAACACACTTGTACTGAACGTTTCTTTTATGCCATGTGCAAAAGAAGGGGACACTAAAGTAGGTCAGGTATCTTGACAGTAGAAATTTAATTCAAATTGGGAAATTATAAGTAGATATTTTCCCAAGTTGGAATTGGGCATGGGCCTGAAAACTGTTCCTTTTATGTTTGCTCTAGTTTCCAGTCTCTGCCTTCTCAGCCCCTTGCCCATAATGCCTTCCATTTGCAGGCCCAGCCATACCCAACTCTTTTTTTTTTGTGCCTAAAGTTTTTAGTTTTTATTTTTTTTTTACATCTTTATTGGAGTATAATTGCTTTACAATGGTGTGTTAGTTTCTGCTTTATAACAAAGTGAATCAGCTATACATATACATATATCCCCATATCCCCTCCCTCTTGCATCTCCCTCCCACCCTCCCTATCCCACCCCTCTAGGCGGTCACAAAGCACGGAGCTGATCTCCCTGTGCTATGTGGCTGCTTCCCACTAGCTATCTGTTTTACGTTTGGTAGTGTATATATGTCCATGCCAACTCTCTCACTTTGTCACAGCTTACCCTTCCCCCTCCCCAATACCCAACTCTTAAATCAGTTCTGATCAGAACAGTGAGCAGGTTTAGTAGCTTTGGCTTATGAGGTAGTGGGGGATGACTTAATCTTATTACCACAGACTTTTTGGGATGAGTACAGACCTGCCCATTCAGTTGTAGCTTTCCCCTAATATTGTCCTCCCGCTGATTTTCACCTCATCCCATCTTGATGTTTAAATTTCCTTGACATTCCTTCTTCTACATCCCTTTGGAGTCTGCAAAGGATACTGCATAACTTGTAGGAATTAGTCCTAAAGCAAGTCAATTTCCTCAACCAAACTCACACTCAGCCTGAGCAAGATTAATCCAAGTAATAAAGAAAATTTTCGTTAAAGGTCACATGTGACCGCATGGAACCTTATGAATGGCAGTGGTCAGTAATGCATGCTCAGGGGCCAGTCTTTGTGGGTTCAGATCTTGGATCTGCCACTTACTAGCTTTATAATCTTTGGCAAATCACTTAATCTCACTGGACCTCAGTTTTCTCATCCATAAAATAGGTATGCAAACTCATGGAGTTGTTGTGAGGATTAAATGAATGGTAAAACCTTTAGAAGAGTACATTTCACATAGTAAGTGATCAAAAAAGGTAACTATTGTTGTTACTATTATTATTTTCCTGGCTAATCTAAGGGGACTCTCAGTTCAATAGGAACAGAACTCATCAATTTGGGTTCTGCTGTAAGAGAGTGGTAGGGGTGTGGGGAGTGCTTATCTGGGCTGCTAAACTCACACTGGCCTTTCATACTTGCAAAGAGTTCAAGTTTGACCCTGGAAATGTTCACCTCACAAATCTGCTGTAATAACTTTGGAGTTAGAACTTAAAATATGGCCCACTCTTATTCTGAGTGCAAAGTAGAGACTGTCACCACTGCACACCACGTCTACAGCTCATCCGCTAAGCAGGGACTTAGGGTAGGGAAACAGGCAATTTCTCACCTCATTTACCTGCTGGGGCACTGCCTGGCTGAGCACCCCTCCCCACCTTTGAACACCAAGCTTTGAGCTGTTGCCTGAGACTCTCACCTTTTCTTTAAGAAGACTTCTTAATTTGACTATTACCCTCAAGGAAATTTACTTGCCAAAAATCCCAACAGTAACTATGGGCTGAGATCCTAAGGGTAAATTAGTATTGGATTTCTGGGCAATTTGCCCTAAATGCTAATGTATAAAAATGCACCTGGATAAGGACATTTTTCTTCTGAATCATAGATTCATGGTCTAATTTTTACTAACAAGAAGAGAAATGCTAGTTTTCTTTCTTTCCTTTTTTTTTTTTTTTTAAGCTAAGTACATTAAATAAGGTCTGCCTAGCTAACAGCTTGAAGGTAGGGACATTCACCTTTCCATCCCTCACAGCTCCTAGCCTAGTGTCTTGAACACATAGACACTCCCGATATCATGGTGGACTGCAAAGGGGACGTGTGCTGGAGGCATAGGAACAGGTTCAAATTTTAGTTCTGCCACTTATTTACTAGTGTTGGGGTCTTAAGTAAGTGTTTAACGTCTCTGAGAACCAGTTCTGAAGAAAATAGTGTAGGTAAAGTGCCTGACACATCCTCTTCTGTTGCTGTATGCTATGTGATTGAACCTGGAATTCCTTCCCAGTTCCAGGGACTCTCCTGGACTCTTGAGAAACTTATTATGCAGTACATAATTTTACAAACTTTTTCCAAAACCACTGTCATTAGAAAATAATTCATTCTGCATAACCTAATTTTTTTAATCATAGAGATTAATCACATTTGCTCTTTTCCTACTCGGTTAAAAAAAAACCAAACTAATGATTATACCTTTGGTAAAAATTAGCCATCGTTTTTCTAGTAGAATATAAATTATTCTTAAATCAGTTTTATGAAATCATTAAATCCTTGGGACAGACATTACTGCTTTCTTTTTGAGTAACTTTTTACTTCATATCCTTTGGAAATTTTTCAATCCAAACTTCTAGGCAGAAAAAAGCAGATTACTTACCAAGAAAGATAATCAGATTGTCATCTGACTCTTCGTAAGCAAACACTACATACTAAGAGATGATGGATTCTAAAGGAAAAAGGACCATGGCCCCAGAATTCCACATACAGCCAAAGTGTCATTCAATTGTGAAGATATGATAAAAGACAGAAAACATGCTACCTACGTATCTTTTATTTAAAAAGTTACTCAGGGAAGTGCTCTAGCCAAATGAAAAATAAATCAGAAGAATGAGGTCAAGAAGGGAAGCTGAGGTATACAAGATATAATGGTGACTATAAAATTTGTAGTAACTAACTAATAATATAGTTGTGAAGTTTAATTAATATTTTAAGAATTTTTATACCAGAAGAGAAAAATTATACCACAAAAAAAAAATCAGTCTTTAACTAAAATTTCAATTTACTTCAATGAAGCCTGAGAGTGAAGAGAGGAATTAAAATTCTGCAGAAGATCTGATCGTGATGATTGAGCAGAGATAGGTTTAAGATTCTGAATAATTCTTGACTTTGATAGAGAAATGTAAGTTCACTTATATTTGTTAGAGTGATGAAAACGTTCAAGATCTACTCTCAAAGCAGCTTTCAAATATATATACAGTATTATTAACTGTAGTCACCATGCTGTACATTACATCCCCGTCACTTATTTATTTTATAGCTGGGATTTTGTACTTTTTAACCTCTTTTTACCATTCCCACCCTGCCCACCCACCTTCTCCTCCCACAGCCATCAATATATATATATATATATATATATAAATTTCTTTATCCATTCATCCACTGATGGACACTTAGGTTTTTTCCATATCTTGGCTATTGTAAATAATGCTGCAGTGAACTTGGGGTATATATATCTTTTTGAATTAGTGTATTCATTGTCCTCAGATTAAAACCCAGGAGTGGAATTGTTGGATCATATGGTAGCTCTATTTTTAATTTTTTGAGGAACCTCCATACTGTTTTCCATGGTGGCTGCACCAAATTACGTTCCCACCAACAGGGCACAAGGGTTCCCTTTTCTCCACATGCTCACCCACACTTGTTATTGTTAGTCTTTTTGCTAATAGCCATTCTAACAGGTGTGAGGTGATATCTCGTTGTGGTTTTGAGTTGCATGTCCCTGATGATTGGTGATGTTGAGCATCTTTTCATGTGCCTGTTGACCATCTGTATGTCTTCTTTGGAAAAATGTCTATTCAGATCCTCTGCCTATTTTTTAAATTGGATTGTTCATGTTTTTGATATTGAGTTGTATGAGTTCTTTATAGATTTTGGATATTACCCCATATCAGATATATGACTTGAAAATATATTCTCCCATTTGGTAGGTTGCCTTTTCATTTTGTTAATGGTTTCCTTTGTTGTACATTAGTTTAGTCTGCTTGTTTATTTTTGCTTCTGTTGCCTTTGCTTTTGTTGTCAAACCTAAAAAAATCATCACCCAGACCAATGTCAAGGAACTTATTGCCTATGTTTTCTTCTAGGAGTTTCCACTCTTTTAAAACGCTTTTCAAAGAAGAAACTGTAGACCCACATTTTGAAAGCTACTTATAACTAACTTCTCTTTGCTTTATTAGGGATACAAAAAGACAAGTTTCTCTCTAATCTCTTTATGGAGGTATACATAGCAAAAAAGGAAGCAAATAGAATTTTTAAACAAAAATGTTTCCAACTACAGTTTCCTTCCATGCAGACAGAAAAAGGTGCAGGGACTTTGGCCATTTTTCTTAAGGACTGTGGTCATAATCTATATGTCTCATCCCCGTTAGATATAGGGAAAGCCATTCCATTTCCAGCACAGAAGTGTCATGCCCAAATTGGGAGTTTTCCTGATCATCCTCTGTAACACTAGATACTTGGATTTGGAGCAAGGCAGGAGGGTCTGTCTGGCTTCTCCATTTCTTTCCACTCGGTGCCACAGACTGAGTGTCTAGCCCAGCTACTATTTCCAACAGCTAAGCTGCGCCAGGTTTCTAACATCCGCAATGAAATGTGGGCCCGGCACCTGGCTCGTCCATGTTTCCATGATTTGCACATCTTGCTTTCTTTGCCTAAAGCCCCCTCCCCTTCCCCCCAACCCGGCTACTACTATTTCTTTTTCAGTCTCCAGCTCAGATGCAACCCACTGCGGGAAGCTATCCTAGCTGACCTTGCCAGCCTTGGCTAGTAGCTGTCTTTGCATTTATTATGGCATGAATCCTGTTGTTTGTTTCTTGTTTGTTTACTGACCTGACTCCTCCTTGAGGCTACAGCTGCTTGAGGGCAGGTTGGCACCCAGCCCAGTGTCTGACATATGCTCCATCAATCAGCGTTCAATAAATACTTCCTGGGCCAATTCATTAATGATCAAGTGAGCAGGGATACCTCTTTTCCTGAGACTGGAGTGAAGCAGGAGAGGAGGCATGACAATAGAGCTGACTGGAGAGGTCAGGACAGAAGCAGAAGTTGTACTGCTCATGGGCACCTGCTTTGTCCGTGAAGGGAGGAGGTTAGGCTGCCTGCTGAGAGCAGGGGAGACAGGAACCTGGTAGGACCCTTGAGGAAAGCGGTAAAGGTTTGGAACAGCTGTTGCGGAGAACAGAAATGGAGTAGATGAGAAACCCTTGAGGGCCCAGCTAAGGAGGGAGCTCATAAATTTATAATGGCGCCCAGCAACATGAATATGCAATTTTCTCCAGGAAGACTTAGCAGACCTGAACTAGAAATAGACAAAATGATGCTAGTTTCTATTTATTCATGCCTCCTATATGCCAGAATCTATGCTATATGGTTAAGATGCCCGTTCTCTATTCCTCATAATAAAGCCTGTGTGTAGGTATCATTGTTTACACCATAGGGACAGAGAAACTGATGCTTATGGAGGTTAAAAACTTAACAAAGCCACACAGCTGGCAATTGGCAGAAGCAAAGGCAAACCACAGACTGACTCCAAAGTCTAGGACCTTGTCTGGGGCCATGTCATTCCACTGATCCTTCTGTGGGTCCAGCTGGGTTGAGCTGAGCTGGGGTTGGTCATGGTGAAGGCAGTGAAGGGACAAAGGAGACTAGAAAGAAGGGTACTGGCTAGCGTGCTGTTAAAAAGACTAAATGTGGGCTCTGGGTAAGCTAGTATCTGAATCCAGGTGTGTTTGGAGATCTCTAAGTGGTGAGGAACTGAAGGTGTCAGTAATATCAAAGAATAGATTTTAAAAGAGTAAAGAAATAGCAGAAGGACATAGATAGGAAGATGTGGTCTGTGTTTATGAGTTCAGAGTGACCCAATTCCAGGTGGTGATAAAGCTAAGGTGTTGCCATGGGAATGGATGTAAATGAACCAGAATGAAGGGGGTCATAGAAATACAAGATCCTTCTGTATTGTTTCTTGGAAGGTTAATGCCTGGCCTATTTTAGATGTTAAATATTTTCAGAGTCAGTGAATAAATAAAAGGATAAATACAAAGAGAAACTATGAAGTCGTGGGACTCTTTTACTTGTGTGGTTTGTGAGCATGTATCACTCTTTTAGAACCCCAGTATACCCATAGATCTAATAAAATAGATGGAGAGAGAAAATGGAAGTTTGCCATCTAAAATGAAAACAAAATGCTCCCTTGAAGCGACTCTCTGGTTTTGGAGAGTAGAGTCATAGAGGCTTAAATATTTGGAAGAGAGGCCTGTTTGGTTGGAAGAGAAAAGAAATTTCAGTGACAACAAAGTTATTGTTATTATGGCTGAGAAGAAGGGTGATAAAATTTAGAAATCTTCTATATACGCTTTGTTGTTTGTTCCTATGATGTACGTGAACTAACACTCATAATGGTATGAACATTCTATGTTTCGTGTGTTGTATCAGGGACCCAGGGTCAGTCAACACTCATGCTTTGAAACTTGTAATCAAGGCATAGAGTTGCGTTTAAGCTAAGTCATGATTATCCTTCCCAAATGGAGTATAAAACAAGAGTCGATTCATGAATTAGTGTACTGTTTTCTTCTGCTGGTGTCTGATTGTTAGGTATAATATATATATGCATGCCAAGCAATGAGAGATGAAACAGCACGATGTAATCTTGTTGTGTTTCAAAGAGTGAAGCCTCAAGGGTATTGGTAAACACACCGCTAAACAAAGCCTCACAGTACACTTCTGTGTTTTATGGTTTTGTCCAAATCAAAGGAAATGTATCTACTTTGGAACAAATAATTGTGGGAAATTTCTATAGTGTCCCTGTGGCTTGTTTTTCATGGTAACTACAATTTCCTTTGGTGTGTGAATAACACTGTATAAGAAAGCAGTACTGGACAAAGGACAAGATGAATTCCAGTCTTAATTATAGTGTAGAGGAGTTTTACCCTAGGCTTCTTACTTCACTTTTCAGGAAATAGCTGTGGAAAGGTGCCTATTGTTCCACAGCTAACAGACTTAAGGTTCTTAGCTGGATATACTCTTGGTGAAATATAAGAGAAAGACAGTTTCTCAACCTGAATACTTAGATCATTAAAACTAAAAGACAGCCCTGGCTATCTGTATTTTGCTACCTTTGTGATTTTGCAGTAGAGAGGATGACTTCCATGCATCTTGGCTATTTGGCTCTGACATTTTTTAGGTACTTGCAAAAGCATTCAACTCATTTCTGCTTAATTGTGTGATGGTGAATAGTCATCGTAATGAGTTCCTTCTACTTAAGAATATACCCACAAGAGGAGCGCTCTAAGAAATAAAATCTAGGAACCAAGAATTTTTGTCAATCTCCAAATCATACTTTCCTTCCATTTTGCTTCTAAAATTATTAAACCTTAACACTTAAGAAAATTTTTTTAATGACAGAAACACTCTTACTCTGTAGATACTCTCAGATATCACCCTGCATAGCAAGAGGTGTAAAGCAAAAGGCAGAAATAGAAATGTCTTTGGTGTCTGAAACCTGGGAAGATCAGGCAGAGAGGCCACACCCTCAGTTTTTTGAAGGCTCAGTTGATCCTTATACTATGATTAAATGTCATTATACTAATTATAAGGCATTTATATTGTGAAACTGGCAAGCATGGGGTTAATTGATGACACTAATACAGATTGCATTACTTCAAGGCAGAAGTAATGCAATTCTTTGCAAGGCAAGAGTGCATTAGAACAGGTTGTCAGCAGAACCCCAGTGAAAGTGAGTCACAGTAAGGACGTGGACAGAGCCAGCAGCATGCCAAAACCTCCTAAAATTCACGAAAACATGTTAATATTGAATTTTATTCTGCCATAGTTAGAAAGGCATGTCATGGTCCTTGATTGCAAGGACTAGGGATTATAGACATATCTACACTCTAGACGTTTTCCCCCAAGTTCTTCTCTTCAGAATAATGGAAGAATTAATTAAATTGATTCATTGCTATTCCTGGGAACTACTTTTATAAATAAAGAGCATTGTATGAACCAGAAGACCCAATATGATTCATTTCATACAAAATGGAAAAGTTATAGATTATAAATCAAGATGGTTCTATGAAACACCATATATTGTCATTATGCTCTAAAAATTAGAGTATTTTAGGGAAGAGGAAAAAGAGCCCACATGATTTGTAATTTACATCCTGAAGTTTCTTCCTCTTTCAGAAAAACAATTAAGAACATTTTTTTCCTTTGAAGTCAACAATACACAGCCATGGGAATTGGGTGGTGGTTAATTCTTGTGAGAATTTCACTGAAAAGGCCTAACTCTATCCTATTTTAACCGTGGTTTCAAGTGATTCCCCTAGTATCCTGTATTTTCCTTGGTGATCTGTGTTAAAGCACTGTTATTAGAGCTACTTGGCTGGAAGCCAGGTTGCACAGGCATTAGATATGAGTGGGTGGTCAGGAAGTGGGAATCAGTGAGTATGTTTCTTTCAAGAAGTCGGCAGTGAAGAGAAGAAAAGAGAATGGACAGGAGCTTCAGGGGGTAGTATATCAAGGGAATGCTCTTAGAGGATGGGAAGAGAGATTTTACCTTGCTTATAGGCTGAGGGGGAAGGACCATTGGAGAGGGAGAAAGGGAAGAATCGAGTCAGCTGACAAGTGTTATGGATACTCGGGGAGGATGAAGTGGGTAAGATCAAGCTCACAAGTATAGCGGTCAGCCTTGGAGAGCAGGAAACCCTTCTCTGTACCAGGAAGGAAAGAGGAGAAAATGGATGAAAATTTAAAGATATTTTGAGGAGGAATGGGGGAATATGAAAGAGCTCTCCCATGGCCTCAGCTGAGGCAAGTGGTAGGAGGATTTGAAGAAAGGGAATGATGTAGAATTGGTTTGTAGGGAATGTGATTGGGTTTCACCGAATAAAAGTACTACTGAGTAAGAAAAGGGGCCAAGTGATATTGGATATATAGATTTTAGTGGGACCATTCCATTTTTAAATTATTTTTAATGTCCCCAGGAAACAGTTCATACCTTGGGAGGAGAAAATGTGAAGAGGGATGTTTTGAAAACCCAGGTTGGGGATTCTTAAAGTAAGTTAAGACTGGAGAACACGGGCTGAGAGAATTAATAGCACAGATACAGGTTCTAAAAAGGTCTAAAAGGGACCAATGAGTAATGAGAATAGGGAATGTCTTAGGGACTGAAGGAAATTGAGGGCAGAGAGCAGGGATTTAGCAGGGATTGGGGGGTATCATCAAAGAGGGGAATTTAAGAGTTTAAGATCCTGGAAGTGAGCAATTCTAAATTATGAATAACCAGATCTAAAGTGGGGGTCTGTTTCTGGACAGGGCAAGTAGGAGATGGAGGTGATTAAGGACATGGAAGATAAGGGCTTGGAAGGGTTAACATCGTGGACATTGAGGTGCCTACAGGGTTTGAGCTTTCACTGCACCGGTACTGAGCTCCATGATAGCACTGTTCTTTTATTATCACGTGTGTGCCTTCCCACTAGACTGCTAATTCATACAACTTGAATAAGGTCTTATTTACCTTTATATTCCTAGTGCCTGATGCAGGGTTTCATGCACCTATTAACGGAGCATAATTGTTAAGTACAGGAGTAAGAACAAAATTTGAATCAGGTATAATTTATGAAAAAACTAAGAAATATAAATGCAACAAATGGAGAACGGTGATATATGTGATGGCTTTGATTTCAGATGTAAGCAGATATTGGGAGGTGACTGAAGAAGTAGGTTTGTGATTAGAGTATGCTCATCTCAAAGTGATGGGTCATAAAATGAGTGGTCACTATTAGAAAAGGTTGTCAGGGAAATGGTGTCTACAGGGACAAGCCAGTGTTGAGGAGAAAGGACAAAGAGGGTGTGTATTTATATTGTGACAGAGGTTCCACAGGACATAGTGGAAGAGCCTGGTGGGAGGTGAAGGAATTCATGATGTGGGGATGGAAGGAGTTGCGCCAACTTGGAAGGAGGTGTGGGAAGCGATGACAGAGGGTTGAAATTCCCCTTTAGGACAATATTCCAGTCACAGGAAGGAGAAAGGACACTGGGAAACAGCCTGAAGATGCAACGGTGATCCTGACAGAGTTTGTTGAAATAATAATAGCTAACATTTATTGATGCCTTCTTATGTGCTAGGTACCATACTAAGGTATTGTACTATGACTTCATGAATTATCTCATTAAGTAATGTGAGATCAAAGATATCATTTCTGTTTTCTAGAAGGCGAAGTAGCTTCCTCAAGGTCAGGCTGTTGGCCCGTGGCAGGTCTAGGGTTCACACTTCAGAGCCTGTCCTAATCATTACACATCCAGCCTCCAAAATAAACCCCCAAGTTCCAACAAGTAGTGTTTCTTTTTCACAGACACTTCCCACATGTCAACCCTGGGTTGGAAGTCCTAAGAACTCAGGAGATGTCAGGCCCTGTGTTCTTTGAGGTAGTAATCAGGAGAAGGACATTCATTTTTGTTTAGCCTGGGGTGGGTGATCTTCAAAGCTCCACAGTGAATCACAGCCTTGAAAAGTACCTCAAAGACTGAGACAATTGCAGCATGCATAGATTATTGATTTGTTTTTTTTTCTTTCTTCAGAAAAGCCTAGATAATTATGCAAAATATTTAGCTCTGACAGAAGAAAAAATGCCTTGCTTAATAACAGACTGAAAAAGACAAGGGCATTGATTAACTTCCATGAAGAGATTGTTGTGTGGGGTGTGTGCGTGCATGTGTGTGCGTGCGTGTGTTGAAGAATGGGAGACCTAACAGTTGTGTGTGGAGGCACGTTGTTTTCATAGCACTTGTCGAGGCAGAACTAAATGTTTCCCTATGGCAACAAAACTGTAGGAAGCACAGACCATATACTCTTAAATTGTAAATTGTGTCCCGTATATGTGTTTGAATGGGTTGTGTTTGCCTGGTGAGAGGGCTGAGCAAAGACGGAAGAGCCTGTGGGGTTGGTGTCTGGCGTGCACAGGAGACAGACAGACTCATCCTGTATCTGGGGGCAGAGTGAGTCAGCGGTGAACAGGGAAGGTGGGAACAGGGACTCCAAGAGAGCACGAAGAGCTTCATCAGGGAGCTCGAAAGGTTATCACCTGGAATAAAGAGGACTTCAGAACTGGGGGAATGCTGTCAGGAAATAGAACACATGAGTGTGGGCTCAGATGTGCTTTCCTTGCACCGGGGCTATTTCAACCACGAAGTGGTCCTTACTCTTGGGTGTGTGCAAAGTGCTGTCCACCCTCTGATACCTGAGGCTGGTGGGGGTCACCTGGTTTGAAAAATGATCATAAAATACTATATGAGACATTTTTAGTTTGTGTTTTTAGGACATGCTGTGGAGTTTGTAACACTGTCATGTTGGCTTTCTCTGAGCCTCAGCATATCCGAGTGGTAATCAAGGTATTGGTTCCGGTCTGATCTGCTGCAATTCATGGATCTTGCTTGCCTTGAAGATATTTATTTCACAATTATTTGATACAATGCTATGTAGTACACATGAAAATCTAGATCTGGACTCTGCCACTTAGCAGGTGAATGAGACTTTAGGTAGGCAGATGAATCTCACTTACTCACCTATAAAATGGGAATAATCAAGCCTACCTCACAATATTATTGTGAGGGTTCAATGAGATTCCATAGGCAGAGTGCATAGCACAGTGCTTGTCACACAGTAGGGCTCCAATTAATATTACTTGCCCTCCCCTCACCCTTCTCTCCCACCTTGCTGCTGGTGTGATTCTGATCATGTTTGACTCAGCTGCTGCAAACCCTGTCAGTCAGACTTAGTAGATTTGAAAAAAAGAATTGATATTTTGATTGCTCGAGGAAATTTGTTTAGACTAAATCAATTAAGAAATGGCTATGATGAAATCATTTCTTACCATTAAAGGAGTGGCAGGAGTATATATGAAGAGGGAAAAAATGTATAATTTTGTTTGAGAACCCAAGAAGACACAAGGGTAGTGCTGAAATAGTCTTAAAGTAAGTTAAGTCTTATAAAATAGTCTTGAAATAGTCTTCCAAGCTGCTGTGAAACGTCTAGATCACAGCACTTTGCAATAACCACTTAGAAAAATATTTATCAAAGCTAAACATACACATACCCTGTGACTGAATTTTTTTACTCCTGGCTATATACCCAACAGATATGAGCACCTATGTCTACTAGAAGACATGCACAGGAATGTTCATAGCAGGTTTATTCATAATAGCCCCAACCTGAAAACAACCCATATGCTCATCAATAGTAGAATGGGTAAATAGTTTGTGGTATTTTCACAAAATGGAATACTACACAGCAAGAAAAAGAACAACCTAATAATACGCACAATCTCATGTATAAATCTCATAGATGTGATGTAGAATGAAAGAAGTCAGCCATAAAAAATAGTTACATACTGTATGTGGTGACTGGAAATGGGCACACAGTTTTTGCAACTACTCTCAAGAGGAAACAGTCTATTTATTCCTCCCTTGGATATCAGTTGCTGTTATGACTTACTTTGACCCACAGAATGTGAGGGAAGTGACACTGTGTGACTTCTCAGCACTGAGCCGCAGAGGCTTGCAGCTCTCACCCTCTTGGAACATGGATGCCACGTGATAAAGCCCAGGCTGCCCTGCTGGACATGTGTAACCCAACTGACAGTCAACAAAAACCACCAGACATTTATCTGGGCCCTGTTACATCACGAAACACCAAACTGAGTTGCCAGATGCCTGCAGCCATATGCATGACCCAAGGTGGAACAAACAGAAGAACTGCCCAGCTGAGCCTAAGCCAAACTGCTGAATTATGAGCAAGTAGAATGGTGGTTGTTTTAAACAATTAAGATTTGGGGGTGGTTTGTTATACAGCAAAGATAACCAATACAGTGTATTATTTTATTTATCTGAAGTTCAAAAACAGGCTAATCTATAGTGATAGAAGTCAGAGTAGCAGTTACCTTTGGTGGGTACTGACTGGAAGGGCGCATGAGGAACACTTCTGGAAACACTTTCTTTATTGAGCTGTTTTTTTTTTTTTTTTTTTTTTTTTTTTGCGGTATGCGGGCCTCTCACTGTTGTGGCCTCCCCCGTTGCGGAGCACAGGCTCCGGACGTGCAGGCTCCGGACGCGCAGGCTCAGCGGCCATGGCTCACGGGCCCAGCCGCTCCGCGGCATATGGGATCCTCCCAGACCGGGGCACGAACCCGTATCCCCTGCATCGGCAGGCGGACTCTCAACCACTTGCGCCACCAGGGAGGCCCTATTGAGCTATTTTATGGTCATAAAAAAAATTCATCGAATCAGATACTTGAGCACTAGAGATTGGTGCACTTTACTATATGTAAGTTATACCTAAATTAAAACACACAAACACACAGGGCATATGATCTAGAATCTCGAGAGAAACAGGTGCTGCACTATGTGGATGAGACAGCAAGCAGGCATGTAGAATCAGCATAACACTAGATTGACAGACCGTTGAAGATGGAGGCCATTCATTCAAAATATACTACTACCCACCTACTTTGGACCAAGCACCGTGCTTGAATAAAACACAGTATGACCTTGCAAAATTGTACGTGCTAAGACAGACCAATGCAGACAAAGGCCAGAACTAAATGCTATTATTTTCCCATGACAGATGGGCAACTGAGGACATAAAATGTAATTAAAAACTGGATTATAAATCCCATCATGGACTTTGAGAGATAAACTGAATAAGTACTGCTTATTAAGGTTCAGATCCATCAGCAGACCGACAGAACTGTATATATTTCATTTTGTATAACATAGTATGTATTTATGAGACTTGAAGATACCATTGACTTTAGGAACTGCCAAAATAGAAGGTGCTGCCCCTATCTTGGTTAGATCATATTTTAAAATTAAAGTATTAAGTATTAATACTTTTGTCAGTGGGCTTGACATTACAGTATACCAAAGCAGAGAGTAGCTAAACAGTTTCATTCACTCTTCATTCACTCTAAATGCAATGTTAAGTTTCTAGAAAATATGTCACTACAGTCAACTTCTACCAAAGGTAGAATTGTTCAGTGAGCTGAATGAATGCAGAGAATGAAGGCAACACAGAGCAGGACTACGAGGTGGAGAGACAGGGTCTGATGGCATTGTTTGAGCCCTTGCTCTAGCTGTACCTGAAGCATAAACACTTTTCCTTTATTATTTATTTATTGTTATAGCAGTTTGGGTCTGGCCTTTTGTCACTTGGAAGAATACTAACCAATAGAGTCAGCTGGACTGCCCCTTCCACCTCCTGCCCTCCCTTGGCTGTTAGCTAAATCCTTACTACCCCTACTAGGCACTAAACTATCTGGGCTTATCTTCTTTCTTTCAGGCAACTTTATACAGAGTAAAGGTGTGGTCGATGAAAGTAGTGGCCAAAAGGTGAAAAAATGGCAACGATAGCAGGGTCTAGAGTTTTTCTTGTTTGCAAATATGAATTCTAGCTGTCGTCTTGTCAATCACCTAAATGAGTGGTGACCAGCAGTGCCATAGTTACTTATATGTGGATATAGCCTTACTACACACACATATATCAAACATGAAGTTTGAACAAACAATGAATAAATTTTTTATTAACCTTTTAATCATTTAGTTAATTAACCTGTTAACATTGTGAATTATAACTATATTTTCTTAAATATTTAGAATTATTACTATTTATCAAGAGGTATGCTTTAGTTTATTAGATGTTGCTTGTATAATTAATTTATTACTTTATAGTAGACCCTTATATATGTGAGCTGCATATATTTTAATTCAAGGAAAATTTATGTTAGTCACTGGGAGTGACAGGAGAGGAATAAGACATGGCCTCTATCCTTAGGGAATTTATAATTTAGTCAGAAAGACAGATATATAAACTGTTTGTGGAAATCAGTCTGGACATGGTGTCATTGTCATCTAGCAGTAATATATATAGTCTGTTGTTTGAACATATATGTAAATAAGAGTAGAGAGTTCAAAACTAGACAGGCAGGGAGAATCTGTGATTTTCTCATATGCTGTTTTACAATCTCTTTTCTTTCCTGTTTCCCAAACTGCAAGGTGAGCACCCAACATCTTATTCAGCTTGTATTCCAGACCTTTCCATAGTGCCTGGATTAAGAAGTGTTTTGTTGAATTGCATTAATATTGTAGCTGCATCCTTGGTTCATTTAACTTTATAAATACGTACCATATCCATCTCACTTGACCGCTGGCTGCCTTTCCATAGTTCAGAGGAAACAAGTAGATTCCTATATCCTGCCTTTTGCTTTTAACATATACTGGGCATCAGGCCAACCAATGGCCAGGTGGACAGGCAGACAGGAGTCTAGAAAGTTTATCCAAAAGGTCAAGGAAAGGTGGATGGCCTTGGGTTTAGCCAGGCATGAGAAAAAAGGTGGGCCTAATTTGACAAGTCAAGGGTCTGGGCAGGCAGCCAAGGCAGCTCTAGGAACAGAGTCGGAGGAAAGGACAGGGTGGGGGGCAGGTGAACTGTGATTAATTCTCATGCAAAGCTCTAGCCCAGTCAAGAGCTTACTCCTTTGAGAGTAAGACCCAATCTTAGGATATGGGAAATGCAGAGAGCTCTTGAGTGAAACTGGCTGACTGTGCAGTGAAGTTCCAAGGTGATTCCTTAACAGGACCTCATTCTGTATTTTTCATACTGACAGCCGGATCTCATTCATGTGAGCAAAGGATTACCCTTCACAGTACTTCTATAAACAGCATTTTAATTAATGAAATCACAAGTAACTATTTCCTGTTTATGTGCATTAAACAAAGCTTGCTCATAACTTTTATTTTAAGCCTAAATCCACTCATAGCTGGATGCAAACTATGTATGCATGTGTCTTTACAGGAATACCTCCTCCACTCCCCCGCCCCTCTCACCACCACCACCACCACCCCCCCCCCGCCCCCCGCACAGAGCTAGAGAGAAAATATCAAAATATCTTCAATTCATTGGGTTAGGATCTGAAAATGTAGAGCCATACACACTAATACTTTGAATCTTAGCTTATGGAAATGAAAATAGGATTCCTATCAGGAACACTGAATCCACTTGGTCCACATATATGTTGGGAGGCTCTGGGTCGGACTGAGAAGTTTGTGGGAACTGTTCAATATTAACCCTTGGAATTTATAGTTCAGATCTCTGAACCTGATATTAAATTCCCTGAATCAGAGTTTTACAGTGTGCTGTGATGGACTGGGTTTATCCTTCTGCCTTAAACAACTGAAAATCGGGGGAGGGCAAAAATATGTGCAACAATTGTGTTTAGTTATTTAAAAATAGTACAGGACAATGATCTCTGAGAAAAGGGAAACAAATGAAGTGAACCCTATGATTGGCCCTGCTCACTGCCTGGTGAGTGTTTCCAGACTGCAGTGCAATCCTCCCTGAGTTGAGGAGAAAAAGTCTGTAGCCTGAGGAGGCCAAGGTGACTAGAATTCACAGGGCAGAGTGCCAGAGAGTAGAGAGTCACAGAGAGAGAGACAGAAAATGCTCTGGAGATATTCAGAGGGTACCCTCAAGTCTTTAGCTGAGTACTAATCAGTGCAAGTGTGTGAGGAAAATTCTGAGGCCAGGAAAAGAATCAGTGGAAAGAAGTAGGTAGAACAATCCCCAGAGCTCACACAGAGCAAGGAGTAGTTCATCTTCCCACCATTCAAAATGGAAAGACCTCTTAACACAATACATGCAGTAGAGTGCTCAGAAAGGTATTTCCTTAGTTGTGGGGTCAAGCCCTCCACTAAATGTTATTGCGGACCTGCCTGACAAACATTAAAAGCAGGCCTTAAAAGGATCACCTGTTTCTAAGTAACTTAACTTTCCCAGAACAATGTTGCAGAATATTTAAAGGAATACAACAACAAAAATCCATCACTCCACAGTCAAAATTCACAATGGCTAGCCCTAATAAAAAAATGAGTAGACATACAAACAAATGGGAAAATTCATAATATAATAAGGAGAAAAGTCAGTCAATAGAGACAGATCCAAAAATAACATGATCAGAAGATTAATAGTAAGGACATTAAAAGAGCTGTTAGAAATATGCTTCATATGTTCAAGAAAATAGAGGAACACGTGAGCATGATAAGGAGAGACATGGAAGAAATCAGAAAGATCCATATCAAACTTCAAGAGTTGGAGAGATATACTATGTTTTGGATTGGAAGAATCAACCTTGTGAAAATGACTGTACTACCCAAAGCAATCTACACATTCAATGCAATCCCTATCAAACCACCAATGGCATTTTTCACAAAACTAGAGCAAAAAATTTCATAATTTGTATGGAAACACAAAAGACCCCGAATAGCCAAAGCAATCTTGAGAAAGAAAAACGGAGCTGGAGGAATCAGGCTCCCTGACTTCAGACTCTACTACAGAGCTACAGTAATCAAGACAGTATGGTACTGGCACAAAAACAGAAATATAGGTCAATGGAACAGGATAGAAAGCCCAGAGATAAACCCATGCACATATGGTCACCTTATCTTTGCAAAGGAGGCAAGAATATACAGTGGAGAAAAGACAGCCTCTTCAATAAGTGGTGCTGGGAAAACTGGACAGCTACATGTAAAAGAATGAAATTAGAACACTCCCTAACACCACACATAAAAATAAACTCAAAATGGATTAAAGACCTAAGTGTAAGGCCAGACACTATAATATTCTTAGGGGAAAACGTAGGCAGAACACTCTTTGACATAAATCACAGCAAGATCCTTTTGACCAACCTCTTAGAGTAATGGAAATAAAAACACAAATAAACAAATGGGACCTATGAAACTTAAAAGCTTTTGCACAGCAAAGGAAAACACAAACAAAGCGAAAAGACAACCCTCAGAATGGGAGAAAATATTTGTAAATGAAGCAACTGACAAAGGATTAATCTCTAAAATATACAAACAGCTCATGCAGCTCAATATCAAAAAACAAACAACCTAATCCAAAAACGGGCAGAAGACCTGAATAGACATTTCTCCAAAGAAGATATACAGGTTGCCAACAAACACATGAAAGGATGCTCAGCATCACTAACCATTAGAGAAATGCAAATCAAAACTACAATGAGGTATCACCTCACACTGGTCAGAATGGCCATCATCAAAAATCTACAAACAATAGATGCTGGAGAGGGTGTGGAGGAAAGGGGACCCTCTTGCACTGTTGGTGGGAATGTAAATTGATACAGCCATTATGGAGAACAGTATGGAGGTTCCTAAAAAAACTACAAATAGAAGTACCATATGACCCAGCAATCCCACTACTGGGCATATACCCTGAGAAAACCATAACTCAAAAAGGGTCATGTACCACAATGTTCATTGCAGCACTATTTACAGTAGCCAGGACATGGAAGCAACCTAAGTATCCATCGACAGATGAATGGATAAAGAAGATGTGGCACGTATATACAATGGAATATTACTCAGCCATAAAAAGAAATGAAATTGAGTTATTTGTAGTGAGGTGGATGGACCTAGAGTCTGTCATACAGAGTGAAGTAAGTCAGAAAGAGAAAAACAAATACCATATGCTAACACATATATATGCAATATATATTTTAAAAAATGGTTCTGAAGAAACTCGGGGTAGGACAGGAATAAAGACATAGATGTAGAGAATGGACTTGAGGACACGGGGAGGGGGAAGGGTAAACTGAGACAAAGTTAGAGAGTGGCACTGACATATATACACTACCAAATGTTAAATAGTTAGCTAGTGGGAAGCAGCCACATAGCACAGGGAGATCAGCTCAGTGCTTTTTGACCATCTAGAGGGATGGGATAGGGAGGGGGGGAGGGAGACACAAGAGGGAGGGGATACGGGGATATAATTATACATATAGCTGATTCATTTTGTTATACAGCAGCAACTAACACAACAATGTAAAGCAATTATAATCCATGAGGATATTAAAGAAAAAAAAGAGAAACCAGTGTTTGAGAATAAATACACCAGATGGGATTAATAGCAGATTAAACACTACAGAAGAGAAGATTAATGAATTTGAAGGCACAGCAATAGAAACTATTCCAAATGAAGCAGAGAAAGGAAAAAGAGAGATAAAAAGATCAAAACAGAGCATCAGTGAGCCTTGGGAGCACATTAAGTTAACCTATACCTATTAAAGGTATTGAATTAATAGTAAAAAATCTTCCCACAAAGAAAACCGCAGGCCCAGATGGCTTTATTCATGAATTCTATGAAACATTTAAGGAAAATATAACACCAATTCTACACAAACAACTTGGAAATTTCTTAAAAAGTTAAACATATATCTACCATATGACCTAGTCATTTTACTCCCAGGTATTTAACCAAAAGAAGGAGAAAGCATCTTTCTACACAAATACTTGTATACAAATGTTTGTGGCAACTTTACTTATAAAACTGGAAACAATCCATGGGCTCATCAATATGTAAATAGTTAAACAAATTGTGTTATATCCAGATAATAGAATACTACTGTAAAAAAGAACAAAATATTGATATACAGAACAACATGAATAAATCTTAAAATCCTTATGCTTTAAGCTAGACTAAAAGGAATACATGTTGCATGATGCCTTTCTAGATAAAGTTCTAGAAAATACAAACAAATCTGCAGTGACAAGAAGCAGATCAGTGGTTGTCTGGGGATGAGGATGGAGGGAGGGATGGATTACAAAGGCCCACAAGGAAACTTTTAGAAATGCCTGTTATCTTGATTGTAGTGACAGTTTTATGGGTATATACATATGTGAAAGCTCTCTCCATCTTTGATGTGCCTCTCTTTTGCCACTGACCTGCTCAACTGATGGGCTTTCCCATTTACCAGGGGCAGGTTTGGATCCAGGTTGAATTATGTGGAGTGTTCTGCTTAGTTTGTTGTGGTTCCTGGGACATTGACAGCTAGCAGCACCTCTGTATTGGCCATCAGAGCCATGAAGAGGCTGTGACTGCTTTGGATTTGTGCCTTGGGCTTCCTCTAGAGTAGCTCTATAAGACTGGAAGCCAACAACTTGAGTCTAGCTGTCATTACTGCAGATTTCTTTGGAAAATGATGGAATGGGCAGCCACCCTTGAACTTTATGTAATTCTCTTTTTTTGGAGCAAAAGTTTTCACTCAGTTAAAAATTAACTGCCTAGAGAAAGAGAAACATTTTGCTATGCAACTTTCTAAAGTAAGTGTAAAAGTTTTGAAATGTTTAAACATAGATGGACATTAATGACCTCAAGTTATTCTTAACAGAAGTCAGCCTTAATCATAAGTGATCAGGAACAGCTAGAAAAGACATGACTGGTGAAAGTTAATTCCACTTAACCTTTCCACTTAACTACATCTTGCACTTCACAGTGAAATAGACTTTATAGTAGAGGAACTAAGCAAAGATATCTAAGCAGGTGGATCTAGATACATTGAAGACTGATATTTCTGGAAATGTAGAATCACTAGGACAAAAATCAAGTCCATGAAATTACCAGTGGCTTCCCCATTAGAGCATCCAGCATGTTCCTCCCCTAGGGTCATCCCTCATCAGAGGAAAGACTTTTTCCCTTCCCTCCTTTCCTATTCTCACCTTGGTGCCTAGGTTTTGATCTTCCACCTCTCACTCCAATAAGTTTCTGTGATGCTGGTGGATCCAAGGGGACATTCATGACACCAGGACTTTATCCTGTTGCTTTCCCAGAAAGCTTGTAAGGATCACCATGAGGATCTTTTCTGCTAAGCAATTTTTCTGGTCTGCAACATCCTTCTGTCAAAATATCTCTCCACCAAGGAGTTCTCCTTGTTTTCCTCTCCATAGGTTGGACCCTCCCATTGCTGAGCTTCCAGAAGACAGTAAGAAACCTAAGGCTCTTTTGTCTCTTTTCTAAAGTAAATTTGAATTATCTATCATTATCTAAGTGATTATATATTTTTTTCAAATGGAAGCTTTGTTGAATTGTAATTCCTAAGTTAGTGTTTTGAAAATAAAGTTGATTAAAATATTTTTAAAAATAGAAAAGTGCTTAAATATGTAAAACTAAAAAATAATCTCAACTATACCCCAATAAAAGTTAATTAAAAAAATAATCACCCAAATCTGTCATGATACATTTTTTTGGTATGTTTTGGAAAAAAAGAGTAATTTGGGGGAAGAAAACCCAGGAAAGTAACATTTGAGACAGTGCTTGGGATTTAAGAAATGTAAATAATTATTCTTATTTAAACCACCTTTCTATAGTATCTAGTTTTACAACTAGTGTATTAATTGGCCCTGGTCCTGGGGATGGAAAAACTCTAAAGTATTTGTATATATAAAATGAGATTTTAAAAAAAATTTCAAGCTTTCAGTTAAAGTCAAATTGAGCTTTTAGTGGGCAAATGCTCTTCTCTTCTTTCTTTCTGCAGCCTGTTATTCAGGGACCACTCCCTTCTTAAAACGTCTTCACTTCTGAAGTGGTGAATCACTTCTGGCTCTTCTTTTCTCACATAACTGCAAATACCATTCTCTGTTCTCTCCTTGGGAGATCTCATGATTTCTAGCTCTAGCTCTAGCTCTAGCTCTAGCTCTACCCTTCATCCTGACTAATATCTTCATTTTCAATTGCCTTTCAATATCTCTTACACTATGTCACTAGCACTTCAAATCCCCAAAGTACAAAATGTCCCTTCCTTTCTGAATGTGTTGCTCCACTTGAATTTCCTACTTGATCAGCATTATTATCAATTTCCCAGTCATTCTATCAAGAAATACCAGTGCCTTCCTTTATTTCCCATATCCAATTTTTTATATTTTTAGTAATATTTAGTAATATTTTTAGTTTATATGCAGAAGTTGCTAAAATATTTTCCTTCATTCTCATGCCCACTGGCACTTGCATAATTCAGATTCTAACATTTCCTCACCTGGATAAATTACAGTACTCCGTACTTTTTCTGCCTGCCAACGTTCTTTCTTCTATTCAAGAAATCCTTCACACTGATGCTTGCATTTTCTTTTTAGATTTTAGCTTGGTTTTTGTAGCTTATTCATTTAAAAACTGTAATGGCTCATTATTGTCCGTGGAATAAAGTCCAACTTCTTTGTTAGTGTTCAAAGCCCTCCCCAACCTGACAAACTCTTCATTCAGAGTTTATTCCCCAACTCCAACCTTTCATGAATCCCTGATGCATTTTCACTTCTCAGTGCCTTTCCAGATGTCTCTCCTTTTTCTTGTGGGTCTTCCTCCATAGCAGCTATTAAAACCCAAGCCATTTTCAAAATTGTGTGGAAATGCCCATTTTTGATGAAGGTTAACTAGATTTAATCACTTCTTACTTGCCACTGAGATAGCCATTTGCTTGCCCATCTGTTCTAGCACTCATGCTGTGCTTGGTATAAGATATGTTTGGCTCTACAGGTGGCCTCTATATTCTTAGAAAGCAGAGACTGTCTTACACACCTTTGTAACCCTGATAGCGCTTAACATACTGCCTTGCATAGAAAAGCAAGATTCACTATGTCACCCACAGTTAAGCACAAGTCACAAAGCAGAGGAGCACCCAAGCTATTTATCCTCTTGTTGCAAGGTGCTCAGACCCTGTGGAAGTCTGTCTCAGGTACATAGATAGGGAGTTTGTGGATAAATACCCTGTATACTAACTGCTTACCACACCAGATTTTCTTTTAAGTATGTGAACTCTGTCAATAAACACAATGATATTATTAATATGTTGATGAAAATGATAGTTGACAGCTCATTTATAGAGCTCTTGGAGCACTTAAAGTACACTATCTCCATTGATTCTCATGAGGCGGAAATGAGGAAGAGCATCCCCATTTTCTAGCTGGAGAGACTGAAGCTAACATACTGGATCACACAGATGGCAAGCACCAGAAGTAGGAACCACATCCAGTTTAGGGCTCCTCTTTCCACACCTTTATAATCCTTTCTGATTCCACAGTACAGCATTTGGGATGATAAATTGTTTTGGAATAGTTTTCTTAAAATTTCCCTTTGAAGAGAAGAGTTTTGTGAGGCATTCCACGAATCCTAGAAGAATGGCAATCTTCTGGGTTTTTCATTTTGTGAATCTGTGTATGTCTGGCCACCCTAACACCATATTTCTAGATCCCTGTTTTTGGTGGTGATGGCTATTATTTAACCAGTACACTGAGCCCTGTATGGAGAAAGGATTTATTGAATCAACAGTCTTCCAAGGTTTGAGTTACTTACTGTCTTAGCTTCTTGAGGCCATCAAGGGACACAGAAAAACCTTTTCTTTGTAGGTTCTATAAAAACTCAGTTCTTGGCTTTCTGAATTGCTGAAGTCCTTAATTAAAATGTTCGGAAGGGTTAGCAAGAGTTTAAATTATACATATTGTCAACTGAAGAAACCTGTGTACTTTCACTGGGATTTAAAATATAACAAGGAGAACATGTTTGAAAAGCATAGAGAAGCTTGTAGAATAGACTCATCTGGTTGTTAGTGACAGAAACCCATCTCAGTTACAGGTTTATGAAATTGGAAAGTCGAAGAGTAGAGCAGCATTTAGTCACTGTGCAGGTGCAGATAATGTCATCCATTGAGAGTCTGTCTTCTTCCAGCTCTCAGCTCCACATTCTCCTGCACTGGCTCATTCCTGATCTGGTTCTCTCCTTAAGCTGAAGGTGGTTACCATCAACACAGGCTTACAACCTACCAGATTAGCACACTAACAGAAAGAGAACATCTCTCTCATAATAGTCCCAGCAAAAGTCTTGGGTATATATTTTTCTGGTGCAAAGTGGATCACATGCCCATCCCCAAACCAGTTACTATGGACAGCAGGATGGAATGCTCTGACTGGCCAGGTTTGGATCATATGCCCATCTGTGGACTGAGGTTGGAGTCAACTTCAGTGTAGCCTGATGGACTACACTGGGAGAAGGGGAGAGACAGTTTCCAAAGAGAACATCAGGGAAATGGCAGAAAGGGAAATGAACTCTGGACAGGAAAAAGGAGTACTGTAACTTCTTAGTTATCAACTCCTATAATAGAAAATATGATAATTTAGTGAAGGCCTAAATTTTAATAGTATTAATAAAGAAATGTTTATTTAAAAAATTAGTGTCATAAGTAAAACTACAAACTTTTTTTTTTTTTTTAGCTGCGTTGGGTCTTCGTTGCAGTGCACGGGCTTCTCACTGTGGTGGCTTCTCTTGTTGCAGAGCATGGGCTCTAGGTGCACTGGCTTCAGTAGTTGTAGCACGTGGGCTCAGTAGTCGTGGCTTGCGGGCTCTAGAGCGCAGGCTCAGTAGTTGTGGCGCACGGGCTTAGTTGCTCCGCGGCATGTGGCATCTTCCCGGACCAGGGATCGAACCCGTGTCTCCTGCATCGGCAGGTGGACTCTTAACCACTGTGCCACCAGGGAAGTCCCTGTTGGAAGATTTATAATCACAGTTTCAATTCATTACTTGTGAGTGGTCTGTTTATATTTTTTCTAATTCTTCCTGGTTCAGTCTTGGAAAGCTGTGCCTTTCCAGGAATTTGTCCATTTCTTCCAGGTTGTCTATTTTATTGGCATAGAGTTGCTTGTAGTAGCCTCTTTTGATCCTTTGTATTTCTGCGGTGTCAGTTGTAATTTCTCCTTTTTCATTTCTAATTTTATTGATTTGAGT
Source organism: Mesoplodon densirostris (assembly GCF_025265405.1). Lineage (NCBI taxonomy): Eukaryota > Metazoa > Chordata > Mammalia > Artiodactyla > Ziphiidae > Mesoplodon > Mesoplodon densirostris. The sequence continues at coordinate 75,555,873 of NC_082661.1, forward strand.
CCTCTCCCTTTTTTTCTTGATGAGTCTGGCTAAAGGTTTATCAATTTTATTTATCTTCTCAAAGAACCAGCTTTTAGTTTTATTGATCTTTGCTCTTATTTTCTTCATTTTTATTTCATTTATTTCTGCTCTGATCTTTATGATTTCTTCCTTTCTAACTTTGGGGTTTTTTTTTTTTGCTGTTGTTGTTCTTCTTCTTTCTCTAGTAGCTTTAGGTGTAAGGTTAGATTGTTTATTTGAGATTTTTCTTGTTTCTTGAAGTGAGATTGAATTGCTGTAAGCTTCCTTCTTAGAACTGCTTTCACTGCATCCAGTAGGTTTTGGGTTGTCATTTGTTTCTATGTATTTTTTAATTTCCTCTTTGATTTCTTCAGTGATCTCTTTGTTATTTAGTAGTGTATTGTTTAGCCTCCATGTGTTGGTGTTTTTTACAGTTTTTTTCCTGTTAATTGATTTCTAATCTCATAACGTTGTGGTTGGAAAAGATACTTGATACAATTTTCTTAAATTTTCCAAGGCTTGATTTGCGTCCCTAGATGTGATCTATCCTAGAGAATGTTCCATGGGCACTTGAGAAGAAAGTGTACTCTGCCACTTTTGGGTGAAATGTCCTATAAATATCAATGAAATCTATCTGGTCTATTGTGTCATTTAAAGCTGTACTTCCTTATTTATTTTCATTTTGGATTATCTCTCGATTGGTGTAAGTGAAGTGTTAAAGTCCCTCACTATTACTGTGTTACTGGTGATTTCCCCTTTTATGGCTGTTAGCATTTGCCATATGTATTGAGGTTCTCCTATGTTGGGTGCATAAATATGTATAATTGTTATATCTTCTTCTTGGTGTCCTTCCTTGTCTCTTGTAACAGTCTTTATTTTAAAGTCTATTTCATCTGATATGAGTATCACTACTCCAGCTTTCTTTTGATTTCCATTTGCATGGAATATCTTTTTTCCATCCCCTCACTTTCAGTCTGTCTGTGTCCCTAGGTCTGAAGTGGTTCTCTTGTAGACAGCATATATATGGGTCTTGTTTGTGTATCCATTCAGTCTGTGTCTTTTGGTTGGAGCATTTAATCCACTTACATTCAAGGTGATTATCAATATGTATGTTTCCATTACCATTTTCTCAATTGTTTTGGGTTTGTTTTTGTGGGTCTTTTTCTTCTCTTGTGTTTCCCACCTAGAGAAGTTCCTTTAGCATTTGTTGTGAAGCTGGTTTGATGGTGCTGAATTCTCTTAGCTTTTTCTTGTCTGTAAAGCTCTTGATTTCTGTTGAGTCTGAATGAGATCCTTACTGGGTAGAGTAATCTTGGTTGTATGTTTTTCCCTTCCATCGCTTTAAATATATCCTGCCACTCCCTTCTGGCCTGCAGAGTTTCTGCTGAAAAACCAGCTGATAACCTTATGGGGATTCCCTTGTATGTTATTTGTTGCTTTTCCCTTGCTGCTTTTAATATTTTTTCTTTGAATTTAATTTTTGTTACTCTGATTAATATGTGTCTTGGTGTGTTTCTCCTAGGGTTTATCCTGTATGGGACTCTCTGCACTTTTTGGACTTGGTTGGCTATTTCCTTTCCCATGTTAGGGAATTTTTTGACTATAATTTCTTCAAATATTTTCTCAGGCCCTTTCTCTTTCTCTTCTTCTTCTGGGACCCCTATAATTCAAATGTTGGTGCGTTTAATGTTGTCCCAGAGGTCTCTGAGACTGTCCTCATTTCTTTTCATTCTTTTTTCTTCATTCTGCTCCCTGGCAGTTATTTCCACCATTCTATCTTCCAGCTCACTTATTCGTTCTTCTGCTTCAGTTATTCTGCTATTGATTCCTTTTAGCGTATTCTTCATTTCAGTTACTGTGTTGTTCATCACTGTTTGTTTGTACTTTAGTTTTTCTAGGTTTTTGTTAAACATTTCTTGTATCTTCTCAATCCATGCCTCCATTCTATTTCTGAGATTTTGGGTCATCTTCATGATCATTACTCTGAATTCTTTTTCAGGTAGATTTCCTGTTTCCTCTTCATTTATTTGGTCTTGTAGTTTTTTTACCTTGCTCCTTTGTCTGTAACATATTTTTTTGTGGTCTCATTTTTTTGATGGGTGGGGCTGTGTTCTTATCTTACTGGTTGTTTGGCCTGAGGCATCCAGCACTGGAGTTTGCAGGCAGTTGGGTGGAGCTGGGTCTTGGTGCTGAGATGAGGACTTCCAGGAGACCTCACACCAATTAATAGTCCCTGGAGTCTTAGGTTCTCTGTTAGTCCAGAGGTTTGAACTCAGCGCTCTCACCACAGGAGTTCAGGCCCGACCCCTGGCCTGGGAACCAAGATCCCACAAGCCATGTAGCACAGCAAAAAAAAAAAAAAAAGGCAACAAAAAAAAGGAGCAGAAAAATAACAAAGAATAAAAATAGAAAAATAAAAACTATATTAGAAAAAATAAATATACACGTGAAATGACAACAGGCAAAACAGAACCACAACAGAAAAAAAAAAAAAGGCCAGAATAAGCCTTGGTGTGGGGGGGGTGGTCCCTAGTCTCAGGGGCACAGCCAGCAAAGGTCTTAGGGGGTGGGGGTGGGGCTTAGGCTCAGCGTGGCTGGAGGGCGCCCTGGAGGGCAGAAGTTCAGGTCCAGGACCCCAGTAGGCTCCCCAGCCTGAGCAGGTGAGGGAAATGCTGTCTGTGTTCCCCTCCGATCCCCCAATCCCCTGAAGGTCTCTTCCCATCCCTGCTGATCCCCGCACCGTGGGTGTGCCCCTCTGATCATGGGAAACTCTCCCTTCCCCCAGCCACCCCTCAGGGGTGCCGGTCCCATCCCACCTCCACTTTTCCTCCCCCTCCTCCTTCACCACCACGTCCTACCGGGTCATGCAGGGATTCATCCTGTCCCTTTATGTGTCTGAGGTCCTCCACCAGCCCCTGGTAGGTGCCCTTGTGGTGAGGAGATGTGACCTCCTTGTCCTCCTACTCTGCCATCTTGACTCCTCCCCCCAATTCATTCATTCTTGAAACTCCTTTTGAGGGTTTAGCCAGACATTGTGCTAAATGCTACAGGTACAAATTCTTTAAGATTAGGTTACAGATTCCCTAGTTGACATTAATCTCCCACACATTAAAACTATGGATGTAAGAGCTATACTTGATAGTTGGTAATGCAAACTAATATTTTTTAAATGTGTTTGGTAAAAAGTATTTTGTAACTTAGCATTTTTAATTGATTCATCTTGGCCTTGCTTTTAGTTAAGCCAAATTAGTAATTTGACCCATGGTGTATTTCTCTAGCTTCTTATGTCTGAGGCGGTCAAGATGACCATATAAAAAGGCAAAAATCCTTACATCATTTATGTTTCTTTCATTATGATTACACTGTGATAGATGTGTGATCGTACCTTCTAACGTAACTGATCTTTTTGATGATGAGGCTCTAGTCTGTGGTGAGTTCTTTCATTTTTGAACCAGTTATGCTGAAACGAAGGCCATCTTTCTTGTTTCAGTTATATTGAATATTCACATTACTTATTAAGGGAGGATTATGTAACGTTTAAATGAAGCCTCCAGTCCATAAAATACCTGTCACAGATGAAAAACATGTACGTGGATAAGCATAATGCATTCATTTATAGACTATGGATCAGCTATCCCTCAAGGAATGTTATAAACCCACGTGTTGTCCCTGGGCGTCAGGGCTGGCCACAGCATCTGTAGCTGTAACAGCCAATGTGGCCCAGGAGCTCCTCTCTGGCTACACATCTGAACAGCTTCAAAAGTACAAGTTTCCCCATCAAAGGTTTGGAATAAATTACACTAAAAATTTGGCTCCAGAAAGAGTTATTTTGGAAAGGACAAGGTGAAGCTCTCATGAGGTGTGTTAAATGAATCCCTTTTGCGCAGTGGGTGTCTGTGGGAAAGTCGGTGAGGGTGGTTAAAGACTGTGGGGGAAATGGAGGAATCTAACTCCACACATGCTTGGACAGAAATGTCAAATCTACTCACTGGATAAGGGTTTTGAAAATTCAGTTTCTTAATAAATGGCTTTATAACTTAATATGAACATTTATCTTATGAAATAGTAATCTTTTTCCTGAGACTTAGTTTTCCAAAGAATATCTTTTCCCCTCAGTGGAGTGCTGGAGCCAGGTAGTACCAACTTACGAGAGCTGATTGTTAAGGTTTTAGGAATTTTGTGAGCCAACCATCAAACACAACCTCTATTTAAAATTAAATTATATAAACTAACAATTATATGTTATATTAAAAACAAAGGTAGCAAATACCCTAAACTTACCACTTTCTAATTATTTTACTACTTTTCAATATAATGTACTCTGCTTTTGAGGTCACTTACATCTGTCATACCTGTACAGAGGACATGTCAAATAACAGTGTGCTGCTGTGTGTCTCTTCACAACCCCACCTTCAGTGACATCACATAGGTGGTTTGAAATAAGCTTGATGGCAGTATTGACATCACAGAAATTGACTACAAATCAGGGCTTTGATTTATTGTTTTGTTGATTATTTAGACCTGAGAAAGTGATGGAGAAAATGTTAATAATAATAATGTATACTAAATTTAATCAGGTGTCTTACCTGTACTCATTACATTGTGAATAGTCCCCCAAACTGAGGAAATATTCTTCCAGTATTCGAACACTATTATCTGATTCAGCAAAGAAGTTGCTTATGTTACCAATGAACAAGTGTGGTTACTATATATGTCTTAGTTGTTTATTACTCCTTAAGACACATGAAAATATTAACCAGTGTTCCTGTGAAAATAATACTTGTTTGATAATTGCAACCGTAGGTTGGCTAAGGATACAAAACTTAGATAAAAATCAAGGAAAGCATTCTGTGAGAAATCAATTGTCTATGTAGAATTTATAATACAGGTTTATATATTTTATTATATTTATAAATTATAGCCACACATTCTTTATATCAGTAAAATTTATACTAAACTTATGTATACTTATTTTTTCCCCCAGAGAGCTGATTGTTAAACTTTTTCTAGCACACCCACAAATAAAGTTGTTTCCTACTCATGTTTGGAGTTTTCCTCTGTTTTCCCAGAGTTTCCTCTGTTTCCCCTGTGTTAGATACTGGCACAAGTGAGGGACCTAGGTACCTGGCCTGCTTGAGGTGGTACAGAAGGGAAGAAAGAGGTAGTCTTTCTAGCCGTCACCCCACTGGCCCTAAGGGTGGATCTTATTCATCATAAGACTCCATGTGAAAAGCAAAAGATCCAGCTATTTCTTTGGGCTGCTTTCCTGTGGCATTCTTTTTCTCTGGTACCCTGGAACCATGGGGCCATATTCCATCTCCCAACACATGCTTCAGGCCCTCTTCAGTTTACAGCCTATTATCCCTCCTTTCTATGCACCCACACCCCCAGCTGAACAGTCTGGTATCTGCCAGTGCCACCAGCTCTGGCCCACAGCATAGGAGCCAGACTACCCCACCGCTCCCCACCCTCACCACCCAGGGAAGGCAACCTGGAAGCCTAATGGTGGGCATGATGCTTTCAGAGGCAGGGCCTCGTTGGACCCCATTTGATCAATGGCTTCTCCAGGGACAGTAACCCCAGGGACAATGCCAGGGAAAGGAAGAACATGGTGGTGGCCGCATGGTAGCTGAGGTGCTGGTTTATGACCCGTTTGAGGTGCCCTATGTATTAGTCTAAGTATCAGGGGGAACTTGGTATTTAAAGGAAAATTGGATAATATTTTGTACTTCCAGGGCATGTTCCAGCATTCACAGACTTTACAAAATGGTCTCACCCTGATAACAATTCCTGAACAGAGGCAAGATTGTCTGGGCCAGTGGGAAAACATTTGGAATCAGGGGACCTGGTTTTACTCCCAGTTCTGCTGATGATGAGCCCTTTGGCCTTAGGCAGGTTATTTTACTTCTCTGCGACTTAGTTTTCTGTAAAATGATCTACAGTTTCCAGTAGTAAAGGTCCCTTCGAACTCTGTCATCCTATCACTTTCTGTCTCTTGTTCTACAGTTAGAGTAAAGGAAGCACACATCTTTGGTCCAAAAGTCAAGGGTAGAGTCTAGCATATTGGTCATATCAATTCTTTGATATCCAGGCCTCAAATCCTTGATGGCAGTAGGCATAAATCATAAATAATTCCAGGCTACTACTCCCAGATTTCTTAGAAGGATCAGAGCACTGACATTCTTTGGCAGATGAAAAAAGAAATTCAATTATCTGGAATGCAAAGAAAAAAGAATATTCTCTCTTGTTGAAAGTCTTTCTGAAGGGCAGTAGCAGTTTTTCTTGCTTTAGTAAGAACAGAGAACATATTAATATTTCTTCCATTATCATGGCTCTGTTCTGCTTCAGGATTAAGATTCTGAATACGAATGTGTTCAGTATTGTATGCTCTGCCTGTAGAAGATTTAAGAGATTGGCCTGAATGTATACTGTCTTAAGTGCACATGGAGACATTTTTATCAATCACGTCTGTGGTCTCTGTGAGTCACTTAAAGTTTATATCTTTCTCATTAAGTGGGATGACCAAAAAGTTCTAAAAAAAATTTTTCTGGGCGGGTGGGGTGGTGATAATGTTCCATCTCACTGAGTTCTGATTAATTAAGGCTCTAGATGTTTAAAGAATTCAGAAACATAAAACATTTATACTATGTTCTGAGTATTAAATACTATATTCATTATTTAACAAGACAGTTGCTCATAAGCAAATGTTTTCAGATTCTGAGGTATAAGAAACAATATACCACATCAACCTGACCGTCCCTTTGCAAGAGGTGTTTCCCCTCTGACATAGCTACTTCCTCAGTATGGGACCTTGGGGTGGTCCTGGTTTTATATTTAAAGTGCCTATTTGAGCATGTTCTCTGTTTCTCATTGTACAGTCTCAGCCCCCAATGAGCTTGAATTCCAGTATTCAGGTATAAGACATATTCCCCACCTAGACTGTGACCAGTTTCCAAGGCAATCGAAGAGAAAGGGGGGGGGGGGTGGTGAAAAAGAGGACCAAGAAGAAAAGAAAGAAGGAAAGAGGTAGAAGAGTGAAAGAGTAGGATTAGTCATGAAGAGCTCATGTTTAATTTTTAAGTAGGAGAAGAGAATTCAAACCTCAAGAAGAACAAGAGTGCCCATCCCCTTTGCTTTTGGAGTATCCAAGGTGGAGCTTTTCCTCTCATGGGAATCACAGGCTCTGGATGTCAGAACTGTGGCATGTAGTTCATCCACTGGGCTGCTTTGACTCAAGATTTTCCTGTTCGTTGTCAAAAGTATATCATAAACCTCCTACTTATCACAACACTGTTTCAATCATGCAAAGATTCACGTCAAAAAATGAAATAGATTTTAAACCTGAACTACTTGTCTGAAGTAAATCCAGAGTTAAACAAATTTTGTGATGACCCTGGGTACTGAGGGATTTTTGTGGATTCTTAGGTAAGAAATGGATCTGACAGTCTTCCTCCCCAGCCAGCCAACCAACTGACCAACCGAAGAAACCAAATCTCGCTCCCCACCTCCACAGTTGCACTCATGCCAAATGCAAAATTCTTTTTTCTTCTGGTGTTGATCTCTTGATTCAGGAAAGTCCTGATTATTTCTGTGTGGCTTACGCATTTCATCAGTTTTCCAGATAGCTTACTACTTCCATTGCCTGCCTGTTAGCACCTTTGCTGATAATGAGAAAAGAGGGTCTCAAACTAGCTCTGTGTTAACAGTTCTTGAATTAGTTTTAATGGAGAGAAAGTTGAAACGAATGGATAAAATGAAGGCTTTATATTATTCCTGCATTTCAGTTGTTCATGTCAGCACTGACCTATGTTTCCACAGGTATTTGAAAAGTTATTTTCACTTCTGTATTTTTAGATTTTAAGATCAGTTTTGCTAAATGTCTGAGACCCAACCTTGCAAGGTGGTGGTGGTACTGTTGATGTGCCATGCCTCCTGGCTTCATTCTAGGTAAATAAATCAGTAATAACTCTTTTGAGCCTTTCACCTTTCTTTCGTTTCACTGTGGAAAAGTTTAGGTAGAAATATATCTGTCTATCTATATCATGCGTATTTTTTTGTGAAAAGGGTAATGGAATACAGAATGCCGTACATGGGTTATTCCCACTATGAATTAGTCTCTTTTATCTGTCTCTGACCAAAACAGATGTTGGCAGCCTTTCTATTCCAGCTCTCTAAGTCAGACTAAGACTATCAGTTCCGCTTAGGAAAGCTGTAGGGAAATGATTTAACTCTTTCAATAGACTCTTACTAGTTTTTCCCTTGGTTCCTTTTTATTATAAACTACAAACAAAATTAGAATGCATTTTTATGCAACAATAAAAGAAATATAGCAATATTAAAAATACATCAATAAAACTCTAGAGGGAAGTGAATTTTTATTCAAGGGTTTTCAAGAATTCTGACATTGAAAAGACATGTTTGCTTGAGGAGACAGCTAAATGTGTTTCCAACTTATATTCAAGTTGATTTGCATAGAATACCAAAAGAGCCATTTTTTTAATTCAGAAAAGGGTGTCTATCAGAGTGTGGCAGGATGCATCTTGCTAGGATTCTACTCTTTTCTGTAGAAACTGACCATTTAAAAAAGTCACTCTGTGATTGGTGCCACAATAAAGCTCTTGCACCAGGATTTTGCAACAAAATGTAAATTAAAGGAATGTGAGAAATGGAGGGTCTATGGGGGAAAGAAGGGATCAAAGAGTGAAAAGGAAGGGGAGATTAGTAGAAAAAAATGTTTAATAAACAATAGCATTCCAAGAATTTATCATGGAAAGAAACAATCTCTTTAGATTTTAGGTTAAAAACATTCTCTAAGCTACCAAATAAAAACTTTAAACATTTTCCAAGCCATGCAAAGGAAAGAGGAAAAGAAAATGACTTCTTAGACTCCAGGTAGTTTCAAATAATTTATCACACTTAATTCTTACAGTTATCCTATGAAGTGGGTATTTCTGTCATTACTTTTTCATATAGTACCCATGCCAGGGCACCTGTGTATTAGACTCCCAGGTTTTGTGGAATAATGCCTCTGCTGGCACACTCCCTCCTTCCTCTAACCCTTCCAGGAATACTGGAAATACGGGGCAGGAAGAACCTTGGACTTTCTTGACCAAATCCTTCCAATGAAGTCGTCAAACTATAACTAATGATGCATTTGATCACCGTTTATCAGTAGATGGCATCTGGAAATTCAAATTCTCTGTATTGCTAAAGTGAAAGCCAAGATTTATTGACCTACTTACCATATGCCAGGACTATGTTAAACCCTTCACATATATTACTTAATTTAATCCTTTTCAGCAGCTTACAAGGTAGGTGCTATACTTTTTCTCATTTTCAGAAATGGAGACTACAGAAGTTGTTAGTCATCTGATATCTCATGGCCAGTACGTGGCAAAATCTGGCATTTTTATTCCAGAGCTGAATTCCTGTCTCATCTCAAAACTTGGCTCCACTGGATGTTGTCCTTCATTTCACTCTCAGTCACATTCCCCTGCTCCAGTAACCTCACCACAGAACTTCGAGGTGGATCTCTTCCACCATAGCCCCTGTCACTATCAGGTGTGCTGTGTGACACAAGGAACTTCACAGAGAAGCATTTCCTGCTTGTGATAGGTGATGGCCCAACTGTGACTTGCTGATCATGGAAGGGCCAAATACAGAGATATCAAACACCAGAGGAAATCATGGATGGCAGAAGTGTCCAGGTCACCCAGTGTGCATGATTTCAAAGCCCACATGCTTCCTCCACACCATATGAAATTAAGGACTCAACCAGAAGCAGGATAAGCACTTCTAATTCCCCTAGAAATGACTGGAAAGCAAAAAATTAGATATCTTTAGATGAGGCAGATGGTGACGGAGGGAGAGAGTAAACAGCCTTCTAGATTCTCAACTAAGAGTATATCATGTGCTTCTACAGAGGAGGCTGGATCAGTCTCTAAGGAGTTACAGCCACAGTAACTGCTATGTGGTTAGTACCATGCTGGTGGCTCTGATAATTCTACAAGGATGGGCAGTTACCACATATTCATTACACAGATTATGTTATGTTTTGCATTGGACATTAAAATGTCCCAAAGCAATGAAATTCATTGCAGGATGGCCTTTGGAGTATTTTTGGTATATAAACACCATTTTAGCTGTGTCTCGAGGGGCTCAGGGCTGTGATATCAGTATCAGGAGGTCATAATTTGAGAAACCAAAGGTTTATGTATCCGAAGTGGGAGCTAAGTAGTCACGGTGATCCAGCTTTGGGTCAGGGTAGAATCAAGATTCCTAATTTCTAAAATAGATAAATTCTTCAGCCTCTTTCCATTGTACTGAAAGGTTGGGCTATCTCTTCGGTACAGCATGTTTTGTGTCTACTACAGTGCTTTCAGTCAGTGAGAATCTATTCTATGAGGTGAAGTCCTGCCCACTCTCTTCTGAGCAGGCCACGTGTCCAACACAGCTGTGTTGGCCCTTCAGGCAGTTTGGAGAACATCTGCTCTGCCAGCACACTGACAAACTTCGGTGTTGGGGATGTTGCCACAGAGCAAACTGTTGCACATTTGTCACTGGATTGTTCTTTGTGTGTAGTCCTCGCTTATTCCTGTGGCTGACAACAAAGAAAGCATCATGTGTCTACAGAACAGCCGCTTCCTGATGACTGTACTAAAATTCAGGCTTCCCATTGACACTGTGGGTTTTTTTTTTTTTCCCCTGAATTCCTCCCTCTTCTTTCCACAAGTAAGTACCTGTCCATTCAAGAAGCTGGGGATACAGCAGTGAGTGAAACAGGCCAGGTCCCTGCTCTCATGGAGATTGCATTCTGGTTGGGCGGGGGGTAGACAATGAACAAAATAATTTTCAAAGCAGACAATATAGTGCATGTTCTAGAGAGCATGTGGAGATCTACTTTAGAGGGCTGTCCAGGGAAGGCTTCTCTACGGAGCCAGTGCTTAGGCTGAGACTGGCATGCCTAGAATGGAGCGGGCAGGACAAACCTGGCAGTGCACTGAGGGTGAAGAGGAGAAATGCAGAGTCCTCAGAGGAGAACGGCCTGGCAGTTTCCTGGAACAGAGAGGGGTGTGGGCGCCATGAATATGGTGGAGAGGTAGGAAATGAAATCAGAGAGGCAGGCAGGGTCCAGATTGTGTTGAACATTGGAGCTCCTGAGAAGGAGCTTGGATTTTGTTCTAAGTATCTTGAGAAATGATTGGAGGCTGTTGAGTGTGGGACTAACATGATATGATTACTATTTGAAGGGCACTGTAACTTTTAGGGGGACAAGGATGGGAACAGGGAGACTAGATGGAAGTCATTCAGGTGAGATGATGATGGCCTGGATCAGGGTGATGGCCATGGTCAGACTTGAGATTGGAGATACAAGATACATATTGAAGATACTGAGATGGGAAAAGTGAGGAAGATCACTTTTGTGGGTGGGGTGAGGATGAAATCCATAGCTCTGTTTTGGCCATGACAGTCTTGCAATGCCTATTAGAAATACAAGTGGAGAGTCAACTTGGAAGTTGCTTATGTGTGCCTGGAGCTCAGAGCTGGAAATATAAATTCAGGTTCCCTTAAAAATTGGAAGCTACCGGGCTTCCCTGGTGGCACAGTGGTTGAGAGTCCACCTGCCAATGCAGGGGACACGGGTTTGTGCCCTGGTCCGGGAAGATCCCACATGCCGCGGAGCGGCTGGGCCTGTGAGCCATGGCCGCTGAGCCTGCGCATCCGGAGCCTGTGCTCTGCAACGGGAGAGGCCACAACAGTGAGAGGCCCACATACCGCCAAAAAAAAAAAAAAAAAAAAAAAAAAATCAGTTATAATAAAAATAAAAACATTTAAAAATCTGGATGGATTCTAGAAAATAGAGACTTGAGAAATGGCATTTTTAGAAGAAGAGAGTGGTTACATTGTTTTCACTGAAGTTTATTGCATGAACATACATTTATGTATGAGGCACATGTAATCTGTATTATATAAGCAAAGATTACAAAAAAATAAAGAAGTCCTAAAACCGGGGCTCAAGGAACTCACAACCTAGTGGACAACATACACACACACGAACAGACATTTATTTGCAAGCTACTTCTTTGCCCTGTACTGAACAGAAGCCTTCTACTAAGTGTGCACATCATTTTCCTGGATGTTGAATGAGGAACAGATCCCATGTCTAACCCTTCAGGTCGCTAGAGTCATCCCAGGGTCAGTGGGATGATGTGCTGGAGGCAGACCACTCTTGATGCTAACATGGTGTGCTAGAGCGTGGGAAAGGTATCCTGTACAAGGGACCAAAGGAACTCAGTAAGAGATCACAAACCTTTGCCTTGGGGCTGGAGAATGCTTCACAGCAGACGTGACATTTGAGATGCATCTTTATTTTTTTTATGAGTTTTTTAATAGACATAAGGTAATTGTATGTTTAACTTATAGGAATTTCCACACTGTTTTCCAAAGTGATTGCATAATTTTATATTCCCAACATCAAAATATAAGAGTTTCAGTTGCTCCAAATCCTATGAAAATTTTGTATTGTCTTTTTCTTTTTCTTTTTTTTAAATTTTTTTATCTTGAGTGATGAGCAGGAGTTTGCCAGAGGGCATGGGATGAGTGGGAAGTCTGTTTCTACTACAGGAGTTTTCAGAGTGAAGGTGTGTCCTGGAGAAAGTCAGCCAAAAACATTTATTCTTCTTTGAACACACTGCCCAGCTGGACACATAGATCAGATCTTTGCTAGGTTTGTCAAGTTACTCTTTTACTTTTGAAATCTGCCAGTGCCAGACTTCCAGTGTTTCATATATGCATTAAAAATCCCAGATCATTGTATTAATCTGACTTGTGGGGACACAAGACTTTTTTTTTTTTTTTTTGAGGTACGCGGGCCTCTCACTGTTGTGGCCTCTCCCGTTGCGGAGCACAGGCTGCAGACGTGCAGGCTCAGCGGCCATGGCTTACAGGCCCAGCCGCTCCGCAGCATGTGGGATCTTCCCGGACCGGGGCACGAACCCGCATCCTCTGCATCGGCAGGCGGACTCTCAACCACTGTGCCACCAGGGAAGCCCCCAAACAAGACATATTTTCATTTAAAGCTTTGACTGAAGAATAGTCTTCTTCACACCCTCCCATCTACCATCTTAGAATGAATGAAAACAGTATATAAGTGGATTATTGCAGCATAACTATATCCTGTTTCCTTTTATGTTAAAAAAATCCAAATAATAATTATAGGTAATTACTACAGTGTAAACCTCAGTCTGTTCACCATCTAACCTAAAGCGAGTTCATCCGGGAGTCACCTACTGCACATTGGTATCTAGTTTTAAAATAGACTGGTGCTCTCCATACTTCTTTATCACTGCATTTGTAACAAAGTGCCTTTCAGTTACTTCCTGGCTGTAGTTTATAGTCATTGTTTCTTCCCATTGCACCTCTTAATGCCAATTTCTTCCTCTTCATTTTAATGACTCAACACAGATGTTGAAGACTAGGAAAGAGATTACCCAAAATGGGACTTTCTTAATATTGGTAGTAAAATATTTGCAAACCACTGCCTTGTTTATGTCACTTAGGATGCCCCAGAATTCCTCCAGATTTCCTGAAAAATTACATGGAGGAACAATATGACAGCCAATACATAGAGAGGTTAATTTGTAGGAAAGCACTGATCTTAGTCTAATTAGTCTCTTCAGTTTTGTCAGTGCATGACAGATTGAATAGTAGTGGTTTCTCAGAGGCAGCAAATAATTTTTCTTCTCCTTCCCAGGTGAAGAGAAGATGAAAGTTGATTATCTGCTGCCAAGTTTAAGCATGCCTTCTGACCACGATTGTGTAAAAGTGTTTAATGAAAATATAAATGACTTTCCTTGAGCAAGTTACGCAAACTTTCTGACTTCTCAAGCAGCTAAGTGAGGATAAAATTTGTTTTACAGACTTGTGGAGATTAAATCAGAGCACATCTGTGAAGAGTCTAGCAAACAGCCTGGCACAGTGAGTGTACAGCGTATGTTAATTATTGGCCTATTTCCTCTTACCCAGAAGCCTTAGTAGGGCTGTTTTTATATGATGGAAGCATCATATAAAAACAGCCCTTCATATAAAATCTTCTATATGAAGATTCCAAAATTTTCCAAGTTAAATGATTAATTTCTTACAAGACATCAATATCACCAGTGACCCACTAATCATTTACTTTAGTGATATGAATAACACACCCTTGTGATGTTGTTTGGAGCTGCACTCAGGTGGTCATCTTGTTATTTGTGCCCTGACCCAATTTGATAGAAATAGGTTTAGGACATACAATCTTCAGATTTATGCTCTGTTTGAAAATTCAGTAAATTCTTGGGAGACTCACAAAGGTTCTAGGGCAAGGTTTTGATGAATCTCCAAAATGGACATATTTCGATATACCCCTGCTTTCCTGCAGTTATCTGTTTTGTCTGCAAACCTACATACAAGTTAACCAAACTGAATTAAAATTTTCTTTCTCATTGTATTGCTATTTTAAGTAAAGAAAAAAAAAATTTAAAGTAATTCATCAGAGATGCAGCTTATGCAAAAAGAGGATTCCAGTGCTGGACATTGAGTGGGGTTGACTATATGTCTCTCCTTGCCCAAGACAGACTCAGTTTATGCCTATGGTCTTGTTGTAATTATTAATAGCACCAATTTTACTCTCAAAAGTGGTCCCAATTTGTCCAGTAAGTCATTGGTCCCAATTTTGACAATATGTTGGACTGCCCTACAGTAGATCACTGTGTCCCATCACTACCTATGCGGCGTGTCAGGAGCTCTCACCCTGCAGCAGAATTATAAATGATTACATGGCATAGACCCCTGAGGTTGCTCCCCAGTGGTCTACTATGCATAGTTGAACCTGAAAATGTCAAGGATCTCCAGGATTTAAACACCCACTGAGCCACATCTGTCTACCAGTGAGCAGCTCCCCCTCGGAAGGAGGGATCCTGCAGCCTTTCAGCACGCAGACTCCCACTTCGTTCAGAAGATTTCACCAGTGTTTGAGGTTACTTCCTATCACCAAGTTTTTATGGCATCAAAACCCACCCTGAGTAGTTCTTTTTTCTGCCCACAAGCTGTATTGTTACTCAAGTGTGCTTCTTAAAGCGATGAATATGTAACTCATTAAATGCCTTCAAGGAAAGGGAGATGTAAGGATCTAATTTTATTGACTGACATGGACAGCAGAGACACACAGAGCCTGCTCACATCCTTTGTAAAGTTTGGATTCAGAGACACTTCTTCACCCCCTCCTGCCATAGAGGAAGCCGCCATCACACATGTTTATTGACTGGTAGAGAGTAAAGATCTGTTGGCCATATGCACTCAAGTAAAACAACATAGATCTTGACAGGAGATGTTTCTTATGAGCTACATTTAGGAGAAATTTCTCTATCCAGGGCTGGTGTGGTCACATTGTTGGTACCAAATCAGCTGGTGTGAAGAACTCAATGGGTCATCCTGTATGCACCCTACCCTCTAGAAAGGATTTGTTCACACCAACTCAGAAACACTGTCTCAAAGAACAACAAAATCAGGCCAACCCCAAAGGACAAAATTCCTATTCCTGCCTGATGACTAATTTTGTTATATGCAACATCTCACTTCGATTTCATGCACTTTAACTTAATCCTCAAACTTCTTCATCTTGACGGAAATAGAGCAAGTGCTTACAGTTAATGTAAAACTAACAAAACACAATAGCAAACACGTAGCACTGACTATGTGCCAGACGCTGGTTCAAGTGTTTTACATATCATAACAAACGTAATCCTCACAAACACTTAATGAGATAGGCACTATTATTGTTATTTTACAAGCAAGGAAACTGAGGCTCAGAGTCTGTGCCTACACTGCTTGCTGCCCTGCCTCTTGTACGTTGGCAATGTTCTAGAAGCCATCAGGGAATTGCAGCTCACAAGAAGCATCTCCTGTCAAGTTCGGTGTGGCTCCACTAGTAGGCTTATGGTCGCCAGATCCTTGTCATCCGCCTGTCAATAGTCATCCCTTTCCCTTAGGAATAGATTCCCATCTCTGCCCTCAGCCTTCTTCTCTTAAGGCACAATATATCTAAATTCTTTTACTTCTTTCATTGTGAGGACTGTTTCCCAAACTGTTAATCATTTTAGTCGTTTTCTCCAAGTGCCCCAGAACATGCTTCTCCTGGTACCTCCAGACCCGTCCCACTTCAAACTCACTGGCTGCATGAAGAAGTGGGGTTTTGTATGGTTTAGGGATAAACAGGGGAATAGAAACAGAATCAGCCCGGATCCCCCAAACCATAGCCATTTAACCAGGAGGGTAAGGCAACCACGATTCCTTGATTCCTTTCAGGGACCAATGGAAGATAAGTCATTTAGTTTTCCATGAAGAGAGGTTTATACTGACACATTTATAATCTAGTTAAAAATCTTCCTTGGTCACCCAGAAAACTATGCTGGTGAGAGACATGAATACATGGACCTTAAGCAAATGAACAGATAAAGGAGAAGGCACGCCACAATTCCAGCCAGCTGACACACTATTTTGAAACCTCTCCTCTTTTAGTAAATGTTGGAAGATAATTGATGGTTGTGTTTTTTTTTTTCTTGTTTCTTGTGGTATTGTGGTCTTTCTCCTTAGAGGATAGTCATCCTTTTAAGTGGGATTCAACAACCTTCTTCAAAGGTTGGAAGTCAAAACTGAGCCCAAACTACGTTGAAAGGATATTTAATATAAGGTTGTCAGGGTTCTAGAATATGAAGGTGTTTGCATTAGGAGGTTACTTGCTTGGTTACATTATTTGATTTTGCGAAAATTCTACCTCTATTCAGAGGATATTTTTTAAATTGAGGTATAGTTGATTTACAATATTGTGTTAATTTCAGGTGTACAGCAAAGTGATTTGGATTCTTTTTCAGATTCTTTTCCGTTATAGGTTATTACAAGAATTCATAGGATATTTTAAATAACGAGTACACAGACTGCACACAATAGTTGCCCTCAAAATGTTCATGTCTCATTCTACTGTAGTGTATTAAATTATGCTTCAGCATCGTTTAAAAATGCCATCTGGTATATTCAATTTAACAGTTCATGTTTTGTCTAGGTTGTCATTTGTGATGTAAACATGGACAAATGACAGCTTTCACGTTGCTCAGTTTGAAGGGACTATCTCTGAAGACCCTCATTTCTCAAGGTGGGACATGTGTTTCTTTGTTTGGTTCACAAAGTATGATATGAGATGGTATACAATGAACTTTTGAAAACATTTTGTTAGCTATATATTTACTTAACATGTATTAGAACTATTTCTAACATACCAAGTCTGTTATTTCATAGATATTATTCCTTAAGATGGGGCTGAAGAGAAAAGGAATAGATTTAAAAGGAAAAATTTAGAGTATATATGTCTATCAGCCAATGCAACAAAAACTTTGAGGGAAAGTCATAAACATATAAAGTTTGGGACACACCAATATAAGATATCTTGAGACCCAGGAACTTTGTTTTCCTTGGTCTATTGATGGATGTAGATAAGTGCCAGGAATCTTATTGCTCTTGTTCCAATATGTTCTAGCCTTGTCTCAAATTTTCCTGGCCATTCTTGGTACCTGATCTGGCTCTTTCCCACCCTTGGAATGCCCCTTCCAATCCTCTGCAGCTCTCCAATTTCTCCTGTTGTTCAAGGCCCATTTCAGGTAATATTCTTCTATGAAACCATTTGTACCCATGCAGTCACATAGCATTTGCTTCTCCTATTACCCTGCTTCACACTAAACTCTCCCCTCCCTGGCCCCTGGTACAGAGCTTGCTCACCTGTGCGATATGCTGGGTGTTGAGTAGCCTTGGTTTCTACAGAATGATCGGTCTGGGGAAAGGCAAAGGTAAAACCAATTCAAGCAAGTCACAGATCAAAGTAGGGCAGAATTTATTAGCTCTGCTCTTAAATACTCTTCTAAGTTGGCCTGCTATCCATCAGGCCAGTCCAAGAAAGCTCACATTCTCATAAATTACATCATCAATCATCTAGGAACAATAGTGTTCATTTCTAGGTAGGTTGCTTCTTCCTTAGTCAAAATCCTAATTTCATTAATTTTTCTGAATTCCGGATTTCAACCAAATTGTGAAGTCAAAGGATTTAAAATTTTGATGTTTTGCCAAATTGTCCTCAAGAAAAGCTGCATAATTTATCTGCCACCACACACTGGTTGACATGCTTGCTTTAATTTGAGATGTGCAGGTTAAAAAAGGATACTTCATTGTTGTGGAAATTTGCATTTTTAAAATTACAAATGATGCTTATATTTTAAAATTATGAGCGATGTATATAAAATTATGAGAAGCTTTTTGCTTGTCCTTTGCTTATTTTTCCTTTTGCCTTTCTTACTTCTTCCTTTCCTACTTCCCTCCCTCCCTCCCTTTCTATTTTGCTTTTCTTTTCTTTCTACTGATTTATAAAAGATCTTTTTGTACCAAGCAGAATGTATTACAAGAGTTTTATTCAAGTTTGTGTTTTTACTTTATTTCTAATATTTTTTCCTATAGAATTTTAAAATTTTGAGACAAATTCAATAGATCAATCTTTTTCTTTATGGTTTCTGGGTTTTATGGTTTTCTTAAAAATAACTTCCCCACAGAATTTCTTTTAAATCCACACATTTTAAAATTAAGATTTCTGATTTTGGAAAGGATGTTCTGTATTTGTTTTATCCCTGACATGCTAAGTGGAACAAGCAGCTCACGCAGCTCCAGAGCACAGGGACAGATCCTCTTCTGGCCTCCCTGGGAGGCCTCATGTCTCCCTTGATCTTTCATTCTGTGTACCCCGGCTTTGGCTTCAGCTCCTGAGCTCTGACTCAGGCCTTACTTGTTTGGATGCCTCTTGGAACTCATTTTTTGGGCCTGTAGACCTCAGTCTGGTGTGATACTGTTTGTTGACTGGATGTATCAAAGGACCCATATTAAATAGAGCAGCACCTGTGACAAAATAAGGGTTCCACACTATTACTATTTCCAAGTGTTGCATTGAAATTGCCTTTTCACAGTTCAAAATGGTTAAATAGTTGAGGCTGCTGATGGTGAGGACAAAAACAATTTCTAAAATTCTAACAGGATATGATAAAAAAAACCCTGAGAAATATATACATATACATATATATATATCCATCCTCTTATACAAAATTTCAAAAGATTGAATTATGAGCAATTCCTTTTGTTTTTGCATATTAACATGTTAAATTTTATTTTCTTACACAGTAAGTTATCCAGATTTACAGTGTTGAAGTGGTTAAATAGAATTTCTATAAAACATGAATGAAGTCCTGTTTTGAGTTTTATTCCATGTGCTATGGCCCCTTTGGTCAGTCCCATGGCTCTACTTCTGCTTAAGCCCCATGTGGCCATGCTAGCAGCCAGCCACTATCGATTTCCTGTGACCGATGCCGTTCCTGAGATCTTCGCCCATTTCTTTTTTTTTTTTTTTTTTTTTTTGCTGTACGCGGGCCTCTCACTGCTGTGGCCTCTCCCGTTGCAGAGCACAGGCTCCGGACGCACAGGCTCCGCGGCCATGGCTCGCGGGCCCAGCCGCTCCGCGGCATGTGGGATCTTCCGGGATCGGGGCACGAACCCGTGTCCCCTGCATCGGCAGGCGGACTCTCAACAACTGCGCCACCAGGGAAGCCCTTCGCCCATTTCTGTTGGAGGGTCGGGACTGTAAGAGCTTGGTGCCACTCTGTCACACGTCTCGCCCTTATGATTGACAGTTCACACTGGAATTGAAGGTGAATTCATGGGAGTGGAGGTGAGCCATCCTTAGGCAAGTCTTCTGTAAAGAGCCTCAAGCATTGCTTCAATAACAATAGCGTCTGCCATTTTCTCTAAACGCCTGTGCGGGCTTTCGGGGCCCCTGCGGTGATGGTATTCGAAAAGACGAGGGCTCCTGCTGCCGCCACTGTTGCTACTGTTACATCGCTAGGCCCAGGCCGCGGTACCACCCAGCCCGAACTGCTGGCTCTGAGGGCGGAGAGGCCCAAGCGAATCTAAAAGAAACAATAGGCTTAGCGGAGCCCGCGCGGGAGTTCAGGACGCGGGCCTCGGCACTTCAGGATCCACCCGTGAGACAGCGTCCGTGAGCTCTCTGAAATGGCGGCCAGCGCTTCCCCCGAGCAATCCCTTTTAAATAATGCCGTTGTCTATCTGGGATATATAGGATGCTTGAAGTTTGAACTGAAGCCTTTGGGGAGGAATCATAATAAGAAACTCTGCTAGAGGTACCTTTAGAGTTCTCACACACTGAGGAATGACTCTCCTGTCGGTGCTCTGCGCCGGTTCCTCATAGCCACTTCCTTTCTTGCCCAAAGCCTGTCACGTGACATTCATACATAGTTGTATTTGTTTTTGTGGGATTTTTGTATTTATCACAAAGAAGTCAAGTCATTGATAAACCGTTATAGACATAGGTTTTATTTCCCATTAGATTTGGTTCTTTCTGACAAAAAGTATACCCGTTTAGAGGGGTCTTAGGCTTTTCAAACAAGTCTGGAGGTATCATAATAAGCCACCAACTAGCAATGCCTCTGTTTTCCTTTAAGATCATTTGAATCAAACCATAAGAAATGAGAACTATTTTATGAAGACCTTGCTAGGAAATTCCACACCATGTTGAAAACATTCACTGTCATAGTGAATAGAATCCACTGTAGCGAAATTAATATACTTAATTTAAATATATTATACTAATATATTTTAAATCCATAATCTCTTACTCTATTATCATCAAATGAAATTTTTTAAAAAAAACCTGGACTTCATCCTCTGAGATTATTTTTCACAGGCTTGGAACATTTATTAAGTCTTGTGAAGTGATGTGCTGGAGCTGGATAGCACCAACTCAGGAACAAGAGCATTCACATCTCTTCGTAACTCTGTTTAGGGACCTTGGGTAGAGAGCTTGAAATTGGCGTCATGGCAGTACTTACACCATGGAAATTGGCAGATACTATACATCAGGGCTTTATTTTACAGAGAGCCATTTTGCCAGCACACCACTGGTTTCTGTCTGCATACATCTTATAATGGGAGATAAATAACAGGCTATTCCTTGAATATTCATTTTCTATGTCAATATTACTGAGTATCTAAGGGATTAAGTAACTTAAAAAGTCAACAGTTTGGCTTTAAGTGATAGAATAAGTAGTTTGCTTGCTAGTTCTTGACTTAGCAAGTGTGACTTATAAGTCAACAAATAAAATTTTTAACTGAGAAAGGCCATAAAAGTTTTGTATGCCTGTCTCCTATCCTATGAAGAACCCCTATTACAGGATAGCTGTTATTTTTGTCTGCCCTGAAACCTCTTCCCTCTTTTACTGATTAATAGCGTTTTGATTTTCCCTTGGCAAGTCTAGGTCCCCATGGTTTAAGAGGGAGGGATTGTTGACTCCACACGGACCCTCTTCTTCTGCTCTAAGGGTGTGCACATGACCCAGACCTGGCCAAAGAGAGTGCTGCATACCCGTGACCGCCTAGATTTGTGCAGGGTGGTCACTTGACTTAGTTCTGACTAATGCGATTGCTGCTTTTCCCATGTCCATAGCAATAGGTTCAGGGGAGGCACTTGACCCAAGCTAGAGTGAATTCCAGAAATTACTGCTGCTATCAAGAAATGGGAAACTCCACTCCTGTTGCTTAGTCGGTGGAGTGTGAGACTAAAGCTGTAGGTTGTTCTCTTTGCCACCATCTTAGTATGAAGCCAACAGAAAGGCAGGTGGAACTGGAGTGATAGAGAGAGATTCCTAATGATATCATTTGAGCATCTGGATCCTTCTGGGCTGAATCTAGAATTACATTGAACCAATTCATTTCCTTTTTGTTTAAGCCATATAATTTAGTTTTTGTCACTTGCAATTGAGAGCTCTCACTGATTTAATGTCTTTCTATAATGGCTCTGAGTACTCAGCAGCTGACTCTTGAATACATCTAGAGATAGGGCCCTCACTATTTTGTGAAGCAGTTCATTTCCCTTTTGATGATTCTGAATATTAGAATATTCTACACTGATCCCAAATTTATCTCCTTTCATTGGTCCTATATGTGTTGTCAATGGCAACACTTGTAAGTGTACATCTTTATCTGTCTTCCTTCCCTTTGCAAACTCTGAGTTAATTATCATGCTTTTGCCAAACCTTCTCTAGCTAAACATACTTAGTCTCCTCAAAGATCCTTCATGATTTTCATCCTCCTGGTCATACTTTTCTAGATGTACAACAGTTGGTCAACATCTTTTTAAAAATATGGCTTACTCTTAGACCTAATATTTATGAGAAGTTTGAGCAGAGTAGAGAGGGATTATTCTCTTGTTCTACCTGCAGGACTGACTGTAAGTGAAATGTCTAAGGGGAAAATGTATGGTTACGACTTGGCTTCCATTTCTATTTATTCTTCTATTTCTGTTATTTCACTCCGTCAGGGTTTATTTTCTCTTTCCACTCCAGGGATCCTCTTACCCCTTGTCCCCTTCTCTACCTCACCGCTGTTACCTCTGCCCCGTTCTCCCTCCAACCCAAGCTGCTTCTGTTACAATAAACAGTAAAGAAAGAATTTGACTCATGTATTGCGTTGAAGTACAAAATAAATGCTAAGTTTAATGTGCCACCTCTCTTCAGGTGTATACATTTTAATTTCCATAGGCAAAGCCTTGTTTAATTTGAGTCAAAGAACAGAAGTTGCAATTGTGGAGTTTTAGCTGGGGTTGAACTGTTGGGAACGTGATTTATTGGAGGGTGCTTTATTGAGATCATATATTTCGAGCCCCAACTTTGCTAGCAGAGTCTTGGCCAGCCTGCAATCTCCAGGGCCCTGCTTCTCAACCTGCCCCACTGCTTAATCTCACATGTACAGCCTGGTCTTCTGAGCTTGGTGACATCCAGCTGTGTTTTTGCCTTCTTATTCTTTTTGTTTGTTTTAATTTTTATTTTATAATGGAGTATAGTTGATTAACAATGTTGTGTTGGTTTCAGGTGTACAGCAAAGGGATTCAGTTATATATATATTGTACATGTATCTATCCTTTTTCAAATTCTTTTCCCATTTAGGTTATTGCAGAATATTGAGCAGTTTCCTGTGCTATACAGTAGGTCCTTGTTAGTTATCTTTGCCTTCTTATTCTTAAAGAAGCAAAATTCTTCTTGTTTTCAATGGAAGACAGATTAGACAAAAACAAAACAAAACAAAAATAAAAACTTGGAAGTCTGCACCATTTCTCCTGTGAAATGCACAAAGATCCTCCTGTCACGGGGGTAGAGATGACGCCCATGTCCTGGGCGGTGTCTGAGAGACGAATGAAAGTTACACATTTCACATATTGCATCTCCTTTTGAGATCACATATTGATCTCCTTTTGAGATCCCGTATTTTGGCCGTTTTAACCACTAAGTCCAACTCCATAGGTTTGCTGGATCAATTAATACTATCATCTAAGACTAAACATAGTAGATCAATGTCTTTCTTTTCATTTTAGACACATAGATTTCATCTGATTTTAGCATTCTTTTGATATTACCAATAGGGTATTTTTTTTGCAGTTGTTGTTGTGTCCCAGACTTAGCCCAATCCCTGGCTCTTAAAAAATTTTTTGCAGTTGTTTAATAAAAAATAGCATGTAAATATAAATATTCAAAGCAATATCACAAAGCTATTTAAAACTGCTCCTCAGAATTTCAGTTCTTTAGCAAGTTTAATGGAGTTTTTCTATAAGACCTATTTATGGAGGGAATTTATGAAAATGTGGGTCCATCTTGTACTAAGTCCTAGGATATTCATTTCTCAGAAGTAACAGAAAGACCTCTTTATAATATGGCTTTTCCCTGCGTCAGTGTGTTTTGGAAGTGGACCACCAGGCCAGCACTATAGTGACATCCCTGTGTATACACACATTGATTTCCTCAAGCAATGGATGATTTTCACCAAGCTGGCTTCTCCTCAAAGATCGAAACTTAATTTTTCTCTGGGTCAGTTTTCATGTGAAGAATCCTTTCCAAATCACTTTCCGGTCTCTCTCCATGAAACCACCACTGGTTAATGGAAACCTAGGGCACTTGATGGAGTGGGGCACAATGATAAGTCTCTCACTCTGTTTTCTTCTTTGAATAAACAGGTCTTTTCTAAGGGCACTGCTGGTGGTTTGATCCTTGGCACTGACTCTCCTCAAAAACGTGTCTTACAAGAGCAAGTGGTTCTTCCAAATAGAATGGGTACCTTTCAGAGCCCTTTCTGTTTGTTTAGTTTCTTGATTATATGAAGTACGTTAAAACCAGTCCAAGGCCCATTAACATAATTTTCATGCATGTTAGTTCTGGCAAAACACACTAGGCAGGAACTGTATGATAAATGAGATAAATAATTTTGATGGAGCAGTGAAATAAAATAAACTTTTGCTATTTAAGAAAACAAACCATGACTGGTGGTGTGTATGGGGGTCAGTTTGTGTTAGGGTGGCATTCTGAGGGTGGCCTCTCATCCTTAGAACGTTCTGGGGAGAAAGAGCCACTGTCTAACTCCAACAAGGTCCAATTTTGGCTTGAAAATAAAATATTATGAAGCCTGTTGTCCTTTATTTAGGGGTTGATTATCCAGGCTATGGATTGTGTGAGGATCCTTGTACATCTTCTCCTTGGCTACATTTTAGCACTTTGTCTAAAGAATGGGCAAGGCAGACAGAATAAATGAAATTTTTGTTCATAGTCAGACTTATTAACACCTCCTTGAGGAACAAGTTACTGGAGGCTGAGTGGATTCTTTCTAACAAGTTTAATTTTGCTTAGTTAGCAGCTTATAGACTGTTGTATGAGCAGATCCTGTGAAAAGTGTCTATCAGAGTTAGTAGTAGAGTCAGGCTTATGGGGCCTGGGCCAATAATATGGTCTCTGTGTGCTGCCCAAATCATGGAAGGTAGAATGGACCTCAGATGAAACCTTGAGAGTTTGGGTTTTTTTTTTTTTTAAAGAACTTTAAAAAAATGGGTTTCTGGGAAGTATTGTTTCACAGTGGGTTCATTGTTCCAGTGTCACCTGGATTTTGTGTCATTGAGACCTCCCTCCTCCAGTGCCGAGCTGTGTTTCTTGGGTAAGAGGAGGAAAATCCCACACAGGTATGCATGCCCTGGCAGAAGATGGCTAAATTACACTTGTGTATGTTTTGTATTTTTCCTTTAACTTCTCAAAGACCGATCAACTAGGAGAAATTCAGGCAATAAATAAAGTTAATGAGATTATTGGAATGATTGATGGATTTTAAATGTCCTTGCCAAAGCTGCCATCATAGCACTGTCAATAATTATGAACTAGTTATATACCACATGTGACAGGAAGCCCTAGAGTTTCTACTTCTAAACACATGGGAAAATATAGCACCATATCCCTACCACCCACAACACATTCTAGCCTGTCTATAGAGGACATTGGATCTTTTATCATAATAAAATCCTCATTATCTCAATAGTCTATGATGTTGATGATTGCCTTAAAGTTTGGTTTTAGAATGTTGGGGAAATGGTGGCAGCATGATTTTGAGGTCTTCCTAAATTCCCCACAGAAAGCACAGGATAAATTGCATGCCGTATGAGTTATAGCTCAACAAAACTGTCTATATATATATATATATATATATATAAAATATTATATGGCACTAGTTGGTCACCTTTTGAAGATAATAGGTACCAATTCATTTATTTAAAAACTGGGTAGATGGGGCCTCCCTGGTGGCGCAGTGGTTGAGAGTCCGCCTGCCGATGCAGGGGACGCGGGTTCGTGCCCCGATCCCGGAGGATCCCACATGCCGCGGAGCGGCTGGGCCCGCGAGCCATGGCCGCGGGGCCTGTGTGTCCGGAGCCTGTGCTCCGCAACGGGAGAGGCCACAGCAGTGAGAGGCCCGCGTACAGCAAAAAAAAAAAAAAAAAAAAAAAAAAAAAAAAAAACTGGGTAGATGAAAGGAAAGAATCAAGCATTTATCTGCTTCTCCTTTATGAACCATACCACTAGGTATCTCCTTATAAAATTATTACAGCCAACAAATGAAAACAAAATGATAGATTAGAATGTGACAATTTTGTAACTCCTAATGAACGAATGGATCCAGGCATTGAGTCAATGGCTGATTACAACAAAAAGGAGTGAAAACCACCATTATATACCTTTTTTCCCCCCACATCTTTATTGGAGTATAATTGCTTTACAACGTTGTGTTACTTTCTGCTGTACAACAAAGTGAATCAGCTATATGTATACATATATCTCCATACCCCTCCCTCTTGAGTCTTCCTCCCACCCTCTCTATCCCACCCCTCTACGTCATCACAAAGCCTCTAGTGGATCTACCTGTGCTATGCAACAGCTTCCCACTAACCATCCATTTTACATTTGGTACTGCATATATGTCAATGCTACTCTCTTACTTCATCCCAGCTTCCCCTTACCCGCCCCCGTGTCCTCAAGTCCATTCTCTACATCTGCATCTTTATTCCTGTCCTGCCCCTAGGTTCATCAGTACCATTTTTTAAGACTCCATATATATGCGTTAGCATACAGTATTTGTTTTTCTCTTTCTGACTTAACTTCACTCTGTATGACAGACTCTAGGTCCATCCACCTCACTACAAATAACTCAATTTTGTTCCTTTTTATGTTCAAGTAATATTCCATTGTATATGTGTGCCACATCTTCTTTATCCATTCATCTGTCAGTGGACGTTTAGGTTGCTTCCATGTCCTGGCTATTGTAAACAGTGCTGCAATGAACACTGGGGTACATGTGTCTTTTTGAATTATGGTTTTCTCAGGGTATATGCCAGCAGTGAGATTTCTGGATCATGTGGTAGTTCTATTTTTAGTTTTTTAAGGAACCTCCATACTGTTCTCCATAGTGGCTGTATCAATATACATTCCCACCAACAGTGCAATAGGGTTCCCTTTTCTCCACACCCTCTCCAACATTATTGTTTCTAGATTTTTTGATGATGGCCATTCTGACCGGTGTGAGGTGATATCTCATTGCAGTTTTGATTTGCATTTCTCTAATGATTAGTGATGTTGAGCATCCTTTCATGTGTTTGTTGGCAATCTGTATATCTTCTTTGGAGAAATGTCTATTTAGGTCTTCTGCCCATTTTGGGATTGGGTTGTTTGTTTATTTGATATTGAGCTTCATGAGCTGCTTATATATTTTAGAGATTAATCCTTTGTCTGTTGCTTCATTTGCAAATATTTTCTCCCATTCTGAGGGTTGTCTTTTTGTCTTGTTTATGGTTTCCTTTGCTGTGCAAAAGCTTTTAAGTTTCATTAGGTCCCTTTGTTTATTTGTGTTTTTATTTCCATTACTCTAAGAGGTTGGTCAAAAGGATCTTGCTGTGATTTATGTCAAAGAGTGTTCTGCCTATGTTTTCCCCTAAGAATATTATAGAGTCTGGCCTTACACTTAGGTCTTTAATCCATTTTGAGTTTATTTTTATGTATGGTGTTAGGGAGTGTTCTAATTTCATTCTTTTACATGTAGCTGTCCAGTTTTCCCAGCACCACTTATTGAAGAGGCTGTCTTTTCTCCACTGTATATTCTTGCCTCCTTTGCAAAGATAAGGTGACCATATGTCCGTGGGTTTATTTCTGGGCTTTCTGTTCTGTTCCATTGATCTATATTTCTGGTTTTGTGCCAGTACCATACTGTCTTGATTAATGTAGCTTTGCAGTATAGTCTGAAGACAGGGAACCTGATTCCTCCAACTCTGTTTTTCTTTCTCAAGATTGCTTTGGCTGTTCGGGGTCTTTTGTGTTTCCAAACAACTTGTAAAATTTCTTGTTCTAGTTCTGTGAAAAATGCCATTGGTAATTTGATAGGGATTGCATTGAATCTGTAGATTGCTTTGGGGTAGTATAGTCATTTTCACAATGTTGATTCTTCTAATCCAAGAACATGGTATATCTCTCCATCTGTTTGTATCATCTTTGATTTCTTTCATCAGTGGCTTATAGTTTTCTGCATACAGGTCTTCTGCCTCCTTAGGTAGGTTTATTCCTAGGTATTTTATTCTTTTTTTTTCAATGGTAAATGGTAGTGTTTCCTTAATTTCTCTTTCTGATCTTTCGTTGTTAGTGTATAGGAATGCAAGAGATGTCTGTGCATTAATTTTTTATCCTGCAACTTTACCAAATTCATTGATTAGCTCTAGTAGTTTTCTGGTGGCATCTTTAGGATTTTCTATGTATAGTATCATGTCATCTGCAAACAGTGGCAGTTTTACTTCTTCTTTTCCAATTTGTATTCCTTTTATTTCTTTTTCTTCTCTGTTTGCCATGAATAAAACTTCCAAAGTTATGTTGAATAATAGTGGTGAGAGTGGGCACCCTCATCTTGTTCCTGATCTTAGAGGAAATGCTTTCAGTTTTTCACCATTGAGGACAATGTTGGCTGTGGGTTTGTCATATATGGCTTTTATTATGTTGGGGTAAGTTCCCTCTATGCCCACTTTCTGGAGAGTTTTTATTATAAATGGGTGTTGAATTGTGTCTAAAGCTTTTCTGCATCTATTGAGATTATCATATGGTTTTTATCCTTTAATTTGTTGGTATGGTATATCACATTGATTGATTTGCATATACTGAAGAATCCTTGCATTCCTGGGATAAACCCCACTTGATCATGGTGTATGATTCTTTTAATGTCTTGTTGGATTCTGTTTGCTAGTATTATGTTGAGGATTTTTGCATCAATGTTCATCAATGATATTGGCCTGTAATTTTCTTTTCTTTGTGAGATCTTTGTCTGGTTTTGGTATCAGGGTGATGGTGGCCTTGTAGAATGAGTTTGGGAGTGTTCCTCCTTCTGCTGTATTTTGGAAGAGTTTGAGAAGTATAGGTGTTAGCTCTTCTCTAAATGTTTGATAGAATTCGCCTGTGAAGCCATCTGGCCCTGGGCTTTTTTTTGTTGGAAGATTTTTAATCACAGTTTCAATTTCAGTGCCTGTGACTGGTCCGTTCATATTTTCTATTTCTTCCTGGTTCAGTCTTGGAAGGCTGTACGTTTCTAAGAATCTGTCTATTTCTTCCAGGGTTTCCATTTTATTGGCATATAGTTGCTTGCAGTAGTCTCTCATGATCCTTTTTATTTCTGCCCTGTCAGTTACTTCTCCTTTTTCATTTCTAATTTTGTTGATTTGAGTCTTCTCCCTTTTTTTCCTGATGAGTCTGGCTAATGGTTTATCAATTTTATTTATCTTCTCAAAGAACAAGCTGTTAGTTTTATTGATCTTTGCTATTGTTTCCTTCATTTCTTTTTCATTTATTTCTGATCTTATCTTTTTGATTTCTTTCCTTCTGCTAACTTTGGGGTTTTTTTTTTGGCGTTGTTGTTCTTCTTTCTCTAATTGCTTTAGGTGTAAGGTTAAGTTGTTTATTTGAGATTTTTCTTGTTTCTTGAGGTAGGATTTTATTGCTACAAACTTCCCTCTTAGAATTGCTTTTGCTGCATCCCATTGGTTTTGGGTAATCATGTTTTCATTGTCATTTTTTTCTAAGTATTTTTTGGTTTCCTCTTTGACTCCTTCAGTGATCTCTTGGTTGTTTAGTAGCATATTGTTTAGCCTCCATGTGTTTGTATTTTTTACAGTTTTTTTTCCCTGAAATTGATATCTAGTCTCATAGTGCTGTGGTCGGAAAAGATGCTTGATATAATTTCAATTTTTTAAAATTTACCGAGGCTTGATTTGTGACCCAAGATGTGATCTATCCTGGAGAATGTTCCTTGTGCACTTGAGAAGAAATTGTATTCTGTTGTTTTTGGATGGAATGTCCTATAAATATTGATTAAGTCCATTGGGTCTAATGTTTCTTTTAAAGCTTGTGTTTCCTTATTTATTTTCTGTTTGGATGATCTGTCCATTGGTGTAAGTGGGGTGTTAAAGTCCCCTACTATTATTGTGTTATTGTCAATTTCCCCTTTTATGGCTGTTAGCATTTGCCTTATGTATTGAGGTGCTCCTATATTGGGTGCATAGATATTTACAGTTGTTACATCTTCTTCTTGGATTGATCCCTTGATCATTATGTAGTGTCCTTCCTTGTCTCTTGTAATTGTCTTTATTTTAATGTCTCTTTTGTCTAATATGAGTATTGCTGCTCCAGCTTTCTTTTGATTTCCATTTGCATGGAATATCTTTTTCCATTCCCTCACTGTATGTGTATGTCTGTATGTGTCCCTAAGTCTAAAGTGGGTCTCCTGTAGACAGCATATCTACAGGTCTTGTTTTTGTGTCCCTGCAGCCAGTCTGTGTCTTTTGGTTGGTGCATTTAATCCATTTATACTTAAGGTAATTATTGATATGTCTGTTCCTATTACCATTTTTTTAATTGTTTTGTGTTTGGTTTTGTAGGTCTTTTCCTTCTCTTGCGTTTCCTGCCTAGAGAAGTTCCTTTATCATTTTTCATAAAGCTGGTTTAATGGTGCTGAATTCTCTTAACTTTTGCTTGTCTGTAAAGCATTTGATTTCTCCATCAAATCTGAATGAGATCCTTGCTGGGTAGAGTAATCTTGGTTGTAGATTTTTCCCTTTCATCACTTTCAATATGTCCTGCCACTCCCTTCTGGCCTGCAGAGTTTCTGCTGAAAGATCAGCTGATAACCTTATGGGGATTCCCTTGTATGTTATTTGTTGCTTTTCCCTTACTGCTTTTAATATTTTTTCTTTGTGTTTAATTTTTGATGATTTGATTAATGTCTTGGTGTGTTTCTCCTGTATGGAACTCTCTGCGTTTCCTTGACTTGACTGACTATTTCCTTTCCCACGTTAGGGAAGTTTTCAATTATAATCTCCTCAAATATTTTCTCAGACCCTTTCTCTTTTTCTTCTTCTTCTAGGTCACCTATAATTCGAATGTTGGTGTGCTTAATATTGTCCCAGAAGTCTCTGAGACTGTCCTCCATTCTTTTCATTCTATTTTCTTTATTCTGCTCTGCGACAGTTATTTCCACCATTCTATCTTCCACCTCACTTCCGTTCTTCTGCCTCAGTTATTCTGCTCTTGATTCCTTCTAGAGTATTTTTAATTTCAGCTATTGTGTTGTTCATTACTGTTTGTTTGCTCTTTAGTTCTTCTAGGTCCTTGTTAAACGTTTCTTGTATTTTCTCTGTTCTGTTTCTGAGATTTTGGATCATCTTTACTATCATTACTCTGAATTCTTTTTCACGTAGTTTGCCTATTTCCTCTTCATTTAGTTGGCCTTGTGGGGTTTTATCTTGCTCTTTTGCCTGCAAGATATTTCTCTATCTTCTCATTTTGTCTAATTTACAGTATTTGAGGTCTCCTTTCCCTAGGCTGCAGGATCATAGTTTCCCTTGCTTCTGTTCTCTGTCCCCGGTGGTTGGGTGGGTCCAGTGTCTTGCATAGGCTTCCTGATGGGAGGGACTGGTGCCTGCATTCTAGTGGGTGGAGCTGAGTCTTTTTCCTCTGATGAGCAGGGCCATGTCAGGTGGTGTGTTTTGGGGTGTCTGTGAGCCTAGTATGACTTTTGGTAACCTGTGTGCTGATGGGTGGGTTTGTGTTCCTGTCCTGTTTGTTGTTTGGTGTGAGGCATCCAGCACTGGGAGCAGCAGGCAGTTGGGTGGAGCTGGGTCTTGGATTCAGATAGAGGCGTCCATGAGAGCTCTCGGTGATTAATCCTCCCTAGTCATCTAGTGTCCTGGACTCAGTGCTCCCACCCCCAGATTCCCAGGCCCGACTTCCTGGTCAAAAAACCAAGACCTGTAAGTTGCTCCTTTATTGCCCAGCAATAAAGGAAATTGAAAAAAAAAAAAGACTAACAAAACCCCAGACAAATGGTAAAAAGTATAATCAAACAAAAACAGAAACAAAGAAACATGCACACACACAAAAGAAACAAAAACAGAACCAAATAAAACAAAAAGTAAGAGAAAAACCAGACAAACAGGAAAACCCCAAAACAAAATCAAGGAAAACTAACAAAACACAAAACCATAATACAAAACCAAAGCAGAGTGCCAACTGAAGAATGAAGCAAAGAAACAAAACAAACCAACAAAAAATGATTAAAAAAAAAGAAAAATGAAAAGTGAAAGGGGAAATAAGACACAACAACAGAAAAGCAATGTAGAAATAGAAATATAAAAAAATAGGACTTCCCTGGTGGCACAGTGGTTGAGATTCCACCTGCCAATGCAGGGGACATGGGTTTGAGCCCTGGTCCGGGAAGATCCCACATGCCATGGAGCAACTAAGCCTGTGCGCCACAACTACTGAGCCTGCACTCTAGAGTCCGCGAGCCACAGCTACTGGGCTTGTGTGCCACAGCTACTGAAGCCCGCGTGCCTAGAGCCTGTGCTCCACAACAAGAGAAGCCACTGCAATGAGAAGCCCGTGCACTGCAACAGAGTTGCTCTCTGCTCATCGCAACTAGAGAAAGCCCATGTGCAGCAACGAATCCTAACACAGCCAAAAATGAATAAATAAATAAATACAATTTAAAAAGGAACTATTAAAATATATGTATATTAAAGTAAGAAGAAGAAGAAAAAAAAGACAAACAAAACCCCAGAGAAATGGTAAAAACAAAATCAAACAAACAAAAACAGAAGCAAGAAAACGCACACAAACACAAAAGAACAAAAACAGAACTAAATAAAACAAAAAGCAAGCAAACAACCAAACAGAAGAACCCAAAAATAAAATCAAACAATTAGAATCAGAACTAAGAAAAACACAAAACCTAAAAACATAACCAAAGCAGTGTGCCAACTGAAGAATAAAGCAAGGAAACAGAACAAACTGATAAAAATGATTAAATAAATAAATAATATAAAAACAGAAAAAACAGAACAACAGAAAAGCAAAGTAGAAATGGAAATATAAAAAAATATATATATTAAAGAAAAAGAAGTAAAAAATAAGGGAAAAGAACACAGAACAACAGAAAAGCAGAGTAAAAATAGTAATATATAAAAAAAATTAAAATAAAAAATGTTATAAGACACAAAGATACCAAAAGGCTAAATTAAAAAAATACTAAGACAGCAACAACAAACAACAACAACAAAAGCCAGAACCAACAACAGAATGAATCAAAATATAATAAAATTAATAGTAATAATGATGTTTCCCTGGGGTCTCCACTGTAAATGCCCTTGCACACCACATGAGCCACAGCCCCCCTCCGCCTCCCCGGGGGGCCCTCCTCTGCCTCTGGTCTGCTCTCTGGACCCGCTGTGGGCCCTGTGGGGACCCCTCAGGCTCTGATCTGGCCCAGTTCCTGCGTGTGCTGCCCCCTAAGTCCACAGCTGCCCGAGCTAGCCCATTTTCATTTGTGGGAACACTCACTGTCTGCTCAGATATTCCATAGACGCAGGGTCTACCTAGCTGATTGCGAGGATTTAATCTGCAGCTTGTACAGCTGA
Source organism: Mesoplodon densirostris (assembly GCF_025265405.1). Taxonomy (NCBI): domain Eukaryota; kingdom Metazoa; phylum Chordata; class Mammalia; order Artiodactyla; family Ziphiidae; genus Mesoplodon; species Mesoplodon densirostris. Next base: position 75,589,309 of record NC_082661.1, read on the forward strand.
TGGAAAGATTTTCAATCTTCTCCCTTTGTCACCCCGTCCCTGGGGTTCAGCTTGGGGTTTACCCCCACTTCTGCATGTGGTCCACCCACAGGAGTCTGTTCCTGAGGCTGCCTGGTGCAGAGGTGGTATGACTGCTTGGATCGCGGGAGCCCCCGTGGTGCCAAATGTACAGGGAAGCCGGCAGCCACGGATGCAAGAGATATGGCCCAAGTGAGGGCCTTTTCTGGCACCCCACATAAAGCACATGAGGGCCAGCCCTGGCTGGAGTTTTTCTGGCACCCGGCAGCTGGCACCCAAGGGCCAGCCCTGAGCAGGCTTCTATTATTGTCGTCGGCAGGTGCCAGTGTGTGGGGAGCGAGAGGCTACAATAGTGGCTCCTCCCCCTGTGTGTGAGTCAGCAATAGTGCCCTGCTTCCATGGCAGTCCAGTCTTCCTCCGAAGGCATTCCCTGCTGTGGATTTCCTCCCTCCCGTCCCCTCAGTCTGTCTCCCCATAGTCAACAGCAGTTCTCGCCCCGAGCCTGTTCTCCAATCCCCACGCTCCAGCTCCCAGTCCCCTCGCACACCTGTGAACACACATCCCAGTCCAGGGCACATAGGGCCATGGTACGGACCATCTGTGTATTTCTCACTCTGTCCCGTCTGCCACAGAGTGGCCACTTCACCCTCTTCCAACAGCCTCAGATATTTTGTCCCGATCGATTTCCTGGTCAAAGAGGGGGTCTCCCCCAAATTTGGGAATCTCTCCTCTGTTTCAGCTCCCCCGACCCAGGGTGCAGGTCCCGTCCCGCTTCCTCTCCTCCTCCTTCTCTCTTCTTTTTTTCATCCTACCCAGTTATGCAGAGATTTTTATAGTCTTTTCCAATGTCCGAGGTCTTCTGCTAGTGTTCTGCCGGTGTTCTGTGAGAATTGTTGCATCTGTAAATGTATTCCTGATGCGTCCGTGGCAAGAGATGAAGTCCACGTCCTCCTACTCCTCCGCCATATTAACTCCTCCATTTTATGCCTTTTTTTTTTTTTGCGATACACAGGCCTCTCACTGCCGCGGCCTCTCCCGTCGCGGAGCACAGGCTCCTGACATGCAGGCCCAGAGGCCACGGCTCACAGGCCCAGCCGCTCTGTGGCATGTGGGATCCTCTCGGACCGGGGCACGAACCCGCGTCCCCTGCATCAGCAGGCGGACTCCCAACCACTGCGCCACCAGGGAAGCCCCATTATATGCCTTTTGATGGAAGAACACAGCACCATTTGAGCTTCGCCAAACTGAATCTGATCCAGTCTCTGGATCCAGCTGCCAATTTGCAGGAAATACGAAGGACAGAGGAACATAACGAACTTGCACCAAGGGTAGGCAATCAGCAAAATCCAGCCTGTGGGAAACACTTGTTAAATAGCCTAAGGATTTTTTCACAAGGTAAATTATAAGGGAGAAGAAAAGTGGCATGGAGGGTAACTGATAGATTAAAGAGACTGAAAATATACATCAGATTTTAAAGAATGGGCAAGATTAAATGACAGTTTCTCAGGATGGACACTTGGGTGATAAAACTAGGAGTTACAAGGAAATGGTTGCTCTTAATCTCAGATTAGTGGTTATTTCTGAAGGAAGGGAGGGGTTGTGATGGGCTGAGGCACATGGAGGGGCTGCTGGGTGGCGGCAAAGTCTTATTTTTTTTTGACCTGAGTATCGGTCACAGGCTGTTTACCTGATAAATAATTCACTATGCCATACTTTTGTTTTGCCGGGGTTTTCTGGTATCTGTGTTTTATTTACATTTATAAAGGTGTTTTTTAAAAAGTGTTTTTAAAAAACTGTTTCTGAGTTTTGAGCTCCTTTGACATTCTGATGTGTCAACATCTGAATACTTCTTGTAGAGTCAGGGGGCCTGTCTACAACTCTTGACTGCCCCGTCCCCAGCTCCACTGCACTGGGAACCCTGAACTCCAGATGAAGAGCTCCTGTTTAGAACGTTTTACTCAGGGGAAGGATAAGTCGAATTCAAACAAAATTGCCACGAGCTGAAATGAACTCTTCGTTTTCGCATAAAGGATCCTTAAGTTGGAGTCTGTGTATGAACTTTGAGGAACCTGAGAAGCCTGTGAAATAGGACAACATATTTTTGTGTGTATATGTGAACTTTTTCTGGGAAAAGGGTGCAAAGTTTTTATTGATTATCAAAGTGGTCTCTGACCTCAAAACGGTCAGGAACCCTTAAGAGCCAGGAGAAGCTGAGGAAGCTGTAATGCCCCTCCGTGCTGCTGGACCACCGTGGTGGGAGAGGATGCTTCCTTGTGCCTTCAGTTAACTGGAAAGCAGGCCCCACTCTCTGGACCCCAGTGGTCTTTCTTCTGTCCTTACCCGCATGCTGCCCTGGTGGTAGGATTGGGCCATGGAAGCAGCAGAGGGTCCCTGAACTCCCAGACAGTCTTTGGTTTTCAGCTTATGCCTATATCTGGGCAAACAGAAGCATATCCCTTTCCTTTCAATCTCAGAACAGTGACTCTCTGGGTTTCTCAGATATCGGTCTTTACAATACAACCTCCGTAATCTTTGGCAGATTTGCCACCACCTCTACAGTCATTTCTTTAATGTTTTCTTCTTTAAATAAAGTGAAATTCAAAAAAATAATGTGTGGATTTAAAATTCCCCTGCCCCCTTTTTGTCCTTGAGTTTATTTAAAAAGGAGAATGCCTGTGAAGTGGGTTTGTAGTGCTAATTATATTTCCATCTCTAGTGCGTTTCTCAGAGCGAGACTATCGGAGCACATGCTTAGGAATCACCTGGGTAGTGCCGACTCAGAAGACGGCCCTTGGGGAGGCTGTGGGGTTCAGCATTTTAACGAGCTTCAAGGTGATTCTCATGCAGAGTAAAGTTTGAGAACTACTGCACTAGTGAAGTTTTCTTCCAGATCCCACCTAAAGGAGTGAGGGCATACTAAGCTTTGGGAAACACTAGATTTAGAGCTTAATGTGCATGGGTTTTGAAGAAAAAAAGGCTTGTGTTTGATTCCTAGCTCTGATGTTTTCCAACTGTGTGAAGTTAGCCAAATGACCTATTTCCACATCTGTAAAATGGGTATAAGAAAACTTTACAGGATTCTTGTAAGAATGGTGAGAGATCATGTTTGATGAGGTCTGGGTCCAGAGGACACATGCTATGCTCTCTTCCCAGGCCTCTCTATCTTCTGAGTTTTCATCTAGGCTCAGCGTGGAATTATTACAAAACTTGAGGCAGATCATTCAACTTATTTGAAAAATTCTCTATTTTTTATCTATTTTATAATGATAATCTTTGATTTTATTTCCTACCAATCCTCTAGGAAATTAAGGGCAAACAGGACCTTAGTAATTTCACAAACTGATGACCAGTGAGAGCTGTACACCTTTGCTGGGAGCAATATGAACTTGGAATAAGCACTTACCTAGTCTCCATGTAACTTCATGAATACTCAGGCAGCTGCTTCTTCACTCCCACCTGACTGTGCACGTGTGCTTCACAAAGCTTACATTAAAAAGAGCCATTTTCCCCTATCTTTGACTAGCTGTCTCACACTGTTTACCCTTTTGTCATTTGAACACACAAAATTGTGTTAGAATATTCTAAATGAACGACCGATTATCTGGACACTTCAGATCCAGAAACACCAGACACTGAACAGGCAGCTCTGTGGAGTGACTGAAATTTGGGTGGGGGAGGGGCATCCAGCATAAATCTCTGCATATCAATGATGTTGAGAACACAAAGAACAAAGGGTTAAAATGTAAGTGAGAGTGGCTACATGTCACTCAAAGTTCATATGTTCACTTCCTGTCACACAAATGCCAACCTTACTTCATTCTGGGTGTAGTTAGTTTTGTAGTTTATAGGGGCAACAGTTGGTCATTTTAAGGAAAAAGAATTGATGGCTACCTATTAGGAGCCTGGTCATATACCTATGGCTGTCTGTTTTTCAGGAGGATGGAAATCATTTAGTTCTTGCACCAAACATAACATTCCTTTTATTACTCCTTTGAAGCGAAACTTAATTCTTTATGTATTTTTTTTTAATACAGGACTCAAAGAGGAAATCTCACATTAAGTGAAACATGAGATGGTTAACTATTGATCATAATATGTAGGTGTCAAGATGATGGCTTATGAATCTGGGCTGGGTGTATAGGCTGGTGGAAAAACCCTGCTAGAAATCTGTTACATCATTGCTGATTTCAATGGAAGACTGAACTTATGTTGATAAGAAACAATTTAAAGAGAACTCTTTTACTATAAAAGTGGTTTAAAATGTGTACTGCTTGATTCATCTGTCATCTTTGGAGCTTAAATTAAAATGTGCATTAATAGTCATCTCTAAACATTGAATGTTGTGATGGTTCTCTTTCTGGATCACCTTCCTATTCTACTATTCAAATAAATGTTTCCTTTCTACCAGGGAAAGACAAAAGAAACACCAATAAGACAAGAGCACAGTGAATTTAGAGCTTGCTGAATAGGCGCACTCAACCAGAACTGTCTGTTACTCATCCGGATGGAAAATTTAAACCTTATCATATCTCGGCATAGAAACCAACAAATGGGAGCATAATTCTGGTGGCGCTGCAAATTCTAAAACAACGCGAGATATGAAAATCAGTGGCAAAGTGAATTCAGGCATGGACTGAGAGGTAGGTAATTGGAATGTTGTGTATTCCTTTAGGGATTTCTACAAACCACCTAGAGGACATCCCACTTCTTTCTGACAGTGATTGTTCTAATCCCAAATTTTCAGAGAACCTTCTGGGTGCTATGGTTGGTTGTGGAAATATCTTTTCACTGGTTGGAGGGGACCTGGGTTGGAGATCCATCAGTCCTCAATTTAAATCACCAGCACATATCCAGTGATACACTTTGCTTTTCCCCTAACACCTTGGCTTCTTGGGATCCCCTAGATGGTAAGACAGCTCAGGCTCACTCATACCCCTACCTAAATGTTGGAGATAGTTATGGAATACTTCATAGGCTGGGTTGCTCTCATAATCCAAAATTCAGCTGATTTTAAACTGTAAACAGTAGTATACATGTAACATCACCCAGGAGCTTGTTAAAAATGTAGATTCTAAGAGCTAACTTCCATGGATTCTGATTTAGTAGATCTGGAGACTCATGAGTTGCATTGTAACAAGCACTGCAGATGGTTCTGATACAGATGACTTCTGGTCCACTTTTTAGGAAGCACTACTCTTAGGAATCATGTACAGTACTGGTCTTCGGACTGTTCTACACAGATACTGCTACACAATATATGCTGGGCAGAAAAAACAAGAAAGGGGAAATTTAAGAGCCTGTTTACAAATGATTCCCTAAGGTGCCTGAAAATATATAAGTACTTTCTTGAAAGGGATAGGTTAGGGAACTAGCAAGAATTGCTACCAATTGCTGTTGTGTCCCCAGTGAAAATAGAATTGTGAGAAATTGTTCCCATATCCTTTGAAACCTAGTCTTTAGATATCTGCCCTTTTCCATCAGACCCCACACCTCTATTCCTAAAATGTTCTATCAGTGAAGTTCGGCCCAGTGCCTGACATCATGGAAAACTAAACCACAGGCTGGTTTGGAAGTCATGCAGCGTTTCAGAGAAAGGTAATTCACCACAAGTTAGATCCCCACAGTTCTATCCTTGTGTTAATTTGAACAGGTGAAAGAAGTTTCCAAGAACTTTTGGTAATGAAATCTTCTCCCCTCCTGCCACATTTTCCAAGTTCACTTGCTGTGAGTTGCAGAGTTGATCCTGGGGGTATATACATGTAGGCTGCTTGCTTTTCCTGTCGTGTTCAGAATCTCCTCAGGACTGCTTGAGAATAAACTCTTTCAGTAAATTAATTAAAATAATAAACAGCTGTGAATCTTAGAACACCTGGCCCTCCTTTGAAGTTTTTCTAGACTCTAGATGGTAGGAAAGTGTGTGAAATAAGCCAATTCTAGGGAGATTCCTCACTAGACAAGGTAAGACATGGAGAGGAATATCTGATGTTTTGCCAAGAGCCGTCTTTTAACTCTTGTTCTCCTGGCTTTAATGTAATAGGCCGTCCTGTGAATCTAAAGACAAAAGACTTTGCCAATGGCTTTACAAGAGAGCTGTAATTGGTATATTTTTGTTAAACTAGTGTTTTTAACTTCCTGGGGAGGGAGCTTAAGAGACAAATCATTTTACAGGTAACATTTATACACACACACACACACACACACACACATCTATTAAGCAGTAGTCCTCAAACTTGAATATGCATACCGATCTCTTGGAAATCTTGTTAAATGTAGATTTAATAAATCAGAGTTGGGGCCAGAGATTCTGCATTTCCCACAAGTTCCTCAGTGCTGCCCATGCTGCAGGTATAAGGACCACACTTTGAGTAGTAAGGCACACAAGGGCATGCGATAAAGAAATAGATAGGGATTTATGAATCTTGGATTTATAGCACTGCTTTCAGTCCTGAGGCATGGTTCCTCTGATTAAACAGAGTAGAGTCTCTATTTTAGTTTGACTACCAAGCATTCACAGTCGTATTTACTTGTTCTATGACTTTTGAGGGGCGTGACTGGTGTAACCACTGTGACACTGGTCACTAACATCCAGGTAGACCTTCAGTTTGCTCCTGGCGTTGCAAAACACCAGGCCATTCAAGTTTTAGTGGTCAAGTCAACACGTTCCAACCGATTTCCTTGGCATTTGAAATGCGAATAAGAATGACAGAACTAAGTGTGCCAAACCTACATTTCACAGAATTTCTGGTAAAGAAGAGTATAGTTGTTGCTCTTCAAACGATTGCCCTTAACTGAATTCTCTTTGATCTCTGGGGTCTCAGAAAAAGCTTGACTTATCCGACTTGCTCACAACTAAAATAACACACGAAAAAGGAACTGATTTAAGTATCTTCATCACAGCATTCTGCTCACCCCCCTTCTCTATTGCGTATAACAGTATAATCTCTTAGGGCAAGACCTAAGATGAGCAGAGAGCCTATCTCATAGCAAAGCTGTTAATTCACAGGTAAACAGCATGTTCTCCAGGAGATCTCATGTGGTTTGCAGACCCTCCATACACTTAATAAGACTATTATGATTTTAGAGGTTTAGTTGTCACCTTTGATTTGTGTTCACATCTCTTTGCTTAGGAATTCAAAAGTGTCTGGTTATGTTTTTGATGGAATTGCCCAAACTGAAGAAAAGAATACAAGAGTTAGAAGAAGTGGAAGTGCTTCCGGGTGGGGTGTGGAAGAAACTTCACTGAGACCTAACTGCTTTTCTTATTTTGAGAGAAAAGTGGGAATGGGGAAAAGATCCAGGGAAAAGTAACCAGATAACCAAGGATATGGAAAATGGGCTCTTCAAGAAAAAGCTGACGAGGATGGAATTGTTTTACCTGTAAAAGTAAGGGTTAAGGAGTCATCAGCTAATTCCCATTTTTAGAACTATGGAGGGTTATTACAAGGCAAAGGGATCCAGTTATTCTCTGTCTTCACAAGAAAAATCTTTACAAGTGTAGATTTGACAGATAACCTCTCTGAAGTGCTTTCAAGAGCTATCATTTCATTTATTTTAAAAGTAAAATAGTGTAGCTTTTAGAGATGATAACTGGGTCTTTTTTATGGCAAAACTCGTGTGAAATCTGTATCCATTTACAGAATTGCTGGGTCATTTATATGAACTAATAGTGATATTTGCTAATCTTCGCTAGTTAAATTTAGTTTCACCATCGTTGAAAATGTAAACTGTTTACACTAATCTACATTTCATAATTTGTTCTCTCTTCTTTTGAAGTTCTTTATTAGCTGTGCCCTCTACCATAGGATCACCACTGAACCCCATGCTAATGGGTATAAATTATAGTGGGGCCAGCTTGTCTTACCTTTGTTAAATATGTGTCAACTGTTTCACAATGAACCTTTACTTTCCATTTTACGACTGGCTATAAAAACTGTGCTTAGAGCCAGTGAATGGACACGGTGTATTATATCCACGATCTTGAAAGTCCCAACGAAAGTCAATTTTTTTACTCTCTAGGGATAGTTCATGACGCTTTCATGATGTTCATCCTTTACCCTTTTTCCCTTTGTCTTTGCCCATTGTTTTCTAAAAGAAGATGGGAAGGAAAGTAACATAAAGTAAGCCTTCAGCTCGGTGCTTTGTGACCACCTAGAGGGGTGGGATAGGGAGGGTGGGAGGGAGGCAGACGCAAGAGGGAAGAGATATGGGGATATATGTATACGTATAGCTGATTCACTTTGTTATAAAGCAGAAACTAACACACCATTGTAAAGCAATTATACTCCAATAAAGATGTTAAAAAAAAAAAAAGTAAGCCTGTCAGTTTTACCCTTCAGTGTAACTTCTGCATTCTGGTGAGGGGGAAACTGATATTATTATAGAAACAGTAAGTGATTTAATTTAACATATAGTACTCTTCTTATCCATTATTATTAGGGTTAATTGAGAGTTGGCCATCTTTTATGTTTTATTTATTTTATTTTTTTGGGGGGGTGGTTTGAGCAGAGATTTATTTGTAAATATGTATGAATAAATCATGAATAACATATGAATGAACACATATAAACCCCAGAGCTTATATAACTCCATAAATCATTTTTTTAACTTCTTTATTGGAGTATAATTGCTTTACAATGGTGTGTTAGTTTCTGCTGTATAACAAAGTGAATCAGCTATATGTATACATACATCCCCATATCCCCTCCCTGTTGTGTCTCCCTCCCTCCCACCCTCCCTATCCCACCCCTCTAGGTGGTCACAGAGCACCGAGCTGATCTCCCTGTGCTATGCGGCTGCTTCCCACTAGCTATCTGTTTTATGTTTGGTAGTGTATATATGTCCATGCCACTCTCTCACTTTGTCACAGATTACCCTTCACCGTCCCCGTATCCTCAAGTCCATTCTCTGCATCTGCGTGTTTATTCCTGTCCTGCCCCTAGGTTCATCAGAACAATTTTTTTTAGATTCGATATATATGTGTTAGCATACAGTATTTGTTTTTCACTTTCTGACTTACTTCACTCTGTATGACAGACTCTAGGTCCATCCACCTCACTACAAATAACTCAATTTCATTTCTTTTTATGGCTGAATAATATTCCATTGTATATATGTGCTGCATCTTCTTTATCCATTCATCTGTCGATGGACACTTAGGTTGCTTCCATGTCCTGGCTATTGTATATAGTGCTGCAATGAACATTGTGGTACATGACCATTTTTGATTTATGGTTTTCTCAGGGTATATGCCCAGTAGTGGGATTGCTGAGTCATATGGTAGTTCTATTTTTGGGTTTTGAAGGAACCTCTATACTGTTCTCCATAGTGGCTGTATTATTTTACATTCCCACCAACAGTGCAAGAGGGTTCCCTTTTCTCCACACCCTTTCCAATATTTGTTTGTAGATTTTTTGATGAGAGAGTTGGCCGTCTTTTAATCAGATGTCACAGTGGTATAAAATTAGAATCAGTCAGGTGAAGACCTAATAGTTTTTACAATTAGTTATCTTGTGGGAAACATTGATGTGATTCCCAGTTTACAACTTGACAAAAGTCATAAAGCATCATTTTTGTGGTGGGGTTTAGAATTAGATAATTCCATATCATACATGTACTTTTTCATGAATACAAAGAAAAATAAAGCAAAAGCTCAAAAACACTATGTTTGAGACACCTGGAGAAACTTATAAAGAAAACAGAAACATTTAGAAAGGAAAGCCAAGAAAGGAAAATCCAAATAATACCTGAAAATAATCAGGTGATGAACAAATATGGTGAACTTCTTTGGATGTGAATAAAGAGGCAAAATATAAGGAAAGAAGAGAAAAAAATAACATTTTCAGGGGAGAGAAAAATGATTTCTAATCAGGATAAATAGAATCTCCATTTGTTCTCAATAGAACTAATTGAAAGATCTCCTGGGAATGTTTCCATATTGGCTCTTCTTTTTTTTTTGTTGTTGTTGTTGTTGTTGTTGTTGTTGTACACGGGCCTCTCACTGCTGTGGCCTCTCCCGTTGCGGAGCACAAGCTCTGGACGCGCAGACTCAGCGGCCATGGCTCACGGGACCAGCCGCTCCGCGGCATGTGGGATCTTCCCGGACCAGGGCACGAACCCATGTCCCCTGCATCATCAGGTGGACTCTCAACCACTGCGCCACCAGGGAAGCCCCATATTGGCTCTTCTTGAAGGAAATGGGTTGGAAAATAAAAATCTTTGGAGTTCTAGAGTCTTTGTCATTTAAAGCATGGAACAGGTTTTCTGCACCCCATTCCAAATTATAGTTCTAGCTGACCACATGAGCTAGATTGATCTGGTTCAGACTTCCTCTGAGCTCTGAGCCTAATGGATCCTAAATAAGGATTCATGATTTCCTTGTAAGAGAGGCATGTAAGCAGATAAAGAGTAAGCTAGAAATGCCACACACACCTTTCTACTTGTAGAGCAAATGGAGAACCAGCCCAATGAGTGGATTGGCTGTAATGCCCATTTTGTCTCCTCTTGTGTTCTCCTCCATGAAGTTTGAGTGGGAATCTTCTTTATGTTTATCCCAAGGGGTTGGTTGACATGGAGGTGGAAGGTGAAGGGCCATTTGTTCACATCTGTGTAATGCCAACCAAGTAGCAAAGGGGAAAGTGTGTGCTCTCTCATTCAGGGAAACAAATCCTGCTGTTTCACACTTAGAGCAAGCCATGTGTCCTGAAGCCAATGGAAGAAAGGAACAGGGCTGTGCTCTGGGGCCTCAGCCCAAACACCACAGGGAAAATCATTCCATACTAATGTATCTGACATCAGGAAGCACTGTTCACTGACTCTGAACTTGACCAGGCCATTCCCAATGGCTCTTAGCAAAAGAAAACACAAGGGAAAAGGAGAAAGCCAATAATGTTAGGAGCCTCAGAGGGACACAAGACAAAGGGTACGATTTTACAATCCACGAAATGCTGAGAAATAGCCTCCCTTTTCCTTTGGGAAATGGGAGGTGCTTTCCAAAGGAAAAGGAAGGCTATGCTCTTCAAAGGTTGCAAATAAAAAATCCTTATGTTGGTACACTCTTTTTTCTTGTGTGTAGCACTCTTTCCTGCCCAGTGAGACTATTGTTTCAGAATCTTTCTCAAAGTAATGCTCCAGGGAGGCCCCACCATCTGGCTGAAACTGACCTACTTGACATCCATGGTTTATACTACAGGATAATAGCATTTCTTCATGGAGAAAGCACCGTGCTGGTTCCAGGGAGAATAGGAACAGTAATGGCTTGTTTCTCTCTGAAAACTCTGACCAATGGCTTGGAAACATGGGTATAGTACAAGCTGGACTGTGATTTTCTGTAGATAGATCATATGATAGATCAATGGATAGATCATATCCTCCTCTTGCCAGTCTTAGAATTCCAAGGGCTCAGCACAGTTTTTTTTGTTTGTTTGTTTGTTTTGCGGTACGCGGGCCTCTCACTGTTGTGGCCTCTCCCGTTGCGGAGCACGGGCTCCGGACGCGCAGGCTCAGCGGCCATGGCTCACGGGCCCAGCCGCTCCACGGCATGTGGGATCCTCCCAGACCGGGGCACGAACCCGCGTCCCCTGAATCGGCAGGCAGACTCTCAACCACTGCGCCACCAGGGAAGCCCTCAGCACAGTTTTGACAGCGTAGTCAATGCTCAGTAAACACTGGCTGAATGAATAAACAAATGAAAAAATGGCTAAAGTTAAATCATAGTGGTTAAGTCCCATTTTGTCATTATAGAGTAAGTTTAAGAGTTAGAATTTTTCCATTTTGAATTTTTTCCATATTTTTAATTAAAATATTGACACCTGCTGCTATTAAATCTATCAGTGCTACTGAACTAGTAGCAAACAGTTGCTAAGAGAAGACTTTGGAAATGTGGTCTAAGAGAAAACAATTCTCTCTATATTTTTTGAGATACAGAAAACATCACACAAATAATATGGGCATATTTTTCCACTAGTAAAATGCATGTAATTCTGTGTCACCAATTCATGATATCCCACAAAGAACGTGATTTTCAGGTGTTCCATGATCTGAATATGTTTTAAAACCGCCCTCCCTGCCAAACCCTACATTTGAGAACAATAGTTCTTAAACCATAGCGTTTATAAGAATTACCTAGAGGGCTTGTTAAAAACCAGATTGCTGGGTCATCCCTCCCACCCTCAGGGTATCTGATTCAGCAAGTTTGCATTTCTCACAAGTTTCCAGGTGGTACTGTTGGTCCACAGGCCACACTTTGAAAACCACTGATTTCGAGCATATTTCCTTGAGATAAAGACACCTTTTATTATTTTGGTTGCTCCTTCTTAAATACCCCCTGAAAGATGTTGGACATTATAAGAGCCACTGATACATATATAACTCACTTAAGCCTTATAAAACCCTGTGAGGTGTATACTATATTATTATCCCCATTTTGAGATGGAGAGAATTTGAATAGCAAGTGGGAAGAGCCAGCGCTTGAACCCAGGAAGCCTGGCTTCAGACTCTTAATGTAGAATTATACTGACTTTTAAAAAAAGGCTAACTGAAATAGATCCTCCCAAGTATGTGGTTTTGATCAAGGGCAAGAAAAATAACTGAGAAGATTCCAAAGGTCTGTCTATTTGTTCAGAAGAGCAGCGAGCAGTGGGCTGTCTAGGCTGGGGTTGCTCTGGACCTGATCTCCGGCTGCCTCATTGCCACTGCTTAACGCAGAATGAAACCTTCCTTCCTCAGAGGGCAGAGCAAATGATTGGAAACAACCTGGATATTCTTACAAAAGGAACTTATAAAGTAAATGTATAAAGGCACATCCATTCAATGGAGTAGAACACAGCAGCAAAAGAAAGAATAAGGAAACTCCTTATGTAGCAATATGTAAATAGCACCCAAGATGTATAGTTAAGTTTTTCTAAAAGGAAGAAAATAACACATTTGTGTTTGCTTACATGTGCATAAAGTATCCTAGAAGAACACATAATAAAGCAATAACAGCTACCATCTAGAAGGAAGAGGACTGGGTGAACAGGGACAGGAATGGGTTTATGAAAATTAAATAATTAACACTTAAAAGTTGGTGATAGATTCTCTGTGACTTTCCTTATTTGATTACCTAGAGAAAGCTTTTCCCTTTGGGGTAATTTCCCATTCATCCCCAGCACCTCATGGGTCCTTCTACTTACCCAGTTGGAAATCCAATACAGCCTGATGGATCTGTCTTTAGGTTTTGTCTAGTATTAGCTTGTGAAACACAGTTAGGATTGTGTGTGTTTCAGTGACTTTGGAATTTTTTGTGTGTTGTATGTAAATGACTAAACAAATAATTTGGAAGAAAAAACCTTCTCTTAGGAAACCTAGTCTACTTTAATAATAATGGCATCTCATTTATATAGCACGTTCTAGTTTATAAAATCCTTTCACATGCATTAGGCCATTTATACCTCACAACAGCTCTGAGAAGTAGCTATTATAGTCTCCATTTAATAGATGAGGAAACTGAGGCTCAAAGATTTCCAGTAGGTTTTCCAAGGTCAGAAAGCTATTAAATAGTAGAGCCAGGACTGGTACCCAAGTATTCTGACTCAAGGCTTGTGAATTTTTTCCTGTCTTTTTATAGTTGTAAAAAGAGAAAAATTAATATGCTTTTCTAAAAAAGAAAAAGACTGAAATATCCATAATCCCATGACTCCAACAAAAAACATTATGAAATTTACATATCTTCCAGGGTTCGTCTGTGTGCCTACAACTATTATCTAGTTACAATCATAATATATGTGCAATTATGTATTCTGTTTTTTCCCCCACTTGGCGCTGCTATCCTGAAGCATTTTCCGAGTTGCAACATAATCTTCATAATTAACAAATTAATGGCTTCATATTTCATCAAGAGCCATACTAATGCCATCTGCTACTGTTTAACATGGATTTACCTGATTCATTCATTGATTCACTCATTCAATTGATAATTCCTAAACCCCTACTATGTGCCATGCCAGGTCCTGTGCTGAAGGCTAAGGACATGTCAGTGACAGGGACACACTAGAGACTGAACCCTGAAGGTGAGGGAGCAGCAGGGCAGGGAGGAAGGCAAAGCTTCCTGGAGGAAGTACATGCCGAGACATTTAGATAATCGTTGAACTTTTTAATAAAAAAATATAACACTGCTGTAAACACCTTTGTGCTTACAGCTTTTCTACTTTTAAAAGTTTGTTGTTTTTGTTTTTTTTTTACACAGAGGAATTCCTCTTTTGTGGCTTAAGTACTTGTGTTCCTCTACCTTGATATCTAAAATATGAGTGTACAATTTCATTATGATTTCACCAACACTGAGTATTTTTATTGAAACACAATGTTTGTTAATTTTACAGTTGGAAAATGGTGCCCCATTGTTGCCTTAATCTGCATTTCTTTGATTAATAGCGATGTTAATATTTTTTCCATTGGCTTGTTTATTAATTATATATTTTTTTGTATGAATTGCCTGTGTTTTGTCGCTTGCCTAATTATTTATTAGCATCTTATTATTTTCTTGTCTATGTGTGAGAGCTATTTATATAATTTATTTTAGTTTATTTCAACATCATTCAAAAATTGATTTGAGCAGCCTTTTTATATCATCAAGATGATATAAAAACGATCATTTGCCATTTTCACTGAAATTGTTTTTCTTAGTCCATATTCCTTTTTATTTTAATGTTTATAATTGAAAAATTTTTAAAGGAAAGCTGTCTTTGTATAGGGAAATTTCATCTTTTTCAAACTTATGAAGTTTGAAAAACTTATGAACTTATTCTTCCTCTTAATATTTGATTGTTAGATCTTCTTTTGTACTAGTTTTTGTTTTTATTTTTTCTTTAATTCTTAACAGCATTTGGAATTCATTTGGGTTTTGTGTGAGGTATAGACTTAAGTTTATTTCTCTCCCCCAATTTCTAATGAGAGAGTACAACACCATTTATAAAAAACATTTTAAATTTCCATATCAAGTATTACATTCTTATACATAACAAACTTCCTATATAGATCCATTAGTGTGTATGTCTAATTTTGTATTAGAACTAACACACTGCTTGTCTGGATTTTTGCTTTATATTATATTTCATTATCTGATAAAAAGTCTTTTATCCTTGCTCATCTCTTTCAAAATATTATAGTTTGACCCATTTGTTTTTACAGATGAATTTTATTTTAATTTTGCAGAATACTAGTAAAAATCTTATTGGGCTTTTGATTGGGATTGCATTAAAGATACATATATTTTGTGTATGTGAAGAATTAGGCATCCTTTATATATCTGAAATTTTCTATTTAGAAGCAGAAATATTTCTCCTTCTACCAAACCAATTAAAGTATTTCTCAAAATATAAGTAATGTGTATCACTTGCTAAATCTGTATTTTGTATTTTTGGTAAATATTTGAGAAGAAATTAATTAAACATTGTAATTGGTTATTACTGGTATACAGAAATATCAATTTTTGCATGTTTATCATGCACAGGAGAGATAAAAGATTATCTTTGGAAGTAAATAGCTTTTTACTGAAGTTCTTTGGCTTCTCTAAGTATATAGTCCTATACCCTTTGTAACTAACTACATTTTGATCTCTCTCTGATAGTAATGTCTGAGTAAATAATTTTTAAGATCACACTTTTAGTAAGTGGTGAAACTGGGACTGGCAGTAGGTAGGGTCTGTTGGAGAGCAGAGCCCATGTTCCCACTTCCTGTCCTGATTCAGGGGTGTTCCTCCGAAGGCCAACTGCGGGGTAGATCTGGAGTTCAGAGCCGTGCTATGCACTAACCCGCTGAGTTATGCTGGGCAAGTTGCTTGCTTCTCAGGGCTTCATGGGATCAACTTAGTTGACTTCTAAGAATTTGACCAACGCTAAAATACTTTGAAATGGAATTGCATTGAGAAAGTTATCTGGCAGGCATCAATTTGGGGCAGAGTTTTTAGATAAGAGAAATTAAGTGAGACTTGCCAGAGAAAGGAAGCATGTGAGGTTGAGAAGAGCAAGGGTTATCACTGAGTACAAAGAATTGCTATCTATATATGTACCCAGTGTTCCTTTTTATATACTGTGTGCCAGGGCAAAATGCTCACTGCTTGTTTTAAGGTTCCTTGACATGAACCTGCTTAAAGAACATTCTTGTCTAGATGGCTTCACTTGAAAAGGATACAAAGGCTGCGGTCATTGTGATGGTGTTTTGTTCTGTTGTAGTTTATTGCAACATTCATTGACCTACTGGTGGAGTTCTGAGTAATAAGCCCAGCCAGAGATAATGATGAAAAGAGAAGAGGGAATGAGCTAATGGGAGAAGAAGAAGAGATTTTAAAATAGTAATTTATCAACATAGAAGTACTAGTATATAACATTGCAGTTAAGACATACACTGTGGAGCCAGATTGCCTAAATTTTTTTGTCTCGTTTTACATACTTATTTATTTATTTTTATTGAAGTGTAGTTGATTTACAATGTATTAATTTCAGGTGTACAGCAAAGTGATTCAGTTATATATATATATATATATATATATATATATATATATATATATATATATATATATATATATATATGAATCTTTTTCAGATTCTTTTCCCTTATAGGTTATTACAAAATACTGAGTATAGTTACCTGTGCTATCTGGTAGGTCCTTGTTGGTTATCTGTTTCATATACAGTAGTGTGTATATGTTAATCCTAAACTTCTAATTTATCCCTCCCCCTCACCTTTCCCCTTTGGTAACTATAAGTTTGTTTTCTATGTCTGTGGGTCTATAAGTTCATTTGTATCATTTTATTTTGGATTCCACATATAAGGGATATCATATGATATTTGTCTTTCACTTCACTTAATATGGTAATCTCTAGGTCCATCCATGTTGCTGCAAATGGCATTATTTCATTCTTTTTACGGCTGAGTAATATTCCGTTGTATATATGTACCACATCTTCTTTATCCATTCCTCTGTATATGGACATTTATGTTGCTTCCATGTCTTGGCTATTGTAAATAGTGCTGCTGTGAACATTGGGGTGCATGTGTCTTTTCAAATTATGGTTTTCTCTGAGTATATGCCCAGGAGTGGGATTGCAGGATCATACGGTAGCTCTATTTTTAGTTTTTTGAGGAACCTCTATACTGCTCTCCATAGTGGCTGCACCAATTTACATTCCAGCTAAGAGTGTAGGAGGGTTCCTTTTTCTAAAACGGGGGATGTTAATATGACTTACTTCATAAGATTGCTGTGAAGAGTAAAATAAGTCAATAATGTAAAGACCTTAGAAACTGTCCCTGGCACATAGTAAACTATCAAATTTCACTACTATAATTTTTTCTAAAAAACATTTAAGATATACAGCAGATTAGCCACCATTTAAAAAATGTTCCTGATGATTATCCTTCCAACCTTCTCAAATTATGTCTTTCTGAGGTGGCTATTTGGATGCCCTGTTAATGTAAAATTTAAGTTAAGCATTTTATTGTTAGAAATCAAAGAACCACATGCCCTCGGTGCTTTTATATTTATGAGGCTTAATTTCAGTTTATGTTCCAACTTGCATATTACATTCTTTAGCTGATATATTGCTACCTGTAATAACTACTATTTATAACACTTTTCATCCTTAGTTCTCTAAAGTTTTACATACCTCAGTTTATTCCAGCTTACAGGCAAGTGGTAAGTAGCAGAATCTCTCATTTTTCAAGCAAAAAATCCCTAAAGACATAATGATGAAGTGATGCCCAACAAATTGGTGGCAGGGTTGGTAATATGATGATGGGGTTGACTTACTATTGGGCCTTTGTGTTCTCAGGCACTCTCAGAAAATAGCTCATTCCTTTAATGAAGGTGAGTGAGGAAGGAAGGGCACAGCCTCTGGGGTCGGATAGATTTGGGTTCGAATCTGACTCTACCATTCACAAACCGTGGGGTCTTAGGAAAGCTACTTTACTGCTCTTAGCTTCTGTGTTTTCCTCTGTAATTTGGGAATGACAATTTTGTCTTCTTTATAGGTTTTTTGGGGAGGAAGATGGAGGGGTTGGGGGATGGTGGATCAACTAACACATAGGAAATGATCAATAATTGTGGTCACTTGTGTTCTTGGAATTCACCTCTTTCAGGATGCAGAGGCCAGCTTCACTTGAGCTGACATCATTTTAAACAAGGCCTCTTGCTTAAATATTTGAGTCTAAACTTTTGTAAAGGGAACTACTAGTTTAGAACTTGAGCAAGGTGGCTTCATTTTTCATTCCGTTCCCCAGGAGCATGTAGGGTTGCATGACCTGGTCCTGTGCTATGCAAGGAAGAAGAGGGGGAAATGTAGAGGTATCCATGGCAAAGAATATTGTCATTGGAGTCCTCAAACTTTAACACATGAGAATCCCCTGGAGTGCTTGTTAAAACAGATTCCTGGGCCCTGCTCCAGAGTTTCTGATTCCATGTGTATAGAGTGGGGCCTGAGAATTTGCATTTCTAACAAACGCATAGGTGGTGCTGATGCTTCTGGTCTGAATCCCACACTCTGAGAATCACTGAGTTAGGGTATGCTGTGTGACAGGCAACCGTTACATTGCAACGGTTTAAGGCAACAGAGGTTTGCCTCTCACTCACACTGCATATCCATTATGAGTCAGGTGTTTTTTTGTAAACTATTACATTTCTGTATAGTCAGTATCCCCAAGAAGATGATAATCTCCTAAAGGGTATGGGTCACCTTTTCAATTTTGTGTCCTTGCCAGCATCCAATTCAGAGCTCAACACATACTTAAAACCCAGTAGAGACTTGTTGAGTTTCATTGAGACAGGAGGATCAACACAAGATTTTTAACCTTTCATTCCTTGCTACTTTTTAAATTTCTCCTTCCGGACAGATCTCTGGATTTTCAGCTAGGATTGGATTTGGGGAACCTCAGCTAGGATTGAAAATCCAGCTAGTGGATTTTCAGCTAGGGTGTTCAAATGGGACTGATCCTTTCTTATTGTAAATGAAAATGCAGAAATTAATACATAGATAATGTGTGTATATTTAGACATACCTCATATTTTTCAAACAAAACAAAAAATTTAAGCCTCTAAAGAGAGGTGAGAGCAAAGAGTCTAGTTATGAGAGCCATTATTTTAACTGTTACCAGATAGTAAATTTGACTCTGAACTTCCTGGCAATAATAAGAGAAATGTGATGGATTATATAATTCTCTCCTACTCACCACCCATCCACTTACTTGAGCTGTTACATCATAGTTTTGTCTCCTCTGCTTTCCAACTCCCTTTCTCTGTATGCTGCCCTCCAATTTCTGCTTAGGCTTTTCCTCAGTTCCTTTCTCTGGCTTTAGTAAGTTAATGCTTTTTTCTTTTTATTCTTCCTCTACTGTGTACACACCTCTAACTTTCATTGAATTCTGAGTGAGGTATATGTTCTCCTCTGGCTTTGACCCCAAATGACCTCTACTAAACCACTCCTTCAGGGAAGGGAGGACAGTCTGTGTCTTCTGTAGAGATGGATCTCCGGCATGCAGGCAGTGCTCAGCATCAGAAAGGTCATCTGACAGGCAGAAAGACCCATGGAACTGTTAGAACCCCAGTTCCTTCAAGAGTGAAAAACCAAAATGAAGCAAATGACAGATCCTTAAAGGAATAAAGCTTGTGGCAAATAGGTTTCCTCTTGAATGCAGTGGCTTCCTAGAGAAAGATCCTGAAGCCGCCTCCTGGCTTGGCAGGAAAGGATGCTATGATCAATTAGTGATGTCTGCTGAAGTGGAGGTGAGGGTAGAGTGGCAGCCTGTGAGCCAGGTGTTTTCTAGTCCTGCATTTCACAGTGAGCCGATTATCCAGACTGTATCTCAGGCCCAATAAGGGAAGAACAAGAGTCCAGTCAGAATTGGGTTATATGTGAGGGCTTGGTCTCAAAATAAAAGAAAGAAGTCTAGTTTCTAGAACCGGGTTAGAAAAGGACTAGACATACATATTGACTTAAGCCATCTGAATATTGAATTGGGAGTCTTTAATTATATGCTGTTTCTTTTGGGGTCTGGAATGGGGCTGAGGCTATAGTTTGTAGTCTCCTAGCTCAAGCTCTATGAAAGAAAAAGATAACTTGGGGGAATCAGGCAATATTGTTAGTGATCATGTTGGCTAGTAGACACTTTGTGGCTTGCCAACTGTTGCCAAGTAAGGGTATTTTGGATGCAAAAGAACCTCCCCTAAAACCACCGCTAGGGTCCCCTCCAGCTCTACTGTGACCAGGACAAAGTTTTCTCACTCCCTTAATCATCAACATCCCATGACTAGAAAAAGAGCAGCTTTAAAAAAGAAAAAGATATAAGCATTTGTTAATCCAATCCCTTTATGATTTTGATTCTTTTAGTGATTTACTAGTGAAGAGACCTAGGTTTTAGTTCTGGTTCTGCTACTAACTAACTGACCTTGGGCAAATCACTTAACTTTTCAGGTCTTTAGCTTTTTCATCTTCAAAATAAAGGACTTAGGGCTTCCCTGGTGGCGCAGTGGTTGAGAGTCCGCCTGCCGACACAGGGGACACGGGTTTGTGCCCCGGTCTGGGAGGATCCCACATGCTGCGGAGCGGCTGGGCCCGTGAGCCATGGCCGCTGAGCCTGCGCTTCCGGAGCCCATGCTCCACAACAGGAGAGGCCACAACAGTGAGAGGCCCGCGTACCGCAAAATAATAATAATAATAATAATGATAAAGGACTTAGCTTGATTGCTCCCATCCATTCATATCCCTAAAATTTAATGAGCTTTGATTTAGCTTCTGAAAAGCGTCCAATAAATTTCATTCATTCTACACACGTTTACCGAACACCTATTCTTGACTAGACACAAGTCTGGGCACTAGGAATACAAAGTCACTTACCCCTGCTCTTTCCCAAGGAGCCTACAGTTTAATGGAAGATAAACGTGTAGCCACATTGAGAGGGACATAGTATAGCAGCTAAGAGTACAGACTTAGGACTGGGCTGCCTTGAATCCCAGCTCAGGCACTTCCTATATTTATGACACTGGACAAGTTTCTTAACCTATCTGTGCCTCAGAGTTCTTACCTTCCAATAGTATCCATCTTATATGGATATGAGAATTAAATGCATTAATAAATAGATATAAATCATTAAAACAGTTTCTGGACAGTACAGACAAGTGAGTTTGCATAGGGTGCCATTGGGGGGATTCTCAGCTGTCATGTAAGCCAGAGCAACTCTCATTAAAGGTTTTATAAATTAGGCATCTATGTAATATTTAATTTTAAAAAAGGGTTACTAAGAGAATATTTTCTTGATTAAGATTATGTCTAAACACAGACAGATTGGATCCTATCTGCTACAGTCTGTACTCATTAAAGAATCACCATTAACTATGGAACCGTTCTGAAAGACAGAAGTAAGTAATTATCATCTTGTCTGAGAATCACCCTGCTGAACAGAGCCTTGGAAAGCATCATGCCCCACTCCTTCATCTATAAAAGGAAGGGGTGAAGTCACTCACCCAAGGTTACAAAGCTTGTTAGGGAAAGACCCTGCTCTGGCCACCAGGTTTGGTTCTTTTTAAACTACAGTGATCCTGGGGAAGTGCACTGAGGGGAATACCTTGGGCCTGATACATATGACTTATTGACTTGACTCTACTTGATAGTTTTACCAGAAAATATTTCTGAATGTATCTCTAAAAGATACGAACTTTTAAAAATAATTTAATCATAATACTATTATCACACCTAAAAGAACAGTTAACAATAATTTCTTTTTTTTTTTTGCTAGCTTAAAAGCCTTTGAAACCTTTTATTTTTTTTTATTTTTTTTTTATTTTTTGCTTTATAACAAATTTAATCAGTTATACATATACATATGTTCCCATATCCCCTCCCTTGTGCGTCTCCCTCCCACCCTCCCTATCCCACCCCTCCAGGCGGTCACAAAGCACCGAGCTCATCTCCCTGTGCTATGCAGCTGCTTCCCACTAGCTATCTACCTTACGTTTGGTAGTGTATATATGTCCATGCTGCTCTTTCACTTTGTCACAGCTTACCCTTCCCCCTCCCCATATGCTCAAGTCCATTCTCTAGTAGGTCTGTGTCTTTATTCCTGTCTTACCCCTATGTTCTTCATGACATTTTTTTTTCTTAAATTCCATATATATGTGTCAGCATACAGTATTTGTCTTTCTCTTTCTGACTTACTTCACTCTGTATGACAGACTCTAGGTCCATCCACCTCATTACAAATAGCTCAATTTCATTTCTTTTTATGGCTGAGTAATATTCCATTGTATATATGTGCCACATCTTCTTTACCCATTCATCTGATGATGGACACTTAGGTTGTTTCCATCTCCGGGCTATTGTAAATACGGCTGCTATGAACATTTTGGTACATGTCTCTTTTTGAATTATAGTTTCCTCAGGGTATATGCCCAGTAGTGGGATTGCTGGGTCATATGGTAGCTCTATTTGTAGTTTTTTAAGGAACCTCCATACTGTTCTCCATAGTGGCTGTACCAATTCACATTCCCACCAGCAGTGCAAGAGTGTTCCCTTTTTTCCACACCCTCTCCAGCATTTATTGTTTCTAGATTTCTTGATGATGGCCATTCTGACTGGTGTGAGATGATATCTCATTGTAGTTTTGATTTGCATTTCTCTAATGAGCAAAGATGTTGAGCATCCTTTCATGTGTTTGTTGGCAGTCTGTATATCTTCTGTGGAGAAATGTCTATTTAGGTCTTCTGCCAATTTTTGGATTGGGTTGTTTGTTTTTTTGTTATTGAGCTGCATGAGCT
The DNA here is from genome assembly GCF_025265405.1 of Mesoplodon densirostris. NCBI lineage: Eukaryota > Metazoa > Chordata > Mammalia > Artiodactyla > Ziphiidae > Mesoplodon > Mesoplodon densirostris. The sequence continues at coordinate 75,612,101 of NC_082661.1, forward strand.
GCTTATAAATTTTGGAGATTAATCCTTTGTCAGTTGCTTCATTTGCAAATATTTTCTCCCATTCTGAGGGTTGTCTTTTGGTCTTGTTTATGGTTTCCTTTGCTGTGCAAAAGCTTTTAAGTTTCATTAGGTCCCATGTGTTTATTTTTGTCTTTATTTCCATTTCTCTAGGAGGTGGGTCAAAAAGGATCTTGCTGTGATTTATGTCATAGAGTGTTCTGCCTATGTTTTCCTCTAAGAGTTTGATAGTGTCTGGCCTTACATTTAGGTCTTTAATCCATTTTGAGCTTATTTTTGTGTATGGTGTTAGGGAGTGATCTAATCTCATACGTTTACATGTCCCTATCCAGTTTTCCCAGCACCACTTATTGAAGAGACTGTCCTTTCTCCACTGTACATTCCTGCCTCCTTTATCAAAGATAAGGTGACCATATGTCCGTGGGTTTATCTCTGTGCTTTCTATCCTGTTCCATTGATCTATCTTTCTGTTTTTGTGCCAGTACCATACTGTCTTGATTACTGTAGCTTTGTAGTATAGTCTGAAGTCAGGGAGCCTGATTCCTCCAGCTCCATTTTTCGTTCTCAAGATTGCTTTGGCTATTCGGGGTCTTTTGTGTTTCCATACAAATTGTGAAATTTTTTGTTCTAGTTCTGTGAAAAATGCCAGTGGTAGTTTGATAGGGATTGCATTGAATCTGTAGATTGCTTTGGGTAGTAGAGTCATTTTCACAATGTTGATTCTTCCAATCCAAGAACATGGTACATCTCTCCATCTATTTGTATCATCTTTAATTTCTTTCATCAGTGGCTTATAATTTTCTGCATACAGGTCTTTTGTCTCCTTAGGTAGGTTTATTCCTAGATATTTTATTCTTTTTGTTGCAATGGTAAATGGGAGTGTTTCCTTGATTTCACTTTCAGATTTTTCATCATTAGTATATAGGAATGCCAGAGATTTCTGTGCATTAATTTTGTATCCTGCAACTTTACCAAATTCATTGATTAACTCTAGTAGTTTTCTGGTAGCATCTTTAGGATTCTCTATGTATAGTATCATGTCATCTGCAAACAGTGACAGCTTTACTTATTCTTTTCCAATTTGGATTCCTTTTATTTCCTTTTCTTCTCTGATTGCTGTGGCTAAAACTTCCAAAACTAGGTTGAATAAGAGTGGTGAGAGTGGGCAACCTTGTCTTGTTCCTGATCTTAGTGGAAATGGTTTCAGTTTTTCACCATTGAGGACGATGCTGGCTGTGGGTTTGTCATATATGGCCTTTATTATGTTGAGGAAAGTTCCCTCTATGCCTACTTTCTGCAGGGTTTTTATCATAAATGAGTGTTGAATTTTGTCGAAAGCTTTCTCTGCATCTATTGAGATGATCATATGGTATTTCTCCTTCAACTTGTTAATATGGTGTATCACGTTGATTGATTTGCGTATATTGAAGAATCCTTGCATTCCTGGAATAAACCCCACTTCATCATGGTGTATGATCCTTTTAATGTGCTGTTGGATTCTGTTTGCTAGTATTTTGTTGAGGATTTTTGCATCTATGTTCATCAGTGATATTGGCCTGTAGTTTTCTTTCTTTGTGACATCCTTGTCTGGTTTTGGTATCAAGGTGATGGTGGCCTCGTAGAATGAGTTTGGGAGTGTTCCTCCCTCTGCTATATTTTGGAAGAGTTTGAGAAGGATAGGTGTTAGCTCTTCTCTAAATGCTTGATAGAATTCGCCTGTGAAGCCATCTGGTCCTGGGCTTTTGTTTGTTGGAAGATTTTTTATCACAGTTTCAATTTCAGTGCTTGTGATTGGTCTGTTCATATTTTCTATTTCTTCCTGATTTAGTCTTGGCAGGTTGTGCATTTCTAAGAATTTGTCCATTTCTTCCAGGTTGTCCATTTTATTGGCATAGAGTTGCTTATAGTAATCTCTCATGATCTTTTGTATTTCTGCAGTGTCAGTTGTTACTTCTCCTTTTTCATTTCTAATTCTATTGATTTGAATCTTCTCCCTTTTTTTCTTGATGAGTCTGCCTAATGGTTTATCAATTTTGTTTATCTTCTCAAAGAACCAGCTTTTAGTTTTATTGATCTTTGCTATCGTTTCCTTCATTTCTTTTTCATTTATTTCTGATCTGATTTTTATGATTTCTTTCCTTCTGCTAACTTTGGGATGTTTTTGTTCTTCTTTCTCTAATTGCTTTAGGTGCAAGGTTAGGTTGTTTATTCGAGATGTTTCCTGTTTCTTAAGGTGGGATTGTATTGCTATAAACTTCCCTCTTAGAACTGCTTTTGCTGCATCCCATAGGTTTTGGGTCGTCGTGTCTCCATTGTCATTAGTTTCTAGGTATTTTTTAATTTCCTCTTTGATTTCTTCAGTGATCACTTCGTTATTAAGTAGTGTATTGTTTAGCCTCCATGTGTTTGTATTTTTTACAGATCTTTTCCTGTAATTGATATCTAGTCTCATAGCATTGTGGTCGGAAAAGATACTTGATACAATTTCAATTTTCTTAAATTTACCAAGGCTTGATTTGTGACCCAAGATATGATCTATCCTGGAGAATGTTCCATGAGCACTTGAGAAAAATGTGTATTCTGTTGTTTTTGGATGGAATGTCCTATAAATATCAATTAAGTCCATCTTGTTTAATGTATCATTTAAAGCTTGTGTTTCCTTATTTATTTTCATTTTGGATGATCTGTCCATTGGTGAAAGTGGGGTGTTAAAGTCCCCTACTATGAGTGTGTTACTGTCGATTTCTCCTTTTATGGCTGTTAGTATTTGCCTTATGTATTGAGGTGCTCCTATGGTGGGTGCATAAATATTTACAATTGTTATATCTTCTTCTTGGATCGATCCCTTGATCATTATGTAGTGTCCTTCTTTGTCTCTTCTAGTAGTCTTTATTTTAAAGTCTATTTTGTCTGATATGAGAATTGCTACTCCAGCTTTCTTTTGGTTTCCATTTGCATGGAATATCTTTTTCCATCCCCTTACTTTCAGTCTGTATGTGTCTCTAGGTCTGAAGTGGGTCTCTTGTAGACAGCATATATATGGGTCTTGTTTTTGTATCCATTCAGCCAATCTGTGTCTTTTGGTGGGAGCATTTAGTCCATTTACATTTAAGGTAATTATCGATATGTATGTTCCTATTCCCATTTTCTTAATTGTTTTGGGTTCGTTATTGTAGGTCTTTTCCTTCTGTTGTGTTTCTTGCCTAGAGAAGTTCCTTTAGCATTTGTTGTAAAGCTGGTTTGGTGGTGCTGAACTCTCTCAGCTTTTGCTTGTCTGTAAACGTTTTAATTTCTCCATCAAATCTGAATGAGATCCTTGCTGGGTAGAGTAATCTTGGTTGCAGGTTTTTCTCCTTCATCACTTTAATTATGTCCTGCCACTCCCTTCTGGCTTGTAGAGTTTCTGCTGAGAGATCAGCTGTTATCCTGATGGGGATTCCCTTGTGTGTTATTTGTTGTTTTTCCCTTGCTGCTTTTAATAGGATTTCTTTGTGTTTAATTTTTGACAGTTTGATTAATATGTGTCTTGGCGTATTTCTCCTTGGATTTGTTCTGTATGGGACTCTCTGTGCCTCCTGGACTTGATTAACTATTTCCTTTCCCATATTAGGGAAGTTTTCAACTATAATCTCTTCAAATATTTTCTCAGTCCCTTTCTTTTTCTCTTCTTCTTCTGGAACCCCTATAATTCGAATATTGGTGCGTTTAATGTTGTCCCAGAGGTCTCTGAGACTGTCCTCTGTTCTTTTCATTCTTTTTTCTTTATTTTGCTCTGCAGCAGTTATTTCCACTATTTTGTCTTCCACCTCACTTATCCGTTCTTCTGCCTCAGTTATTCTGCTATTGATCCCATCTAGAGTATTTTTCATTTCATTTATTGTGTTTTTAATCGATGCTTGATTCATCTTTAGTTCTTCTAGGTCCTTGTTAACTGTTTCTTGCATTTTGTCTATTCTATTTCCAAGATTTTGGATCTGGGAAATAGAATCTTGGATCATCTTTACCATCATTATTCTGAATTCTTTTTCAGGTAGACTGCCTATTACCTCTTCATTTGTTAGGTCTGGTGGGTTTTTATCTTGCTCCTTCTCCTGCTGTGTGTTTTTCTGTCTTCTCATTTTGCTTATGTTACTGTGTTTGGGGTCTCCTTTTTGCAGGCTGCAGGTTCGTAGTTCCCGTTGTTTTTGGTGTCTGTCCCCAGTGGCTAAGGTTGGTTTAGTGGGTTGTGTAGGCTTCCTGGTGGAGGGGACTAGTGCCTGTGTTCTGGTGGGTGAGGCTGGATCTTATCTTTCTGGTGGGCAGGTCCACGTCTGGTGGTGTGTTTTGGGGTGTCTGCGGACTTTTTATGATTTTAGGCCACCTCTCTGCTAATGGGTGGCGTTGTGTTCCTGTCTTGCTAGTTGTTTAGCATAGGGTGTCCAGCACTGTAGCTTGCTGGTCGTTGAGTGAAGCTGGGTGCTGGTGTTGAGATGGAGATCTCTGGAAGATTTTCGCCGTTTGATATTATGTGGAGCTGGGAGGTCTCTTGTGGACCAGTGTCCTGAAGTTCGCTCTCCCACCTCAGAGGCACAGCACTGACTCCTGGCTCATCAATTTGGGATGATTTGTTGTCCATTCATGTATTCCACAGATGCAGGGTACATCAAGTTGATTGTGGAGCTTTAATCCGCTGCTTCTGAGGCTGCTGGGAGAGGTTTCCCTTTCTCTTCTTTGTTCTCACAGCTCCTGGGTCTCAGCTTTGGATTTGGCCCCGCCTCTGCGTGTAGGTCGCCGGAGGGCGTCTGTTCTTCGCTCAGACAGGACAGGGTTAAAGGAGCATCCTCTTCGGGGACTCTGGCTCACTCAGGCTGGGCGGGAGGGAGGGGCACGGAGTGCGGGGCGAGCCTGCAGCGGCAGAGGTCGGCGTGACGTTGCACCAGCCCGAGGCGCGCTGTGCGTTCTCCCAGGGAAGCCGCCCCTGGATCCCGGGACCCCGGCAGTGGCAGGCTGCACAGGCTCCCGGAAGGGCGGTGTGGACAGTGACCTGCGCTCGCACACAGGCTTCTTGGCGGCGGCAGCAGCAGCCCCAGCGTCCCACGCCCGTCACTGGGCTCCGCGCTTTCGGTCGTGACTCGCGCCCGTCTGTGGAGCCCCTTTAAGCAGCGCTCTTAATCCCCTCTCCTCGCGCACCAGGAAACCAAGAGGGAAGAAAAAGTCTCTTGCCTCTTCGGCAGCTCCAGAGTTTTCCCGGACTCCCTGCCGGCTAGCTGTGGCTCATTAGCCCCCTTCCGGCTGAGTTCTCGCCGCCAGCCCCAGTCATCTCCCTGCGCTCTGACCGAAGCCCGAGCCTCAGCTTCCAGCGCCGCCGGGGCGAGCAGACAAGCCTCTCGGCCTGGTGAGTGCCGCTCGGCACCGATCCTCTGTGCGGGAATCTCTCCGCTTTGCCCTACCCAGGTATGTGGGGAGTTTCTTGCCTTTTGGGAGGTCTGGGGTCTTCTGTCAGCGTTCAGTAGGTGTTCTGCAGGAGTTGTTCCACGTGTAGCTGTATTCCTGGTGTATCCCAACAATAATTTCTTAATGTCATAAAATACTCAGTGTTCAAATTTTAGATGTAGATGCAGAGTTTAAAGTCAAGCTGAGCAAGTTTGTGTTACCTTTGAAATATTATGTAACTTTTCTGGGTCACAAATTCCTCATCTGTGAATTAGGGACAAAGGTGATATCAGTAGGGTTGTGAATATCATGTTTGTAAAGTCCTACTCTAATGCAGCACAGGCTAAACATTTAATGAACCACTGTTGAGATGGTGGGGAAAAAGTGCCTGGCTCATGGTAGATACTTAATAAGTCTTAACTGTTATTACTAAACAAACAATTATAATATGATACAATAAGTGTTGGGTCCATACCGGGGAGATGGTGCCTGGAGGGTTAGGGGAAAAACACCTCCCAGAATAGATGGTGTAAGAGACAGATGGACAAGACCAGTAGGATGGGAAAGGGGTGTACCAGATGGAGACAGAAGTGAATTAAGGGATGGGCAAGCCACCAGCTCCCAGATGCCCTTCTACAAAGAGTGCGAAGATATCCCTGGAAAGCAATTAGAAAGATGGTGCCATGTAACTGCAGTTTCCCCACATTACTCTTTATGGAATTTGGTGAAATGTAAAATGGTCTGGCTCCTGTTCTGGACATATAATAAATCTCTAGTTTTTAATTTGAACATATGACAAGAAAAAATTGTTATGTATAATCCCCACTGCTTTTAAGGAGGGTGGATGTTTGTAACCAGAGGATCTTTTATTTTCTAATCACTAACAAGTTCCTCAATCTCAGTATAAAGTATTAAGTATGCAAGTTTAGACAGAGAGACTGGGACTAAGTCAAATTGCTTTACATGAAAAGAGAGGCATGGGAGGTCTACAGAGGGCAAGATGGAGGAAGAAAGCCTGCCTGCTGGAGGAGAGAGAGGAGACCCCATCCCTGAGGATGTGAACAGGGAGAAGTTCTTTAACTTACTTCTGCCTTAGACTCTTTGGGAGTCCAATGAAGCCAGTGACCCCTTCTCAGAATTTTTAAAACCATGAAATACATAGGATTAAAAAAAGAAAACAATTATAATAAAATAGTTATCAAAGTATTTTTTAAAACCACAAATTTGTTTGCAGGGAAGAAGGGATGAATAGGTGGAACACAGGGAATTTTTAGGGCAGTGAAACCACTGTGTATGATATTGTAATGGTGGACACATGTCATTATACATTTGTCAAAATCCATAGAATGTAGAACTAGAACTTCAGGTGATAATGATGTGTCAGTGTTTGCTCATCAATTGTGACAAATACATTAGTAGGGGATGTTGATGTATGTGTATTTGTGGGGACAGGAGTATATGGGAACTCTGTAACTTCTGTTCAGTTTTTCTGTGAACCTAAAACTGCTCTAAAAAATAGAATATATATATTTTTTAAACTACATTGTGATACACTAATATATATACTTCTTTATTAGCTCTTAGCAATATCTAGTACTGTGTCTAATAACTACCATAATTCAAAGTAGTGCTGACCATAAACAATATTTCAAGATATCCACAAATACTGTAATAAAGACATGAAAATAACTATGGTTTCTGTTAGTGGAAAAAAATCGCAGGTACTGCCAGTGGTTTGTTGATTACATTCATAATTAAAGGAAATGCTAAATTTCAGTTGCAGGTCATTGACAATAAAGATGCAAATTATTTTCCATCCAAAATTAAAAATTCCTTCCCTCGGGCTTTCCTGGTGGCGCAGTGGTTGAGAGTACGCCTGCCGATGCGGGGGACACGGGTTCGTGCCCCGGTCCTGGAAGATCCCGCATGCTGCGGAGCGGCTGGGCCCGTGGGCCATGGCCGCTGAGCCTGCGCGTCCGGAGCCTGTGCTCCGCAACGGGAGAGGCCACAGCAGTGAGAGGCCCGCATACTGCAAAAAAAAAAAAAAAAAATTCCTTCCCTCAAATTTCATTCACAGAACTTCTTTGGGGAAGAGGGTGTCCTATGGATCACTGAAGAAAGCCCCCTTACGTAGACTTTAGAATACAGTCAGTCTAATTCCCCACCTCAAAGATTCTGTTGCTCTGTCCAATTATTATCTTCTGAGGTTTCTCAGCCGATCTGCACTGTTTTTCTCTTTGTCTTTGGCAAGTAATGCCAGTGTTTTCTACAGCCAGCTGACCCTGCTTATTCCCTGTGTCTTGATTCTCAGGAAAAGCAGAGCTGTTCCGGACAGCAGTTGAAGCAATGCTGTGAGAACGTGTAGTGAACAAGAAGGAGGGAGTGCTGTCTGCAGAACCTTCACACCTACTAGTCAGTCTTTTATGTTGGGTGCTGGAAAGATGTCTCTCCATTGGTTCCTAATAGCAATTTGTAGTGTGTTTATGGTACTTTTGAACTTCAAAGGACTAGGCCAGTCTTATTAACTAATGATGTCTCAGGTCTGCTGTTGAGTTGATTAGGGTAGGATTGCTTTCTTTTTTTTTTTTTTTTTTTTTTTTTTGCTGTACGCGGGCCTCTCACTGCTGTGGCCTCTCCCGTTGCGGAGCACAGGCTCCGGACACACAGGCCCCGCGGCCATGGCTCGCGGGCCCAGCCGCTCCGCGGCACGTGGGATCCTCCGGGATCGGGGCACGAACCCGCGTCCCCTGCATCGGCAGGCGGACTCCCAACCACTGCGCCACCAGGGAGGCCCAGGATTGCTTTCTTATAAAAGTCTCTGATGAATGTTGCTCCACTATTCCTGAGATATTATTGAGGTGAATAAACAGGAGATATGCCCAAAGACAAACCAGAGAGTCTCTACCATTCAAATAGAAGGAGTACTCTTTAGGCTGGTTCTATAATGGAATGGATAAATGAATCCATTTCTTCCTTACAGAGCCCAGAATCCTTCTCAAGACAATATTCTTGGCAGCCATTACTAAATTAAAGTAGTATTTTCTCAAGATGAAATATATTTATCTAGACTGTGCTTTTGACATAATATCACTGTTAAGTAACCATCTACTGATCTCCATTTTCTACTGGATAAAGCCTAGACTTCTTGTTAAGGCATTCAAGGCCTCCCCTCAACTCATCCTAGCCCACCTTTCTAGCACCGTGTTCTTCCTCGAAGCCAGCCTCTATATTCTACCTTTTCCTAAACACAAACTGATCTCTCACATACTGTTTAGTTTTTCAGGTCATTCCTTTTGCCTGGAATGTTCTTGCCCTTGTTTTATATCATTCTTTTTATCCCCAGACACATATTTCTCACCAGTCAACCCTTCTTGGAGCCTTCCCAGATGGCATTCATTGCTCCCACTCATTAGCTTTCTTTATACATCTTCTATCACTCCCTTATTCTCATTTTGCCTTGAGCCGTAGTTATTTATGTACTTCTATATTCTCAGGTAGACTGTGAACCCCTGAAGAGCAAGGAACACATTTTCTATTCCACTCTAGCACCTAGTTCCATGCCATTTATGTAGAAGGCATTCAAAAAATGTCTGTGTGAATGAATGAACTGTCCCCATTATTCATCTTTGAATTTCCCAATGAACTGTGTATCCCTGAACAAGCCATCTATCCCTCACTCCCAGTTTTGTCTTCCAATCCAGTCATGCCTGTCTAGAATCCCTATAAACCAACCATAACAGGCTGTAGAATCTTTCCCCAAACCCTGGTGTGTTTTCACATTTCCATGTCTTTATTATCTTGGACCTTCTGTCTGACATGTCCTTCCTCCTTATCAATCTAGCAAACTCCTAGTCATCCTTCAAAGCCCAGATCAAATATCTCCTGAACTCCATAGACTTTCTCATCACACCAGGACAGGATTAATTGCTCCCACATCTGGTTTCCATCAACACTTAAAACAATATCAGATGCATAGTAGGTGCTCAATTACTAGTTGTTAAAACTGAACTACTTGCTCCCAGCTCTTTGTTCATGATACAGTCTCATTTGGAGGGAAATCCACTGTTCAGCAACTTAGGCTTTCACACCAGTCTTGCTGAAGCAGAGATCCTTTGGTGAGTAAATAAGGTATGAGTAAGCTTGAGGGGGCTGATGCCCATGAAGTCTTATTTCTCTGTGCATAGTGCTCTGTGTACAAATGGTTAAAACAAGAAGGAAGGAAGGAAGGGAAGGAGGGAGGGACTTGTAAGAGTAAGAAGAACCAAATTATTCAAGCCTGTAATCTAAGCACAGTTCAAGATATATGCCCTTACTATTAGAGCTTAATGCCAGAATGTCATAGACCAAGCTCATAATTTAGTTTATGGCTGATTTTTATAGTAATAAGAAAAGTCTAGAAAGAAGCTGCCTGGCACCATTTGCTGAAGACTTTTTTAATACTGTCAAATGATTCATAATTATAAAGGGTGAGTGTACCATGTTTGCTCTGTAGTGGTTATGCTGAGACTCATTAAGCACTTTCTGCATCCAAGAGTCCTGTTTTATGTAAACAAGACCTCTGAGGAAGATATAGATGGGTAATAAAGATCAAAGGAAATGAAGTATATTAACGCAAGGACAAATTAATAATGGCCTTTAAATCCTCTACCAGGAAAATCAGTCACTGCGAAATAATTGCACTTTTCAAGGCAAAAGGGGAACAAAAATCCAGACAAAGCAGTAGACAGAAGAAAGCCAAAATCAGACAAGGTTCCAGGGTCAACCTACTTTATGAAGATAGTCTGCACTTTGGGAAACTGTTGCCTGTGTGCCCAGCCAGGTCTCTGATGGGACCTGCAGAGGGCTTTTACTTGGCCACAAATGAAACCACTTTCAATGCTTTGTAATGGTCACTGGGGCACCTAGAAGCTACATTAGGGGATGGGGAGAGGAAGTAAGAGGGAGGTAGGAGAATATGAGTGTGGTGAGATGGCAGGGAAATAAAAAAAGAAAGGGAGATAGGATCAACAGAATTACCATGTCATTTCTCTTCACATAAAATAGTGGGAGGCTGTGTGTTGTTGAGATTTGTTTGAAATGAATACACTGTTGTTGAAACAAAGCTGAGCTAACACAGGTGGAGCTGTTTTCATATCAGCAATTGACTGTCTGAATTCCTAGACAAGTAAGTCAGCTGAACTGTTTCTGACTGACCAGAGCCTACACAGGTCACTGCGATGTGCAGAGTGCAACACAACAGAGCTACCTGTGGGACCCCCAGTTCTTTACCTGCTCAAGCTTACTTGTCCAAAGTTGGCAACAGGACAGCTCCAAAGGGCCTCCTCATGTCACTGGATTCCAGAAGGTGTTCCCCACCCAGGATAGCCTGTTTTCCTAACCTTCAGGCCTTTGTCCAGCCCTTGCCTAGGGTCACTTGCTGGCCTTACAAAGAGTCTTCAGGTCAGCACGTGCTGCTGAATGGCCCTGACCAGAGCCTGGAGTAGGATGAAGCCAGCCAGACACTGAGGGTGCAAGCTTTAAGGAGACACCAGTCCCAGGGGCCCACCATGCACTTGCACAACCTTGAGAATAAGTGCCTCCTTAAATTTTACCCCTGGGAGCCTCCCTTGCCTACTCCTAGACTCTGGCCTGGAGATAGAAGCTCTAAGCTCTGGAGAGAGATTGACGCTCTGTATTAGTTTTAAAAACTTCACATCCAGGTCTCTCCTTCTGCTTGATTGCTCTTCTCATTTCTGTTTCCCTCAGCAAAAACCTCTTTCTTTTTACTGGTTAGTTTAAAGAACCTGAAGACCAGAAACCGTGCTTGGTATTTTAAAGTGCATGGTGAGGGGACCACCTTGTTTGTCATGTTGCTCAGAGATGGCTTGACTAACGCAGAGGCTGAGACCTGTCAGGGAGCCATCCTGACTCACCCATGACTAAAATGATCGTAGGGACTCAGGGCCTGCTCCACCTCGGGCCGCCTTAGGAGGACCCCAGGCTTGATTTAATGCTCTGCTGTCCCAGCCTTGATGTTCTTCATAATTTTTAACAAGGGGCCCTGCATTTTTATTTTGCATTGAGTCCCACCTGGTCCTGGCTCCACTTAACAGAATAAATAAAAATATCTAGCATGTCAAGCACCTCCACCCCTAAAAACCTGTTCTGACCATTCTTGGAGTAGACACAATTCCTTAAAATAGCCTACAAACCCCTGCTTTGTTGGGCCTTAGTTCACCTCTCTGGCCCTGTGTTGTGGCAGTTTCTTTCCTGCTATCCGCACTCTGGCCGCCTTGTAGTCCTCAGCTGAACGACATCCCACCTGGCCTCAGGGCCTTTGCACTGGCTGTTTCCTCTGGCTGGAATACTCTTTCCAAGTCCCACCTCCACCCCCAAATACAGCCCATACCACTAATCCTTTAGTTCTAAACACAGACCTTAATTCCTCAGGGAAGCTTCTGCTGAGCCACCAGGCTGGATTGAGCCCCACCTGGTACATTCTCACAGTGCTCCTTTAACATTTATCACGGTTTATAATATAACCTTTGTATGATCATCTCATTAATGTCTCTGTTTCCATGTGATTCCATGTTAGGCAGGGAAGTTGTTTGCTTTGTTCACTCTTGGGGATTTAAGACCTAGCACAGTGCCCTGTGCTTAGCAAGCACTCAGTAATAGATATGAAATCCTGTCTGGGGGTGTGTGTGGAGGGAAGTGGGGAGAAGGTGGAGGTCGGAGGTGAGCTGGGGGGGAGGTAGCCTCTGGAAGGAACTGGAGCAAAGCTGCCTGCCTTTGGCTCTGCCTTCCAGACTCACATACCCAATGCCTCCAATCTGGAGCTAGCTCAGCTCCAAACTAGCCTTTGGTAAAGGGAGATGGTGAATGAACAAAGTTTAAACACATTTCTAAATTCAATTCCCTGATGGTAAACCTTGAGATCTCAATAATTAGAGAAAAATATACTGTGTTAGACAACTCTAATGAGCACAAGAGCTTTCAGTTTGCAGTGTGGTCTGTTAAGTATTTTAACAGTTTGGGTTTTCATCTCATCTCTTCCTCCTTTATTTAGTGTTACACTTCCCTTTGGTGGTTTTATTCCCTTTGATAGACTTGTAAAAGTGTTATTTTTTTTCCAAACTCTCTGGTGTAGCTCATTTTGTCTCCTTGCTTCCTTTATCTTTCCTCTTGCAAGCCACTGAGAATCACATGCTCTTCTTTGATTTTCTTCTATGGTTCCACATTCCTGTACTCTAAATTTTTTACTTGTGATCTTTGAAATGTCCCCTACAGGTCAAAGTGACTGCTACTTCTTTCTTTGTTGGGAAGAAGAAAGTCAAGACTCTCTCTTGGCTGCAGGACACCCAACTTTCTTTCAACCCCCCATTCCCATCCCCCCCCCAACATGGTATTCACCCAGGCCCTCCATGCCCCTTGTTTTGCTTCCAAAAAATAGTGTGACTTTCCACTACTTCTCTGTGTGACAGAGACTCAGGACATGTTTTTGTTCTCTTGTTTTTTTATTCTTCTTTTCATATTATAAGAGAAAAAAAAAGAAATGGTAACTTTTTTGAGCAACTATTCAGTCGACTAAAGGTAAAGTTTTAAAAAAAATTTATCTTATTTATTTATTTTTGTCTGCGTTGGGTCTGCTGCATGCAGACTTTCTCTAGTTGTGGTGAGCAGGGGCTACTCTTCGTTTTGGTACGCGGGCTTTTCATTGCGGTGGCTTCTCTTGTTGCGGAGCATGGGCTCTAGGCACGTGGGCTTCTATAGTTGTGGCACGCAGGCTCAGTAGTTGTGGCGCACGAGCTTAGTTGCTCCGTGGTACGTGGGATCTTCCCAGACCAGGGCTCGAACCCATGTCCCCTGCATTGCCAGGCAGATTCTTAACCACTGTGCCACCAGGGAAGCCCAAGATAGTTTTATAATAAAAATGTAGAGGCTTCTCTAGGAATCCATTTTTCAGAGCTTTGCCATCCATCAGCTGTTGGTGTCACTGAAATTCTCAGTGAGTATCAAGGGACTTCCTTACCCCCATGGAGTCCTTGCCACCTTGGAACAGCCAGGAACACAGGCAATGACATAACAAATTTGGTTATTAATCTATTTTGATCGAGCTCTTAGCTAAATGATAAGTAAATGATGGTTTAGGAAAAAATTAAAATTTAGTGGAAACACCTAATTTTGGATGACTTTGGGTCTGAATAAAGGGTTGGGCGGGGCATTAATTAGTCTTACTTGGAATCCAGAATCTTTAACCACTCACCAGGGTGGTGAAATGCTTCTTTTTGCTTTCTCTGATATAGTGACATTCGAGGAGAGACCTGAAGAAAGTAAGGATGGAGCTTGGCAGATGTCTTGGGAAAGGGCACACCAGGCAGAGGGACCAGGAGGTGCTAAGGCCCTGAGGTTGGAATGTCCTTGATGTGGTCAGGGAATCCAAGAGCAATGCGGCTGAAGAGGAAAGGCCAATGGGAGGAGTGCTAGGAAATGAGTTGGATGGAGCCTTGGGCCACATCATGCAGGGCTTCGTAGGCCATGGTAAGGACTGCTGCGAGGATTACTTGGGTTGATTCACATAAACTGCTCAGGACGGGCCTGGCACATAGTCACCGCTCAGTGAAATTACTGTCATCATCTTCATCATGATCTGTCTGTGACTTGTCCTGCTTAGCTTTATATTCCTTGAATTGACATAAGCCTTGGTATATAGTACACACTCAGTACTTGTTTGTTGAATTAAACATATACATTCTTAGTTCTTTCATTGTTGTGTGTGTGGGTTTTGTTTTGTTTTAGAGAGCAGCAAACTCTGAAACCCCTGTCTGCACCCGTTTCAGAGGTGAATAAGCTTTAACTGATCTCTTCTTGTGCCCAGTCCAGCCTAGTTGTGCCAGGGGCTTGTGATGTGGTCTACCACAGACTTGCCCTTGTTTCTGTACAGGACTGCCACCACTCTTTATATTGTGTAGTCAGAATAATGACATTCTGTACCCCTTAAAAGAATTATTTTGTGATACTCTCGTAGCCTGACTCCTGGGGTCTGACACAGGATCTCTTCATGTTATTTTCCATTAAAAATTTAGTTGGTCATTTTCAAATTCACCTTTATCAAACATTGTCTCTGATCTCTGCTCAGAAGATGTGCCCAGGTTGCCAGTTTCTTTCTGCAAAGAGAAAGACAGTCACAAGTGCTTCAAGAACTATTAAACATCATATACTGTACACACGTGAGTAGAAGGTGGCTCCCAATATAAGTTGATCTCATATTTTGGGCCGTTTTGAATATATAAACTTTTAAAAAATATTTACTTATTTATTTGGTTGCGCTGGGTCTTAGCTGCGGCAGGTGGCTCCTTAGTTGCGGTAGTCGGGCTCCTTAGTTGCAGTTTGCAAGCTCCTTAGTTGTGGCATGCGAACTCTTAGTTGTGGCATGCATGTGGGATCTAGTTCCCTGACCAGGTATCGAACCCAGGCCCCCTGCATTGGAAGTGCAAAGTCTTAACCACTGCGCCACCAGGGAAGTCCCTGAATATATAAACTTTTAAGCCATTTTTTTTTTTGCCAACTTGAATATATAAACTTTGGGGATATAATTAAAACAGACAATCTGCCTACTTATAATTTATTAATTTAGATACACATACATATTTAAAACTATATGCGTAAAATATTAATTTAGAAATGTTGCTTTTTTCACTTACACATTTCATGAAACAACTTTATTCAGATTCTTCATGGGCAACTTTGACATTAGTGTTGTTTTCTTCATAGAGCCATCTTTTAATTCCTCAAATACAGTTTTCAGAGCATATCATCTTCTGTCAGTTGTAAAATTCAAGACTGATTCTGTCATTGTAAATTTTATTACAAGCCATGGGTACCTGTTTATTTAATATAGTTTTTTCCCCTAGTCTTTTCAAAGATATATATTTGTGATCTTATAATCATTTAAAGTATGTTTTAAAAATCTTGTTCAAAATGAAATCAACCCCCTTACACTCATTAGAGTGGCTGCTATCAAAAAACAAAAACAAAGACAAGCCATAACATAACAAATGTTGTGGAAGACATGGAGAAACTGGAGCCCTTGTGCACTGCTGGTAGGAATACAGAATGGTACAGATGATGTGGAAAACAGCATGGCAGTTCCTCAAAAAGTTGAAGATAAAATTACCATATGATTTAGCAATCCCATTCCTGGGTATATACACAAAAGCACTGAAAGCAGGATCACAAAGAGAAGTTTGTACAACCCATGTTCATAGCAGCATTATTCACAATAGCCAAAAGGTAGAAGCAACCCAAATATCCACGGATGGATAAATGGATAAACAAATGTGGTATATACATACAATGGAATATTATTGTGTCTTAAAAAGGAAGGAAATTCTAACATATGCTATAATGAATGAACCTTGAGGACATTATGCTAAGTGAAATAGACCAGTCACCAAAGGACAAATACTGTATGATTCCACTTACATGAGGTACTTAGAATAGTCAAATTCATAGAGACTGTAAGAATGGTGGTTGCCAGAGGCTGGAGAAAGGGGGGAATGAGAAGTTATGGTTTAAATGATTACAGGGTTTCAGGGGTTTTTTAATTAATTAATTAATTGATTGATTAATATTTATTTTTGGCTGTGTTGGGTCTTTGCTGCTGCGCCCGGGCTTTCTCTAGTTGCGGCTAGTGGGGGCTACTCTTCGTTGCAGTGCACGGGCTTCTCACTGCCGTGGTTTCTCTTGTTGTGGAGCACAGTCTCTAGGGGCGTGGGTTTCAGTAGTTGTGGCACGCAGGCTCAGTAGTCGTGGCTCGCAGGCTCTAGAGCACAGGTTCAGTAGTTGTGGCGCACGGGGTTAGTTGCTCCGCGGCATGTGGGTTCTTCCCAGACCAGGGCTCGAACCCACGTCCCCTGCCTTGGCAGGCGGATTCTTAAGCACTGCGCCACCAGGGAAGTCCCAGGGTTTCAGTTTTACAAGACAAAAATTGTTCTGGAGATGGATGGTGGTGATGGTTGCACAGCAACGTGAATGTGTTTAATACCACTGAACTGTACACTTAAAATGGTTAAGATGCTAAATTTTATGTTATCTATATTTCACCACAATTAAATAAAAATGAAATAAAATGAAACAAAATGAAATTGAACATTTACAACTGTGGGATCAACCTCTTTGGAATAATTACTAGATCTGTGTTAACATGTTTTTTATTTAAAAAAAATACTGATTCTACCACGTAACTATGAGAAACACCCAAAGTAGGCATTGGTTGAGGTCAGTTCAGGTGAATGTGTTTTTCTCTCAAAACATTTCGTTGTTCAAAATAAAGTAATTAAAGAGCTCCCTATAAATTGAGAGAATTTTCAGGGATTTCAATAAATGCTTTCTTTTTAGAAGAATAATTTTTTTAACAAATAAAAGCACCTCATATTATAATTGGGTCTGTATGGTAAATAGAAAATGTATAGTTGAACCATACAAAATTGCCTCTACTTAACTGTTTTTGATCTATTAAAATGTCAAGTTCATATGTTCAACTAAATCCAGTTATTTATTTTTTGCGGCATCATAAATTAGAAAATGTATTTAAATACAGTACTAGTCTTGGATATTTATTCCATGGTTTAAAATTTAAATTTCCAAAGCCACATTACAAGTAGCTTTTGATTATAAACCATGTATTGCTAAAATCTCCTTGCATAGTCCCTAGAGGAAGCAACTGAAGCTCAAACTTTGTTAATTTATTTAAAATAAAAAGAAATTATAACAGAGTGTATCTGATAGGTAGAATTTCATATCGATTAAAAAGTTGTTTTAAAATATATTTCAGTCTTTGACCAAAGAGTGAAAATTAAAAGACTGACATCACTTTGAACATTAATTCTTTGAAAAGGGCTCGAGCCTGAGGATTTTTCTTTTTTTTTTTCTTTTCTGCCTGTGGCTCAAGGACATAAAGTGGGGAAAATGTGGTGCCAAATGCCCAGTGTATAAAAACCACTCACACCTTCTTTGGTGGATAGAGCACTTCCACGGATGAATAATCACCTCCATTTTGAGTTTATTTTTTATTTCTTTCCAGAAAAAAAAAAAATTGAACCTATAGAAGACATGAAAGAACAGTACTTTACCTAAACTCACCAATTATTCACATTTGTCATATTCTCTCTGTCTATATATATATATATATATATATATATATATATATATATACACACACACACACACACAAACATTTCTATATATGTATATATTCTATGTATGTGTATATAAGCATGCATAGATACATATATAAATATTTCTTTTTTATATATGAACATTTATTTCCTGACCATTTTAAAGTAAGTTGCAGATATCATGACATTTCACCCCTAAATACATCAGTACACCTCCCCTAAGAACAAAGACATTCTCCTATGTAACCAAGACACCATTATCACACAAAAGTAATAAAATATTGTTATAATAATACTATCAAATATATAGTCCATATTCAAGTTTACCCAACTGAATATATACTTTATAAGTCTTTTAAAAAATCTGGGATCCTCTCAAATATCACTCATTACATTTAGTGGTCATGTCTCTCCAGTCAGCTTTAATCTAGAACAGTCCCCCATCCCCACCTTGAATTTATTTTTTTCTTTCATGGCAATGACATTGTGAGAGTCTAGGCCAACATTTTGGACTTGGCCTGCTAATAGATCCAGGTGAAATGTTTTAGTAAGAATATTACATAGGTGAGAATGTCTTCCTTGGCATCACATCAGGAGGCTCTTAATGGCAGTTTGATGTTAAGTTTGATCACTTGTTTAAGGTGTTTTGTGTTGATTCTTATCAATTTTAGTTTTTGAAAGTGCTTTTTTGTCCTTTTGCACAAAATCTGTGAAGTCTGTGGCATCTGATTACATAGAAAAATCTTAAGTCTTGAGTATCTATAGATCTCATATGCCAAACTGTTATTAGCTGTGTCAAACAGGCTTGTTTTATTTACTTTTCAACGAATGAATGATGAATTACTGATTTACTGACTTAGTAATATGTGACTCTCCTAAAGGTTGAAAGCTGCTTGAAGGAGACTATAAAAAATAAAATGCTTGTCCCAACTCTGGCAAGGTGAAAGAATGCTTGGAGATCTCTCTATGTCTCTGTCTCTCTCTTTCTGATTCCTTCTTATTAAGACCATCTCATTCTATTTACCCATAGGCTGCTTTAGAGTCAACTTATTCTGTAAAGAATAGACATATAGAAGAAAGAACTTGTAGAGAAACATTTAAACTGAAATCTTTTTTCACCATATTTTTTAGCTGGTGAATATTTTGTATCTTTGACAGAATTTTCTGTCCACTTTCCAAGAACTTTGTCAGAATAACTTTTTTTTGCCAGTATAAGCCCCTGGAGCAATCCACCATCCATTGCTTTGTGCTCTGGGGAACAGCTGACCTTGGTTAGAAATTAATTTATTACTTCCTGTTTCCTTTACATTTCCCACTTCTCTCCCCATCTCCTGCTCCAGTAATGACACATAAAGTTAATGAGCACTGGTAATTAAAAGGGCCATTTTAGAACAAGGGAGTTGGGTATTGAATGCCCTTGATCTAAACTTTACTTGGAGAAAGGATAGCTGAATAATTAGAAAATGGGATTCTAAATCAGAAGCTGAGGGTGTCTTTTCTGCCAATAATTTATGTAGCTTTGGCTGGATATCTTTACTTCTTTATTTTTCACTTTGTCCATCAGCTGAATAGGACTTATAATAATTCCTTATTAAGCGTTTTTGAGTGTCCAGATAAAAGCCTCAATATAGTAGCAACATAACTTCCAATTTAAAAATAACCGGACAGTGTGACTATTTTTACTAATTGTAAAATACAATACATGTTCCCTAGCTCACTTTTATACTTTTACCTACTTAAATAAAAAAGTCACAACTTAAATCTTTTTCATTAAATAGCTTAAAATAACAAGAAGAATTTAAAATACTTTATTTCTAATTTCTTACATAATGTTCAATTTTATCTTCAGAAATTTTTAAAGTTAAAAGTAACGTCCCATTCTACAAGTAGTCAATTAAAGGGATATTAGAAAATGTAGGTAATCAAGAGGAAAAACAAATCAGAATCCATCACCACCAAGACAGGACCATTGTTAATACCTTATGTCCTTCCAGAAGGGTCATGTAGACAGTATCCTTTTATAACCTTTTTTTTTTTTTTTTTGCATTTTAAAATCTATTTTGAAATAGTCTTTCTGGTTCATCCAAAGTAATTGTAGCAGATGCTATGATGTACCACCCAGATCCCCTTCAGGACCAGAAGACTTATTTACCCAGCTGTTGGCTTCTGGCAGACAGCCCTTAGCCCTCAGCTCTCTTTAGAACTCTTGGATGAAGGGATTCCCCTTGCCCAAGGGCATACCCCTTTCTATCAGCTGCTGGCTTCCAGTGACTGGAGGATGCAGGGGTGTAAAGGCCAGGCTCCCATGCCCTGACTCTAGGCAATTCTGAATGGCTATTTCAGCTTCATATTTCCCTGTGGGGTAGGTTGAGGCCTTCAGTTGGGACTACATCACAGCCCCACTTTTCTCTTCAGCCCTGCCCAGCCCATCACTTTCCTTCCGGAGACCCAATCCCAAGAGTACTCCCTTATCAACCTCTCATGTGCTAATTTCTGTCTCAGAGTTTTCTTTATAGGGAGGCTGGTCTATAACAGTTGGTACTGGAAGTGGTCTGAGAAGGCTGACACTGAGGTAGAAATTTGGAGCTGGGTCACTTGCCCCCTAGCTGGCAGTGAGGCCCCCATGAGTGGTGGTGGACAGGGCATAGACAAGCCCTGGCCCAAGGAAGCAGAGCACTGTCAAAGCTTTCCTGATGGGAAACTGGGGGAAGAAACTTCAACAGCTGGTGAGATGTGTCAGGTGTTAATAAATATGAAAGAAATAACGTAAGGCCAGCAGAATTGGGTAGCTATTGCCAAGCTCAACTGACACTTCTTGGAAAAAAAACAGTAAAAGGCTGAGAGTGATTATTTGACAAGTAAATTGGTAAGAGTGAAAGCCAGAAGGCTTCCTTGATTGCTGATTAAGTACTCTAGTCTTCTAAAGTCAGAAGCTACAGAAAGCTAAGGACCCAGACCAGGACTTAATCATAAAATTCACAGAGCTCTAAAGAAAGTTTAATTCTCAACTGAGGCAGGTAGGCTAGGAAAGAATGGGTCCCTGGCACATGGAATGGAGACCTCTGGGTTTCTGAACCCAAAAATCTTGGGTCTCAGATTCCTCTGAAGGCTTTGAACCAGCAGAAAATAGTGTACTCTTCACCCTTTAAGATGAGCCCTGCCTCCTTGATTGAAGATACTTCAGAGGCCTTTCTCCTTCAGGGTTGAAGTTAACATTGATACCCAGAGACCTGAATAAACAGAATTCCTGGCCCAGCTTTGGCTCATCATGTGTCCACTGGGTCCATGGACCCACCCAGTGATCATCTCCCTATCCCAAAAGTCTATTGGGAGAAGATATACTTTGTATGTGGCACAATTCCTATATTGGTTCCTTTGCCTTTGGAATAAGACCTGTCACGGTGCGAAGGCCAAGTGGAAGCTCTAAACCCTGCGACCCGCTCCCTACTCCCAGCCAAAATAATGCATTAAAACCAAAATCACATCCCAGCCAGTCTTTAGGAATTAAACACTAAAGGATGCTGAGTTGGTGGGCCCCATCATCTCTATTTAATTCATCAGCTTGGCCCCTGAAAAAACCAGATGGATGTTGGAGGACGACAGGGAACTACTGCATACTTAAGTGTGTAGTAGCTACAATCGCAGCTGCTGTGCCAGATATGGTATCTTTGCTACAGCAGATTAACAAGGCCTTGAGTACATGATATATGGCCATTGATCTGGCACATATTTTTTTCCATCTCTATAAAGGAAAGATGATCAAAAACAGTTCAAATCCATTTGGAATGGATGACAGTTTACATCTACAATCTTGATCTAGGGCTATATCAACTCTCCTGTTCTCTATCATAATGTAGTCCAAAGGGTCTGAATGGCTGGACATTCTGCAGAGCATCACACTGGTCCACTAGAGTGATGACATCACATCAGTCAGATAAATGAGCAAGAAGTGGCTGGTCTTCTGGTGAGACACATGCCTGCCAGAGGGTGAGAGATAAGCCTTACAAAGACTCAGAGACACCCACATTAGTGAAGTGCTTGAGAATTCCGTGGTCTGGGCATGGGAAGAAATCACTTAATCCCTTCCAAACTGAAGGAAAAATTATTGCATCTTGTATCTCCTACCACAAAGAAGAAAGCATAGCACTTCATAAACCTCTTTGAGTTCTGGAGGGAGCATATTCCATACCTGCAAACACTGCTCTGATCCATATTTCAGATGACACAAAAAGCCATTGGCTTTGAGTTAGAAATTAAGAAAGAGTTCTGTCGTGGGTCCAGGCTGTGGGGCAAGCAGCCCTGCTACTTATGCCCTACCATCCAGCAGACCCTGTGGTTGTAGAGATGTCATGGTGGGAGAGGACACCCTGGGGAGTTTATGATAGGCCCCAGTGGAAGAATCACTACACTGGCCCCCGGGTTCCTGGAGCAGGAGTGGAGAATGCCATCTGCAGTGGAGAATTACACATCTTTTGAAAACAGTTCCCAGCCTTGTGCCCTAGTAGAGATGGTCTGCTTGACTATAGGACACCGAGTGACCAGGCCACCAGAACCACTCATCTTGAGCTGGTCCTGTCAGACCACCAAGTCATACCGTCTGATGGGCCCAGCATGAATCATCACACAATGCATGCAGCACATCAGGAT
The DNA here is from genome assembly GCF_025265405.1 of Mesoplodon densirostris. Lineage (NCBI taxonomy): Eukaryota > Metazoa > Chordata > Mammalia > Artiodactyla > Ziphiidae > Mesoplodon > Mesoplodon densirostris. The sequence goes on from NC_082661.1 coordinate 75,634,336, forward strand.
CAAGCCTGAGTAAGGCTGGAGAGTATGAGAAAGCTGCACAAGTGGGCTGGGCCCCATGTTGCCCACCACTGTTCTGCTCCCTCAGCTCACATGTGTGGCCCTCTGGGGATCCTTTATGACCAACTGACTGAGGAGGGAAAAGCCCTCTTTGGTTCATGGATGGGTCAGCCTGGCATGTGTGTGCAAACTGAAAAGGGACAACAGCTGCACTACCACCCCTGTGGGGAGGGCAGAAGGTTCTCCCTATAGCACCCACTTTGTGTGGAAAGAGGGTAGCCTGAGGTGAGGATATACAGACTCAGAGACAGTGGCAAATAGCTTAGCCAGCCAGTTAGGAACCTAGAAGGAGAAAGATTGGAAGATCTTCCAAGGTGTAGAGGCAGGTAGATGAACATGGATTGAGCCACCCGATAAGATGGGTTTCATATCGCATGTTAATGAATGCCCAGCAGAAAGCACTGACCATACAAGAGGAACTAAGCAACCAAGTAGGCAGAACTGGACCAGTTGACACCAGCCTGCATCTGTCATCACCCTGGTGCTGGCGCAATGAATGTGTGAACACGGTAGCCATGGAGGCTGAGAGTGGAAAAGAAGAGTAGGCAAGCAAGAACAAGGCTCTGTGGAGAGAAGGCTGGGAGAGTAAAGGTTCCCTGACCAAGAAAGTAGCCGTAGAGAGATGTTAGAACTGAAATATCTACTGCACTGAACTGAAATTTTTGAAGTGTTTTGCTGTGGACCTGGGTTAGGGTTAGGGTTAGGGATCCCTACACAATCTCACCAACCAAAGACAATATAGCCTCCAAGCTGTCTGTAACAGAGACCAATTCTGAATCTCAGATAGACCACTGGCTACCTCTGGCAAATTAACCCCTTGCCCCTTCTACCCTGGAAAGGGCAACGTTTGTCTTGACTAGAAGAGACACATGTTTGGAATACGGATTTGCCCTCAGGACCTCAGCTACTAGAGTATCCTGAAAGCTTACAATGTGTTTGATCCACCTCTACAGGATCCCAAATAACATCACATCAGCCCCAGCAGCCAACTTTCCAGACCCATGGGATCCACAGTCCTATTACAAATTGCACCACCCAGAAGTTGCCAGCCTGGCAGAATGATGGAACAAGTTGAACTCACAGCTAAAGCGTCAGCTTGGTGGTGCTTGCGAGGACGGGGACCATCCTTGAGAATGCAGTGCTCAACTTTAAATCAACAAACTTAACTGATGAGTGTCTCCATAGGTAGAACACATGAATCTAGGAACCAACGGGTGGGAGTAAGAGTGGTCCTGCTACCATCACTCCCAGTTACACACTGGGAATTTTGTGCTTCCTGTCCTCTCAGCTCTGAGCTGTTCAAGTAGTATAGAGATCCTGATTCCCCAAAGAGGAGCCCTTCTGGCCAGAGGACACATTGCCCTGTGGTGTAGCCGATTCTATGCTCAGTGAAACTTCCCTGGAGCACCGTAATAAAACAGCCATAACTTCTACACTTGAGTCAATCTCTATCTTCCTTCCTTCTTTACTCTGCCTGGCACTTATCACCGTCTGAATTATATTGCTTATTTATTTGTTTACTTGAATATCATCTTTCTCCTCCACCCAAATGTAAATTCCAGGAGGGCAGAGATATTTACTTGTTCTCAGTTAGTCATCAGTGCCTAGAACAGTGCTAGCCACATTGAAGGCACTCAATAAATATTTGCCAAATGAATAAATAACTCTACAATGTAATTTTTTGTGGGTGGGTAGTATTCAACTGTAAGTATTCATCATCATTTATTTAACCAATCACTTATTGCTGGGCAGTTCATTTTCTTCACATTATTTCTGCGATAAAATAACGGCAGGCAAAAGTCTTCATGTGTATCATCTATTATTTCCATATGATGAAGTCCAAGCAGTACAGTTTGCTGGCACATAGGTATGACTTTTAGTTTTCCAGGCTTTTGATATGTGATACCTCATGGATTTGTTTGAAAACTATTATTATGTATACAATTCAGATTTAGCGCTCCTCTTGTCAAACAGGCTGTCTTGACTCCGCATAAAACCGAATTCTGACCTGGCTCCTTTCAACATTTTATATAAGAAATCCAACCATATTCAGAATGCTAAAATTTATTTTTCATTACTTTTGCAGAAGACTGCATAGGGATCTCTAACCCTAATTCTAACTCAACCCCATAGCAACACTTCATAAACCCCAAGTAGATGTTTCAGTCCTCCATTTCATCTCAGGCTGCTCTCTTGGCTGGGGAACATTTTTTGCCACAGCCCACTTTTCCTAAAGCCAAATCCTTGCCTACTCCTTCCCCCTTCCTCCTTCATGCATTTTCTCCCCAAAAACTTAAATTCCTCCCCCCACTTTATCAAGTAGAGAACTGTCCACTTTCTCATGAAACTAGGACCCCATGTAGAGATGTAGGAGTTTGCTTTTAGCTTGTACTGCCTTCTCTAAGGCACCAGTTTGTGTCTCTTCCTACAGAGAAATTCTCAGACTCTAATGCATAAAAGAAAACACTCCTTCTTGTTTTTCTTTCCCTTAAGTTACTCCCTCAGAACATGGAAGGCCAAATCCTAACATTCTCTCTCTATTTGTATTGTGCAATTGCACTTGGAGTTGTGTGTTACCTGTTTGACACTTGGGCTTCCTCCAAAACTCTTTTGTTCCTCTCCTCCTCCCACGGTTTATTTGTCTCCCTCCTTTTTGTCTCAGGTTCTAAGCTCCAGAGGCCGAAAGAGTTGGATCAATGTCCCATTTCCATCGCTTACTGTGTGAATTTAAACATGAAACTCTACTTTTCTGGGTCATCATTTCCTCATCTGTAACATACCACCTGCTGCTATGAAGAATAAACCAAATAAGACAAAAGTGAAAGAGCGGCATGGACATATATACACTACCAAACATAAGGTAGATAGCTAGTGGGAAGCAGCCGCATAGCACAGGGAGATCAGCTCGGTTCTTTGTGACTGCCTGGAGGGGTGGGATAGGGAGGGTGGGAGGGAGACGCAAAAGGGAGGGGATATGGGAACATATGTATATGTATAACTGATTAAATTTGTAAAATAAAAAAAAAGAAAAAAAAAAAGAAAAAAAAACCAAATAAGACATAAATTAGCACAGTGGCCTGAGGAAATACTCAACAAATGTTAACTGTTATTACTTCTCTCTTCAATTTGGCATGTCTATTTTTTATAAAGCTTCTTGGGCATTCGTTGTCTTATTTCCCTTTATCCTTTCCATTCCATCCCTAACTTCTTCCTCCTTCACCTTCTTCTGTAGGAACCTTTGTTAAGGTTATGTCGTCTGCAAACTGCCCACCCTGTCTTCACTTCTCAATAGTTACTTTCTTCCTCCTGTCTTTTCATTACACTCTCTTGTTTATCTTCAGGTTTTGGAAATATTTTCCTTTGCCTTTCCCTCTATCACAGCCTGAACTATATCTCTGTTACTTTTCTCTGTTGTTTATTCTAAAATTCCTACCCACCACCTCCTTCTTTGCTTCCAGTCTCCTATGACTTCCCTCCAGGTCTTTGGGCACTTTTTCTGTTTCTTTCCTTCTTCTTACTTGTCCTTCTCATCTGGCTCGATAATGCTATTCTCTTATGCCTACATATTCCCTTTATCTTCATAGAGATCACATCTAATTCTCTCTTTATAGCGAGCAATGGCATTCATTCACTCATTCATTCATTGAGTGAATATTATTGAGAGACTACTATCTTTAAGGTGCTAGGTTGGGTCTTTGGAAGACAGAAATTAAAGACACAGCCCCTGCCTTTAAAGAGCTCAAAGTCTAGTAGGGAAAGAGATGAATAAAGTAATCCTATTTGGGTGACAGGTCTAGGAAGGGGGCAATGCAGGGTGAACTGAGAGGGCAATTAGTGGAAACCGAGGTGGAAGGAAGAGGTATAAAGGAAAGCCTTCCACAGCTGTTGACATCAGAGTTGTTTTGAAGCATGAATAGGAATAAGTCAGGAGAAGTGGGGTGTGAATACGTTAGAGGGAGTGCAGATTCTAGGTAAGGGGCCAATATTTGCCTTTGCATTGAGTCAAATCCTTCACTGCTGAGTCATTTGACTATTCGGTGCAATCAGATGATTCTTAGCTCATAGCTACAGGATGTCTTTTTTTGACTGCATTCCTCCTCAACTATAGCCTTTCTTGGCCAGTGAATGAAAAGAACTTCTGGTTTGGTAATCCTATGTTCTTTTTTGATAGAGCCCTATTTCATTTTATCTCTCCCCTTCTCCACACCAAATCTAAATGAGCATATAAATTTTTAACCTACTGTTTCATTCACGAAGACAGTAAAAATATTGTTTGCATTGGTCTGCTAACTAGGATTACCACACAGTTCTGGCATCTTTTCTTCTGATATGCTTTTGTAAACTTTGCAAAGAAGTCCTCACTTCTAGTAGTTTTCATTAATGAAAATAAATACCCCATGGGCTTATTCAAATGAATTGATAATTGGGCTCTCATCTTATGGTCTTATAATGAAAGTTTCATAAGTTTCTTAATACAACTGTATTCAGAGGGGTCCTATCTTCACAGCATCCAAATGTTGTTGGTCCTCCTCATTCTTTTCCTCCTTCTTCATTTGCCCTCATCGTGGCACAACAGAAGCTTGGAGCTCAGTAAATAACAAGGTGATCCAGAGCACATGGCTCTGAGGTGGACTGAAATGGAAGAGGCATGGCAGCTGTGGTGAGATAGGCCCTTGATATAGACCCAGCCAAAGGCACCCTGAGGAATGCTAGTGACAAAGGCAGAGTGTTTGGTGTTCAGAGGACAGTGATGGGTGATGGTAAGCCATCCAGGCAGGTGGGAAATCCGCCTGGAATTTTTACTGTCTTCGCATCACAATTATACATTAATTGAAGAAGATTTGAAATATCTTTAACATTAAGTCAGCAACCACGAATGTAGTATGTGTCTCCATTTATTCAGTCTAATTATATTTTTTAATAGAACTTAAATATTCTTCCATAGCGATGTCTTGTACATTCATTGTAAAGTTGACCCCCAGATACATTACAGTTCTGCTACTATTGTGAATGATACTTTATTTTCTCCTTTGGTATTGCTGGTATAGAACACTATGGATTTTTGTAAGTCGATCTTGTGTTAAGGCAAATTTGCTAAACTCTCACTAATTTTAATAGTTTGGTAGTGCTGTTGGATTTTCTACATAGATGATTATGTTGTCAGCAATGAATGATGATTTTTTTAAATTAATTTTTATTGGAGTATAGTTGCTTTACAGGAATGATGACTTAATATATTTTATTCGAATGCTTGCATATCAGTTATCAATTGCTTCAAATAAATCATCCCAAAACTTAGCAGTTAAAGACAACAGACATTTATTATCATACAGTCTCTGAGGTCAGTAATCCAGGAATAGGACCTGGTATCAGAAATCACACAGCATTACCTCATCTTATTCTATTTGTTAGAAACAATTCACTAAGTCCAGCCCAAGCTCAAGGGGAGAGAAATTAGGTTCCACTTGTAGAAGATACTGTTAGAATTTATAGACATATTTAAACCACCACATCTTACAATGTTTTTTTCTTCTTGTCTTCTATTTTAATTTTTATTGATGAGGGCATCCAGTAACAGGTTAAATAGTGGCAGAGATCATGATAACTTTGTTTTGTTCAAGACCTTAAAGGAACTGATAGTTTATAAGGTTTCTCCATCAACTATCACATTGACCTTAGTCTTTTGGTATAAGGTCTATCAGGTTCAAGGAGTTCCCTTCTATTCCTGGCTACTGAGACTATTATTATTTTATCGTAACTAAATGTTAAAGTTTATGAAATACCTTTTGCATTCACAGATTTTCTTTTCCTAGCTTTTCCTCTGTTTTCTCTTTTAAGATAGGTTTTCTGATATTATACCATTGTTACATTCCTGGAATAAACTGCACTGGGTTTGTTTTTTAACACGTGATTAGATTCACTTAGATAGTAATTTATATAGGATTTTCCCATCTGTATTCATAGGTTAGATAGGCCTGTACTTTTTTCCTGTGCTGTCCATACTGGTTTTAGAATCAATGTTTTGTTAGCTCTTAAAATGAGTTGGGCAGCTTTCCTCCTTTGTCTGTTCTTCAACTTGGAAGTTTTGCATCACGCCTGTGTTGGAGGCTGGACTTTTTCTTTCCAGAAGCCCATCTATCTACTTTTACCTGGTCTACTTTCTCTGGCCCCTGACTTACTGCCTCATTTCCAGTTCATGGTTTCTGCCTTCTTTCCTGGCTCTGTTTTGCTTATACAGGCATGGTTTAAAGATACTGCAGGTTCAGTTCCAGACCACCAAAATACAGCAAATATAGCAATAAAGTGAGTCACATGAATTTTTTGGTTTCCTGGTACCTATAAAAGTTATATTTACACTAAACTGTAGTCTATTAAGTGTGAAATAGCATCATGTCTAAAAAATGGTACAGACCTTAATTTAAAAATACTTTATTGCTAAAATTGCAAGCCATCATCTGACAACACAGGGTTGCCACAAACATGCAATTTGTTAAAAAAAATAAAAAGGCAATATTTGCAAAGTGCAATAAAGCAAAGTTCAGTAAAACAAAGTATGCTTGTATATAGCAGGGGGTCAAAACTTACACAGTTTGGGTCAGTGTGCAATTAAGTAACTGCTTTATTTTGCATAACTGACTCAGGCTTCCTCACTGAACCCTTCATTGTCAATGACAGAGGCAGGGAAGGGTGATATGAAGGCATGTGGTTGTACTAAAATTTGCCAAATTTAAAAGAGTATCTTTGTATCTTATAGTTTAATATAATGTCATTTTGAAGAAATATTCTCCCTCTCCCTCTTAGGTTCCAAGATGACTTCTTGGATCCAAGGGAAACTTGCTTGCTTTCATGGTGATGAGGTGAAGGGAAGCTGGTGCCTTATCTGCATGTGCATTTCCTTGACAGTGGACATAGCTGAAGAGGCACCAAAGACCAGAGAACAGCAAACACACCTGAACTTACACAGTCAGTTCCTCTAGTCACTGCAAAGATACACAACATACCCAGGTGCCCTCCTGGGGGAGTAGGCCAGGGGACTGAGGAACTTTTAAAAGAAGCTGAAGGGCCCTGGTAGGAAGTTTGTACGTTGAACTTGACTGAATATTTATCCAAAGAAAATAAACTAAGCTGAATGAATTTTTTTTTTAAACTGAGAGACACTGAACTTACTTTAATTAGGAGGGTTTTTTTTTTTTTTTTTTTTGTGGTACGTGGGCCTCTCACTGTTGTGGCCTCTCCTGTTGCGGAGCACAGACTCCGGACGCGCAGGCTCAGCGGCCATGGCTCACGGGCCCAGCCGCTCCGCGGCATGTGGGATCTTCCCGGACCAGGGCACAAACCCGTGTCCCCTGCATCGGCAGGTGGGCTCTCAACCACTGCGCCACCAGGGAAGCCCTAATTAGGAGGTTTTGATTTATGTGGAATTAACTCCAAGGTATACTATTATGTGAAAAAAGCGAAATACAGAAGAAGTATGCATAACATGCTGCTGTTTGTTTTAAAAAAAATCATATACACGTTTGTGTTTCTACCTCTGGACCCTCCAAGGAAACAAAGTGGGTGAAAGGGACAAGTTCCTTCCCACCCAAAGTCTGCTCTCTGGGAAGGGTTTGCATGGGTGCGGGTGTTCCCTTCATGGCAATTTTGGGTCCCTGAGAAGTAGACCCTTAAGAGAGCCTATCTCCTCTGAAAAGTTACGTATCATTTGTGTAGAATTTAAATTTTTATTTTACAACTGCTCCTTGCAGTCCCATAATCATTCATCCAATTCCCCTGGCAACTTGGAACATTGTTTATCTTGGCCTCTCAGGAATCTGCTTTCAAACCAGGAAACCCAAAGCCAGGTGGGTGAGGGCTACAGAAGCAGTGGGTCTTTCCCTGTGGCAGGCAGGCCCCAGATGGCCATGAGCCTGCCTCATAGCACCCATATCCTGCGGAACCCCCTTCCCTGGTGTGTCACTCCTGTGATTAGGTCACACATTAGTGTGATGTGTATCTTGCTACAGACCCTGCCCCTTGCTGGTTTTCACAGAATAAGCTGCCACGGTGGGGTGGGGGGGGCCCACGTGGCAAACAGCCGCCAAAGCACTGAGTCCCTCAGCCAACACCCTGGAGATCTGACTCCTGCCAACGACCACAAGAGCTTGGACGTGAACCTGCCCCAGACAAGCCTCCTGATGAGACAGCATCCCCAGCACCTCCACCTGAAGCTGAAACCCACCTGTGGTGCCTGGACTTCTGATCCACAGAAATGTGAGGTAGTAAACTTGTGCTGTTTGAGGCTAAGTTGGATTTGTTTTCCTTACTACCCAGTGATATGTGGCTTGAAAACAAGATCAGTTACAGAAACATAAAGAATGGTCCAATGTTTACACATCTAAGTGTAGTGGCTACAAATCTGACCCCACTACATTTGGACTAACAGATCTTGGCTTCCTCATCTTGGAACCTCATCCACTGACAGACTTCATGTCACCTGATCTCCCCTAATCCTATCCCCTTCCTTGTTCTGACCGAGAGAAGTGGGTACTGGATAGAAAGCTGTGGACGAGTTCCGGCCGTACTGCTAGCTCACTGTGTGACTGCTCTGCCTCTTAATTTTCTGACCCGTAAAATGGGAAGACTAAAATCAATGAACCTTAAAGTCTTCCCAGCTTTATGGATTTTTTTTTCTTTTCACAACCTTGCCCGAATCCCAGTGCCTTCTTCTTCTCAGCAGGGCGTATGTAACCTGAGGGGACATTCAGACTTTCCAAATCAATTTTCCCACTTTATTTGCCCCCTTCATTGATTTCTCTGCCAACTTGACTTAGGAACAGGTCATGCTGACTGCAGAGTGGCCGCAGTGGTTAGAGTTGGTTCGAGTTTGTAGCTGCTCCTTATGGCATGTGACATACTGCATCTCTCACCCACCTCTTTTTCCCGCTTCCTTGTGAAAAATCCTATTGGCATTTCATACCCTTCAAGTTCTACATTGTACAGCCTGTGTGACTCTAAATGCTGGTTTTAAAAATCAAAAGCACCAAAGCAGAGAGTCTGTTTGGATCAGGAAGGCAATAGTGCACTTTCCTGATAACACTGTTTCCCCAACAAAACGTAAGTCTGAACAAATGAATCTACAGAATCACTAGTGCTGGGGTGAATTCTTTTTTCTTTTTTGGTGCCTGGTAGGGTTATTTCCCATCTTCCAAAGCTGGAGCCCTAATGAGCTCCAGGGGGACAGAAGTCTGTCAATCACAGGGTACTTTTCAAGTATAGTCATCTCTGCCCCATCAGAGAACCACAAGGCATGAAATAATTAGAAAGCCCAAAGTAACTGCTCTGTTTTACAAGAGCAAAATCCGTATGCGGATCATTTACATAAACCTGTCCCTTCCCATTACAGTTCTAATGTAGGCTGGGCAATCATCGCAGGCCTGCTGGGGGAGGGGAGGTCAAGGTAAGCCGGGCCTCCATATTGGTAGCACAAGGTACGCGTATGCTGCGCCTGCCTCTGCCTTCGCCTTTACCGACTACTGAATTAACGTAAAGTATCTTTTCTTTTCCATTAGGTAAGAACTATTCCTGCTGCTATGGCAGCAGACCCTGTGCTTAAGAGAAGAAAAAAAAGCTTTTGCATCAAGCTATTGTTAGGGGAGAATTCGCTTTGAGGAGCTTTTCAAAGCTGATCCTATTGGGGAAAGAATCATGTTAAATATTTGCTATGAAATATTTATAAGAACAGCACAAGAGCAATTGACAAAGTTGCCTGGGAAAATAAGCATTTCTCCTCATTTGGAAATTTGGGGGGTAGGGGTTTAAATGCTCTAGGGAGAATTTATCTAAGTACAAATACGTGTGTGATGTTTTGCTCACAAATGTGCGTGTGCACGCATGCACACTCACACACATGGTTGAACGGGTTGATAGGATTTAGGCCAATCTGCATCTGAATGCAGTTTCCCAAATACGGCAGCAATAAGAGGTCACTGAAGACTGTCTTGATAATTGTGTTTGAAGAAGCACTGTACTGATGCCAGCAGAGCAAGATGCCCTGGACTTAGCCTGGCGGACACGAGGTACAGCAGCAGCCATCTTATAGGTGCTCTTCTCGTATCCGCACCCAGGAAAGGGACTCTTGGAGGGGATAGATTCCCCTGAACCCTGCACTTCATTCCATCAGCATAATATTAACAATGCTCAAATGAATGCACTGAAGAAAGAAAAATAGATGTGTTTAAAGCCAGAATGTATGCTTTTAGAGGGTGTATTTCCGTGTGGCTTGTGGATTTTTCAAAAATGTTTAGCACCCAAACCTTGCCCACCTGAAGGTGACAAATGATTTATTGACTTTTACATAGTTAAAAGGAGCTCTGCATCAACTATGCATATTTTCAGTATCTGTGGGACTCCTCTCTCTACTGGGAAGAGAGAAATGAAAATATTCGGTCTTAATGCAGTATCTCCAATAAATAAATTACATATTTTAACACTTAGCCTTTGCCACATGAGCCTTGTGACTATTTGATGTCACATTTTATACGACTTTGCAACTAATGTAGTGTAGTATGATTCGTGTAACTGAATAGCTAACTAGGTAATGCATACACTGTTACTTATGCATATTTTAATCTAGAAGTCCTATAGAGAATTTTACTGTAGGCCAATTTTATTAATCAACAAACACATCATAAGATTCTGGCCAAAAGAGCAACTGCTCTGAAATGACCAGTTGCAGCAATCTCTACAGTATACAGCTGTCTGAGAGGTCCACGGCTACCTAGCAGCAAGGCGGAAGATGCACAGGCGTGATAGGGGTCTGAACCACAGCCAGTCTGTTTCTTATCTGAGAGATCACCAAGTGAGAAAGCATTGTGGATGGATTTAAATCAGCTTTTTTTCTCTGTCCCCCTTCCCTTGCACGCAACAAAAGTCTAAATCCCTTTTTAGGCCAGATTGCCCCATTTCCCTGCATGGGCCAGGCAGATTTGAAACATGTTTGTCATTCAGCTTTTCTCCAGGCTAATCAGGAGACACTGGGGTGGTGAGATTTCTGCCTCTCATCTGTGGAGCTTGCCTCTAAAAGCAGCCGCTCGGAGGCCGCTGGACCCACTTGAGAGCTGGGCTGCCTGTCATCTCTGCAGATATAAAAATATTGTTAACCACGAATCTAAGCAGAGGCTTTAACAGGGATTTGAATCTAAAATGTGATACTCCACATAGACTAACTTGATTTGGTCCAACAGAGCCGAACCCCTTATTCTGTTCTAACAAAGTGTGTCACATAATGGAGGAGATTTTGATGGGATTTACGACATCTCTGTTTCAGGCTTGACGCTGAATAGATCTGAATTGTGAATGAATATTGCTGCCTCCAAAGTTGTCATGGGGAGAGGCCTTGGCCAAACTGACTCCTGAGTCAAGGTCTTGTTGACAGGCCAGCTTTCAAGTTTACCGAGGTGTAGAGTGGATCAGGCAGTGGCAGCTGGGCTAGGCAGGTGTGTAGCAGGGGACGGTTCTGTGCAGAGCCTCATACAGTGCAGAGGGTTGCTACACAGTGATTCCCGCACCTCCTATTCTGAGAACCCCAGCGAACTTTTGAACCCGAAAATTCTGAAAAGTAACTATTTGTAAAGACAATGGCCACGAATCATGAGGAGGTGTTATAGAGTGGTGCCCTGGTTTGACTCCTGGCTTCTCCACTCACCGTGGGATCTTGACCAGATTACTTTCTACAACTCAGATTCCTCATGTATAATAAGGGGGTGGTGATAGTATCTTCTCTCTGGAATTGTTGCAAGGAGTACAGGAGATAGTGCATGTTAAGCACTCCATCTAGCCCAGATATAAATGCTTGATCTATAATGTCGTTAGCTATTGCTTGCAGTTCCATGGCAGTTGAGGATGGTTTGCGACCTTCCCTCCACCACGTGCTGGCTCATTCTTAGCTGTTGCTGTTTGTAAAAGCAATGACTGACATTCCTTGTTGTAAACATCAGTGATACAGTGACACCCAATCATACCCAGCCATGGAGAGACCACTTGGGAAAGTCCTATATTTCAGGCATAAGCAAAATTTAGAAAATAATATAATGAACACTCATGGGTGTACCATAGAGCTTTGACAAATTTTAATATTTTGCCATATTTACTCAGATCTTTTAAATAAAACATTAGATTTTTGGTTGAGTTACTTGGTACCTTCCTTGAGCCCTTCTCATTGCTGTTCTGAGATAACCACTATTTTGAATTTGAGCTTTGATTATTACTAGATATGTTTTTAAATTTTATATAGCTACAGCAATAGCTATATATATCCATAAGCAATATATAGTTTTGTTTTATACATTCTGATATTTATACAAGTGGTATAGTGAACACAAAAGTCCACCATTGACTTTTTCATTTAATATTATGTGTTTATATATATTCATATTTATACATGTTATTTGTTATTTTTTTAATTTTTAATTTATTTTGATTTAATTTATTGAAGTATAGTTGATTTACAATATTGTGTTAGCTTCAGGTGTATACCATAGTAATACAGTTGGGCTTTTTTTGCAGATTATATTTCATTATAGGTTATTATAAGATATTGGATGTAATTCCCTCTGCTCTACAGTAAATCCTTGTTGCTTATCTATTTATGTATAGTAGTTTGTAAATGTTAATCCCATACTCACAGTTTGTCCCACCCCCCACCATCCCCCTTTTGTAACCATAAGTTTGTTTTCTATGTCTATAAGTCTCTTCTTGTTTTGTATATAGATTCATTTGTATTGTTTTTATATTCCACAAATAAGTGATATTATATAGTACTTGTCTTTCACTGTCTGACTTATTTCACTTAGCATAATACTCTCTAGGTCCATCCATGTTGCTGCAGATGGTGATATTTCATTCCATTTTATGGCTGGGTAATATTCCACTGTATATATGCTGTGCTTCTATGATCATTGGGGTGCATGTATCTTTTCAAATTAGAGGAGTGTTTTTCCTGGATTGCTGGGTCATATGGTGGCATTATTTTTAGTTTTTTGAAGAGCCTCCATACTGTTTTCCATAGTGGCTGAACAAATTTACATTCCCACCAACAGTGTAGGAGGGTTCCCTTCTCTCCACAACCTCTCCAGCATTTGTTATTTGTAGACTTTTTGATGATAGCCATTCTGACTAGTGTGAGGTGATACCTCATTATGATTTTTTTTAACATCTTTATTGGAGTATAATTACTTTCTATGTTGTGTTAGTTTCTGCTTTATAACAAAGTGAATCAGCTATATATATATACATATATCCCCATATCTTCTCCCTCTTGTGTCTCCCTCCCACCCTCCCTATCCCACACCTCTAGGTGGACACAGAGCACTGAGCTGATCTCCCTGTGCTATGTGGCTTCTTCCCACTAGCTAGCTATTTTATATTTGGTAGTGTATATATGTCCATGCCACACTCTCACTTCATCCCAGCTTACCCTTCCGCCTCCCCGTGTCCTTAAGTCCATTCTCTACGTCTGTGTCTTTATGCCTGTCCTGCCCCTAGGTTCGTCAGAACCATTTTTTTTTTTAGATTCCATATATATGTCTTAGCCTACGATATTTCTTTTCCTCTTTCTGACTTACTTCACTCTGTATTACAGACTCTAGGTCCATCCACCTCACTACAAATAACTCAATTTCATTTCTTTTTATGGCTGAGTAATATTCCACTGTATATATGTGCCACATCTTCTTTATCCATTCATCTGTTGATGGACACTTAGGTTGCTTCCATCTCCTGGCTATTGTAAATAGAGCTGCACTGAACATTGTGGTACATGACTCTTTTTGAATTATGGTTTTCTCAGGGTATATGCCCTGTAGTGGGATTGCTGCATCCTATGGTACTTCTATTTTTAGTTTTTTAAGGAGCCTCCATACTGTTCTCCATAGCGGTTGTATCAACTTACATGCCCACCAACAGTGCAAGAGGGTTCCCTTTTCTCCACACCCTCTCCAGCATTTATTGTTTGTAGATTTTTTGATGATGGCCATTCTGACTGGTGTGAGGTGATACCTCATTGTAGTTGTGATTTGCGTTTCGCTAATGATTAAAGATGTTTCATGTGTTTGTTGGCAGTCTGTATATCTTCTTTGGAGAAATGTCTATTTAGGTCTTCTGCCCATTCTTGGATTGTATTGTTTGTTTTTCTGATATTGAGCTGCATGAGCTGCTTGTATATTTTGGAGATTAATCCTTTGTCAATTGCTTTGTTTGCAAATATTTTCTCCCATTCTGAGGGTTGTCTTTTCATCTTGTTTATGTTTTGTTTTGCTGCACAAAAGCTTTTAAGTTTCATTAGGTCCCATGTGTTTATTTTTGTTTTTATTTCCATTTCTCTAGGAGGTGGGTCCAAAAGGATCTTGCTGTGATTTATGTCATAGAGTGTTCTGCCTATGTTTTCCTCTAAGAGTTTGATAGTTTCTGGCTTTACATTTAGGTCTTTAATCCATTTTGAGCTTATTTTTGTGTATGGTGTTAGGGAATGATCTAATCTCATCCTTTTACATGTCCCTGTCCAGTTTTCCCAGCACCACTTATTGAAGAGGCTGTCCTTTTTCCACTGTACATTCCTGCCTCCTTTATCAAAGATAAGTTGACCATATGTGCGTGGGTTTATCTCTGGGCTTTTTATGCTGTTCCATTGATCTATCTTTCTGTTTTTGTGCCAGTACCACACTGTCTTGATTACTGTAGCTTTGTAGTATAGTCTGAAGTCAGGGGGCCTGATTCCTCCAGCTCCATTTTTCGTTCTCAAGATTGCTTTGGCTATTCGGGGTCTTTTGTTTTTCCAAACAAATTTTGAAATTTTTTGTTCTAGTTCTGTGAAAAATGCCAGTGGTAATTTGATAGGGATTGCATTGAATGTGTAGATTGCTTTGGGTAGTAGTCATTTTCACAATATTGATTCCTCCAATCCAGGAGCATGGTATATCTCTCCATCTATTTGTATCATCTTTAATTTCTTTCATCAGTGTCTTATAATTTTCTGCATACAGGTCTTTTGTCTCCTTAGGTAGGTTTATTCCTAGATATTTTATTCTTTTTGTTGCAGTGGTAAATGGGAGTGTTTTCTTGATTTCATTTTCAGATTTTTCATCATTAGTGTACAGGAATGCCAGAGTTTTCTGTGCATTAATTTTGTATCCTGCTACTTTACCAAATTCATTGATTAGCTCTAGTAGTTTTCTGGTAACATCTTTAGGATTCTCTATGTATAGTATCATGTGATCTGCAAACAGTGTCAGCTTTACTTCTTCTTTTCCAATTTGGATTCCTTTTATTTCCTTTTCTTCTCTGATTGCTGTGGCTAAAACTTCCAAAACTAGGTTGAATAAGAGTGGTGAGAGTGGGCAGCCTTGTCTTGTTCCTGATCTTAGTGGAAATGATTTCAGTTTTTCACCATTGAGGACAATGTTGGCTGTGGGTTTGTCATATATGGCCTTTATTATGTTGAGGAAAGTTCCCTCTATACCTACTTTCTGGAGGGTTTTTATCATAAATGGGTGTTGAATTTTGTCAAAAGCTTTCTCTGCATCTATTGAGATGATCATATGGTTTTTCTCCTTCAATTTGTTAATATGGTATATCACATTGATTGATTTGCATATAGTGAAGAATCCTTGCATTGCTGGAATAAACCCCACTTGATCATGGTGTATGATCCTTTTAATGTGCTGTTGGATTCTGTTTGCTAGTATTTTGTTGGATTTTTGCATCTATGTTCATCAGTGATATTGGCCTGTAGTTTTCTTTCTTTGTGACATCCTTGCCTGGCTTTGGTATCAAGGTGATGGTGGCCTCGTAGAATGAGTTTGGGAGTGTTCCTTCCTCTGAAATTGTTTGGAAGAGTTTGAGAAGGATGGGTGTTAGCTCTTCTCTAAATGTTTGATAGAATTCGCCTGTGAAGCCATCTGGTCCTGGGCTTTTGTTTGTTGGAAGATTTTTAATCACAGTTTTAATTTCAGTGCTTGTGATTGGTCTATTCCTATTTTGTATTTCTTCCTGATTCAGTCTTGGCAGGTTGTGCATTTCTAAGAATTTGTCCATTTCTTCCAGGTTGTCCATTTTATTGGCATAGAGTTGCTTATAGTAATCTCTCATGATCTTTTGTATTTCTGCAGTGTCAGTTGTTACTTCTCCTTTTTCATTTCTAATTCTATTGATTTGAGTCTTCTCCCTTTTTTTTCTTGATGAGTCTGGCTAATGGTTTGTCAATTTTGTTTATCTTCTCAAAGAACTTTTAGTTTTATTGATCTTTGCTATCGTTTCCTTCATTTCTTTTTCATTTATTTCTGATCTGGTCTTTATGATATCTTTCCTTCTGCTAACTTTGGGGTTTTTTGTTCTTCTTTCTCTAATTGCTTTAGGTGCAGGGTCAGGTTGTTTACTCGAGATGTTTCCTGTTTCTTAAGGTGGGATTGTATTACTATAAACTTCCCCCTTAGAACTGCTTTTGCTGCGTCCCATAGGTTTTGGGTCGTCGTTTCTCCATTGTCATTTGCTTCTAGGTATTTTTTTATTTCCTCTTTGATTTCTTCAGTGATCACTTTGTTATTGAGTAGTGTATTGTGTAGCCTCCATGTGTTTGTATTTTTTACAGATCTTTTCCTGTAATTGATGTCTAGTCTCATAGCATTGTGGTTGGAAAAGATACTTGATGCAATTTCAATTTTCTTAAATTTACCGAGGCTTGATTTGTGACCCAAGATATGATCTATCCTGGAAAATGTTCCATGAGCATGTGAGAAGAAAGTGTATTCTGTTGTTTTTGGATGGAATGTCCTATAAATATGAATTAAGTCCATTTTGTTTAATGTATCATGTAAAGCTTGTGTTTCCTTGTTTATTTTCATTGTGGATCTGTCCACTGGTTAAAGTGAGGTGTTAAAGTCCCCTATTATGATTGTATTACTGTTGATTTCCCCTTTTATGGCTGTTAGCATTTGCCTTATGTATTGAGTTGCTCCTATGTTGGGTGCATAAATATTTACAATTGTTATATTTTCTTCTTGGATTGATCCCTTGATCATTATGTAGTGTCCTTCTTTGTCTCTTGTAATAGTCTTTATTTTAAAGTCTATTTTTTCAGTTATGAGAATTGCTATTCCAGCTTTCTTTTGATTTCCATTTCCATGGAATATCTTTTTCCATCCCCTCACTTTCAGTCTGTATGTGTCCCTAGGTCTGAAGTGGTTCTCTTGTAGACAGTGTATATACAGGTCTTGTTTTTGTATCCATTCAGCTAGTCTATGTCTCTTGGTTGGAGCATTTAATCCATTTACATTTAAGGTCGCTATTAATATGTATGTTCCTATTCCCATTTTCTAAATTGTTTTGGGTTTGTTATTGTAGGTCTTTTCCTTCTCTTGTGTTTCCTGCCTAGAGAATTCCTTTAACATTTGTTGTAAAGCTGGTTTGGTGGTGCTGAATTCTCTTAGCTCTTGCTTGTCTGTAAAGGTTTTAATTTCTCCATCAAATCTGAGTGAGATCCTTGCTGGGTAAGTAATCTTGGTTGTAGGTTTTTCCCTTTCATCACTTTAAATATGTCCTTCCACTCCCTTCTGGCTTGCAGAGTTTCTGCTGAAAAATCAACTGTTAACCTTATGCGGATTCCCTTGTATTTGTTGCTTTTCCCTTACTGCTTTTAATATTTTTTCTTTGTACTTAATTTTTCATAGTTTGATTAATATGTGTCTTGGTATATTTCTCCTTGGATTTATCCTGTATGACACTCTCTGTGCTTCCTGGACTTGATTGACTATTTCCTTTCACATGTTAAGGAAGTTTTCAAGTATAATCGCTTCAAATATTTTCTTAGACCCTTTCTTTTTCTCTTCTTCTTCTAGGACCCCTATAATTCGAATGTTGGTGCATTTAATGTTGTCCTAGGTGTCTCTGAGACTGTCATCAATTCTTTTCATTCTTTTTTCTTTATTCTGCTCTGAAGTAGTTATTTCCCCTATTTTATCTTCCAGGTCACTTATCCGTTCTTCTGCCTCAGTTATTCTGCTATTGATTCCTTCTAGAGAATTTTTAATTTTATTTATTGTGTTGTTCATCAGTGTTTGTTTGCTCTTTGGTTCTTCTAGGTCCTTGTTAAACATTTCTTGTATTTTCTCCATTCTATTTCCAAGATTTTGGATCATCTTTACTATCATTACTCTGAATTCTTTTTCAGGTAGACTGCCTATCTCCTCTTTGTTTGTTTGGTCTGGTGGGTTTTTACTTTGCTCCTTCACCTGCTGCATATTTCTGTCTTCTCATTTTGTTTAACTTACTTTGTTTTTAGTCTCCTTTTCGCTGGTTGCAGGTTCGTAATTCCCATTGTTTTGGTGTCTGCCCCCAGTGGGTGAGGTTTGTTTAGTGGCTTGTGTAGGCTTCCTGGTGGAGGGGACTGGTGCCTGTGTTCTGGTGGGTGGGGCTGGATCTTGTCTTTCTGGTGGGCAGGGCCACGTCTGGTGGTGTGTTTTGGGTTGTCTGTGAACTTATTATGATTTTAGGTAGCCTCTCTGCTAATGTGTGGGGTTGTGTTCCTGTCTTGCTAGTTGTTTGGCATGGGGTGTCCAGCACTGGAGTCTGCTGGCCGTTGGGTGGAGCTGCATTTTATCATTGAGATGGAGATCTCTGGGAGAGCTCTCGCCGATTGATATTACATGGGCCTGGGAGGTCTCTGCTGGTCCAGTGTCCTGAACTCAGCTCTCCCACCTCAGAGGCTCAGGCCTGACACCAGACCAGAGCACCAAGACCCTGTCAGCCACACAGCTCAGAAGACAGGGGAGCAAAAAAAGAAAGAAAAAAAATTAAAATTAAAATAAAAAATAATTATTAAAATAATAATAATAATAAAAAAGGAAGAGAGCAACCAAACCAATAAACAAATCCACCAATGATAACAAGTGCTAAAAACTATACTAAGATAAACATAGAAATCCAAAACAAATCAGTTGCAGACAACAAACCCCAAGCCTACAGTTGCTCCCAAAGTCCACCACCTCAATTTTGGGATGATTTGTTGTCTATTCAGGTATTCCACAGATGCAGGGTACATCAAGTTGATTGTGGGGATTTAATCCGCTGCTCCTGAGGCCACATGGAGAAATTTCCCTTTCTCCTTTGTTCACACAGTTCCTGGGGTTCAGCTTTGGTTTTGGCCCCGCCTCTGTGTGTAGGTCACCTGCAGGCATCTGTTCCCACTCATACAGCATGGGGTTAAAGCAGCGGCTGATTAGGGGGCTCCGGCTCATTCAGACTGGGGGGAGGGTGAGGTACGGTAGTTATAATTGGAATGTGGGGCGAGCCTGTGGCAGCAGAGGCTGGCAAGATGTTGCAACAGCCTGAGGCATGCTATGTGTTCTCCCAGGGAAGTCCCTGGATCATGGGATCCTGGCAGTGGTGGGCTGCATAGGCTCCTGGGGGCAAGGAGTGGATAGTGACCTGTGCTTGCACACAGGATTCTTGGTGGCTGCAGTAGCAGCCTTAGCATTTCATGCCCATCTCTGGGGTCTGAGCTGAGAGCCACGGCTCGCACTCATCTCTGGAGCTCGTTTAGGCGGTGCTCTACTTTCTGTGAGCATACAGGGAAGGAGTCCCCTCTCCTCCTGCACCCTGAAACAATGATCTCTTGCCTCTTAGGCAGGTCCAGACTTTTTCTCGGACTCCCTCCCGGCTAGCTGTGGCACACTAGCCCCTTCAGGCTGTGTTCACACAGCCAACCCCAGTCCTCTCCCTGGGGTCTGGCCTCCGAAGCCCGATCCTCAGCTCCCAGCCCCCGCCCGCCCTGGTGGGTGAGCAGAAAAGTCTCTCGGGCTGGTGAGTGCCGGTCGGCACCGATCCTCTGTGCGGGAATCTCTCTGCTTTGCCCTCCGGACCCCTGTTGCTGCACTCTCCTCCGTGGCTCCGAAGCGTCCCCTCCACCCACCTTCCCATCCCCACCAGTGAAGGGGCTTTCTAGTGTGTGGAAACCTTTCCTCCTTCACAGCTCCCTCCCAGAGGTGCAGGTCCTGTCCCTATTCTTTTGTCTCTGTTTTTTCATTTTTCTTTTGCCCTACCCAGGTATGTGGAGATTTTCTTGCCTTTTGGCAAGTCTGAGTTCTTCTGCCAGCATTCAGTATGTGTTCTGTAGGAGTTGTTCCACATGTAGATGCATTTCTGATGTATTTGTGGGGAGGAAGGTGATCTCCACATCTTACTCCTCCGCCATCTTGAAGGTCTCCCCCATACTTATACATTTTAATAAATCAAAATGGATAGATTTTTTACTGTGGTATAGACGTCCATTCATTCTCTTAATGGTAGACATTTAGGCTATTTCCAGTTTTCCCTTCTGAAACAATTCCACAATGAACATACATCTGTGCATGTTCTTGTATGTGAGTGCTTATCTATGGTGTATATCTAGGAATAGAATTGCTAGGTCCTTCAGGGTTATACATCTTCATCTTTATTAAATATTGTCAAATTGCTTTTACCACCAGCAGAGTTTAAGGGTTTAGGGAGACATTTATATGGAAGGGAATATATTAAATAAAATTTACTCACCCAACTTTCTTTGAGTTTCTAGGAACTGATTTAGGAGGTGATATGGCTGCTCTCTTATCAGTAGCTATGGAGTGCAGGTTATTTTTTTCCTCCCTGTGTTAATTAACCCCTTTGGACTGTGGTCCTGGTGTAGGCCATTGTTGATAATACAATATGCCTGGAGAAAACCAGACACTCAACTTGGGTCAAAAGGTTAGGAAACAAATAGTTGCCTGTAGTCCTTAAATACTCCTCTTCCTGAGGCGCCCCACTAAAATGAAGCTCCTAAAAATAAAACAACCAAACTGAAAATGGCTCATTAAAGAACTTCACATCTCTAGATTGATGCTCCTTTTACAATAGGGCACATATACAGAAGGGAATGGGGTAGAGAGGAGTGGGTGGACAACACAGTGTCCTGGACACTATTTTTTAGCCACAATCATTGCAGAGCTTATTACTGTGCTACAGAGGATACATTTAACATTTCCCAGAAACCCAATGGGTTAGTTAAGATTGAAAAGATGCTTGAACTTCTTTAAATAAAATACAGTCCAGAAATGATTTTACATAATTGCACTGGTAAGGAAGCAAATGATTTTATTTAGTTCTGTGTAAAGTTAGTCAGGGGAATAGAAAATTAACAACAAAAAAGAGATATGGGCCAATAGTTCCCAATTCTTTTGGGGAGGGAGCAAGTCTCTGTGTAGATGATAAAATGGTAAATGTACTTGTACATGCTACATGCACACAATTCCAAAGCCAAGTAAAATTATTTCTGTAGTACTTATTTTAAATCATGAGTGCCATTACTTCCCTTCATTATTATGCCTAATTGTAAGTTGACTGTACTAGGAAATGAACTATAGTTAATTTGACTATCAACTAGTGACCAAACCAAAGTTGTAGAGAGCAGATTGTTGACATTAATTAGAGACTTCTGTTTGGCTTTTAGATTCTTATCTATTTGACCTGTGCCTTCTATAATCTGGCTGGAGGTTTTCTGGGTCAAATGAGGGCTTCTGAGTCACTGGCCTTGGAACTCTGCACTCGCTTGCTTTCCCTGCATAAGGGAGCTAGCATCATGGTGATAATGCTGAGAATTCCCAGCTTTGCCCTCAAGGTTTCTCAGACCCTGAATAGGAAGGAGACCTCATTTCTTTTTCTCCCTATTACAAAACGTCTCTCAGTTTACACAGGTCTTGGAAAACAGCCAAAATTTGAATACACACTGGATACTAAGCTCCCATTTTAAGCCACTACACTATCTTCTCACATTAAGAGCTGATGCTTAATAATGTTATGTGCTAGGCACTGTGCTAAGAGCACGTGCATTACCTTTTTCACTCCTTATAGCTACTTTATGATTTAGATACTGTTATTGTATAGATACCCCCAAAATGTAATGACTCAAACAGGGTAGAAATCTATTTATCTCATGAATCCAGCAAATACTGCTTCTGTTGCATAGAGTCAACCAGGGACCTAGGATGGTTCCTCATGATTGCTGCCGTTGCTACCACTTCTAACAGGAAGAAGAGGAAAGAGAGCATGAGGGGTGCCCCTCCACCATTCCTATGTCCTGACCTAGAAGTGACACATCTAATTTTGATTAATATTTCATTAGAGATCATTTAGTCATGGCCACACCTGGTTACAAGGAAGACAAGGAAATACAGTCTAATTCAGCAGTCATGTATTCAGCTATTATACTACTGTGAGAAAGGGGGAGAAAGGATGTTAGTACTGGCACTGGTATCTTATTTACCGATGTTCAGGCTTCTTTGAAATCTTAACTAAGCCCATCAAGTCTCTGGGCAACATGCTGTCTCTACCAGTTATCACCTGTATTTCACTACTGAGGCAAGTTAGATTTAACAAGTTTAAATAACTAGCCCAAATTTTACACACTTACTAAGCAGAGGCAATGGGATTCAAACGAGGCAATCTGAGACTAAAAGTTGAGCATTTAAGGACCATCTATACTGACAACTCTATACTATTGAACTATGTTGAATAATTAATTCATTGGCAAGTTACTTTCCTTTAAATGGATATCTGTTATGGGGATTCTACTCAGCTCTGTGGGAAGAATGAGGTAATCAGGAATTTTCCATTGTGGGAATAGTGGAGTGGAGTCCCACAGTTCCCAGTGTCTGAGTTCAGGAGGCTAAATGTCTACGGAGTGATTACCATGTCCTTGGAAGTGAGGTTTCTGTGGTATAGGTAAAAACCTCTGGATTTTCGTGTGTAGAGGATAATAAGTGACAAAGAAAGGTATTACTTAAAGTCATCTCTAATTAGGTGCTTTGGTTTAACCCACCCAGTCAAGGATATTTTGAGCTGAAGCTTAAAAAAATGCTGCATCTTGGGCTTCCCTGGTGGCGCAGTGGTTGAGAGTCCGCCTGCCGATGCAGGGGACACGGGTTCGTGCCCTGGTCCAGGAAGATCCCTCATGCCGCGGAGCAGCTGGGCCCGTGAGCCATGGCCGCTGAGCCTGTGCGTCTGGAACCTGTGCTCCACAACGGGAGAGGCCACAACAATGAGAGGCCTGCGCACCACACACACACACAAAAAGCTGCATCTTTAAGTATAACTCACCATTAATGCTTAGACGAAAGGTGTTCTGAACTTGTGGGACCACTGTCCATCAGCTTAACTATGTAGCCCATAATATGACAACCAAATAGTTATTTTACTCACATTTCTATTCAGAAGATTAGGGGGATGGGCAGTTTAGATGTTGCTGAGAGGGTAGAAGGAAAACATTTATGTGAGAGATCAATATTAGTTTTATTTAATTAAATGAATGCTGTTGATTGTGAGCTACAAAAAATGAATGCTAATTTGTATAACTCAATATACATGTGACCAAAACAACTAATGACCCTCATTAATTCAAGCAGGGACTGTTCTCAAAAAAGCAGTGTGAACTCTTTGGAAATTGCTTGATATCTCCAAACTGCTTCATCTGTAAAATGGGGATAGGAATATTTTTTACTTAAAGATTTTGTTGTAGGAGTTAAATGAGATAACTCATGTCTCAACATTAGCATATTAAATGGTGATTACTGAATAAATATTAAGGATTATGGCAACTCTCTACATAATTCATTTCAAATACTGGTGGGGTGGGACTATTGGTAACTAGTTCTGTAAGATTATGAAAACATTGTTCTGTGGTGGGAGAGCTCTTCCTCACTTAACAACTTCATTAAAGATATTCATCCAGAACTATGCTAATGCCAGCTCTCAAAATCTCGTGATGCACTAAAGATTTCAGTTGAAGTCTTTTTTCATCTTCCCAGGCAAAAATAATCACTCTCCCCTCTGTGATCCCTTTGCTCTTTGTTCATAGTTCTATTCTTGTACTTAGCACATTGTGTCACCGATATTTGCCTGTTTGGATTGTTTGCAAACTTCATTGGTGATCAGGTGATGTATGAAGTCCTCTGGGTCAGCGACCATATTTGGTGGCTCCTGGCATGGTGCCCGGGACAAAGCAGGGTCTCCATAAATGTTTCTTCACTGAGTGGCTAAATGGCCTGGTGGAGGTTGCTAGTGCTTTAGGAGTCTGGAAATGCACTAGGTTGTATTTTTCTGGTTTGCCAGTAATCAAACCATTTCACACTCAGTTTCCTCATTTGAGAAATATTCCTTCCAATGTGCTTCCCTTGCAAAGATGCTGTGATAATTAATGAGACTCCTTGGGAAGGAGCGATATTCTTTCTCCCTTTGAAGTTGGCTTTTACAAGAAAATCTTTATATACAAGGCTGTAAAAATTCTGTTCTCCTTCCTGCTTTTTTCTTCCTCAAACCCAAATGTCCAGGAGAGATTATCTGCCTATGAAACTTCCATTTCCTAAGTGCCAGTCTCCCTGGAGTATTACGTGCAGTGCACCTGGGCCGCCAATCCAAGCCCTCAGGCCTTTCCTTTTCACAAATCAGTCAGTGAGCAGGCAGACTAGAAAACCCCTCTGGCGATTCACAGATGCTCTTTAGCTTCTGTATTCTTTCCAAGGTTGTCCACATCTTCACTGGAGAACCACTCATGAGGGCTTGTCAGGAGCTCTGTATGAGGTGCTGGGCCTTCTAAGCTGGCCTAACACACACACACAGGCAAATTATTACATCACGATAGAGTGCCTTCAGGCAAAAAGAAAGAGCTGTGTGCAGAGTATGTACAGGTCAAGAGGTAGCTCAGGGACAAGATGAACTGTGGGCTACAGCTGAGAGGATGGGGGAGACAAGTCAGAGAAGGAGGCCGTACCTGGGCCAGCTGTGGGGGATGAAGAGGATGAACTAGCTTCATGAACTTGGACTTAACCTCATGAGGCCTCCATTTCCCTCATCTGTAAAATAGGTATAATAATGACATGGGGTTAATAAAGTAGATAAGTAAAACAGTTTGCACATTATAAGATGCTTTGTAAATACTGATTATTACTTGTATCTTCAAATTGCCTTCTGTAAGGAAAACAGTGAAGATGTGGCACGTAAGAAAGACCCTCTCTGAGCTTTGTTTTTCTGTTTTTGCTCTTTTGGCTGTGCCATGCAGCTTGCGGGATCTTAGTTCACTGACTAAGGATTGAACCC
Source organism: Mesoplodon densirostris (assembly GCF_025265405.1). NCBI lineage: Eukaryota > Metazoa > Chordata > Mammalia > Artiodactyla > Ziphiidae > Mesoplodon > Mesoplodon densirostris. Next base: position 75,659,527 of record NC_082661.1, read on the forward strand.
CGGGCCCCATTGGCAGTGAAAGCGCAGAGTCCTAACCACTGGACCGCCAGGGAATTCTCTCCCTGGGCTTTGTTTTGAAGAGCTCTTCCCCAGTGAGGACAGGGCAGTCCAGTGGGTGGGGAGCGGTGAGAAGGCTGGGGACTGGGAAGCCTATGGTACGCCTTTTCCAACGGGATGCAACCACCCAGGGTAGTTTACAGAGGAATTTTAATGGGAATGCAAAAGGAATAACATACTAGGTTTTAGGTGACGTCTAGTATTTATAACCTAATTTGGAGAGCGGCAAGATGTTTTTCTGCACACTTGGGCATGACCCCATCTGAGTTGAACTTCTGTAAACTGTGTCATTTCTAAAATCTCTAAAATCAAGAATGTCACTTACTCCTACTCAGTTACTTCACAATCAACTTATCTTCACATTTACCAAAATATCTAGCCCCTTGACCCTGACATTTCCTCCAGCCCCTTTCTGATTTTACTTTTTCCACTATCCAGTAATCACTGTCTTGTCAATAGTCTCAAGTCATTTGTCCCTTGTCTTTTCAAAGAACGTGCCTCTCAACACCCTAGCCTGGATCTGTCCAACGGTCTGCTCAAGCTCAGTCTTCTGAGCATTGCTAAAGAAAACTGTGCATCTGTGAGAATAGCATTGCTCCAAACTCAGGGTTTCCCACCTCAGCCGCTGCCTGACATTCTTCTATTACAGGACCATATTTTTAAATATTATTGGATGTATTTTTCTTTCCCAGTAGTTCCTGCCACCCATCGAAGCCCAGGGCGTCCCTTCCTTCAGGGGGAAGGCAGTAGTAACCAGCCAAGAACAAAGGCGTCAGTGTTGAGCTTCTCCAAAATAGGCTCTTGAAGCTCATTTCAGGGAAAATAGAATTGAAAGCCAAGATTTTCATTTGTAAGAGCCAGGCTTTGTTGAGAGGAGAGAGGATTTCTGGGTTCCAAGGAAACAAAATCAAGAGCTAGAGCATAGTTGATAGAGATCAGCATAGAGCAGGGAGGGTGAATGGTACACTCTGATGTATGGTGGTTTCCTGTCACACCAGAGGGCAACAAGACAAAGCCAGCAAAACACAACAGAAACCCAGAGGACCTGATGAGAGAGGCAGAGGGATGGCGGGGAATGAGGCATGAGCATGGATTGAAGGCTGAGTGGGGTATGGGTGGAGGTGAGGGAGGAAGAACGGAGATCTCCTGGGGAGATATGGGAGTCCTGGAGCAGAAAGAATTTGCATAATCCTTCTCAACTGGGACTCTGAAAGAAGACTGCTCCTGGTACAGGGGTCCCGGTAGCACAGAGTGGCCAAACTCAAGCAAAAATACCATGCTTGAGTAGAGGGAAGCCCTGGTAATGGCTGGGTCCTCCAGTTCCCTCCACATGCTTGGAAGTAATCCAGCTGCCCCAAGTGCCCACACTGGGAAGGTGGAGTGCAGAGGGTACCTGGTGCCAGAGGGTGGAAGACACTCAAGCACTCAAGAGTCCCTGTGGGGTCGCGTCCTCTGCACCATCCTTCAATGTTGAGGTTTTGTCCAGGCTTCCTCTCCTCTGGCCCTACACTCAGCTCCTGTCTCACACAGATCATTCTCAGATTTGTGACTCTGAGTGGAAAGGACAGACACTGCTTCATAATTTTACCCATAGAGCCTGGCCTATGATTGAATCTCAGAGTGTGTTTCTCAGTTGATGAATTAAGTTTTGTGGGTCCTGCACTGAATTGAAATTTTGCAGCATCTTTGCCACTTTAAAATAATACAGTGTCTTATATCTTTGGCTTGCAAATAAATCTTTACAAGATACTTCCGACTGGAAGTTTCTCAGTACATTTGTTGAGATATTATTGTCCCATAGAATATTGTTTCATATTTTAGACAATAACTAGTGTAACTGCCATTTGGCAGAGGAAATTTTGGAATAATTAATATAAAATTTTTGGAGTACTATAATGTAACCCAAATGTTAGTTAGCTCAAAGCCTTCGTCCTTGTGATAGTAGGATTCTCGTCCTTCCTAAAAGTATCCATAAGTTACTCACAGAAATCCCTAGGGGATGCCTTGTTTGTGCCCACAATTTGGACTGTCAGATATTGTCACCACATGATACCCACTCCACTCTTTTCTGCCTTTGGGTCCAAAGTGTCCACAACTGCTGGCCATGAAGCCATTTTTTTTTTTTTTTTTTTTTTGCGGTACGTGGGCCCATCACTGCTGTGGCCTCTCCTGCTGTGGAGCACAGGCTCCGGACGCGCAGGCTCAGTGGCCATGGCTCATGGGCCCAGCTGCTCCGCGGCATGTGGGATCCTCCCAGACCGGGGCACGAACCAGCATCCCCCGCATTGGCAGGCGGACTCTCAACCACTGTGCCACCAGGGAAGCCCCATGAAGCCATTTTGAAGAGCATTGCTTCTGCCACTGCCCATGATGTGAACGGCAATGCCCATGACAAAGCCATTTAACTTTCCATCTTTGGGATATCAAAGATCTCACAACTTCTACATCCTGCTACACCTTGTACTTTGTTCTCTGTCTCCTAGAGGTTTTTGCCACTGGTTTCACCATTTATCCTCCCATCGTGGTCAGCCATGTCTCTCAGACTTAATCCATCCTACTCATCTGCTAGACAGAGACTTGGCTGCATCTGCCCATGTGCCTGCCTCTTTCTTCTGCTCAAACCAGGCTTCCACCAGCGGTACCCAAACTCCAATCACCCCAGACTAGACCCGACCCCCAACACGCCCCCTAATCTTGCACTGGGATCCAGTAATTCCCAGCCTTATACTGGGAGCGAGAACAGTTCTTTTGGATTATGGTTTTAAATTCTGATGGTTTGAGAGAAAAGGGCGTTGTGGGGATGGATGGTGGTGATGGCTGCACACTACTGAACTCTACACCTAAAAGTGGGTTAAAATGGTTTAAAAACAAAGCAAATGATTAAAATGAGTTAATTCTTTCAATTCAGCATGCTTAAAATGAAAATTGTAAACACTTACATAATTTTAAAGAATTTTTTCAGTAACTGCAAAGGAATAAGGAAAGTGAAATAGAAAAGTATTTGTAAAATCCTTCAAAATTATTAAATGAATTGGGCCAAATGTACATCAAATCCTTTTGCAGTGTGCACTTGGATTTGCATAGACAACTTTTATTTTTATCTTTATGACTTTATTTCTTCCCTCAGTGGAGTCCTAGTGCCCCTCAAGAGAGAAAAGTTGTAGAAACAAAACAAGGCTTTGTGCATCCTTCACAAGGGCTGCTTTGTTTCTGAAGGAATTTCAAGGAAGTGAGGAATCTTAAAACTGTGTTTCATATACAATGTTTAGTTAAGCTTTCTCCTATCACCGAGGGCCCACTTTTAGCAAATGCATTGGTAATTCTTATTAATACTGGTGAATCTATGAGCAAAAGAGAATTGCAGATCATTTAGAAAAATCAGAGGGTCCATATGATTCTCAGCTTATTCAAAGGCCTTGTTTCCAGTGGCCAAATACAAATTCTTCGTTTACCACAAGCCCTAAAATGTGGGAAGAAGATAGCTGAGTCAACAGGAAATAAAGGAGACAACTCTCAAACTCTGTGTAGAGAATTAAAATGTTACTGTTCCCACATACAGACATAGACAAGCCCTTGCTTTTAGTAGCTGGAGACCGCCTAGCTTCTGACCAGCTTGGATAGTGTACAAGGACACTATGGGGTCACTACACAAGAAGTTTATTTTCAGTGAGGAAAGAGTATAAAATACTACTCCAGCCTACTATGTGCACCAACCTCTTTGAAATAATAACACTGGTATGTAGTTTGGGTTTCTCATGCCTACGAATTCCAACCAAAGAAATCATCATCTCACCTCCCAGTCACCCAAATAACCTCACATTGAAGCTATATCTGAGGCACTGCAGGCCCTTAAACGACAGCTCACTCATCACTCTCACGTCTCCGGGAATGGTTACAGAATGAGTTTTCGCTGTAGATTCAAACAGCAAACCACAGAGGTTAAATGATTTACCCAAAGGTCGGTGAAAACTGCTTCTCCCTGGGCAAAGCAGCGTTGTTACAATTTTTCAAGAGATCCACACGAATGCTTATGTTGTTTTGGGAAGCATTCCTGTGGAGAAGGATTCAGTTCCCAATCTTGGGAATTCAATGTCATCACTGTTCTAATGAGGTACTTTTCTGAGTCAGATTCTTCTTTTGCTGAGGTCCTGCTTGATTGCATCTCAGACAGTTTTACAAAATGGCAAAGATTGCCTGCCTCCCCGCCACACCTCGCTGGATATGCCTGGCATTCATCCTTCGTTTCTTTCTTTAGCTTAATTTTTAAAACTGCTGCAGCCTTTCACTAACCTAATATAAACTATAATACATCATTAGCAAGATGTTTGACTGTGTCATCCTGAAGTATAGTGACTTCAGGCAAGGAAGAAGTAGAAGGCAAGGTGAATGCTAAAGGCAAAGGACATCCATGCAGTGTGTTACTACAGTAATGTTCTTAGTTGTCAGATGTGGACAAAGAGGAAGAAGTCTAGCAGGTAACCCACCCATAAGCATGTTAAAAAAGAGATACACTGCACTTAGAGAACCCACCTCCTGATTGCATTTAAACCAACCAATAAGAAGGAGAATCGGCTTAGGGATAATTTTCTTCAAAACCATGTATTGGATTATTCAAGGATGAATACACTAGAATGTCATTCAGTGACACAGTGGGATTCATGTTCCTGCAAAGATCTAGTACCTCAAAAGCTTGGGTTAGAAGCTATGTATGTGAGGTCTGTCAGACTCTAATAGTCATCTATTCATTTAACAATTATTTATTTCGCTCCTACAATGTGCAGTATGGACTTACATGGCTTTTGACATTCCAAAGAGTAACTGATTTAATATTCTGTGAGGAATCTATGCCACCTCTTCTGCTCCCATGATCCTTTCAAATATTGGCAAAAATGAGCTTACTTCTGTTTCTGCTGGGGTAGAAATACCATCAGTTCCAAGGGTAGAGCAGCAGTCTTTTTTTTTTTTTTAATTTATTTTATTTTATTTTTTGGCTGTGTCGGGTCTTAGTCGCAGCGTGCAGGCTCCAGAGCGCGTGGGCTCAGGAGTTGTGGCGCGCGGGCTTAGTTGCCCTGCGGCATGTGGAATCTTAGTTCCCGGACCAGGGATCAAATCTGCATCCCCTGCATTGGAAGGTGGATTCTTAACCACTGGACCGCCAAGGAAGTCCCTAGAGCAGCATTCTGTCGTAATATTCTAGCTGCCATCTTTAAAGGCAAAGAAATTTATATTAAAACATATATGTGGGAAATTCCTAGACCTGTCATATGTTCTTCCTATTACTCCTGGCAGTAGATACATGCTGCCCTCCAAAAGCCAACTGCACCTATGTGAGGAGAATACAGCCGTGTGAGCGCAGTTCTCTGACTTAAGAAGGGATGGAGCCCTGATAGCCTCCTTTGAAAGACACTAACCTTAAGACCTCAATAGCGGAGATAAATATTCTTCCTAATTAGTGCCCAGGGGAAAATGGTATGCACTCTACTTTTTTCAGGACCCAAACTCAGTTGCAGGCAGAACTCTCTCTAAAAGTTTCAAAAGAAGGGTGAGCCAAAATGTGCAGACATACCACCAAGCTTCTATAACTTTTCCAGATTGTGGGCATTGAAACAGAGCAAAGGGGGGCCCATGAAAAAGAGGCACAGAGAGTTGGCAAGACCAGTGCCAAGCTGACTAGACTTTTCTTCCAAGTCTGCATGGTCTGGTTTACCTTGCCACCCTGTATTTAAGTGAGTTAAAAGGATAATACACAAATGGAAAAAAGTTGATAATATTCCTATTTCATTCACTTAAAGATAGGTGAGAGGGCTTCCCTGGTGGCGCAGTGGTTAGGAATCCGCCTCCCAATGCAGGGGACACGGGTTTGAGCCCTGGTCTGGGAAGATCCCACATGCCGCGGAGCAACTAAGCCTGTGCACCACAACTACTGAGCCTGCGCTCTAGAGCCCGCGAGCCACAACTGCTGAGCCTGTGTGCCACAGCTACTGAAGCCCGTGGGGCTAGAGCCCGTGCTCTACAGCAAGAGAAGCCACCGCAACGAGAAGCCCGCGCACCTCAACGAAGAGCAGCTCCCCCGCTCGCCGCAACTCGAGAAAGCCCGCGTGCAGCAACGAAGACCCAACGCAGCCAAAATAAATAAATTAAAAAAAAAAAAAGATAGGTGAGGATATTGTCTATGCAAAATTATAGATCACATAGGATTTGTAAGACAGCACACCAAATGTTATTCATATTTTATTTAAAAATCTTAGTCTATGACCACAAGAAACTTTAAACTTGATATGCTAACCAAAAAATAAAATTTTGATTTTAAAATGCTAAACACTATACCTGTATTATGAAAGCTGAATTCAGAAATGCCATTGCAATGACATTATATTTATCAAGTGAATGGTTATACAAAAATTGGTCATGTAGAAATGGACAAATCTCTGTGACTAAACTAAAAATGGTTCATCCAATGGTTATGCATAAGCAAGCCAGGTTTAACAAATTCCTAAGCTAACATTCAGTATTATTAGAAAAATTATCAGAAAGTTAATCTAATAGTGAGGGAAAAGTAATTCACACCTGTAAAATGAAACCAAACAGTGTTCACGGGATATTTGCACACTGGTAGAGTAATAAATAACCTCTTTGGTAATATCAGAGTCACCAGTGAAGTCCATTTACACTTCTTCTGGTGTGATTTCAGATAGTATTTTGGGGTTATATGGAAGGTGAGAGCAGGCATTCTTGCCCTCACCCTGTCACCCTCTGCTGCCACCTGAGGATAGGGTTTTGTTTAGCGCACTGTGGAGTCGGGTTTTCGGGTGGGAGGTTTAGCTGGGCATGGTTTCTTGCCTTCAAAATCTTGCCCTAAGATTTTGAAGGCAGGAAATTTTCCACCAAAAAAATTGGGGAGTTGGGCAGGGGAAGGGAAGAAAGAAGGTGCTCCATATAAGAGAAGACCCCAGCATGTGGCAACACGTATGTTTTTGACATCAGTTAACACATAGCAAACAACCACACGTTGATCTGAAACAGTGTGCCATGTGTCATAACTTCCCTTTATTGCTGTGAAATTGCACCATTAAGGAGTGTATTGTGCTCTTTCTGGATCAGAGAATATGGATTCCCTGGAATGTTAGAAAGAGGAGTCCCTCTTTTCCTGCTACATCCTCCCCTCAAATGGGGTGACGCTAGGCTGAAAGGGAGAAAAGAGCTAGCATCCCTGAAGGATGCTTTAACTCTGGGAGGGTCAGAGCCGGGTGCCTCCCTGTGTTCACCCTTTGGGAGGCTGAGGTGAGGAGGGGTGCCTGCGCCCCACTGGGACGACATGACCTCAGGCTCAGCTCCATTGCTCTGTTTCGCCTTTGCTTAAATCCTGCCCAAGGGCTCCTCTGAGGGCCAATGAAAGGCAAGCCCACCACGGAGATGCAGGATCCAGCCATGCTCTGCCTCTGGCCTCCCCTGGACTGGACCAGAGTTGGAGCTGGGTCTGTGGAAACATCCAGGCCCGCAGTCATCGCCTTGCCTCCGGCAGATGTGTGGGAGCACCCAGTGCCCCCGATTCTCCCCCTTTCTGACTCTCACTGCTGTGTCGCTCCTTTGTTCACTTCCTATATTTTCACTCAGATGTGGTTTAGTGTTTTCCTTCCAAGGCATATTTTGCATGGAAGAATGCGTTCAGTGAGCTGAGGCCCTAATTGCCAAATCATGGTTGCCAAAACATGTTATTTTGGCTTCAAGCTGGTACAGAGCAGGAGGCGTTTTCCCCTCTTGGAAAAAACAAAACAAAACCAAACCTCCTTCAGCAGCCCTCAAGGCCATTTGCAAAGACAAGGGGCTGAGGCCTCCTGGCTCTTCCACCAGCCGGTGAGGGCGACTCCACTCCGGTCACCCTCTTGCTCGAGCCGGCCTCGGTGGCAGGGCCCTGGCGCGGCGGGCTCTCTGAGTTGGGGGAAGGAGGCGGCGCGGGGCGGGGGTGGGGGAGGGGGCAGCCGCGGGCGGAGGGCGCCCAGAGACTAGCCGCCAGCAGCGGGGATCCTGCCCTGCGCCTCCCCAGACGCTTCTGCCGGATCACCGCAGACACAGGGCGCCCAGCAAGCACGGGAATTCCAGATGGAGACAAATCTGGGGCCCCGGGGGAAGCTGCATGGAACCGATCGGTATGAGATATATGGCTGCTAATTAAGTCCTGATCCCTTGGCTCCACTTGAAACAAATCAGGGAGGGGAATCGAGTTTTGAGAGCAGGTGCTAACTGGTTGCAAAAGTCGCGGCCATCACTGCAGGAAAAGGTTTTGCAGGTAGCTCTGCGAGGACCTGCCCCGGGAGCCCAGGCTTTGCTGAGAAAATTCATTACTGGACAGAGCCCCTGGCTCCTGTTTGCCTCAGCACCAGGAGCGCGTTAAGAACCCTCTCTGCTGGCACAAAGAGCTATTTTCCTGTCCTCTGTTTTCCCCTTGATAGCTGACTGACTCTCTCCTCGCAGGGACAATGTTGTAATTTAGAGGCAAGTAAACACTCTCCTGGAGATGCCAGTGGCAGTTTCTTTGCGGCACAGGCAATATGGTATGTGTTAGGTCTCAAATGCCAGTCCAGAGTGGGTCCCACACAACCTCCCACCCGCTCTCTCCTTTCCCAGACTATTTAAGAAAAAATATTCGGAGCACAAACGTGTAAATAAACTTCATTGCAAATATTTGCTTGAAGAAAGCCTGAGAGTTCTCTGAGTATTGTGTGCGTGTGAAGAGGGACTGTGTGGTATACTCAGGATCTGGATGAATAGTCAACATTCTTTCTCCCTCTTCAGAAACTTTGCTCATACTCTAGAAATTTGGGGTTTAGATCATGGCTAGCATGGACCAGGCGCTTCTGCGTGCCAGGGGCTCTGCCGGGTGTTTTACCCACATCATCGTTTAATCTTTATGAGGACCCTGTGAGGTAGTTGTGGCTTAGAGAGGTGAACTAACACATCTAGTAAATGACCAGCCAACGATTTGAATTCCACCTGAGCCTGTATTTTTTAACACAGTGCTATTTATCCCATCTCCCAGCTTTGGGTCCTGCACAGAAATAGCAACGTACCTTGCACACTGTGCATACCCAACAAATACAGTCAATGAATGAATGAACGCATGAGTCTCAGGTGGTATTAAGGATTAGCCTCAGGTTCATATTAAAACAGTAACCTGGGAAATTGTTCTATTATATGTTAAGTCTTAACAGTGCAGAGATGTCAGATTTGAGGGACAATATTTGTACTGAATTAAAAAATATATATTCTGAGGGTCTTCCTTTGATCTGCGTGAGGCATGTTCTTAATCCTGACAGCATCAGACCTATGTTTGGCACATTTTGATGAAGCTGCAGGCAAGTTGGCTGAAGTTGCTGGCATTGACCCCAGGAGTCATTATCAGCATAACTTCCTTTTTCTTGTGACATGTAATCCCTTTCCTAGCCTCACACCCCAGTCTTCCGACTACTCTTGACATTGGGACGCTGCTGCTTTGAGTCATGCATCTAACCTCTGAGCGCAGGCTTTCTCTGGAATGTATTCTGTGTTTATTGCACTATTTATTAGTTTTATATTACAGAGATGAGTGCTTCTTTGGTGCCTTTCTTTGGATTGTGCACACCATTCAGCCCCATACAAAGAGTGGTTTGGATTCTTGTTAGCACCTGAACTAATTGGAAAGATAACTGAGTTAAAGCATGGATGTATATGAGAAACATTGTTTTATGATCGTTTATGAAAAAAATTATTTCACTTCACAGTGCTTGGAGATTCTGTGAGATGAGAAGGGGCTCAACGATTAAGCCACAAAACTGAAAATGCTAAAGGGAGTTTTAATGGCTGGATTTAGCTCTGACGGGGGCAGTCAGGCCCTGCCTGATCCTGTTTCATTTTCCAGCTCTTCCACTGTCCTTTTGGTTCATCCTGAGTAGCTTACAAGTTCTCTGGCTCCATTTCACTGTTGCTGTAATGAAGAAAGAGTGCTGTTGGTCAATGCGTTTTTTTTGTTTTTTTTGTTTTTGCCAGAAGGTTTAGTTTAAAAATTGTAACACAAGTTAAGGGTGATTGATTAAGAAAACTCCAGGTCTGCATACTCCCACCCACCTCCATCCACCATTTTCTGGAGTGCATGTTTGCCTGTACAGCTTAACTGTTGATTAAATTGCTTTCTTGCTTTCATCCATATGGGTCCCTGTCCATGCAAACAGATTTCCCTAACTCTTTAGAACCATGACCTTTAAAGTCTGCCTGAGGAATATAAGAGAACTACACATTTTACAAAACTGATGTAAGATTTGTTTAGAACTTCAGAAAAAAACTGGAAAGGGGGGCATTACATTGCATTTTTACAAGAGGCCCATTCAACAACACAGGATATGGCAAAAATAAAACAGGATTGGGTGGGATGCATGTTTGGGTTCTCAGGGGGCTGAAATCAAAGAGGTGTGCAAACTATTCTGCATAAATCCCTGCCATCCGCTTTGATAAACGAGATTACGGACTTGAAAGGTCGATTATATATTCTTAAGGAGAAATGCCAGGTTCTTGTTAATGTTTGTGCCTGTCAGCATCTTAAAATAGACTTGAGTGAGCTAATCACGCTGATGACCATGTACAGCAGTGGGGTAAGAGCTTAATACAATTTTATTACCTCCTATGGGCAAATATTTGCCTCATGAGACACACCCACTCGCTCCAGAATAGTCTATTGTAAACAACTGGCTCCTCTTTTACAAGAGCTGAAATCTTTATGATGTTTGGGAACGCTGAAACCAAAGGCTAAACAGCTTATTTGAATCTCATCTTGCAGCCAGCAATGCTCACCAGTTGATTTTTCCCTCTCTTTCTTTCTGACTAACTATGCCCAAGGCATGTTCTAGAAAACTAACATTGGCAAAAGTTCTCTTCACCCTCTCCAGTTTTATTCCTGGGAGTGACGAATGGTGGGTCTTTTAGAATTTCCCATCTAGTTCCAGCAGACAGATGATATTCTTCCTCCATTTTCCTCTGCCTTCGTGAAGCTGATTACTTCAAAATCTTAGATCTCTGATAGAAAGAGGTGAGAGTCATTTCCGATCATTTTGCTGCCCGGATTTAAGCCTATGAGATTTCAGTCCACCTGCTTGTCTGGCTCATGGAGATGTGCTGAGTGTCTCCCCTAAGTGCTTTATTATTATTATTATTATATATATTTTTGCGGTATGCGGGCCTCTCACTGTTGTGGCCTCTCCCTTTGCGGAGCACAGGCTCCGGACGCGCAGGCTCAGTGGCCATGGCTCACGGGCCCAGCTGCTCCGCGGCATGTGGGATCTGCCCGGACCGGGGCACGAACCCGTGTCCCCTGCATCGGCAGGCGGACTCTCTACCACTGCGCCACCAGGGAAGCCCTAAGTGCTTTATTATAATCAAGTGGGCACTAGGTGAATATCATCGCTCCTAACTTGTGCAGGTTGTGGGACCATGTGAAGCAGTAATTTCAATTATCTTCATTTGGCTCCTTTAACAGGCATAAACATATTAAATGAGTTTTTTTTTAATAGAGAGAATAGAGATAGTATTTTTTTTCCTCATTAACGTGTGGGTAGATGTGCTTGTGTATTTATGTTCATGCTCACTCACAGAACTGCATTTTGGAATTCTTTAGGACTATTTAATATCATTCCCATTGTCAAAATTGGCTTAGTCTAAGCAGATTAACACAATTCTGGCCCAAACGGGAATCATCTGTGTTCCAGCTAGCTTTCAAAATTAGGAAAGCCCAGTTGATTCATATGTAACTTCTAAAAATGTGTTTGGCTTGTTAATCATGCTTAAATTCTATCAAAGGAAACATTGCTTTTGCACCATTCTAAGCCTCCTTTCAAATTGTTCTCATACTTTTGGAGCCATACAAGCTACCATTGTGGTGTATTGACGGTTAGACTTGGAGTCACGTACTATGTGGTAGGTCTAAGTCGTGTGTGTGTGTTTGTGTGTTCATATATATGACCGTGGGGTATTTGCAAGTTAGGCTAAACTGCTGTATAAGTAGAACCACAACTGTATTATGGTCTAAACACAACAGGAGTTAATTTCTTGCTCAAGTAAGAGTCCAAGGTGAGTGTCCCTGGTCAGAGTGGCTTTCCTCCAAAGTGCTTCTAGCTGTGTGTCCAGAAAGAGAAGGAAAGAGATTTGGAGTCAATGTCTAGCAGTCTTTACCACCGTGGGTAGTCATTTGTGTCTAATATATGTGCACAGTCATTGGTATTCAGGCAGCATGTGGACATCTACCCAGAGCAGAAATCAGTATTAAACACATCACACACACACATCTATGCAAACCCAGGAATAATGCTAGCTCCTCTTTTACAAAAGCAGTAACGTGTATTGGATTTAGGGAAGACTAAAGCCAATGAAAATGGCTCCAGCAGAGAATGCCTTTTCCTATTTTGTCAGAAATGACCTTAAATTAACCGGTAAAAGAAACAGCTGCCAAGAGGGAGAGATTGGTAGGTGGGAGAACTAAAGGGAGAGGCTCTCTGCAGCCTCCTCTTTCAGAGTTTTATCACCAACCACCCTCCTCCTTCTCGTTTCCTCCTGACATCTATTTCTGTTTGTTCATTGCTACTTGAGAAAGTCTCTGTCTCCCCCCTCCTTCAGGCAGCCCTGACCACCCAGGGCTTCAATGGCAAGAAAAGATCATGTCTTTTCCTCTCTACATGATGAATATGCCAGATGAGCAAGATTCCCAGGAATATCAATTATTTAAAAACATTACTAGATTACTGGATCTAAGACAAAGGAAATGGCTGGAGTTCTCATATCTGCTGAAGTCGTGGCCATTTGATAAGCCTGCTAGCTTTAGAAGGCAGATATCTTTAAAAGAGAGTCCAGATTCTCGTGTCGCTCAACACCTCAGCCCATACTGAGCGTGAAAAGGAAGGCAAAAGCTACAACTTGCAGAAGGAAGGGGGAAACCCACAAAGAAGCCAACCTGACATTTATCAGCATGAGCTCTTTTGTTTTGGTGACATAACTCACCATGTCAGTTCCTGGCATGCTTATTTTCTGGCTTGCCTGAAGTAACAACAATGCCAGTTACTAGAAATACAGAAGCTAGAAATGGTAACTAATAATATTATGCATATTTTTAATGACTTGAAAAAAGTGTTTTTGGAAAACTGCCTTGGAGGCGCTAGTTTAAGTTCTGTAAATCAAGGGGTGATAAGATTAAGCCATGTAAATCTATGCTTTCTTGGGCTGAGCACCTCCAGCATCTGCCTGAGATTCTGGCTGAGTGCTAGGCGGCCTCTGGCCTTGTCTTTGAAACAGAAGTTTGGGGGGAAACCCCGGAGAAAGAGGAAGGGCTGGATGAGGACTAAACTGCAACCAGGATTCAGCTGCTACTGGCACTGGCCTCCACTGACTGACTCTGTTTGGAGGCCATTTGGCATTGTGGGCTGGGATGAATTCAGCATTGGGATGTCATTGCTGACCCCTGATTGTACATGAAAATGAGAATTAAGCGTCCCCACCCTCAAATATTACACCTAAGAACCTGATAAAAAACTTGCTAATGGTGGCATCATCTTCATTTAAGCATTGGCCTTGGGTGTTCTCCAGAACCCAGAAATATATTTCCTAGTAAACTTTTTGATGTGGAGAGCCTTCTGAAAGCATCTGAAAGCCAAAATCTCTGTTTTGAGAGTTAGTGGGAAGTATCAAAAAGTTCTGGCCTTGACCAAAGAAGCCTCTGACTTTCTTGAAAGTGAATTTGTGGCCTAAATGACACCTTTGGTTAAATTGATATAGCAGGTTGTGTTAGGTAAAGTTTCTAACCAACCTGCCTATTTGTTCTGCTTCTTTCTGTGTGACCACCTCTGATTTCTTCTTTATAAAGGATCATTAGGATATCACTGCTCTTTCTTATCACCCTTCCTACATGTGTTACAAAGGAATAACCAACTACTGTTTGGATTTGCCATGGTTTGAGATTATCAACTTTTCCATTAGTTAGTAGAATAGAGAATCTAGAAACTTTGGGCATGGATACAATTTCCATCAAAGTAAAATTAAGTTTTTTTCACCTTCATATATGAGGTAAATTTGGATATCTTGACACTAAATTCCAAGATGCTTTGCAAAAACTGTAGAAAATTTTGGCTAGAACAAAATAGAGGATTAAATTACTTCTATTAGCTTCGAGAAAATCAGATGAACTTCCTATTCAGAAACAATACAGGAAAAGCTTAAGTTCCATAAAATTTACCTAGACTTGAAAGTATTTTAGCATTTAAAAAAATCAAATTTTCTAACTCTTAATGGTCTGTGAGGAGGAAAATCTGGTTGAGGACACCCAGGTCTGCTTTTTTTTTTTTTTTTTTTTTTCTCCTTTGCTGCTTGCATTTCACTGTAATTCCACTAAAAGTTGATGGAATTCACACTCAAATGATTTTGCTACTTGCTAGGAACTCTGGAAAAAAAATAGGTGGGGAAAACATTTGAAATTAATGATTTAAATAAAAATGTTAGATTATATGAGTTTATTTAAATCATTCCATCCCTGACTTCTTTAATCAATAAGTGTAACAACCAACATGGCCATGGAGGCTGTCCTGCCTTTGAGGAGTCCTGAAGACTGCCTCTTTGCCAAGCCGCTCCCCCAGCATGGCGGACATATCAAACTCCTGCCCTTGCTGCCCAAACCACTCATCTTGTCTCTTTCTCTGAAGCTCCCCTGTATTATCACTCCCATTTGTATGTCTCCTCTCCCAAACTAACTATTAAGTCTCTTGAGGCCAGGACCTGTCCTCAATTTGTTTTCTCCTCAACTTGTATTTATCAGAGCCTCATACTTATAATAGTTTGTTCTAAAAATGTTTGTTGGAGGAACAGATGAAGTTGGAAACTCATTAAATTCTCTCTAACCCCTTGTTTTGTTTTTTTTTTTTACCCCATATCCATACTTCAAAATTTGCCCTTTAAAGAAAAGCATATTCCCTTTTGTTTTCCTGATTAGTAGAAATGGGAAAGTTCAAAAAAATCTATGAAGAGAAACAATAAAAAATCAGCTACAAACTTGACACCAAAATATCACGCACTGTTGTTATTTGGGATATTTCCTAGAAGAGCTTTCTCTATACATATGTGTGTGTATACACACAGTTGGGGAGTGGTTCTGTTTTATTACTTGCAAACATACTGTATTCCAGTTTTCCACACCACTTTTTTTCATTTAGTTACAATATAACATTTTCCCTATGTCTTAAGACATATTGGGTTATATTATGTTCCATCATATGAATACACCATAATTTATTGATGTTAGTTAGGCTCCCTTTCAAGTTGCAGGGCCAACTCAACCTAACTGAAGCAAAACAAGAAGGGGAAATATTTATTATAATGTGATGTAGAACATGACATAAATTAGTGTAATCCTAGGTGTACAGTGACAAGTGCCAAGAGCAGGGTGCATGGAGCTTAAAGAGAAATGATGTCTGGCTGGAAGAACCGGATGCGGCTTCATAAGGGAGATGGTATTTGGTCTGGGCACAAAGGCGAGGTGAAAGTGATAATGGCCTCAATGTTTTAAGTGCAGACTGTGTGAATCACTAAACTGATCATCTTACACAGATTGTCTTATTTATTCTTCAAAGCCTTTGCTCTTTCACTTAACACTCACAGTTTACTCATGTCTTAAGACATGATTGGCTATGTCATTTTCCATCATTTTAATTCTATATATTCCATCATATGAATGCATAGTATGAGGATATTCACTTTTGTAAATTGCTTCTTTTTTTTTTTTTTTTCTTTTTGCGGTATGCGGGCCTCTCACTGTTGTGGCCTCTCCCGTTGCGGAGCACAGGCTCCGGACGCGCAGGCCCAGCGGCCATGGCTCACAGGCCCAGCCGCTCCGCGGCATATGGGATCCTCCCAGACCGGGGCACGAACCCGTATCCCCTGCATCGGCAGGCGGACTCTCAACCACTGCGCCACCAGGGAGGCCCTGTAAATTGCTTCTTTTAAGTTGCAGGACCAACTCAATGTAACTGAAGCAAAACAAACTTATTACATTTATTATATTTTCATTCACATTTCACAGATGAAAAAACCAAGACTAAGAGGGGTTATACAAACTTGCCCGTGTTCAATTTGGACTTTGACATGCAGCAAGGAGGAATGGGGACCGAGCTGGATGGTGGGACACCAGGCGGCAATTTAGGAAAACGAATAGTCTCATCAGAAGCATCAGTAGCCATGTAGGTCTACACAGTGTCACGGTGAATCTGCTCTTCGGGGTGCATTTCGTTAGGACCTGCCAGATGGAGAAGACAGGAAATAACTACCTTTCACGGTGGCTCTTTAATGTGGTTCCTTAAACAGCCATCTGTGCTACCCATTGCAAGAAACCGAGGATTTCAAGTCATCTCTTGAATCTTCTGTGTGACAGTTTCTCCCATAACGGCTCCTTAGTTGAAGATCAAAGGCCACCAGACATTTTAACATAGAGCCAACTTTTAATAAGTGATTTCTGCAAAGATGGGTAATTCAGGTGACACCAGAGAAATGCACATGCATACAAAATAAAAACTTCAGCTCATTTCCATCTTTTAAAATGTAATGCATAATCTGTTACAAAAGTAAAAGTTTTGGTCAAAGTAACACGCTCTGATGAGTTGGTTCTCCTCACTCTCTGAGATAAAAACGTTTGTCTAGGACAGATGTGTTTAGGGCTCTGCAGAAAGCCCTAGATACCTCTCCTGACTCACTCACTCTCCTAACTCACAGTGCGTATGGGAAAGCGCTGATTTCTTCGTTTCCCTTGGCTCACTTGTTGCATGCAGGGCGTCACCAAGCGGAGGCGGCGGCCCCAGGCTGTTGGAATGGCTGCAGTGGGTCTGTCTTTGAAGTCCTACCCTGCAGTTATCTCCCACTGCACCAGGAGGGCTGTAAGCAAGCCCGTTGCGTGCAGCTGTCACCATTTCAGCCAGCAGGCGTTTGAAGATGTGCCGCCTCCACTCCACCCCTCGTGAGGGAAGCCAGAAGAGAAGCAAGGGTGGTCTCCCCATGAAATCGTTTGAATGCTTGATAAGTGTGTGAGTCTGCACCTTTCCCCCTTGATGGAGACGTTGGGGGGAGGGGCAGGGTGGAGAGGAAGGTAGCATTACCTCCCCTTTGAAAACATCGAACACAGGTAGCTAGAACTGCCACATAGGTTTATTACAGTTCTTGATGACAAACTAGTTTGCATGTGGCCGACATGGTGGTGATGGCATCAGGGGGAAGAAGGGAGGGGAAGGCAGGTCTCAGAACTTCTGGGGGATTTGTCCCGTGAGCCTCTCCCACGCAGTGTTTCTCACCTCTTCCCCTCGGTGTTCAGAGCACAGTTGGGACCCCGAATCCCCACGCTGCTCTTGAACATATGTTCTAAATGAGTGGTGAGATAATGTCACAGCCGTTGAAGCAATAAGCCTCGGCTGTGGTTTTTGATTTCCTCACCATGTCTTTATCACTTGACAAGTGAGCCGGTGAGTTTCACCCCTGGAGTGTGAGCTAGGACAAATTTTTGCCACCTCTTTTCCCCACTCCCAGGCCTCATCTCGCACAAAAGAAGACAGTCTTTCAAACGAAAGTGGCTTATGGAGGTTCTATAAAAAACTAAAAATAGAGCTACCATATGACCCAGCAATCCCACTGCTGGGCATACACCCTGAGAAAGCCATGGTTCAGGAAGAGTCATGTACCACAGTGTTCATTGCAGCTCTATTTGCAGTGGCCAGGACATGGCAGCGACCTGGGCGCCCATCGGCAGATGAATGGATAAAGAAGATGTGGCACATATATACAATGGAATATTACTCAGCCACAAAAAGAAACGAAATTGAGTTATTTGTGGTGAGGTGGATGGACTTAGAGTCTGTCATACAGAGTGAAGTAAGTCAGAAGGACAGAAGCAAATAGCGTATGCTAACACATATATATATGGAATCAAAAAAAAAAAAAAAAGGTTCTGAAGAATCTGGGGGCCGGACAGAAATAAAGACAGAGACGTAGAGAATGCACTTGAAGACATGGGGAGGGGGAAGGGTAAGCTGGGATGAAGTGAGAGAGTGGCATGGACATATATACACTACCAAATGCAAAATAGATAGCTAGTGGGAAGCAGTCGCATAGCACAGGGAGATCACCTCGGTGCTGTGAGACCACCTAGAGGGGTGGGATAGGGAGGGTGGGAGGGAGACGCAAGAGGGAGGAGATATGGGGATAGATGTATGCAAATAGCTGATTCATTTTGTTATACAGCAGAAAATAACACAACACTGTAAAGCAATTATACTCCAATAAAGATGTTATTAAAAAAAAAAGAAAAGAAAGTGGTTGCTCAGAAGGGCACTGCATTTGCCCAGACCTCCCAAACATCTCATCAAAACACTTCCTTCTGGGTTGATTTCTCTGTTGCTGCAAATACCACACGTGGAGAACTGGTGCTTGGCTTCTGGAGAGCGACTCTATGTGACAAAACTACTTGCACAGTCCAGGCCGGGGCAAGACGCCGGCCAAGCACGAGAGGATGGCCTTCTGCTTTCACTGACCAGCTGTGCCCCCGGGAGAGCTGTCCTTGCGGCCGACTTCACAGGGGAGCCAAGCGACCAACAGCAGATTGCTCGTTTTACAAACAAAACTTCAGACAGTAGGAGAGCCTGTGTAAGCTGAGTTACAAATTGCTGTCAGGCCGGGGTGGGGACTTGGCGGTCAGTGGTGGAGGCTTGGGTTCTCTGCTGCTGGAAGGAAGGGAAGTGACCTGTTATTCAGGCTGGAAGGACAGTGGAGGAATCCCTGGTATGAGAATTGTCTGCCTCTCTCTGCATCTCCAGACACCATGTGGCTGGCCCCTTGGCGGCCTAGGAGATTACGTAAAGGACTAAGGCTCGCGCAGTCTTTGAGAAGGATAAACATCTTTCTTCTGCCACCAACGTGGTAGCAATTGTGGTTCCAGGAAGGGAGGTTTCAAAACAAAACTAGGCCAATGCTGTTGGCATCGCAGTGCCTCCAAGAAGGTAGCATCGGCTCTCATCAGACACCACTTTTTGAGTTTGTGGATTACCCAGACCTTTATTCTTCGCTTCCTATTTGGCAGAATCAGTAAAACAAAATTCGGACTGGACAATTTTTCTATTTGTAAGGACTTTATAGAAAGGGTTTGGTTGCAGAAGTGATTCAAGCTACTGACCCAAATTCAGTTTTCAGACCATGTGTGCCTGTAAACGGATTTGCCCTCTTGGGCAGAAGTCTGAGAGGGATCCGAAGGCTTGGCCAAGCAGGCCCTGGTCTCCCCACTCCTTTCAGCTTAAGCCACTGTGAGACCAAGAAGAGGGTTAGACCTGTTTCTAGTTTAGCACTTCTGGTCCTCAGAGGGATCCTGTGTCCTCTCTAAAAGCTCTGGGCAGCACGGGGGACAGTCTTGCACAAAGCATGTCACAGTTGTGGTGAAATAACCTTCCGAGTTAAGAAGTACTTTGAGGGTTAGGACCACCTGGGACAAAGAATTGCCTAAATGTGTTGACCCCATTTTTCATACTAGGGGTTGAGGAAGCAACAAGACTATTTCTTGGGGGAAATGACATGAAGATTATGTGTCACCCTGAAGACTCACACTCTTTGTTGACATGGCAAAAGGAATGCAGAAAGGGACCGTGGGCTCCAGTGCTTCAGTGGGCTCCATAGTCCAAGCTCTCATTCACACACTTCAGTTCTGTTAGTTATGTCAGAATTGGGCCAAGAGAGTTGGGGGAAGATCTGGGTTTGAATTCTAGACTCACCACTTGAGAGATGCCTATCGTTTCTGAGATGCAGTTGCCTGATCTGGAAAATTGGAGCGATCGTATCTATCACAGAGAGCTGGTAAGTAAGATAAACTACATAAAGCATGTAAGGAGTCTGGCACCATGTGGGTCTATAATAAGCACCCAACATGTGTAATCTCCTCCTCTTTATTCCGTTTCCCCATGTCTGAGATCAATTAAGAAAAGGCACCGAAATACAGGGTTGAGTCATTTGAGACACAAACCTGAAGGTTGAGAGGAATTAGAAGGTCAGTCTGAGAGGACAAGAGTGGGCATTGCGCCTAAAGCCACCTGATAACCTCCTGGGCCTGACTGACGTCCAGCACCGTGCATTTGAAGCAGAGACTGAGCAAGTGACTCAGTGGTGGCCGTGCCATCAGGTGACGTTCATGAAGGCGGGTCAGCGGCGTCATTTGGAGATTCGGCGCTGGAGCATGAAGTTCATGGTAGTCCTCTGGGGAGGAGGTGGAAATAGGGAAGAGGGGCAGTAAAGTCACCCCTGGGGATGGGGTGTGAAGTAGAGCACGTTCATAGGAGGAAAAGGTTAGGAACCTAATTATTGAGGAATTGGGAATCCCCCAAGACAGAGAAATTCCGACCCACACACACAACGGAATGAGGGAGATATGGCTTCATTATAATCTGTAGAAAAAGAAGTGGGGATTTTCTTTGACTCAGTACAAGTCAACAGTGTGATGTGGTTACAAATCCAAGGGAACATTAGTATTACTAGAAGTATCCTATCTTGATCTAGAAAGAGGATAGCCCCACTAGTCCTGCTTCTTTAGGGTGCACAGAGACAGCTGGGCAGGTGGGTAGGTGAGCAATGATGGTGAAGGGGACAGGAAGTTGAACCACCTGGGAAAGTGTTGGAGGAAGTACAGAGGTTTAAAAGAGAAAAAAAAAAAAAGGCAGCAAGAGTACCTAGTAACAACCTTCAAATATTTGAAAGAGAATGCATCAGTCAGGGCTCACGGTTGCTAACTACAGAAACTGACTCTGGTTAACTTAGTCAAAAAGGAATTTGTTGAAAGGTTATTGGAGGACCTGTACCACCATCAGAGGACTGGAGAATCTGGTGGGGAAAATACTCGAGCCAAGTGAGGCTGGCAGCAGAGGATAGAACCGTGGTTACGCCACAAGAACCATCTAGCTAGGATGCCAAGCTCCACTGCTCAGTGTGGCCACCACTGCTGGACCCTTCTCTCTTCCATGGATGGTCCTGGACTGTGCCTGCCCCTCCCCTCATCCCTCATATTAAAAACTCTACTCGGGGCTTCCAGTTGGCTACATGACCGTGTGCGGGCTGTCTGCAGATGAGTAGACGGAATGCCCAGTCCTCTTCGGCTTCCACGATGGGAAGTAGGTCTCTGCCTCCCTCTAAGACTCAAAAAATGGAGAATAATCACAAAAGAAGAAGAGTTAGAGTTTAGGGCAGGCACAAACAAATGTGAAAGCAAAACCAGCTGCAAAGCAGCTATCTGATTACTTGTGTAAAACCCTAAGAGGTAGGAAAAAGATTGATAGATACATGCAATTGTGAAGCAGATATTCATTTGTTCAAAATATGCTTCTAATGAACAAAATTGGGCCAACATGACTGAGTTGCTTTGGTAGTAGCGAGTTCCCCATTCCTGGCAGAATGCAAGAAAAGGCTGGTGACCACTTGGTGAAAGTTTTCCTCTGTAATAATAAATTTCTAGTAATAAATCATCTGTTATAGGGAATTCCCTGGTGGTCCAGTGGTTAGGACTCAGCGCTTTCACCACGGCGGATCAGGGTTTGATCCCTGGTCGGGAAATTAAGATCCCGCAAGGCTCATGGCACGGCCAAAAAAAAATCATCTAGTTATAAACCAATGTATTTCTTTCAAAATTATTCTTTCTACATGATAACAAAGCAGGAGAATATTCCAGAAACTCTTAAACCCTAGACCTTGAAACAACTCACATGTGCTTGGGTACAAATGTGGAAAAGCTGTGAATCCCTTGACATTTTCTAACAGATTTAGAGGATGGGGGTGGAGAGCAGAGGGTGAGTATGTGGCTCCTCTCTCCCCAGAAGTACCAGTCAGTCATCCATGCCAGGAACAGGCAGGTTGGAGGTGTGGGAAGTTTCTGACTACTAAATTGGTCCCTAAGACCGCCAAAAGGCTGGAAGTTAGAAATGGCCCTGGGGTAGAGGAAAGGGAGAGAGAATAATTCTACTGCTGCCAATGCCAGGACAGACTTCCCACCCTCCTGCCACCTCCCACCCCAGAAGGGAGGCCCCAGCAGCTAATTGCACCTGGCGCCTGGGGAGCGACATCTGGGGTCACTGGTGTTTGGCTGTTCCTCTGCCCGGTTCCTTTACTCTGTGTGCTTGGGTCAATTTCTTCTCTGTTGCCCATAAATATTTACAGCTCCTACATGCCCTCGCAAATTGGATTAATCTTAGCATATTTCTGGGACAGAGATGCTCCTGTCCAACCTGAGTCCTGAGGAATAGGCAGGAGCACTTTTTTTTTTTTTCCATTTCTACTGATTGAGCTCAAGGAGAGAAAGAGAGAAGAAGGGAGGGGGAAACAGAAGAAGGGAAGGAGAAAGAGGGAAAACAAATATTAAAAATTTTAAATGTGAGCCAAATGTCAAAGAAGATATGAGCTCAATGTCTGGGGAGCAAACTAGGAGAATGGGGCTTGCTGAGGACTGTATCAGTACCACCAAGTCAGGGTGTGAAGAGAGTGGGTGAGTCCAAAAATAGATTGAACCATAATCTCAGTTCCAGAGCACAACGTCAAGAAACTGAAACCCTCTTACCCAGGTAAAAGAAAGAAGGAATGCCTCGCAGTCTACAACATTCTGGAAGTGAAAGGACAGATAAAAGAGTCTCTGAGCAAGGCTATTAGTGTGGATAATTACCATAATCATTCAAGTTTTATTTAAATTCATATGATATCTTCGGTAAAGGAATTTTAAAGCAGTTGAACTGCCAGGCACTCCTTCCTTGCAAATTTTAAACTGCCTGAGGTTTCAATCTTTTCAGATATTCACCATTTTCTGTTAAGAAAATGCCTTCCCTTGAAATGTTGACTGTTAAGGAAATTTATCTTTTCCTTCAGTCTTCACAGGAATGTGGGCGATTAGCCACGGATCCCTTCTCTGTCTAGCACCAGGCATCAGTCGCCCAGCTACGCAGAGGCCATTTGAATGGAACTGCAGAATAATCTTTGGGAGAAAAAGCCAGCTCACAGGAGTGGCGGCAGGCCCATTGTGCTGAGTTAAGCACACTGGAGAGAGTCTGGTTGGCGGCGGGAAGTGTGGCGTTATAATGACAACAGTGGCTGAAGAGGTTAATATCAGTCTACCGGAAGCTTTGCAATTACTGTTCCCTATTACATCCCAATTAAAGACCCTAAATGGCTTTTTTTTAATTAAATATTTTTGTTTTGTTGGCAGCAGAAGACCTTTAAACCCTTTAAGCCTAAACATTATGGGAACTCCAATATATAAAACAGATAATAATCTCTAAAATTTATACAACATTTTTCATGTACCGAGTTTTAGATATTAATGTATTAAATCCACATAACACCTTGGAAAGAAAGATTATTGTCATCTCTATTTACAGGTGGGGAAATAGAGGCGCATAAAAGGAAGGCAATTTGTCCAAGATCATGCAGCTAGGAAATAGTAGGACTGCGACTGGAAGCCAGGCAGTCAGCTTCAGAACCCTCTTGTGCTTATGTGGGAGTGGAGGATACTGGGCCCGGGCCTTATCCCTCTCTCCTTGCTCTACAAAACACTCTGGGCTCTATAAAACACAGCTCAAAAAGCGACTCGCGGGCCTCCCTGGTGGCGCAGTGGTTGAGAGTCCGCCTGCCGATGCAGGGGATACGGGTTCGTGCCCCGGTCTGGGAGGATCCCATATGCCGCGGAGCGGCTGGGCCCGTGAGCCATGGCCGCTGGGCCTGCGCATCCGGAGCCTGTGCTCCGCAACGGGAGAGGCCACAACAGTGAGAGGCCCGCATACCGCAAAAAAAAAAGAAAAGAAAAAAAAAAAAAAAAAAGCGACTCGGACAGTTCAACTCTCTTCTTTTAGGGGTGAAGACATTGAAATCCAGAGAGGTAAAGTGACTTTCCTAAGATCTCACAATCAGCAAGAAAAGGTCACTTACATCCTGTTCTTTTAAGTTAAAGACTTACCAGTTTCTCTCCTGATAGGCAGGCTCTGTATTTTCTGCTGAGAAAAACGCCTGGAAGGTGTATGAGGGTATCTTGAAGAGAGTTTAGATGGATGCAGGAACCCGATTAAGTGTCAAAGTGATCGAAGAGCAGCTTAAGGGA
This sequence comes from Mesoplodon densirostris, assembly GCF_025265405.1. Lineage (NCBI taxonomy): Eukaryota > Metazoa > Chordata > Mammalia > Artiodactyla > Ziphiidae > Mesoplodon > Mesoplodon densirostris. The sequence goes on from NC_082661.1 coordinate 75,683,732, forward strand.
AAACCCAAATTAACTAAATTATGTCTTTCACTTCCTCCTCTTTCTTATATGAAACCGAATAAGATGAGGGCAAATGAGAACCAAGTCATAACTTGTCATTCATTTACTCAACAAATGATGATTGAGAGCCTACTGTGTGTCATGAACTGGTCACATGCAGAAACAGCCCATGTGTCACATATTAGGTGTGGGGACACCGTGGAAAATAAGTCAAGATCCTGCCCTCTTAGAGTTCACATTGATCAGTGGGAGGACCAGTTACCTTTGCATAGATATGGTCTTGAAAGGGCTTAGAGCCAGTCTGTACCCTGGCCAGCTGCCTTGTGGCTGTGGCCGTTTGTCATCAGAAGACCAAGTGAGAGGATGGATGGTCTAGAATAAATCCATCACTGTTTTTGAGATGTTCTTGTCTTCTTTATGGTGAACCATTAGGGGATTTGTTTAAAAGATTTTACCTTAACAATTTAAAGCTCTGTGTCTTACTTCATATCTGTGTAGTGAGTACGTGTAACATGTTTTATTTCTATGGAAGCATACAGTAATCTTTCAGGAATTGATAGCATCCTTTTCTGTCCATTAACTCCAGGCAATGGTCTATTACCATTGATGGAAAATGCAATACTTTACAGTTTTCAAATCATTCCTAGAGCTTGCTGATGACAGAAAGTTTAGTAACAAAAATGTGATCATTAATAATGTTACATTTTTATGTGGACTAAATTATAATATATATAACTATGCAGTCATTCAACAAATATTTATTGAACCATTTTGTGTTAATTTGGAAGTCTTCAACTGCAAATAATTGAAGTTGAAGGTGGCTTCAACAGTAAATGTAATTTGTTGGATTACATAACTGAAAACATTCAGGGTTATTTCAAGCTTCAGAATGGTCTGATCAGGGCTCTGTTTCTTTAAACTTCTCTCAGCCCTGGTTTTCCCTTTGGTACTGCCTTTATTCTCAGGCTGGTTTTTCTCCAAGTAGAAAAATGGCTGTTTACTTTAAAACAGTTTGTGTCCATATCTGCACAGCACTCTAGAGTGAGAAAGAATTTCTCTCCTAATCAGCAGAGGTCTGGGCTTCACTCCTATTGGACCAACTTGGGTCATGTGCCTTCTCTAGACCAATCACTGTGGATAGAAATTGGGATTACACTGATTGGTCTAGGCTATCTAGGATCCACCCCTGGAGCTGGAGGAGAGGTGGACAATCCCATACAAACCGCACAGCTGCTAGCCAGTGGAGGAGAAATGGTTGCCGGAAAGCAGCTCAACTCTGTTTTAACCTACTTCGTGCCATATTCTGCGCTAGGCTTTGATAGTATCACCGTGAACAATCCAGTCTAGCCAAACACCCTTAAGCAGACCTTTAAAACATTCATAGCACAACTTTGAGATTCTTAAAATGTGAGGTGCGGCAAAACTCCAAACTGCTGCTCTCAAATTTCTAGAATGATTTCCCAGCCGACAGCACGCAGTGAAGGAATTGCCATCAGGAGTCAGCAGGCTTGTTCATTTACATGCCCAACAAGTAGATTTTGTGTCTGAGACCCAGAATTAAAGGAAGCACAATCAGTAAGTTCACTATGAAGATTTAACAAGCTTCCTATCTGATTCTGCTTAAGATTTTCAGTTGGAAGCAATAAGCTCCCCGAGTGGAGATAATATATTTAAAGATTTAGATAAATCAAACTGAACTATTGATCTAGATGACTGCATTGTGTGTTAAACCCAAGTCTTAACCAGGCTGGTCTACAGCAAATGGGAGAAGGCACTGCCGTACGGCCATTTCCCCAGTCGTCTGGTACTTTTCTGTGTGATAAGTTGTGTCTGCAGGGTCACCTGGCAGCCTGCATGTGTGACACTGTGGTCACTAGTGGGTGCACCATGACATTAAGGCTGGAACTGACGAGAGTGCAGAGGCATCCTGAAAATTCTTTTCTTCACAAGTGGCTGAGGGGTATGCAAGTTCTATCTATTCAATAGGAACATACAGCCACTGAAGCATGCTGTATTCCTGAAAGTCTTTAAATTGCTGTCTGAGTAACACTCTTGAGATGCATCTTATTTTTATTTATTTATTTATTTTTGCGGTACGCGGGCCTCTCACTGTTGTGGCCTCTCCCATTGCGGAGCACAGGCTCCGGACGCGCAGGCTCAGCGGCCATGGCTCACGGGCCCAGCCGCTCTGTGGCATGTGGGATCCTCCCGGACCAGGGCACGAACCCGTGCCCCCTGCATCGGCAGGCGGACTCTCAACCACTGCACCACCAGGGAAGCCCGAGATGCATTTTATTGATTTCTAAGTTACATGATGCTATAGCTTAAACAGTGATCTTTGTCTTATTCACAGTCTTAGCAAAGACTGCTAGAAAGAAAGCATATGAAATTTGATGCTCTAGGGTGATAATATCAAACCTTATTCAACGAAGTTCCATAAAATTCAGCCCCCTGCCTTTAGTCTATTACTGTTACTATCACTAGCCTTGTTACTATTACTGTCACTACCATGACACACACGCATTGTTCATCACCTTATTTTGAGATTCTTGGTCAACTTTGAGAGAACTGTAAAGATGTGAAAAATTAGATATTGAAGTTGAAAGAAAAGAATAAAGGTTATTAAAGTTAGTTTAGAGCAAATCCTGCCTTTTTCCAATGAATCATAATTATAAAGTAGGTACTTTGGTACAGTGTTTCCCTTTTAATATGTTTGCTATAACACTGGGAGTGGATAAGTAATAGTGGACCTCAGATGACTCAATGAGCTAGAGGGACAAATCTTTTTACAGAGGGGAACAGGGCAATTTCACTGCTAAGGTCAGATCTCATAATCCTCCTAGTTAAGAGAACTATGGATGCCCTCAAAGGCACAAAGGGATAGCATTCTGCCTATTAAGTGTGCTTCTGCATTAATCTAGAAATTCTTTGTTGATAACCAAATGCACAGCAACCACATTTAAATTTCAGAACATTACAATTAGATGTATTTGAATAAAGAAGAAAAAAAGGGAACCCAAAGCTATTAAGTGGAGCTTTTAAAGTCATGGCCAGGTGCTATTTCAACACAAACATCTCAATTATATCCCAGTTAAAGTAGATAGAATCCTCTAGTCTCTTCAGGAGTTGTACTTGGAATACGAAATGGGAGTTTTGTGTAGAGTTTTTCAGGTGTGATGTTTTTAAAAATTTTTGCAAGTAAGATTTTCAATGCAGTTGCTTTTGAACAGGGCAGTGGGGGAAGCCAAGTTAGGTTAACAGATCAACCATAGCAAATTCCAGAGGGTCCTTTGCTAGGTGAGAGGGAGTCTGAGGCTTTGCCATGTGGCTGTGTGGCTCCACCAAGTTGCTTTGCCTGTTTTGCAGGGGTTTGTGGTGTGTATTCACTGACACTTCGGTGGCTGCAGGCTGAGGATGGCTCTTAGGCAGGCTCAGCCAGCTTGGCACGCTCTAAGCTCTGGGAAGTCCACAGTGTTTTACAAAGAGCAGGTGGGCAAGAAAGCTCAATACTGCAGGGCACATTGTGCAGCTGTGAGAGGTGGAATTCCCCTCAAAAGGATCGGCACTGCTTTGAAAATAAATTCATCATTAAAATAGAAGGATTTCTGAAGGAACACAGGCCTTGATTGGTTTCAAATTAACTCTTTGTACTCATCTTTCATTCATCCTTTAAGAGAATGTCTTGGCGTTTTCCAGGGAGATAACACAAATAATCCTTGACATCTTTTCAAGGAGGAGAGTGAAATGTTGGAGCACTTACGCCACTGCATCTGCTTTCCATTCCCCCTGCGTCTTGCTGCTCTAATGTGTGGCTGGGAGGGACCCTGGCTGCAGTTCAGGTGCTCTGTTTTGCTTCATGTTCAGTATTTAGAAAAAGAGGGATGTGCTTCTCCTTGAAAGGAGGGTCTGCGCTTATTCTGAAGGTTAGATGGTTGTCCCTTCCTCCTCCCCTTTTCCCTTTCTTCCTTCCCCTCTTTCTGGGTCTGTCTCTTCCCTCACACCCCCTCCCCCTGCCCCCCTCCCTGCGAGTCAAGAATGGCCTTGCTTCTGTTCTTTTTGCTACTAATTTAAAGCCTTTCCTCTCCCTTGTGGAAAATATCTGGTAACACTGTTTTCTCTGAGGGAGGCTATTTGTATATCTTCCCTCCTCGAATCCCATAAACAATTAAATGCAGAGCAGGCTAGCCGTGGAAACCTTTCTGGCTACTTAAGTGAAGTTTCCTAATCCTTTTCTGCAGCGACCCAGACCCAAGCTCTGGGGCCCATTCATCTGCCGTTTCTCCTCAAGCACTTTGATCTCAGGCCTTCATTACAGCTCATTTCAGCATTAAGGATGATCTGAATTCATGAGCTCTTCCCTTCCTAATAAGTGCCATTCATATCCATCCTCAGGAGCGACCACAGCTCACGGAAAACTGGTTCAAACCACACGCAAAAGAATAATGGACTAGCTTCAAACACAAGTGAAAAACGGGGGTTTTATTAGCAGAATGAACCTTTGAATGAGAGGCTTCATTAAACAGAGGAGTCTCGTTTTCAGGGCACTGTTAAATCCACCAATTGCCACTCTGAGAATAGTAAGTGTGATTATTTCATTTTTTTCACTTAGACATCCTGAGGTAGAGAAGAGACTGAATATGCTCACTGAGCCCAAGGCAGGGCTAGAGTTGATCTGGGGTTTATTTAGCTTCATAGATTTTAAACCAGAGACGCTTCCACATGTCTTTCCCATTTGATTGTCTGGAGTGAAGTGTGCCACTCCTAAAAAGAACCTACTCTTTTTTTCATTTCCTTTAAAAAAAAAAGAAATTTAATTTGGATTCAGCTAATACCCTTATAACTACTAAAGCTGTCAAAAGCAAAAAGAGGAACAGATAATTAGAAGATGATGGGAGCCGGCACACAGCTGAATCGAGGGAAAGAGACACAGAGGAAGGCGGCAGAAACCACCACCTAATCCATTAGTAGCCTTTGCTATCATTGTGTTTTGCTCTGGCTTTAAACTGGTGAAAGCACAAAGGAGACACTATTAAAGTCTTAACGCCCGCAGAAGAAAGTTCATCCTGGATAACTGCGGGTAGGGTGCCCCAGTGCTGCCCGTCTCAGTGAGCACTGGGCAGATTTTAACTTAGCACTTAGTAGGAGCTAAGTGTCAAGGACATTGCCGAAACAGTGGGAAAGGGTAGGTGGCCTTCCTTTAAATTCCTTTAGGGCTTCCCTGGTGGCGCAGTGGTTGAGAGTCCGCCTGCCGATGCAGGGGACGCTGGTTCGTGCCCCGGTCCGGAAAGATCCCACATGCCGCGGAGCGGGTAGGCCCGTGAGCCATGGCTGCTGAGCCTGCGCGTCCGGAGCCTGTGCTCCCCCACGAGGCCACAACAGGGAGAGGCCCGCGTATCGCAAAAAAAAAAAAAAAAAAAAAAAAAAGTCCTTTAAAGCTCCTAAATAGCACTCCCTGCTCCTACTCTACTGGTTCATTTTCTCCCCACCACCCAGTCTTCTGGACCCTTCCCCACGCCCCCCCATCCTGGTCCTGCCCCCAGGACTCCTGAATGCGGACTCCGGAGGCTGAGCACCGACCACAGGCCCAGGCTCCCTTCTGGGGCGGGAGCGGTGGTGTGAGAGCAAGTGTGCACAGCAGGAGGACTGAAGGCCCTCCAGGAGAGCAGGATTCAGGCAACAGTGCCTCCGAGGACCCCACAGGCCCCACCCGTGCCCTGGCCCTGCAATGGCTTCATAGTCAGATTTCAGAAGGGAAGCGCTTCACTGTCTCCAGGCACCCTCCAGGTCCTAAACGGACGGCTGGTCCTCGTGCATCACCTTCATTCCCATCCGCACACTTGGAGAGGCTAAAATTAAAATTAATGGCAGGAAGAGCAGCTTAGACATCCCCCTCACTGAGCCTTTCAATTAAGGTTACTGATCAGATCTTAGATTTCCTTACCACATTAAAAAAGACTCAGGCTTCGCTCATGTGAGTGGTTGTTTCTCCCCCAACACCCCACCCCTTTGGCCCAGCCCGGTGTTTTTAATTTTGCCGTGCTGCATAAGCAAGCACTGACGCCGGAGCAGATGGAAGGATCCTGGACGCCCCTTCTATGCGGGGCCAGAAACAAGGCGATTACGGTCAGTCCTGCCCCGACAGAGCCATCCCTCCCTAGAGCTGTTCTCACTTCCTGCCCTGTGAAGACCCAGTGACCAGTTGGATCGAGATTTACACGCAATCGTCGTACTGTTAAGGGTGTAAACAATTTCTCTTTTTTACAACTGGCTTAAAAGAAAGAATATCAAGACATTCGTGTATCTTTCATGACAATCACTAGAACAAACTGCTATTTCTCTTTCTCTGTGTGTGAGTCTTGTAATGAGACTTCTTTGCTCGCTGGGACGTTATCTGGCCACATTCATGTGTCTGTAGTCCTTGAAGGGCAGACGTGTTAGAAATAGGATTGTCTCTGGGCCCAAATGTTAGACCAATTCTATGGAGCACAAATTAGTGAATTTGACCCTGAACAGAAAGTCAGTGTTAATAATCTAGCTCTTTAACCGTCACTCCAAGGCCTGAATGCTTTGGTTTGAGTTCCCACAACTTATTAAGAATTACCAGAATGCTTCTGTTTTTGCTATGTAGACCTGTTACACTACACCTGAATAGTTAATTGTTTAAATTGGCCACAGTGGGCCTTTAAGAGGGCTTAGGAGCAAAGGACCAGTAAACCCAGGTCTTTGTAATTCATGATGCTGTAGGTAGACGAGAAGTTAGAAGGACCATTTTTTTTTTTTTCCAGTTGCTTCTCGTTCTACCACATACAAAGAGACAATCACGATTTGTCGTTCATTTCCTCCACTTCTTTTGACTTTTATGTGCTAAGTTCAGGACGGAAGGTGGGCAAGTATTAATATCATTTTAGAGAACAGACAGCTGAAACGCAGAGTAAATCAACACAGCCAAGGTTGTATAAATGAACTCATATCTGGGAACTCCCGACTGCCAGCCCTAAGAAAAGAGTGGTTAAGAATAGAAGCTCTGGGGCTTCCCTCGTGGCGCAGTGGTTGAGAGTCCGCCTGCTGATGCAGGGGACGCGGGTTTGTGCCCCGGTCCGGGAAGATCCCACATGCCGCGGAGCGGCTAGGCCCGTGAGCCGTGGCCGCTGAGCCTGCGCGTCCGGAGCCTAAAAAAAAGAATGGAAGCTCTGGAGTCAGGATGTTCACTTAAAATGCTGGTTTTCACATTCTTAAAAGCACAGGTTAGTCATTACAGCTCTCTGAGTCTCAGTTTCTTCATCTATAAAAAGGGCGTGTACTAGCACTACCTCATAGGACTGTGGTTGTAGGGGTTAAAAGAGCTAAGTATGTGAATCTTTTAGAACAGGGTTGGTCTAATACATAGTGAATACCCAATAAATATACTTGTATTACTACTATTGATGAGGAAACCGAGGATCAGAACCGTTGAGGAATTTCCCAAAAGAAGCCACACAATTAGAGGCAGAGTACCACAGCCAAGGCCATGTTTTTGTTTTTGTAGCTTTTGTGCCCATGCCCTAGCGAGAGCTCTTATTTCTTTTCCAAATACAAGTGTGAATTTCCTCTGAGCATTGTTGTTATTCAGTTTGGTCAGATTCCTAAGAATATACATATTTTAAAGCAGGATTAGCTTGCAGAAGCAGCCAAATGGAGAGCTGGTCGGAGGATTCCTCCTAATACTGATTCAAACATAAAAACATAAATTTTAACAGCGGCTGAATGCATCAAAGTACAAGGGCTCTGTTTAGTCGGGTACCAAGTGGTTCCAGCAAGTATTTTTCCTAAGGGGCACCCAGGCTGATGTAACTTCAGTTGCTCTAAAAGGCTATACTGGGGCTTCCCTGGTGGCGCAGTGGTTGAGGGTCTGCCTGCTAATGCAGGGGACACGGGTTCGAGCCCTGGTCCGGGAGGATCCCACATGCCACGGAGCGACTGGGCCGGTGAGCCACAACTACTGAGCCTGCGCATCTGGAGCCTGTGCTCCGCAACAAGCGAGGCCGTGATAGTGAGAGGCCTGCGCACCGCGATGAAGAGTGGCCCCCGCTTGCCACAACTAGAGAAAGCCCTTGCACAGAAACGAAGACCCAACACAGCAAAAATAAATAAATTAATTAATAAACTCCTACCCCCAACATCTAAAAAAAAAAAAAAGAAAATGCCTTCCTTTAAAAAAAAAAAAAGGCTATACCATTTGGAAATGAGTGAGCAGTCAGATTTGCCAAAAAACATATCTGCAATTCTAAATCCATCATTCCAGCAGTGCTCATAAAACAAGGTCCAGATTTATTTTCCACTTGGTGTTTTCCACTTGGTGTTCATTAATTATATTCATATCTGCTTCTTTGAAGTTATTGAGACTATTGGGAAATGTAAAAGAAAGCTGTATTGATTTCAGTCTTAATATCATTCCATCTTTATATCCTTCATCTATGAGCTCTCAGGCATGTTGAGTGACATGTGGTGGCCGGTATAGTATGTCGGGCACAGAGTAGGGCATTATCAACAGAACCCAGGCTCTCCAGATCTGCAGTCTCTTTGGTGAGAGGGTTTAGATTTAGAACGTCTGGATTGTATTCTACGAAAATCTCCACAGCCTTTCCTTTCAAAATCAATTTCAGTTGTCAAAAAAAAAGGGGGGGAGTGGTGGTGAGTCACTTTGAAATCATATAGCTTATTATTATCATCGTTTTTAAAAAACTTATTACAATAGTTTTTCTCCCAAAGGAGCTGAGTTGATTTATAACCCCACCTTCCTTATCTCAACATGTGGCTGAGTTCAGAGGGGAATTAAAATTGGGGGATTTTTTTCCCCTTCAGGAAAAACTGATAGAACACACCCCAACCTCATTTGCAAGTTGAGCAGGAACTTTTTTTAGCCCCTTGAACTTACTTCAGAAATGCCTATGTAGCAACTAAGGTCATGCCTCTCCCCAAATTTACAAAATTTCCCCGAGTACTTTGGAAGTGAGACCTACCTGGGAACGGTCTTTGCAACTGTGGGATGTAGGCTCCACAGCACTGCAGTCTATGCTGGGTCAAATGTAACTTCTTTGAAGGTAAATATTCTTATCTGACTTGTTCGTTGTTGACCTAAGCACCTAGAACAGTGCCTGGCTCATAGTAGGTGTTCAATATTTGTAATGTGAGAGAATGAATGAAGAAGTAACAGAGAGTGAGAGCTCGGAGCAGGGCTGTGGGTTCAAACCTTGTACTCATGAGCTTGGTGGCATTGATTAGCCTGTGTAGCTGCAGCATTGCCATCTGTAAAATGGGTGTAATGATAGTGCCCACTGCTTCAGATTGTTGGGAGGCCATGCACGGAGAAGACTTACTGGGCTTCTGAATATGTGAATTCTCCATACATGTTTCATATTCTTGCAAATCCTCCAGATCTGGATGCAAAGATCCCTCTCGAGTTCAGGTATTTGGGGCCCATGAGGCGCAATCCCGAACTGTGCTTCACATTAACACATCAAAAGTGACCCTCACCCTTTGTAAAGGAAAAGACCCCTGTCTTCCCTGGCTTTTCAGCAGTGGTGGGAGCAGCCTCTTCTGTGTCCCCAGCCGGGGCTCAAATCACTCCTGGGCGAAAGGTCTGTGTCATGTCATCCCAGGCACAGCAAAGAGAGAGGAAGAAACTGTTTTCAGCTTGGATGACGGATGGCCTGGGATTATTATTCTTCGGGTTCCAGGACACAGTGCTCCTATTATTCCCAGAGAGCTTTCATTTATTTTTTCAACATTGAAAGCTCATGCCAGTATGGTGGTCTGAAACCTCATGGCAGCATATATATGAGACGATCATATTCCAACCTTGGTTCCCTTAAACAGGGTGCTACTGTTGCAGAAAGGAAGTTCCAGAGGTAACTATTCCCCTGTGACTCTCATGTGGTCAGCGGAACTGTCTTATGCAAAGTAGGCTTTGAAAAGGTGTTTGCTGGCTGAAATATAGGGGCTGCCATTCCCAGCTGGCTTGTTTGCCCATCCCGGCCAGAACCCTGCCTCTCACTAGTGGCAACACCTGATATGCCAGAAGAAGACAGATCTTTCCTTTAGCTCCCTTTCCATGAACCAAAAGAGGCATCCTCCTCCCACCTCTTTTGCCCTTTCAGAATAGACTGAGGGAGCGAGGCGTGGGTATGGCAAAAATCGGATGATGGAAAACCACTGTAGCCCACGTGTACTGGGAGGGCAGTCAAAAGTAGAGGAGGATCTGAGGACTTGGTCTGATGGGAGGGGGCGTGCAAAATGCCTAACAAGGGTGAGGTGGGTTTCTTAAATGCATGAAGAGGGCAGGTGCGAGGCAGAAATACTTAGAGAGGGGTAGAGACTGGGGTAAACTGCAAAGTGAACATCTTACCCAAGAAGGATGGCCACGACTCAACTTCATCTCACTGTGTGTGGGAATTCAAGCCTGGTGTGGCCAGCCCTTTGGATTTTTAAAGCAAAGAATCCATTTTGTCTGTGAAACCTCTGAAACCGTAAACATTAACAATATATTTGGGCTTCCCTGGTGGCGCAGTGGTTAAGAATCCCCCTGCCAATGCAGGGGATACGGGTTCGAGCCCTGGTCAGGGAAGATCCCACATGCCCCGGAGTGACTAAGCCCGGGCTCCGCAACTACTGAGCCTGTGCTCTGGAGCCCACGAGCCACAATTACTGAAGCCCATGTGCCATAACTACTGAAGCCTGCGCGCCTAGAGCCCGTGTTCTGCAATAAGAGAAGCCACCGCAGTGAGAAGCCCACGCACTGCAACGAAGAGTAGCCCCCGCTCGTCGCAACTAGAGAAAGCCTGCGTGCAGCAACAAGGACCCAACGCAGCCAAGGATAAATAAATAAATAAATAAAATTAAAAACCCCAATATAGTTATTATTATTTTTAATTGGTGTACAGACCAAAGAAAACATGTCTCTGGGACTTTAGATTTCTCTGAGATGAACATGTATTCTACAGTTATTTGCTGGGCACCTATGATGTGTCTGGCACTGTATCAGGAGCAGTAGATATAAAAATGCAAAAGACACGGTTCACATTTTCCAATATTTTGTTAAGTGAAGGAGTGAGACACAGAAACAGATTAATAAATAAAAAGTGCTGGATTAGGGTGAAATGATGAAGATCAACTGGACAGTAAAGGAAGGGACCATCTCAGTTTCCAAGGCAGGAGGTCGTCAGAAACCATGAGGAGGGTTTTACCTGCAGGAGAGATGGGGAGGGTGGCGGTGATCAAGGGCATTCATGGCAGAGGGAACATAGGCGTGTGTGGGGGGGACGTGCACAGCACATTTGGGAAACCAGAAGTAGGCTTGCTGGGCTGGTGTGCAGTGCAAATGGCAGGTGACGAGGCTGGTGCTGCCTGGTGCAGCCTGACTTTTCTGGGTCTCAGGTTGATTCAAAAACGTCAGAACAGGGTTTCCCTGGTGGCGCAGTGGTTGAGAGTCCACCTGCTGATGCAGGGGACACGGGTTCATCCCCCGGTCCGGGAAGATCCCACATGCCGGGGAGCGGCTGGGCCCGTGAGCCATGGCCGCTGAGCCTGCGCGTCCGGAGCCTGTGCTCCGCAACGGGAGAGGCCACAACAGTGAGAGGCCTGCGTACTGCAAAAAAACAAAACAAAACAAACAAAACAAAACAGAACACACTTCACTTACTTCCAACTCTCACTGGGGCACCGTGGCTGCCTAAAGGACTGTTGGGGAGCCCTCATGAATGTGTTTGCCGTTATCCATGTGCAGCCCACATCTGCAGCCATTCGGTCTTTCTTCACCATCTGCATTCCTCGTTCCATTGTAACAGTATCCATTCAGCATCTGGGCACTTCAGTACCCGTCCGTGCCTAGCATCTGTTTACAGTTGTGTAGGAGTGCTGAATGGCAGCAACACTACTTTTACCAACAGCTAAAATTCTAACATTAGGTAATTGGATAACTTCCCCCAAACTTTAAAAACCATCTGCCAGATTCATATGGAAGGCCTTGACAATCTGTATGATTCCATTTTACTGATCCTGTCTAATAAGATTTTGTTTATTTGTTTCAGTGTCTTGCCTTTGTCCTCCTACCCTGAGTTGTATAGGCCATCAGACCATCGTCCTGATTAAAATAGATGTACACTGCCTTTTCTCACACAGACTGTAACTACAGGGCAGCATAGCACGATGGTTAAGCATTTGATTCTGGTGCTAGGGTTGAAATCCCAGCTCCGCGTCTGACCTGGGATGAGAACATGGGGTGGCAACTTCACTGCTACGGTTTGAACTGTGATTCCCAACGCCCTCACCCCTGCAACAAAAATTCGCGTGTTGAAGCTCTAATCCTCAATACCCAGGAAAGTGACTGTATTTGGAGACAGGGCCTGTAAAGAGGTGATTACATTAAAATGAGGCTGGTAGGGTGGGCCCTAATCCAATCCGACTTGTGTCCTTATAAGAGGAGGAAATTTGACACACAAAGGGACACCAGGGATGTGTATGTGCAGAGGAAAGACCATGTAAGGACAGAGAGGGAAGGTGGCCACCTGCAAGGCGAGGAGAGAGGCTTCAGGAGAAACCAGCCCTGCTCACACCTTGATCTCATCCTTAATCTTGATCTTCCAGCCTCCAAAACTGTGAGAAAATACATTTCTGTTGTTTGAGCCACCCGGTCTGTGGTATTTTCTTATGGTGAACTAATATATTTCTCTCTCTATGTCGGTTTCCTGTAAAAACCTCACAGGGCTTTTAGAAACGTTAAATGAGCTAATATAAGGAAAACACTTAGTACCTGACACACAGATGCATATAAGTCTTAGCTATTGTTAATAGTAATATTATTATTTCTAATGGCCCCAAATCAAAGAAGAGAACAGGTGAATAAGATTGTATCTTCATCTGGCCCACATCCTTTTCCAGCTCTGTACCTGAAATGTGCAATTTTTGTAGGAGGATGAAGTAGATCAGATGAAAACGGTTAAAGAAACGCTTTAGCACTAGGCTAAAGGGTGTGGAATATTTCTTCTTCTTTGTATTAACTGCTCTGTGGAATTCTAGAATTTACTCTCAGATTGGTTAGAATAGGTTTCCTCTCTAGACTGAAGTAGTAATAATCTCATTTGCACCAACTCCAAAGCCCTTTGAAGTTAAACATTGAGAGAGAGGATGGCAGGCCCACTCAGCAGAGATTAGATCTTGTTTTAAACACTAGCTGCTCTGAGAATAATTTCCTTAATTAATATTCACAAGATATCATACACTTGAGACTATATTTTCATGTAACCTACTTGCATATAATTGTTCTTGGCTAAGGCTCTTCACTGCGTTTGTATCTTCCTTTTGTGTCAGTATTCAACAAAATCATTTCCATCTAAAAGCAGTGCTGAAGGGGGTGGGAGGTCGGTTGGGTCTCCCCTTCTGTGCGAAAGCTAGCACACATGGGCTTTCATCTCATTTCTAAAGTTAATATTGTTTTGTGCTTATTCCCATTCTTAACTGGATGCACATGGTTCCCAGACCCCCTCTCCCTTCTGGACTCAAGGCCCGGACATTTTCAGGCGCTGCCCTCTTGTCGTCTCATGCCACATGGCAGAGTGTTTATCAATGCCCCTACAGCTTCAGTTGGCCCAAGGGTCTTCAAGCCCCGAAGGAGCCACATCTGCAATCAGTCACAGCTTCTGAGGTTATCAATGCAAATCTGGGTCGGGCAATCAAATATCCTCAACAGCAGGGACTTCAGGTTACTCCAGAGTTGGCTTGCCCAAAGATCGGTGAAAGGAGCTAGAATGACTTGGAAAGAAATCCTACTGCTTGTCTAATTTCAAAGCCTTACAGGTATCGCATACATCTCTGAGCAAGCTGAAAAATTGTCTACATTTTAAATACATCTTTTTTAAAGTTCAATCAAATTTGCTCATTTAAAAGTCACAGTGAGTATCCTCCATTTGCAAGCGATGCCTTTTATAGTAAAAGAGCACCACTGCCCACCCCCCCACACACAAACTGGCAGAAATAGTTTTTGCTTGTTTGTTTTGTTTTTGTAGCTGTTGTGTATAATTTTTAAACAGTTGATAACATCTTTACCATCAAACAATCAATGGTTGAGCTAACTCTTAGGACAAATTACATTTACTGTGGTAAAGGTATAAAATACTTGAATACTTATTTATAATGTATATGTTACTATATATCAAATATAGTATATACTATATACATCTGTGGCAACTAAAGAATGTTGCTCGCCATCCGGCTCTACAAGGACTGAGTCATTAGTCTCTGCAGTCACTGACCTTTAACACACCCTGAAAGAATTGCAGGGCAGAGATCAGGAACGAGGCACTCTGTGTTCTGAGAAAACTGGCAGAATAGGCCTTCGGATAGTTAGATATTTTCAGGAGAAAACTTTATGAACCCCAACTTTTACATCTTCCCATACTTAGAAAAACACTAAAACCATTAACTAGGGTATGTGTTCCTCATCATGAGCAGCCACCTTCTGCTGAGATGTGTGCTTGGTACCGTCTTTGCTAAAATCACGTATGTACTGACCTCTTTGGAACAGCTTCTCAGAGCTCTCTGAGAAGCTGTCTCCCAGGCTACAGTTGTCAGTAAGACACTGAATGAACTAGACTCACACCTTTTATGTTGTGCATTTTTTAAAGTTGACATATGTATATTCATCTATTATCTATCTATCTGTCTATCTACCTATCTTTTACGTATCTACATATATTTCCCTCCCTAGATTCAGTAACTGCAAGACCAAATATCTTTAGTGCTGATAGATTATAAAGTCTTACATTGGGGATATCAAATATTTTCAAGGTTCTTGTTTGTCTTTAAGTTCCTGTTTGCTAGGTTCACCTAGAGGATAATATCTGCTAATGATTCTCGCTTTGAAATCATTACCCACCTAGGAATTTGCATGGGGGACATGACCTAGAACACCAGGCTGAAGTTACCACTGTCCAAGTTTGCATTGTGTACTGGCAAATAGTCCATGCTTCTCACTACACCGTCTCCTGAAGCTTCGCCGTATTAAGCCCTGGCCCTTTCTCTATGACAGCATCTCCTACTATTCACCTGTATGGCCACTGAAGTAATCCTCCCACCATTTTCACACCTGTCTAGATAAGCATTCAAATATCATGTGCAAGACAGTTGACAAAATAAGAGAATACAAGTGACTAAAATGTAGGAACGTTATTAGCTCAGCCTCACTCAGTTGAGATTCAATATGTCTCCAGTCGGGGCTTCCCTGGTGGCGCAGTGGTTGGGAGTCCGCCTGCCAATGCAGGGGACACGAGTTCGTGCCCCGGTCCGGGAAGATCCCACATGCCGCGGAGCGGCTGGGCCCGTGGGCCATGGCCGCTGAGCCTGCACATCCGGAGCCTGTGCTCCGCAACGGGAGAGGCCACAACAGTGAGAGGCCAGTGTACCGCAAAAAAAAAAAAAAAAAAAAAAAAAGTCTCCAATCAGATTGTCAAAGATGAAAAGATTTGGCAGTACAGCATGGAGGAGAGTCTGTGGTGATGGGCACTCTCCTGTATTGCTGGGGGGAGTGTAACTGGTACCATTCCAATGGAAGACAATTTGGCAACATCATTTGAACTATAGCTGCACGCACGCTTTGACCAGAAATTCTGTTTCTAGGAATTTATCCTGTAGGTATGTTCCCACATGAGCTAAATGATATATTTAGATCATTCATTGAAGCGTTATTTGTGATAGAAGTTGGAATGTTCAAGAGTAAGGGACTAGTTAAATAAACTATGGGGCATCTGGCCAAAGGACTATGATGCAGCCACAGAAGAGAATGAAGACATTCTTTTCTTATCTGGAGGATCTTGAAGATATTCTTATAAGGGGAAAAAGCAAAGGGAAAGTATGAGGGTGAGTGGGAGACAATATAAATAACGATTGCTTGTATGTACATAGAGTATTGCTGGAAGGATTCTCAGGGAAATAGTTACCCTCTTTCCTGCGAGCGGGGGATGGTGCTGGGTGGCTTTGGGACAAGAATGGAAAAGAAACTGTCACTGTATGCCCTTTTGTAACTTCTGGGTTTTGAAATATATGAAAGTTTTACCTACCAAAAATAGGAAGTGAAATAAAAATAAGACCATAAAAATCATGCATACATCTTACATGTTCATTTCTCTGATGCACAAATTATTTGAAATGTGGTAAAACTAGAGAAATTAGAGGAGAGAAATAAAAATTATTGAAGGACTTGGGGGAAATGGCTCTAAGAATCGGGATCATTTAGCTTCTGAAAGAAGAGGCCAGAGAAGACTTAATAACAGTCCTGAAATACCAATAAACAAGTGGCGGGGACACAAAGTTGTTGCTCTCTTGTGCTGGCTGTTAACATTAAAGTTTTTTTTTTTTTTTTTTGCGGTATGCGGGCCTCTCACTGTTGTGGCCTCCCCCGTTGCGGAGCACAGGCTCCGGACGCGCAGGCTCCGGACGCGGGAGCGCAGGCTCAGCGGCCATGGCTCACGGGCCCAGCCGCTCCGCGGCATATGGGATCCTCCCAGACCGGGGCACGAACCCGTATCCCCTGCATCGGCAGGCGGACTCTCAACCACTTGCGCCACCAGGGAGGCCCAACATTAAAGTTTTGAATGAGTAAAATATAGACGTGAAATTCCAAAGTGAGATACCAGATCATCACTTGCAAATTTTCTAAAGGAAAAAAATTAAGAATTGACTCTGCAATTCCTGGACTCCCTCAGCCAGATTGAGGCCCAAGAGGGTTAGCATGTGTAGGAGAGGAAAAGGAAGTATTTGTAAGGAGCTTTCCATTCAAGAGAGCTGTTGGTACGCTGTGGTCCCCACTCACTCCAAGGCAGGGGTGCATCTCCCTTCAATGGATTTTCAGAGGAGCTGCCAGGGAATGGGTCAGAGGACAGGGTAGGCTTGGGTCTGGTCCTTGGGGAGATTTAGAGGAAAGGAGAAGGCTGGTGAATGGCTTTGATGGCAGACTCAGGAGTGTAATGCTGAGTTGGGAATGGGCTACACATTTCATTTCTCAGGGTAAAGGATGCATGAGTGTTTCACAAGGACTAGGTGTGGGCCACGTCTGAGAGGAGGAAGGCACTGTAGCCTTCTCAAATCCTGCACAAGAGGACTAGCCAGGAGAGCGAGAGGACTCCAGCTTCAGGCCCACAGGGAAAGGCTGCCAGAGGGGTTGCTAGAGGGTGGATCCCAGGGATGGGAATCTTGGAAAGGGTGAGTGTCAGTCATCTGCTAGTGTCAGAGAGCACAAAGCCAGTGGCCAAAGGACTGTTCCACCCACTTTCCTGGCCTTTCTTGCCCCTCTGTCACCTAGTTGGGGTCGGTGTGAGTGGCTGGGAGTAGGAGAAGAAGTGAGCAGAGGCCGCCCACACTCCCCTTCCCCTGGGACCCGCAGCCTTGAACCTCAGGCCTCAGGAAGCAGAAAGCGGAGGAGCAGTCTGGTCTTCAAGTGAAAACCCAAGAGCTGATTATCACCTTTGCCTGGATATATTCTCTTTACCGAGAGTTTAGGGTGGTTTGTTATCCCAGAATGAGCAGAAAATTCTTGGGGCCTGAGTTTTCAGCAAGTGGCGGAGGAATAAGTTTTCAAGGAGACAAGATTCGAGGAGACAGAAACTTTCAAGGAGAGATGAGAATAAGATTAAGTTTTGGTTTCCTACCATGGGTCATGTATCCAGTGCATTGGTGAGATTTATTTGCATAAAACCAACAGAACTTGATATAAAGTGCAGTCAGAGACAGGGAGGCAGATTGGACGCCATGCAGAACTTTCTCTAAAATTTACAAGATATGATCTTGCTTACTATGGGAGATTGTGGTACCCTTCTATTTTTTTTTTTTGAGATACAACTTTACCAGTACTATTTACCTTTCTTTCTTCTTCTTTTTTTTTTTAATTTTCTTTTTTAAACAATTTTTTTTTAAAGAGTTGAGTTAAGAAAAATTTAAAGTGAAAATTAGAACAAGTTGAATGAAAATTTGGCCCAGTTTGTGAAGATGGGAGGTAAATGAGGTTTGCAAAATACTGTTCTAAGCAGAGTATGTAGAAAAGTGAGAAAGCAAAGTGCTGTGGAGTGCTATTCCAAGTTACCATGGAGGGAGCCTGTAGAATTATCCTTAGCTAAAGTTTGCTCATGATTAGTTCGGAATAATCCATAGGTTTGTGACAATTTTCTAAATGATAGCTCTGATCAATTGAGTCTAATGGCTGGCTCAGAAATAAAGGCAGGAAGCTACAGTGTAGGACTAAAAAAAAGGCAAAAAAAAAAATTTAAAGCTTTAAAATAAAAAGCGAAAAGTGAAAAAACAGAAGGAAGGCAGGGCGAAGGAAGGAAGGAAAGGAGAAAGAATGAAAGGGAGGAAGAAAGAAAGGGAGAAAAAGAATGGGTTTCACACAGTAAAATATAGATTGTGACCACTCTGGCCCTTAAATTCATTTTGATGACTGGGGTTACCTCATAAGACAGCTCGATTTGCACTCTTGGTTTAAAATATTAATTAAGCTCTTCTGACTCCCTAATTCTGGGCCCTTAACACACAGTCATTGTTCAGTTTTCCCTGTTATACATTAGAATGTACAGACACTATGATTTTATTTAGTTAATTTCAAGATTAAAGAATTCCTTAATTGTAGTCTTCCGTTAGTTCTTTGTAGTTGCTAAGACTGCATGCTTTATAGCTCAAGGGAAAACTTGTACTATTTGAGTCCCTGTTAGAAGTAAACCATGGGCTTCCGCTTCCAGGAAGATAGAGTAGACACACTTCTCTCTATTCCTCCCACTGAGTACAGCTAAAACCCCAGCATTGTGTATACAGCAAACCTAAGAAGACTCTGAAAGGTGGAGACAGGAGGGCAAACCAGCTAAGGAGTTCGGGAACCTAAAACAATGCAGTAGTGAGTTCCCTGGGCTTTCATTTTGCCTCATATCTCCTGGACTAGAGGCTGAAGAAGTCAGCAGTTGGAAATACCAATGGGCACAGACCAAAAAAAGCCCCAACACAAGCTGGCTCTTTCTAACCAGTGGTCCAGGAATGGGACAGTGTAGCAAAATAGAAAACTTGTAAGTCAGGAACGTCTCTGCTTCAGCCAAAAACCACAGAAAAAAAAAACTGTGGCCCTCACCCGCTTCCACATAGTCTAGGCTGAATGGAGAGCCTAGACGTCCACTCTCACCAGCCTATGATGAGGTGCCCTAACCCCTGTGCCAAAATGGTGCCAGAGAAGGCCAAGTAGGGAGTCGGGACTTTCACCATGGCCCAGAGATAGCAAGGCCACTACCCCCAGTGGTATCAGTGCAGGCCACGTGGAGAGCAGTAGGATGTACTGTTACTTCTTCCAGGCAGAGATCCATGGAGGCCTAGTGGGGGGCACAGCTCCCGCCTCTGCCCAGCAGTAATGAGGAGCACCCCATCTTGAGTGTCAGTAGAGGCCAGGAGGGAAACCTGGATGTCTACACCTGCCTGGTAGTAATAAGGCAATGCTTTCTCTTCCCCTGCCAGAGAGGCATCATAGGCAGCTAAACTAGAGGCTTAAATAAGATCCAGTGTCTCATATAATGCCCTAAATGTCTAGGTTTTAATAGAAAATCACTTTCTTTCTCCTCTATCTTTAAATAGAAAATAACTTCCCATATCAAGATCCAGGAAGATTTCCTATTGAATAATACTGAAATGACAGAGATGTAAGAGTTATTTGACATGATTTTTAAAGGAGCCATCATAAAAATGCTTCAATGAGCAATTATGAACATGCTTCAAACAAACAAACAAACAAAAAACTCTCTGTAATGAAATAGAAAATATAAAGATGAACCAAATGGAAATTTAGAAATGAAAAATACAATAGTCAACAACAACCAAACCCAGTGGATAGGCTCAACAGCAGAATGGAGGGGACGGAGGAAAGAATCAGTGAACTTAAAGATCAGACAGTAAGGAAATATCCATTCTGAACAACAGAGGGAAAATAGCCTGAAAAAAGAGAAAAAAGAACAGAGCCTTAAGGACCTGTAGAACTGTAAATAAAGATCTAATATTCCTGTCAGCAGTGTTCCAGAAGGAGAGGAGAAAGATGGTGGGGCTGAAAATGACTTAAAAAAAAAAAAAAAGATGAGAACTCCCCAAATTTGGTAAAAGACCTAAATCTGTAGATTCAAGAAGCTGAGTGAAACTCAGATAGAATCCCCAAAGAAATCTGCACCAAGACACATCATCATCAAACTTCTGAAGCAAAGGAAAAACCTTGAAGACAGCCCAAGAGGAACAAAACCTTACCTGTAGTGAGTGGAAGAACAATTCTAATGACAGCAGATTTCTTCATCAGAAAAAAATCAATCAAAACTTTTAGCTCACAAGATCCACCCATTATGAAATACAATTTTATTCTACAAAGTGTTTCTCAGTTGCTGGGTCTACCATATGACCCAGCAATTGCACTTTTGGGCATTTACCCCAGAGAAATGAAAACCAGTGTTCACATAAAAACCTGTACATAAGTGTTTATAGCAGCTTCATTTGTAAAAGCCCCAAACTGGAAGTAACTCAGATGTCCTTCTACAGATAAATAGATTAATCAACTGTGGTATAACCATACCATGGAACACCACTCTGCAATAAAAAAGGAACAAACTACTGATCCACGCAACAACCTGGATGAATCTCCAGGGAATTATGCTGAGTGAAAAAAAGCCAATTCCAAAATGTTACATACTATATGATTCCATTTATATGACATTTTGAAATGACAAAATTATGCACGTGGAGAACACAGTGGTTGCCCTGGGTTAATGAAGGGGTAGTTGTGGAATGGAGGTGGATTTAGCTATAAAAGGGCCATATGAGGATCCTTATGGATATGGAATGTTCTGTCTCCTGACGGAACTGTATAAATATCAGCATCCTGGTTGTGATATTGTATTATAATTTTTCAAGATGTTACCATTGCGGGAAACTGGGTAAAGGGTACATAGGATCTCTCAGTATTATT
Source organism: Mesoplodon densirostris (assembly GCF_025265405.1). Taxonomy (NCBI): domain Eukaryota; kingdom Metazoa; phylum Chordata; class Mammalia; order Artiodactyla; family Ziphiidae; genus Mesoplodon; species Mesoplodon densirostris. The sequence continues at coordinate 75,704,733 of NC_082661.1, forward strand.
TCTTGTAACTGCACATGAATCTGCAAATATCTCAAATAAAAGATTTAGTTAAAATCCAAATGTATTATATCAGAAGTGTATGGTATATAAGCTCCCCAAATTCTGCTGGGCTGCATACCCAGCTTAACAGAGATTACCTCTGGGGAGATGGATGAGTGCCTCTGAGGGTCGGGGGGTGGTGAAGACTCTTTCCATTTTATTCCCTTATGAATTGTGTAAAAATAAATTTCTTAACATGAACGTGTATTACTTTTCTAATGAAAGGAAACAAGTTAATAAAATTTAAAAAAATTAAACCACATTCACTTATGATTACTTAAAGAATCTTTTCTGCACTTCCCCACATTTTAAAAAAAAAGTTTCTTGGTACAAGCAACCCTGATATTTAGGAAATATATTAAGTTCAGTTTTTTACAGAAGGAAAATCTTTAACTTAGTTTTTCTAAAGGGAAACTCACTCCAAAACCTTTCGCTCCCAAGATCCACTCATTATGAAATATAACTTTATTCCACGAAAGTTTCTCAGACATTTCAATGCGATCTCTGACACAAAGTGTCAAAGGTGATTTAATATCTGCCAGGGTCCTTTCTCTTGGTCACTAATGGCAGTGGAGGGTACAATCCGCACACAGATTCCCACCTGTTGCAGTGCCCAGCTGTCCCTGAGAAAACTGTAACCATGGGGGACAGCCCAGCTAAGGGACAGGAAAGGAAGCTGGACAGTCATCCTGGTCCCGGCTAACCAGGAGACCCTGACTGCTCTCCTCGGAAGAGAATTGTTCCTGTCCCAGGCTAGGCCAACCCCTTTTGGGTGTAGGTGACATGGTAGAATGTAGAGCAACTTCATTTACCAATAGAAGTCACGTGATATTCTGTCTCTACACGTTAGGCCACCGAGTACAACTTTCTGTCATGGTTCTCCACTCGACTCACAGCTTCGGGACAAGGAATGGGGGCAGCATTTGATCCTTGTTTAATGTCCATGGCAACAGGTTTGGGATTTCCACATCTTCTGAATGTTCATAGGAAAGCTCACGTGGGAATATTGTTAGGAAGCTCCAGAAAACGTCTTTAAGCGGATAGAAACAAACTCTCCTACTGGAACTGCTTACAGCCACATGGTCTCTCAACACATTCATTCCCCACAGATTTGGAATGTGATGGTGGAACACTTGAATGCAGTCAGTGACTAAAAAGCTGACCCTGGAAAACGTGGGCATCACCAAAGGATAGTTGAACCATGACAAGGACACATCTTAGGTGGTGATGTCATTCTGATGCCCCAGAAGAAATGAAAAACTAGATTAAACAAGAATATCCTGATTGCTTTATTCCAATGAACTCCAAATAATAATTAAATGTACTGGTTACTGAATACCGACTATGTGCCAGGCACTGTACTAGTTCTTAATTCTCCCCAAACCATGGAAGTTAAGAGTCATATTAGGTTTAAAGATAAAGAAGAAACTGAGGCTCAGAAACATGAAATAACTTGCTAAGATCACAAGGTGCTGAGACCAAGTCAGGATTTGAACCCAGGCCAGTCTGATGCCAGAGCTCATGTTCTTTGTATTCTCCAAAGCCACCACTCATGCCGATGCAGTGGGACTTTGGGAGGTATGCTGTTATATCACTGACATAATGTGTCACCAGTATCCTTCAATCTTTCCTCACTGAGGAATGTAACCAGCCTGGTCAGCAATCTCCTCAAAGTAGAAAATCCTGACTCTTATTTTTCCCCATTTCCTTTGTCTATGCTCTTCCTATGAAAATATACTCTCCCTAGTAATACAATGTTAGAGCTGGAAAAAGCCCTAGAGAGCCTGGTAAGAAACCTATAAACCTAATATAATGTTTCCATTGCAAGCTTATGGTAGGCAACCGAAGTCAAGAGAGGTAACTGATGTCCTCAAGACCATGCAGCTAGCTAATGGCAAAAAAGATGCACACTCAATAGAAGGTGACTGTATCTCTTCAACATTATACTCCTATACACATCCAAATGGAACAATTTGGGGAAACTCAGTTCTTTAATATTCATTGTCTGAATAATATGTCAATGCAACATATTCTGATAATTGTTTCTTTTAAAATATATTTAGGATCTGGTATAAATAAATAAATAAAAACTTTTCTTAACAGAAAAAAAAAAGAAAAGAAAAACACAGAGCCCAAACACCAAGTGAGATTATAATGGAAAGCAGGGTTTGGAGAGGGCTTTGACACAGAATAATGTTCAGTGACAACTTTAACCACCAGATCCTTCCTCATACCTCTCTCTGTATGGTGGATATTATTTAATTTGAATGTTAAAGGGAAAAATACTCTGGTACTCATGCTTTACAATTTAGCAAGCGCTTTCTTACGCACCACCTTAATCATTCCAGTAGACACTGCTATTAGCTACAGTAAATGGTATTTTCACGACACATGAGTGCTTGAGGTAACAGAGTCACCAAATAGGAGAACTATGCCCCAAAGTTACCTCTAAGCTGCATAGTAATTTTTTAGATTGCTTTCAATACACACTTTGTTTCTAATATCTGATTATGAAAACTTAGATATTTTAAAATTAACGTTTTTCTTACTATAAAAGTGATAAATGTTTATGGTAGAAAATTTAGAAAATAAAATTAGGCAAAAGAAAGTCACATCTAATCTCATTATCCAAAGATATCACTGTTAGGATTTTGTGTAAATCTTTCTAATCATTTATCCATGCCTCTGTATGTTAAACAAAACAAAGACAAAATGGGATCATGGTGTATGTGTTAGGACCTTTTCCCTTTTCTAGCATTATATAGTTAATACTTTTCCATGTACTTCAATATCTTCCACATCATATTCAGAAGAGTCATCATATTCTATTGCATGAATGCATCAATAGCTTAACTAGTTAATATCCTATTGTAAAACAATAGGTTGTTTGTAGTTTGGGCTTTTTGTTTTCGTTTTTTGCAATTATTATCAATGCTGAGGTGAACATCCTTGTAGCTAAATCTTTGCACACATTTATGATAATTTTCTTTGAATAAATTCCTAGAACTGGATTTTTTTGGTCAAAAGACTTGCAAAATATTAAAACTTTTAAGATGCATTTGGATAGTCCAAAAAAAAGTTAAGGTTAATTTGGCATGGGATTTGCTTTAGCAAATTTTTGTAGTATCTCTGAGCTTTCACTAATTGCAATGTCTTGGATTTTAATGTTAATTTTCTGAGCCAGATGACAAAAGATTCACATGACTGTTCCTATCTTTTTACTCGTTAGTGAGTATTCTAAAAAATTTAGACCTGCAGAAGAAGAAAATCAGAACCAAGGTATGCAAAGCTCCACTGTGAGGTGCACTGCGGTGACAGACCCTAGGTGCCTCCAGTGATCCCTGCCTCTAGTGTTCACACCTTTGTGTAATCCCCTCCCCTTGAGTGCAGGCTTCCAAACCACAGGATACGGCAAAGGTGAGGGGACGCCATGCATGTGATTACATTATGTTATATGAGACTTCCTCTCGGCAGACTGGAGCTAGAGGCTCTCCTTGTGGGCTTCATCAAGTAAATGGCCCCATTGGAGGAGCCCGTGCAGCTGCCAACTGCAGGCAGCTCTAGGACCCTAGGATGGCCTCCAACTGACAACTAGCAAAAAGCTGGGCCCTTAGTCGTACAGCCACAAGGAAGAGATTCTGCCAACAGCCTGAGTGAGCTTTGAGGTGGATGTTCCCCCATTCGAGTCTCTAGATAAAAATGTAGCTCAGGAAACACCTTGACTGCGGCCACTTGAGACCCTGAACAAGAACCCGGCTAAGTCATGCTCAGGCTCTTGACACATAGTAACTAGAGAAAATAAACGTATATTGTTTTAGGCCACTACATTTGTGGTTAGTTTTTACATGGCAACTAATCCACCTACCTGCCCTGAAACCAGCTGGCTTACCTGACTTTGGCTTTCACCTTTCAGCCCTTTCGCGACCTGGCACTGAAGCCTCTCCTCCCCTACAGGTGCAGCGTGTCCGTGTGGACAGCTCCTTGGCCCCCCTCCCCAGGCTCTGCTCTGTACTGGAGAGGCTGACCTTGCAGGGGGCGCTTGCCAGGCTCCCGCCCCAGGTGTCTTGGAGCTGGGAGAGGCCAATGGGGGCGCCAGCCCAAGACTGGAAGGCAGAAGGTCCTGCTGTCTGTGTCTCCTTGGCGACACCCACTCCCAGGACAGCCCCCTCTGGTTCCACCCTCTGTCAGGTTGCCTCTGCTCTCGGGCTCTGGGAACTGCCACCTCCTGTCTTTGTCTCCTAGGACTGGCAGTGGGTCCCACCTGCTGCTCATTTCTGGTTTCTCTTTTCTTCCGTTTGGCTTCTTAGGTCCACCTGTGAAACCAGTTCTCTGCATTATGTTCCCTTTGCTGTAAACACTTGAAGTGGTTTCTCTCCTGTGGTGACGCTGGTCATGCAGCCCCTACACCCCTGAGCCTGTGCCTCATTCCGCTCTGTACTGGGAGCATCAGCAAAGCACCTGGATGATGTCAGCGCCACCAACACCCCGAGTGCCGCATGGACAAATGATGGCGCTACGTGAGCTCCGGCAGTGCTTTCTCAGCAGGGGCTCTTGCCAGGGGTCGGGAAACACGGATGAGTGGAACAGGGCACCAGGCCTTGGGCGTGTACAGCCCAGGGGCAGGGAACAGACATATAAACAAATAGATCCAGGTGCTAACTACTGCAAGACAGGTATATTCAAAGTGGGAGGGGGCAGGGGCAGGTGGTGGAGGTGGTGGTTGAGGAAGGAGGAAGGGTGTGCCTTTCAGAGGGAACAGCCTGTGCAAAGGCATGGAGGCCTGAAAGAGCATAGTGGGCTCTGTTATAAGTGAGGGTAGTCACGGAATCTAGCTCTCACATTTGTTTTTACTTAGCAACAAATTCTTTATCCCCAAAATATCATGTAGGATTCTCCCAATCTACAAATACAGGCCGGGGCACTTTCCAGCTCCTACAGAAGGAAGCAATCTCATGTTGCCAGTCTATGGTATTTTCTTCTTTCTTCCTAAAATATTTTCAGGACTAAAGCGTAATTGGATGACAGTGTCTCTGGCACTCAGCAGTCCCCCAGGGAGAGATCTCTAAAGACTGCAAGGGCAGGAAGCTTGACGTGGTCGGAGTAGAAGGCAACGAGCGTGGCCACGCCGTGTGCTAGCAGGACAGATGTCAGTGGACAGCAGGCCCACCACTTACTAGCTGTATGATTTGGAGAAAACTGCTTTACCTATCTGAGTCTCTTTCTGTATGGATATAGTACCTACCCAGGGGAATCAGGGAATTTTAAAGCATATTTATGGCTTACTGTGTGCTAGGTGCCCTGCTAGAGTTTATTATTCATTATCTCACTTAATCCTCAAATAATCCTATGAATGAGGTACTACTATTAGCTCTAATTTAGAGATTTGAAAACACTGAGGCTCAGAGAAGTAATTTGTCCAAGGTCGCACAGCAGTGATAGGCAGAACCTTGAAAGTCCTTTTCCTTAACCATCACTTGCATTATTGCCCCGTGGCAAAGCCTTGGCCCTGGGGTCTGGTTTGAATTAGAGGCTCAGGGAATTTATGTTCCCTCCCTTCCTGTTCTCAGAGATGAGGAAGCTGAGTTCCTGTCCCCAGGCCCGATGGCACTATGCGCAGGTGCTAGAAACAGAAAATGAAGACAAGAGCTCGCCACTGTGCCTATTGTTTGCCAGTTTGTTCTGAGCTTTGGAGATGGGTGTTTTTATTATAGGTGAGGTGAGTACGGAAACCTCCAAAGAAGCCAAAGAAAGCCAAAGAATCATCCCAAGTGCGGAGCAAACTCAAAACCCCATTGAAGACAAGGGTGGGATATAGCGACAGTGCGGCGTTTTGTATGAAATTCTCATACCTGAGGAAAAGTTGTTATGTATGTTTTACAGACGTCACCACTGAGGCTTGACCCGGGGCTGGGCTGGGCAGAACCCTCTGCGGCATGGCCTCCTGCCCACCCCCTCCCCTAGCGCTCTGGACTCCCACAGACAAGACCCTGTTCAGAGAGGGGCAGGCAGAAGCTTGGTAGGATGCCAGATAAGCAGCTTCAATTCACACCCTTCCCCGAGGGGCTCAGGGTGTGGTGCTTTAGCAGCGTTTTCTTTTTTCCTACCCTGGGATTTAGCTCTCAGAGCAAGAACGTCGGGACACTGAGCCAGCTGCGCAGGATACCTCCGTGCTCACATCAAAGACTGAAGGCTGCGCCTGCCTGCACTAGTGCTTGAGGGGAGGAGCCCGCGTGCACGCACACACACACTCAAACACACCACACATAATACACACACACACACTCAGAGATACCACACATAATACATACAGACACAGACATACCACACATAATACACACACACACTCAGACATACCACACATAATGCACACACACAGACCCATAATACACAGAATACATGCACACACACACAGACATAATACACACACACTCAGACGTACCACACATAATACACACACATACACACATACTCAGACACACCACACATTACACACACACACATACACACATACTCAGACATACCACACATAATACACACATACAGACATACCATACATAATACACACACAGATACCACGCATAATACACGCACACATACATACCACACATAATACACACACACACTCAGACATACCATACATAATACAGAGACAGACATACCACACATAATACACACACACACAGAGACCCATACTACATATAATACATGCACACACTCAGACATACCACACATAATACACACACACACTCAGACATACCACACATAATACACATACACACTCAGACATACCATGTATAATACACACACACACTGAGACATACCACACATAATACACACACACATACACACATACTCAGACATACCACACATTATACACACACATACACACATACTCAGACATACCACACATAATACACACACATACTCAGACATACCACACATAGTACACACACACACACAGACATACCATACATAATACACACACACATACTCAGATATACCACACATAATACACACACAGACACATACCACACATAATACACACACAGACATGCCATACATAATAAATGCACACGCACAGACATACTATACATAATACATGCACACACACAGACATACCACACATAATACACAGACATACACACACAGGCATACCACACATAATACACAGACATACACACACAGACATACCACACATAATACACACACACACACACTCAGACATACCATACATAATACACACATACACGCAGTACACACAGACATACCACACATAATACACACACACATACTCACATACTCAAACATACCACACATAATATGCACACATGTACACACACATAATACAGACACACACACAGACACATACCACACATAATACACACCACACACTCAAACATACCTCATATCACATACACAAACCACACAGTCATATATACCACAGATAGCACATATACCACACCTCACACCTTCACATCTTATGTCTACACCATACATATAAATACACCACACACACCAGATATTACAGATACCACATACACAAAGCCCACACACCCTACAGAACACACATAAGAAATCTCACATCATATATGTATACATCACACACATATATGCTCCACAGACCATACCTCATGTACGTAACTGCAACACACACACTATAGCACATTCATATCACACCTCACACCCTTACATCACACATGCACACACACCACACACACACACATGCTTCTCACACATGTATACAGCACACACACCATACATACTGCACCACATACTACCTCACATTCTCACATAGCACCACACACCATACACATATAATAATCACACACACACACACACCATAGCACACGCAAACCAAACTTCATATTCTCACACCACACATACACACACCATCCCACATTCACACACACACACACACACACCACTGATAGATATACACATCACACCAGACCACATAGACACAGCACTAGACATCACACACACACAGAGTTTTGAGTTCATTCATACCTCAGCCGCAGTCCCAGCCCAGCGGTACCCAATCATTCCGAGGAAAAGCCACAGACGGCCCCCAGGGGTTCTTTTTCTCTTCCTGGCATCATTATGGCCTCCTTGCTGGATAAATTAATTACAGAGTTGGAGAAGCAGAAATTCAACTCCCACCCACCGTCCCCCTGAAGTATCAACATTGTGGATCCATCTATGAACTTCGGAATCCGAGGGGTGGCGCTCCTGTCGCTGCGCAGCCGGCGCTCTGTCGGCGAGCCGGGCCCCTGCTTTCACGCGGTCAGCAGCTCTGCCGTCCTGGCCAGCCCTCACCTGGAGTGTGTCTCGGAGGGAGCAGGCCTGGGTGATGCCCGAGCCTGGAGCACGCCCAGCCGCGGGGCTGCTGGGATCGCGGAGGGAGAGGGGACGTGGTGTCCATTCAGGGCAGACAGAGAGCAGTCCCTCCTGCGGGCTGAATTTGCTCTTCAGTCAGATGGGGGAGATTTTGCCTCCCCGGGGAACCAAAGGACCAAGGCGTTGCTGTAACCATGCTGCTCAGGCCTTGGGGGCGATTTTTAGGATTGTTCAATTTTTGCAATTATGTGGAACAGAAAGGCCAGTCTTGATCACGGTGTCGTCTTGTCCAATCCATGTCATCTCCATGGTCCCAACACGGGCCTCATTCACCTTGGGGGCCTTCTTCCCCCACAGGTCTGCAGCCTGGGGGTACTTCACTGTCGTTGGACGGCCGTGTATAAACTGTAGAAACCTGTGCCCTGCTAAATCCACCTGTTTCAGCAGCAGGTGGGACGCAGATGTGGTGGGTGGGACAAACACGCTGCCACCCCTGGTCAGCCAGTGAGATGCCACGGGAGGGACCACAGGCCTCTCTCCGCAGGGTCCGCCGGGCTGCCGTGCATCTGCGCCCCTGCCTTCCTGGGCGCCGTTACGGTGTTCTCTGGACCAAGACTTCTCCTAGAGACCCTCTCAACTTCCCTGGAACCCACAGAACCAGGGAGGGCAGCAGAAGGAAAGTTCCCGTTTCTCTACAGCTCTGTAGGGTGCATGCTGCCAGGTGGGAGAATGGAGCTGAATGGGATAACTATCTGTTATCTTTGGTTCAGCACTTCAAAGGCAATTAGCTTTCATTAGGGGCCAAGTCACACACCACCACCATCTAGATAATGCTTAAAGCAGCAGCTTCTAGATGTGCCACAAATGTGAAGTGGGTGTTCATGGCAACCTTTAGGCTGTTAAAGGAAATCTGAAGCGGTGGGAGATGAAGTGCAGCAGAGGGAATAGGTAGCAGCATTTTTCTGGCGGGGGGAAGAATTGCAGAGCAGCGCTGGATACATCCTGGGGCCGTGAGGGAGGACTACGCTGCCAGCTAGCAGGGTGGTCAGGGTAAAATTCGGGTTGGGAGTGGTGTGGTAGTTCAGTCAGCAACTTGCACTTCCTTGAGACCAGGTGCCTCCTTTTTTTTTTTTTTTTTTTTTTTGCGGTATGCGGGCCTCTCACTGTTGTGGCCTCTCCCGTTGCGGAGCACAGGCTCTGGATGCGCAGGCTCAGCGGCCATGGCTCACGGGCCCAGCCGCTCCGCGGCATGTGGGATCTTCCAGGACTGGGGCACGAACCCGTGTCCCCTGCATCAGCAGGCGGACTCTCAACCACTGCGCCACCAGGGAAGCCCCTTTTTTTAAAAAATAAATTTATTTATTTAGGTTGCGTTGGGTCTTCGGTGCTGCACGCGGGTTTTCTTTAGTTGCATCGAGCGGGGGCTGCTCTTCATCGGGTGCCCGGGCTTCAGTAGTTGTGGCACATGGGCTCAGTAGTGGTGGCTCACAGGCTCTAGAGCGCGGGCTCAGTAGTTGTGGTGGAGGGGCTCAGTAGTTGTGGCTTGCAGGCTTAGTTGCTCCACGACATGTGGGATCTTCCCGGACCAGAGCTTGAACCCGCGTCCCCTGCATTGGCAGGCAGATTCTTAACCACTGCACCACCAGGGAAGCCCAAGACTAGGTGCCTCCTTGATAAGCCATTTTCATTTCATTTCAAGTCATGTTTTCCCCTGGCCCACCTCCGTCAGCATCAAGATGAGATTTCGGTCTACTTGCCAGCTACTTGAGATGTGTCCATCTTGAACACAGGGATTTGGGGGCCCATGGAGAGGAGGCAGCCAGATATGTGGTCCAGGGTGAAGCCAGCCAGATGGCTCTTAAATGTCTCGTGAAGGAACTCGGCCAGAAACTCCGTAGGAGAAGGTTCCTGCAGTGCGGCCTGGTCTGTGGTCACATTTCTGAATGCAGCCTCCCAAGAATTGTAGGGTGGGCTGAATAATCCTGCTTCCTGAGGGCGTGTATGTATCATGCATCCCCTGATTTCAAGGAAAAACTCAGGAAATACGTGGTCCGAGGAGAAAGGAGCCTCAATAGGGTTTTTGTTGTTGTTATTTTGCAGGGATCTTGAAGTGAATGCCCACAAACTGCCCACACGATGAATAGCGGCATTCATCTCCCCAAGCAGTGAGGCCAGAGCCCAGCCTGCTGGGAGAGTCTGCCCTCCTCAGCCTCCGGCTGCCTTCAGCTCCATGGCCACTTTTCCCCAACGTGGGCCCGGGTGGTGTGAGCTGGAGAGGACAGGTAGACACCAAGAACTCCTGCCCTCTCATCCCTACTCTGACACTGTCTCCTCTGGGCCTGGGGCCATTTGCTTGGTTACTTCCCTTCAGTTTCTCAATCCATAAAATGGGGATAATGGTGTTTACTTACTTGCCTCATGAATATTATGGGAATTAATTACTGTTTGTAAAGTGCTTTGAAGATGAAAAGTATGAGGTGGCATCATCATTATTATTGTGAAATGTCTTCCACTGCTACCAGCCGGGTTCTCCCGACTCAAGAGAACATTTCAACCCGGGTTCCAAATGAGACCCTCACAGCACCCCACATGCACATGAGTGTGTGCACACATGGCCTCAGTGGGATATCTGGAGGTGGAGAACAAAAGAAAGCACTTTCACCTAGCAAAGGGTCCTTTGCATGTATAGGGTGATGGTAGTCAGGAGATCTGGCTGTGAGAAGGGAAGTGCTCGGTGGCCGCAGGACACAAAGTTGTGTATTATGTACAAGACTCAGTGGAAGAAGAGCCATTCCTACTTCAACCATGTGCTCTTGATGTACAACATAACGATGCCTTCTTATGGAGAATTTTTTCTTTACTCTCATGGTACAAGAAACATAACAGATTGGGTATGTAAAATCTATCTGCTACCTTGATGCTCACTAAGATGAAGTGTCTCTGCCAAACTGCCTTCCATTAGGGGCCACGAAGAGCAAAGAACAGTCTCAGAGTTTCAAAGTCTCCTAAAATACGTTAGATTATCCCTCTTCTCCAATGAGTGTGATCTCACTTTTTGGAATATTTGAGACAGAAAATAAAGTTTTGTGAAACTGCCTTTGATTTGGGTTCCAGTAGCATCCTTGGCTGATGGTGGGAGTGTTTTCTTGTTGTCTTTATCTGTATCTGGTTAAACAACAGTGTGGATAGCTGGTAGTGCTTGTTAATGGGGCTGAGTATGTGGGGACACCTGGAGCAAGATTACTAAAGAAAGAAGGGCTAAATGGGGAAGAAATCTGTTGCATTAGAGTCTATCTCTGACCCTATGAGTGACTTCTTCAGAAGTTCTAAGTTTCTAATGTAGCATATACAAAATATATGTCAATCTAATTTTGCTCTGAAAGAAAAATAGGCAACATCCCAAATTCCAGAAGATACCATTTATGATTATGCTGTTTGTTTATATAACAATCGAGGTACCTCTTTTCCTAGTAGAGTAAAGGAGGTAACTATGCAAATTACCCTGAAGGGCAGGAACACCAGGTGGGGAACAAGCCAACTCAAATTATTTATTTAAATAGAGGGTACAAAGTCCTCCCATTTCATGGCAGGTTGTGTTCCTGCAATGGGGGTTGAAAATCCAAATGCTGTAAGTTAAATGTGATTTTTAAATAGAAGCAATGGTGCAATGAGAAGTTATGTCTCTGCTTACAGGTGTAATGGCCAATTTGGTTTCTCTATTAGAAAATTCATTTATGTTCCTTACTTTAAAAATTAAATAAGAAGAAAGAAAAGATGCTGTACATTTAAAGTATCCATAGTTCTTCTGCCTAGAGGTAACCACTGTTAATGTCTCAGTGCCACTGTTCTTCCAGAACTTAGATGTTTATTTTTTAAAAAAGAACAATACTGAACAGAAGGTTTAGCAACCTCTTTTATACACTTATAACATTTTCCACATCAGTGAAATGCATTTATTTTAATATGGATTAATATAACTACAAATAAGGGTAGAACATATTGTCATATGCTTCCTGGCCATATATATATATTTCTGATTTGAATTTCCTGTTCAGGTTCCAAGTCCATATTTCTCAAATGAGGAATTCATTTTATTATTGTTATTATTATTATCACTAATTTGTTAGAGATTTTTTAAATGAAGGCATTAACATATTTTCCAAATATTTTTCAATTCATCCTTTTCACTTGTAATTTTGTTTATGGCATTTCATTTTATTATTTATTTATTTATTTTCATTTTATTTTGACTTAAGAAAGAAGTGTTTGAATTCGTATAATCATATCTATAAATCTTTTCCTAATGATTTTTGTCTTGGTATTATGCTTAGAAAACTTCCTATGCTCCAAAATTATGTAAATATTCACCAGTAGCTTAACCAAAAGTATGTGTGTGCTTAGTTCTTCTGAAATTATATGTGTGCATCCTGCGGGAAGAATAGAAATACTTGGTTATTTTTGGTAGAAAGAGTCCCAGAAATGTCTTTCTGTTTTGCTATTTTTTCATCATTTCCATTCTTCTTTCCTTTTTTCTTTTTAAAATTTTTTCCTGAGTAGGGAAGAGCCGAGTTCAAGTTATTTGGCTCTCTGTGACCTTTCTAAGGCTTTCTTGGTCTTCATTTCATTAACACTCACTCCTTCCCTTTTACAGCAATACTGCTATACAATTATATCTGTCTTGAAGCTGCACATTTCATTCCCCATTTGTAGAGAACTGTTACCTCTTGATCTCTCCACATGTTGTTTGCACCATATCAGTGTGCCTTCAAAGTCTCTTTCAGTACCCAAACTTGAGGCTTGATTTGAATCCTGAATCCGTGAAGTAGAAAAAAAATTCTACTCTTGGCCATGCTTAAGGCTTCAGTGGTCCTTCTGAGAGCACTACTCTGTCTCCAACTGTGGATTCCAGTCTTGGCACCTCCTTCCTAGCTAGAAGATCTGGAGTACATTCATTTACTCTCTCTCTGAACCTCAGTTTCTTCATCTGTAAAATGGGGATTGATAACAACCTTCTTTGGCTACTTCACAACATTACTGTAAGGATTAAAAGAGATCATGGTTGTAAAAGTGATTAGTAAGTTGTAAAGCAATATATAAACACAAGGTGTTATTATTTCCCTTTTATTTGACATTATAAGGGATTGAATACAATGTGTGACTATAGGAATAAGGATCATTTTTTTTTTTAATTTTTTTATTTTACAAATTTAATCAGTTAGGATCATTTTTTGAAAGTAAGATGCCAGACTATAAACACCCAAACAAATGCAATCCTTTCAGTAGGCCTCGTAAGAAGGCTTACTAATATCTACGTTGTCATCTATGCTCAGAACATGTTTTTAGCTTCCTTTGTTTTGGAGATGGTCACAGCCATTCTCCCTTGGTGGGATATTTTCTGTCTTATTTCCCTGCTTCACCTTACTCCCCCGTGCCACCCTCCTCTTTTCCTTGAACCTCCTGCTCAGAGGACATGTTAGGGGTAGAGGCCATGGGAGAAGATCTCAGGGAAGGGAGATACATGAAAGGTAAGATCAGATTGAGGTGGGCTGCCAGGGAGTCTTCTGGGGTTCACCTCAGGAAGAGGATTGGCTTGAACACATCTATATGCTGTTTGCTGCAGGTCTGCCTTTAAGGTATAGGCAATTATACTGCGGATAGGAATCATCAGAAAGTGAATCTCACTCTCTGCTGAGGTCCGGCTGTTCAGTCTCATCCAATAGCATCTGTAGAATTGTAGAGGCTGCACTGGACTAGAAGTAAACAAATCTAAATTCTGGTTCTGTTTCTGCAATAAATAGCTGAATGACTGAGTGATGTCGGGTGCTGGGTTTTCATTTCCTTATTCTCAAAATAAGGACATGGGGACTTGTCCCCATGGTCTCACAGTGGTTAAGAATCTGCCTGCCAATGCAGGGAACATGGGTTCAAGCCCTGGTCTGGGAAGATCCCACATGCCACAGAGCAACTAAGCCCATGCTCCACAACTACGGAGCCTGTGCTCTAGGGCCCGTGAGCCACAACTACTGAACCCGCATGCCACAACCACTGAAGTCCATGCGCCTAGAGTCCATGCTCTGCAATAAGAGAAGCCACCACAGTGTGAAGCCCACTCACAACAATGAAGAGTGAACCCCCAGCTCGCCACAACTAGAGAAAGCCCACGTGCAGCAATGAAGACCCGACGCAGCCAAAAATAAATAAATAAATTTATAAAAAAAAAAAACAAAAAAGTAAGGACATAGAAGGTCTTTAAGGTCTCTCTCTTTCACCTTGAAAACACTAGGATTCCAGTGGCCTTCCTCATGACGGTTTTGTGGAAGTTCAGACCATTTCCTAGCTCTGTAAGTTTGGGCAAATTGTTTAACCTGTCTACATCTCCATTTCTTCATCTTTAAAATGGAGAAACTGGGCTTCCCTGGTGGCGCAGTGGTTGGGAGTCCGCCTGCCGATGCAGGGGACACAGGTTCGTGCCCCGGTCCGGGAAGATCCCACATGCCGCAGAGCGGCTGGGCCCGTGGGCCATGGCCACTGAGCCTGTGCGTCCGGAGCCTGTGCTCCTCAATGGGAGAGGCCACAACAGTGAGAGGCCCGCGTACAGAAAAAAAAAAAAAAAAGTAAAATGGAGAAAGTGTCTACCTTATAGAACTTTTTTTGTGAGAATTAATTGGTAAAGTGCAACTAAAAGCATTTGGCAGAGTAAATGTTCAATAAACATTAAATGTAATTTCATTCTCTTCATTTTACTATTCTCATGGAGTGGAGTCTACTCTAAATCTCTTCTTAAGCTTAGTCCTTAAATGCTATTATTACTGTTGTTATTATTATAAACTTGTTATGGACTGAATGTGTTCCCCCCCCATTCATATAATAAAGCCCCAACCTCCAGTGTGATGGTATTTGGATGTGGGAACTTTGAGAGGTAATTAGGTTTAGATAAGGTCATAAGGGTGGGACCCCTGTGATGAGATTAGTGTCCTTATAGGAAGAAGAGACCAGAGCTCCCTCTCTCTACTGTGTGAAGATACAGAGAGAAGGTGACCATCTGCCAGCCAGGAAGAGGGTTCTCACCAGTAATCAAATTGGCCGGCACCTTGATCTTAGATTTCCCAGCCTCCAAAAACGTGAGAATCTTGCTTAAGCCATTCAGCCTATAGTATTTTGTTATAGGAGCCAGAACTAATAACAATCCTAAACTGAGATTTATTTTCCACCCACCTTATTTCTGCCACTCTGGGGAGTGGCAGCTGCAGACCTATCTTCAGCAACAATCTGAGTGATCCATTCTTCACCAGGGAACTATCAAACAGGCACAGGTACCTTCAGACTAATCTCTGACCTCAGGTTGAGTGGCCATAAATCTGACATGAGCAGTGCATTCTCCCTGAAACTCCCTCATGGTTCTGCTTTTTCAGCAGCAATAGGTTCTTCCTCTTTTTTTTTTAAGTGACTTAAAACAACACAAATTTATCCTCTCACACTTCTGGAAGTCAGATGTCTGGAATCAGTCTCACTGGGCTAAAGTCAAGGTTTCAGAAGGCTGGTTCCTTCTAGAGGCTTTGAGGGGAGATGCCGTGTCTTTGCCTTTTTCATCTTCTGGCTTGTGGCCGCTTCCTCCACCTTCAGAGTGTGTCTCTCCAGCCTCTGCTTCCATCATCACACTGCCTCTCCTCCACAGAACTCCTCCTGTGTCCCTCTTAGAAGAACCTTTGGGATTACACTGAGCCCACCTGGAAAGTCTTGGTTTCTAATATGATTCTCCCAAAAAAAGAAATCAGGGCTCCCAGGAGAAATGACTAATTCTAAGGCTAGAACAGAAAATACACAAAATGAGCCTGGAACATTTTTTTCAGTGCCAGGAAGTAAAAAAAGTGCTCAAAAAACCCAAAGGATGTAGGCATGTCAAAGAAACATAGGAACCAATCTGAAAGAACACTCAATAGCCAGTACTGCAACAATCTGAGCAATAAAATAAATAATGTCATGTTGGATTATAACTCAAAGTTTAAAATAAATAGCCTTGAGTCCATTCTGATATAAATAAATGACTGAACAAGTAAATAAATGAAGAAGAGACAAATTCCCTATACAGAATAATTCCCAATAATTTGTGTAGATTCTCCTACTTCAAGGTGGCGGAGCTTGACTCCATACCCCTTGAGTGAGCTGTGCTTAGTGACTTGCTTCCAAAGAGAAGAGTAAGAAAGGAGGGGAATAGTAAATTTACAGTGAAGAAACCTGGCAAACACTACTTCAACCAGGTGATCAAAGTTACCGGTAGCAGTGATAAGTCCTGTTGAAGCAGGTACTCCTGACATCATATGATGAAAATGGGACTTCACCTCCATGGTTTTCTTCCCCCAGACCCACAATCCTAACCTAACAATTAGAAAAAAAAAAAAATCAGACAAATCGAAGTTCCAGGGCATCCTACAAAATACCTGTCCACTATTCCTTTGATGTCAAGTCTGTGAAAAAGAAACAAGAAAAGTCTGAACTGTCATAGCCAAGAGGAGAGCAAGAAACATGACAACTACATGTAATGTGGTATTCTGAAGGGAGTCCCAGACCAGAAAAAGGACATTAGGGAAAAATTAATGAAATGTGAATAAAGTGTGGAGTTTTGTTAATAATAATGTATCAATGTTGTTTGACTAGTTGTGACAAAAGTACCACTGTAATGTAAGATGGTAGCAACAGAGGAAATGGGTTAAGAGTGTATGGAAATTCTCTGTACTATCTTTGCAACTTTTCTGTGAACGATTCTAAAGTGAAACATTTATTTAAAGTCAAAAATGTATTGAAAAACAATATTAACCACATAGGGTATATTACAAAAGAACATGTACAGATTGATCCCAACTTTATATAACTTATATGTGAGTGTGTACCAGAGGAAAACCAAGTATGTACGTGTGTACACTGAGAGACATGACTTTTTCTCCTTTCTGGATTTCTGGATTTCTCAAATGCTGTATTTTATAACAAACAGATATTACTTAGATCATTTTTAAATCTATACTCAAATAAATAGGAGACCATGAAACAGAGCAGTGGGGAGAGGGAAATGGGCTACTCCTGGGAGAACAGAGGCTGTTCTTTCTCAGACCAGCATCTTTAGTCTAACTCAGAAGACAATGATTTCTGGGGATAGACTGAGAAGCCTGAAAAAGAGCTGAATCTCTGAGTCTCTGTGATCATCATTCTTTAGTCACAGTGAAAGAATGGCCGCATCTTTCATTTTGCTACATTAAGAAAACTGAGATGAAGTGACTCAAGCAAGGCCACACAGCTGGTTAGTGTGCTTGAGCCACCCTGATGTTTTACTGGGGCTGTGCAGTGTTTCAAAATCATTCGAATGTGAATACCTTTAGGTGAGTCCTCTTCTCTGTTTTAACTATCGCAAGGCTCAGTTCACCCTGTGTTTCTTTAACTGTCTGGCCCCTGGAGGCATTTATTTGGGATCTGTAGTTTAGGTAAGGTAGCAGAAGTGAAGATCTGCCTACAGGCTTAGGAGTTCTGAGATACAGAAAAGGGGGAAAAGGCAACTTCTTTTTTAATTTAAGGAGAGAAGAAAAGGGAAGTCCTCATCCCTGTGGGTTAACAGCATAAATCCAGGATCTGTGCGTGTTACCCTCTTTGCAAACAGAGCCCCGGGAGTCATGCAGTGCACAGACTGTTTAGCCATAGGCAGCAGCTCTGACTCTCCACCTGTATCATATTGTAAAAAATAGTATATTTAGTAATGTTCCTTAATGTCCTGTTTTAATAAGGTATTGTTTTGAGTCACATTTCAATTCAAAATCCTTCTCAGTCAAAGGGAACTCTCCTACACTGTTGGTGGGAATGTAAATTGGCACAGCCACTATGGAGAACAGTATGGAGGTTCCTTAAAAAACTAAAAATAGAGCTACCATATGATCTAGCAATCCCACTCCTGGGCATATATCTGGAGAAAACCATAATTCAAAAAGATACATGCACCCCAATATTTATTGCAGCACTATTTACAATAGCCAGGACATGGAATCAACCTAAATGCCCATCGACAAATGAATGGATAAAGAAGATGTGGTACATATATAAAATGGAATATTACTCAGCCATAAAAAGGAATTAAATAATGCCATTTGCAGCAACATGGATGGACCTAGAGATTGTCATACTGAGTGAAGTAGGTCAGAGAAAGACAAACAGCAAAAGATATCGCTTATATGTGCAATCTAAAAAAATAGTACATATATCCCCATATCTCTTCCCTCTTACGCCTCCCTCCCTCCCACCTTCCCTATCCCACCTGTCTAGGTGGTCACAAAGCACAGAGCTGATCTCCCTGTGCTATGCGACTGCTTCCCACTAGCTATCGGTTTTACATTTGGTAGTGTATATATGTACATGCCATATGTATATATGTAGCCAATTCATTTTGTTATAAAGCAGAAACTAACACACCATTGTAAAGCAATTATACTCCAATAAAGATGTAAAAATAAAAAAGTACAAATGAACTTATTTACAAACAGAAGTAGAGTCACAGTTGTAGAAAACAAACTTATGGTTACCAAGGGGGAAAGTGGGGAGAGATAAACTGGGAGATTGAGAGTGACATATAGACACTACTATATAAAAAATATTGGATTAGCCAAAAGGGCCATTCGGGTTTTTCCGTGTGATGGTTCTAGTAGCACTTAGTTGTCTTTAACTTAATTCGAAACAATTTTGTTGAAGTGTATTGTGACAGCTGTCATATCAGCTTGCATTTACAAAAAAAAACTTATCAAAATTGGTGAATTTTTGGTAACAATTTTAATATTGAAGATAGAAGAAAAAAGCAACATTTTTGGCATATTATGCTTTATTATTTCAAGAAAGGTAAAAATGCAACTGAAACACAAAAAAAGATTTGTGCAGTATATGGAGAAGGTGCTGTGACTGATCGAACATGTCAAAAGTGGTTTCCAAAGTTTCGTGCTGGAGATTTCTCGCTGGACGATGCTGCATGGTCAGGTTGACCAGTTGAAGTTGATAGCGATCAAATCGAGATGATAACTGAAAACAATCAATGTTATACCACATGGGAGAGAGCCGACATACTCATAATATCCAAATCAAGTGCTGAAAATCATTTGCACCAGCTTGGTTATGTCAATCACTTTGATGTTTGGGTTCCACATAAGTTAAGCGGAAAAAAACCTTCCTGACTGTATTTCCTCATGCAATTCTCTACTTAAATGTAATGAAAACCTGCCCTTTTTAAAACAAATTGTGACAGGTGATGAAAAATGGATACTGTCCAATAAGGTGGAACAGAAGAGATCGTGGGGCAAGCGAAATGAACCACCACCAACCATACCAAAGACCGGTCTTCATCCAAGGAAGGTGATGTTGTGTATATGGTGGGATTGGAAGGGAGTCCTCTATTATGAGCTCCTCCCAGAAAACCAAACGATTAATTCCAAAAAGTACTGCTCCCAGTTAGACCTACTGAAAGAAGCACTCGATGAAAAGTGTCCAGAATTAGTCAACAGAAAATGCATAATCTCCCATCAGGATAACACAAGACCGCATGTTCCTTTTATGACCAGACAAATACTGTTACAGCTTGGCTGGGAAGTTCTGATTCATCCGCTGTATTCACCAGACATTACACCTTCAAATTTCCATTTATTTTGGTCTTTACAAAATTTTCTTAATGGAAAAAATTCAATTCCCTGGAAGACTGTAAAAGGCACATGGAACAGTTCTTTGCTCAAAAAGATAAAAAGTTTTGGGAAGATGGAATTATGAAGTTGCCTGAAAAATGGCAGAAGATAGTGGAACAAAAGGGTGAATACGTTGTTCAATAAAGTTCTTGGTAAAAATGAAAAATGTGTCTTTCATTTTTACTTAAAAACCAAAGGAACATTTTGGCTTACCCAATAGATAACTAATAAGGACCTACTGTGTAGCACAGGGAACTCTACTCAATACTCTGTAATGACCTATATGAGAAAAGAATCTAAAAAAGAGTGGATATATGTATATGTATAACTGATTCACTTTGTTGTACACCTGAAACTAACACAACATTGTAAATCAACTCTACTCCAATAAAGATTAATTAAAAAAAAAAGCCAAAACAACAACAACAACAAAATCTTTCTCAGTCAACATCATCTTCATGGACTCATATTTATTGAACATTTACTACATCCCAGACTCCCTGTTGTCTCATTTGTTTCTTATACTGGCCCTCACCAAAAGTTCTAATGTTATCTCTGTTTTACAGATGAGAAAATGGAGACTTGGAGAAGTTAAGTAATTTGCTCAAGATCATGCTGTGAGGCAGGGATCTGAATCCAGCCAGTCTGACTCCAGAGCCCAACTTCTTAACCACAAAACTGTATGTATAACTTCTCACAAAACTCTGCTTCCTTTCTTCTGTCCTGGGCAGCACAATATTGGGTTCCAGCTCCGTAGTTAGGACCACTTTCTGAGGTGTAGTAAGTTTATAAAGATATTGGAGTTAACTATTTTGCCTCATTCAGAAATAACTGTTATTTTAATCTATATCACACATTGATTTTTCTGTATCAATAAATTATTACATATAATTTTGAATATTATCACTAATAATTTCTTCATTAATTTACTTAGGTGAAAGTAACTATATTATGACCTCTCATTTTTCCTCTGTGCTAAATTTTGCTTTTCACATTACATTATTTTCTTGATTGTTTTCAGTAAATGCAGTATTTCAGTATTTGTTGTGCATGCTTTTTGTGTAACGGTTTAAAATTTCATGACATCATAGTTGTCTCTTTTGTCATAAGAATTGATGCAGGGACTTCCCTGATGACGCAGTGGTTAAGAATCCACCTGCCAGTGCAGGGGACACGGGTTTGAGCCCTGGTCCGGGAAGATCCCACATGCCATGGAGCAACTAAGCCCGTGTGCCACAACTACTGAGCCTGCCTTCTAGAGCCTGCAAGCCACAACTACTGAAGCCCACGCACCTAGAGCCTGTGCTCCACAACAAGAGAAGCTACTGCAGTGAGAAGCTCGCACACCACAATGAAGAGTAGCCCCCACTCGCCGCAACTAGAGAAAGCCTGCGCGCAGCAACAAAGACCCAACACAGCCAAAAATAAATAAATAAATAAATAAATTTAAAAAAAAGAATTGATGCAGATATATATATATATATATATATATATATATATATATATATATAATTTTTTTTTTTGTGGTACGTGGGCCTCTCACTGTTGCGGCCTCTCCCGTTGCAGAGCACAGGCTCTGGACGCGCAGGCTCAGCGGCCATGGCTCACGGGCCTAGCCACTCTGCGGCATGTGGGATCTTCCCGGACCGGGGCACGAACCTGTGTCCCATGCATCGGCAGGCAGACTCTCAACCACTGTGCCACCAGGGAAGCCCATGCAGATATTTTTTAACTTTTAGAACTCTGGAAAAATTTTGGCTATTTGGATGTTAATTTATATTAAAATCTATTAGTTGATCTTCCTATTTAATCTCCTCCTACAATGGGCAGCATAATCAAGTGGATTTGCAAAGAGAACATATTGAAACACAGACGGTTTTTTGGTCTCTCTCAGGGAAGTCAAGTGCTTTGGGAAAACTAGAGAATTACAGTATTTGAAGGGAGAAAAATGAGTTGTGTCCAGAAAAGTGTCAAAGCTGTTGGATTTGGTTCCTCAAGCAGGAAGCCTGCAAAAGTTTCCTTGGGTCAGAGTCAAGGCCAAGAATTCCTCTAATTTATATCATCTTTTGCATGTCCAGGACAAACGCTGCTACCAAAAATATAGCTTTGCTTCTCAAATTAACAAAAATGAAGACCTTTCCTCAGTGAGCACATCCTCCATGAATGAGCTAAACATATTCCACAACTTCTAGTAACTCTCAGATCTGCATCTCCAGATGAGATCTCTCTCCTGAAACCCAGCCCTGTGTCCAGCTGTTCACTATACCTCACTTGGATGCCTTAGTCAAACCTCAAATTCTTCCAACACTAAGCTCGTCATCACCTTTTCACCCCCACCCACATGACAATCACGGCCACAACAATCACAACCGCAACTCAATTCTACCTCATGTATTTCCCATTTAAGGCCTGGAAAAGCCAACCACACAAATTAGCCCCTTTGTTCAATCTACAAATACAGCTGATTTCCAACTCATAAGGATTCTATTTCCTCAATATCTCTCGCACCCGTCTCTGACTCTCACTCCCAGGGCCACCTTGTGTGCCTGTCCTCCTCCCTGCGCTGACTGTGTGCGCCTTGGCACAGTGTCTAGCTTACAGCTAAGACATTCATTAGGTCCTTAATGCCATCACCCAGATAGTGCCCCACAAAATGTTTGTTTGTTGTTGGAAAGAAGGAGAAATTACTGAATTGCCACAGAGTTAATACCTTGGGAAATGTGCTCGTTTTGGTCACTTGAATCCAGAGTCATCTTCTTTCCTTTTGTTGTGACCCCCCCTCCTAAAGTTTGGAAAGACTTTTGGAGTTTTTCTTGGATTCATCTGAAAAAAATTTCCCTAAATTTTGTGACTATGTGAAAGTTAAATTTCAAGTACCTGCATTTATTTTTAAAGCACTTTAATCATCTGTGCTTCTTGAAAAGGCCATTTTTTATCTAATTCTCCTGCCTCTAGGCCTTTAGGTGTGGTGTTTCTCTAACAACCTCTGTCAACCCATTCCGAGATGGAATTAAGCCCTAATTGCTGAAAGGTATCTGTTGCATATACTGAACTAACTTCTCCTCTCTGCACCTTCCAGAATGACACTAGCTCTCTGCCATCCTTGAGAGAACTGAGAATATAGTCCCTCAAACAATTTTCTGTTCTGTGGTTCATGGGAGGAACCCCAGTGGAGAAAATCTTCAAGGTCTCAAAAGAGGCCTTAGAAAAAGTTTCTCATAGTCTGACCAGAGACTGTGATTCTCTGAAGAGTGGGTCAGTCTCACCATTCCCTTGCCGACTCATCCATTCTCTGCTTCCCGCCTCAGAGAGCAAAACAGCCCCACTAGCTGTGGATAGGACGCCAGCAAAATATTCTTCTTACTCCTTATCTTCTAAGTCCCTTTAAAATATTTAGCCTCAGAGTTGGAAATTTAGGAAAAAACGCTGCAGTCTTTACTTCATTTTGAAACTCTTCTTGCTAGGAAGTAGGCTGACATGAAAAGAATAGCCATCATGGAAAGCTGTATTTTCTTTTGCTTCTCTTTAGGGAGAAATGGTTAAGAACTGTGATGGCAGACATGAAAGTAAGCCCAAGCCTTTACAGTTGGCCTCCTTTGAAAGACCTTCCCTTGACCTCTGTTCTCTAGGAAAAAGAAGGTTTCTAACAGGAATATTACAAGGTTCCATTGATGAGATGTCTCTCCAACCAAACTATGTATGATGACAACTAATGGGTGGAAAAAATTCTCCCCAAATCAGGACTTGCTCTCCGCCTTCCAAATTACTTCACTGCATG
Source organism: Mesoplodon densirostris (assembly GCF_025265405.1). NCBI lineage: Eukaryota > Metazoa > Chordata > Mammalia > Artiodactyla > Ziphiidae > Mesoplodon > Mesoplodon densirostris. The sequence goes on from NC_082661.1 coordinate 75,728,586, forward strand.
CCAAAAGGTTATCTATGAGGAACTAGGAAAGGAAGTGTATTTGAAAACATCACTGGGACTTGTATACAACATCTTAAGGTGTTTGATCCTTTTATGAAGTGTTGACAGCTTTTTGCCATTGAAGTCTATGTGAGAGTTACCAGCCAAGCAAAAGGAGGAAGCAGGGCCAGCCTGCTTGACCAAAGAACCCCTGGGAGCTGTTTAGATCACAAGATGTGAGACAGCCAGAGAGAGGGAATGGCCCAGAATTCCAAGAAAAGCTTAGGCAGCTGTATCAGTAGTTTCAACAAGACCTATTCTGGCCATTTGAATGTTTCCCTTTGACTGTGATGTCCTTTTCACTTCCAGAATCATCTTCATTCATTCAAGGATCCATGCAAACAGTAATTCCCAGAGCACTCAGAGAAGTATGTAAGAGCTGAGGATTATTCATAATCACTGCAGTGCACTGAATCAGTAAATGCACTGAATCAGGCCATCACCAAGCAAACTCACAGAACATCGCAGAGCAAATTCATCTCAGTTTCTTAATGGCCATGATAATTGCTTAATCGGGATAGTAACTTTGCTTAATTGGTGCGTATTTATTCCTACTCTAGCTAGGGTGTCTTTCCCCAGCTCCTGGTGGGTCTGTCTGTCTACACTTCATGGGGTTCCCAGTATTTCCGTGAAATATGCCCGATGTGGGCTGCTCTCCTGCTCCTTCCCGTGCAGGGAGGTGCTCTGGGTTGTGTCTCCTACCGGAGACTCTGTCACTGCTATTAGATGAACAAGCCCTGAGTGTGAGACCCTTAGCTTAAAAAGGAATATGTCATACTCATGCTCAGGACTGACTCTAGTAAGTCTAGTGGATACTTATAAATCAATAATAATGCAAAGCTATTAGTACAGAGAAAAGAATCTTTTCCCAAACCTCGTATCAACCACTCCTTTTCTTAATCTTGGTCTCTACCACCTCTTCATTGCTCCCTTTTTATAGCCAGCTCATCTTTCCAACACAGGCTTTGTATTTCTGCTGCAGTTCAGCTCACAGCTCAGACTCTATGCAATACACAGCTCTTTCCCACACCTGTCTCCTTAGCTCCTTCCAAAAATTGACCTTGTATCATCATGCTTGTTTGGGTTATGTGTCCATTAGTGACCCATTTTATATGAGTTCCATGGATACCGATGGAAACACACACCTTCTTTTCATTGGTGTCTCCTGGTCACTGTCATCAACACACAGTACCCTTCCACCAGCCAGACCATATCATGGCAGGATAATTCCACGTGTGCTATAAATTCTATAATCTTAAGAGAATCAATTGCTTAAAAATCATATTGTTATAGTCATACTGATGTTATAGATAGCCAAACTACAACACAGTTAATAAACAACTTTTCTAGAAGCTTAGAGTCCATCCTAACATTCACAGTTTGGAGAAGGGGGTCATGAATTCTATATGTTCAAGTCCGTGTTGCAACCATCTGACCACATTCAACAGGCAAAGGGTTTCTTAGAAAAGCCTGATTTCCTTCCAGAACAATCTGCTTTAAAAAAAACTTAATTTTTTCTTTTGCTTCATTCAGTAGACCTCCAATTATGTTTGTTTTTTAAATAAGTTTGACTCATTTTCATGTTAAATTGCTTGATCATTTCTTTAAGTTCGTAAGGAGTTTCTGTGCTTTGAAGTACAGTTTTGGTTTTTTGGTTCCCCTTCAGGGTATTACAAACTATTACATTGTCTTGAGAATGGGGGATAAATTGGATCAGAGAGGCAGAACACGTGGAGCTCAGGGACATGATTTCTAAATAACAATTCCCATGTGAATGCTCCTATAGCATTTCCTTTTTACTCATGTTTTTGTGTTGATGTTTTTGCTGTGGTCTAGACTGGGGCAAAAATGGAATAGTAGATCCAGATGCAACATACATCTTTTGAAACTTATGTAGGCATATATAAATATATATATATATATATATTTTTTTTTTCTTTTTTTTCCAAAGAGCCTTCTGTAGTTAAAGACCCTCAGGTAAGAAAAGGAGAAGTGAAGAAGCCTTAGCCTTAGGGATCTAAAAATCAAATCGGTTCTTTATAAAAATACATCTCCTCTATTGCACGAATGATGAGTTTGGCAGATTTTTTAAGTTATTGAATTGTAGATCTTAATTTCTGTGGTTTGAGAGATAGTGTGTCATGGGGGAGAAAAGAACTTTGAAGTCAACAGATCTGAGCTCAGGCCTAAGCTCAGATTAGCACTTGATTTTAAACTAATAATTTTCTCTCCATGAATTTCAGTTTCTCCAGAAAGCATAAACAAAATGGGTCATTGTAAGTATTAAATGAGATTATGTACAAAGCGCAAAGTGCTGGGCCCACATGGAGTGCTCCATAACTCATAAGCAGCTAAGAAGCCTCCTCTGGCCCATCTCATTCCTAGAGAGCACCCACAGGGCGGTGGCTATTTCTGGTCAAGTGCACAATGGTGCCCCTGCTGGCGAGGCAGTTGACCCAAAGGTAGGAAGTTCTGAAGCTTTAAGATTTAGCAGGGCTTGTACTAAATGTCTCAACAACAGAGCAGTCCATATCTTTATATAATACTCTTTACTCCATGGATATTTAACTTACATAAGTGTCAACTGAGTGTCTAGACCTAGTGGGTGAGGTGGGCAAACAGTGCATACTCTCCTACTAGGTTATAAACTCCACAGGGTAGGTACCATATGTGTTTTACTTACTGCCCATCTCCAGAACTTAGCATGGTTCCCCAGCCACGGTAGATAGTCAAAAATATTTTGTTGAATGACTGGGTTAATGAGTGCAACCACAACCTAAGAAGATGGCATGACTTGATCTTTTAAAGGTTTTCCCTATGAAAGAATGAAGAATTTTCTTGAAAATTCACTCCCCTACATTTTAGTAGGGCCAGAGAAGGAGGCTGTTAATGTTTTTTCTACCCCAAATATGGCTGTTGTTTTTTTTTTCCACTCAGTGTTATTGGGTAGACCAGGGTTTCTATTTTTACTTTGAGGCAAAACATGGATTATAACCTCTTAGGTTTTTACCTTTTTCCAAACCCAATCATCACTACCTTACTTCCTGACTCTTGTTCACTAAGAACAAGAGCAGTGAAAGCAGACTTCAGATGAAACAGATTTGAGAACGGTCACCATCAAAGAACATTTATTGAAATATTGGGTATGAAGGGAACACTAGTGGTTCTCAGGCTACTGAATGCCTGGAGTATTTTCAGGCCTGAACAAGGGAACCGTGTCAGAGGGCACTGGCAAGAGCTGATGTGTTTTAAACATTCCCTACTGTACCACCAGCCAGGATGGGTGTAACTGAGTCAGAGGCCAGAAGAGCCGGAGGAAAAGGAAGGAAGCAGGGCGTGTTAGCCACATGACTAAAGTGATAGGGCATATGGTTCTTAAGCAGGAAAAGACGTGTAGGCTGGACAAAAATGTAAACACTAGTGGCGTGTGGAATATTCAGGAGGGATGGGAATAAAAAGCTCTGTGAGCCTGGTGAAAAGAAAGGGTGTCTTTGATGTGGAGCAGATTTTTCAACCGTAGCAGAGTTGCCATCTCTAGTGGCTGCCAAAAGAATATTTAAAGGAAAAGTAAAAGGGTGTTTTTTGCTTATGGGTATTCTGTAAGGGGAAGAATTCTAAGTATTTTCAAGTTGAAGAAGACACCATTAGGAATCTAATGCAGCTAACAAGTCCGGTCGGCAGCCACCAAATGCTGCCAGGCCATTTTGGCCACTACTTGACCTCCAGTTTGATGACTGACAACCCTCTCTGACAAGGGATACAGCTGAGGAGTCTGGGAGATGCCACTCACCTGTTGAAATGAGGGCCGTTGGGTGGGTTATTCGCACTCTGGGTCTCATTCAGGGTCTTCACAGCCAGGAAGGACAGGTTGTCTCCTAGAGCTGATCATCCCTTGCAAGGAATGAGGAAAGAAGCACAACCTCGCAGCTAGAAAGCTTCACTGGGAAGTCCATTCTGGAGCTCACTTCACACCTGCCCGAGCAGGACTGTACTCAGGCCACGTGAACGAGGGAAAAGAGCTCAGCGCTGGGATTCAGGGGGCCTGGGTTTTATTGCTGATCACTTACTGACTAGCTTTGTGACCTTAGGCAGATCATTAGAACTTTCTGCACCTCAGTTTCCACACAGAGGGTAGAACTAGATAATTAATACGGACTCTTACCTTTCAAGCCTCCATGATTCCATGGTTCACATGTAGGTCGTAAGTTACCTTCCACTCTTGCTTCTCTGTATAACTTTGGGCAAGTTTTTTATTCCACCTAGTACCCCAGCTTCCCCACCTATAAAATTGAAATCATACTAGTCATGTAAAAATCATACTAGATTTACAGTATTTTGAGAACTTAGAGATGAAAGGTATTATGCCAATGTTAGGTACTGTCAAAGCCTTAAAGGCAATTATAGTTATTTAACTTTTCAGCATCTTGTTTGAGATTGAGAAATGAGTCCCCGTCATTTTCACTTGAGGAAACATTATTTGTTTTTTATCTTGTCACAGTTTTGACCTGCTCGCTCAAATCCACTCTGGTCAGTTTGAATTGGTATGCTTGTTCCCTTCACTTCCTCTTGTAAACTCTCCTGTCATGGTGCCCGGCTTCTTTAGAGCAGCCCTGGGAGCCGTGGACCTGGTGTTCCAGAGACCTGGCTTCTAGCTCTGGCTCTGCTATTAACAACCTGTGTGACCCTGAGCAAGTCAAGTCATCTGTTTGAGCCCTGGTGTCCTGGTCTTCAAACGACAAGAAGGTTAGGACAGATGACTTCAGTGTTGCCACCTAGTGCTAGAATATAACTTTAGAAAATGCTTAAGGAAATGGAGAAGAGAATGAAGCACAAACAATATACAAGGAGTGCTCAGTCCTACAAACCCATTGGAGTTGAATTTACAGTAACCAAAATTGTGGTGCTTAGAGTAACTTACTATACAGTCCTTCATAGAAGTGTTCAAACTTTCCTTCCTAAAATATTATGAGTGTGTTGCGGTGTCAATTATATGTGTGTGATGCAAATCCCAACTATGAGACTACATGCTGCACTGACTGTAGAAATGGAATGAGAAGGAAAAAGGGAACTGAAGTCTTGGGACTTATACATGGCATCTTGCAGTTTGGATTCAGGCTTACTTGTATTTAAAGCAAATAAGTTGTACTTAAAACAACCTTGTTGGTCTTTGAATATCTGTGGTGGAGAGTAGCTCCAGTTGGTTTTCTCTCTCAGGGGCCATCTCCCCCCCCGTCTGTAGAGTTGGTGTGTGCTCTCAGCCACTCACTGCCTTTTGTGTTTTTCACAAGTTCTGCCATGCACCAAACACAGGCTTGGCGGTTTCCTTTGGGTTTTCTAGAGTTATTCTTACTAGTGAGGCAGAAAGACCTCTCTTCCCAGCTACATTTTTGGCCCTAGGTTGGAGTCTCTGTATGTGGTTTTCTTCCCCCGCCGTTAAACCAAGTGCCCCTCTATATTCTCTATACTTGCTGAAGGTGTTGAACTGCTCCCCCAAAACACGCATCCCTAGTTTCCCTGCAATAAGGAGTCACGGTTGCTCTGGGCTGGATCTGCACCTTCAGATAGAGTACACTGCTCAGCAGGCTCTCCAGGGTTGATCAGAAAATCTTCATGACACCAAATCAGAGTTTGCAGAGGTGTCTGCCAGTGCTGCTCCTCCCCTTCTCTTCCTGCTCCCCTGCATATGCCGCCAGGAAAAGGCCTTATTACCCCTTGTTCTAGTGTCAAATCCCACATGACAGAGGACATCCACCACCCCTGAATTCCATTCTAGAAGTTCTATCCAGTGGCTTAGTAATTCGTTTGATGTTTTCTTCTTGCTTGATTTCTTCTTTGGAAAAATCCAGAACCAAAGAAGGTCTCAGATGTTTTTGTGGTGGAAGAGATTTCTTTGGTTCATGATTAAAGGTATCCACCTCTTAAAACTCAGTGCTTAAAAGTTGAAATCACGGTGTTTTACAGCATTGATGTCAAGTCTGTCACTTGATGGCACCACCTTAAGAGTAAAAGTTCTGAGGACGTGGTGAATTGTTAATTAGGTAGAATCATAAAATCTATTTTCACTCAATATAACTGAATTGGAATATAGAAACATTGGCAGTTGGGAGAAGGTAGAGAATTGTGTTGCTTTGGACCCTTTTGGTTGTAAGCGACAGAGACTCCAAACTTATACGACTTAAGGAAAGAAGTGGTCGTGATAGACTCCTGTAAACAAATCACAGCTAGGTGACCATGGAGCTGGCCTCGGTGTCATCCAGATCCAGGGACTGGAGCACTATCAGGACTCTGTCTTCTCCTGCCCTTCTCTCACCTTGGCTTCTGCCTCAGGCCTGGCCTCTTGCTCACCAGCTCTTTCACTTGCTAGGGGACAGGAGGACAGACAGCTCTAGGGCCACATCATTATGGCTAGAGTTCCAAAGGGAAAAGATAAATATCCCTGCCAGCTGCTATATGGAAAACCTCTGAGGAAGCCTTGGGTTGGTCCTACCTGGGTCACGTGCTCACCACTGGCTTGTCCCTGTGGTCAGGTGGGGGAAGTGCTCTGAGTGGCTCCCACACCTGAATTACAGGACAAGTGATTGTTGGGGTGGGAGCAGGTGCTATTCTGATAGAAGGAGGAAATGGTTCTGGAAAGCCCAAAACAACAGTCACACACAGAAGCAAGCACGAAACTTAGCCTGTGACCTTGCTGCGAACCATAGAATCACGGAGGTTTGAAATGTATGGGTCCGTAATAATTATCTGGTTCCATCCTCCAAGTGTGGAAACAGGTGCAGAAAGGTCTAATGATCTACCTAAGGCTACAAACAGCAGATCACCGCTATATATGGTTAAGGACTGTTTGCAGGGTTCCTCTACAGCTGGAGCTTAATTTCCAGCTAAATATTTCATCTAAAATGCATACTTGGCAGATTTGAGTTTCTGCCAAAAACTCAAGAAGTCACAGAAGTGTAAAGCAGACAATATGGTAGTCAGCATTTACTGGACATTTATTGTCTCACCTGTAGAGAGATGGCTATTATCTGACAGCAGGAATCATTTAGCTAATAAAATCTCAGAATCTTGAATTAAAAAAACGAAACAGAAATACAGCTGAATCATTTAGAAAAAGTAAGCTGAAGTATTTAAATTATGTAATAATAAAAACGCTTTATTAACACTGACATTACCTCAGTAGTTTAGATTTATTTCATAGTTATCCTTTATGTGATATAATTGAAAATAAAGTGTCTCTAGTAAATAATTAAGCTTACAAGTTGTATTTTCTGTGCAGTTTTTTTTAACAAGTTTATTTCTAACCTGTGGGCTCTGTCTGAACAACTGGGTTTCACATGGTTTATTTGGTTTTATCAAATAAGCTAAAATGTTGAATACTTATGGTTTTGAGATTCTAAGTATCTAGCATTTAAATCAGAAATTCAGGCTCATTATTGGAATATTTTGAGCCAGACAGAACTTTAAATTCTGAATTTAAATTCTGGATCTGCCATTTATTAGCTCTGTGACTTGGGCAATATTACCAAGTTTTTGTCTATAATATGGACATAATAAGAGCTATCTCTTAGGCACAGTGGAGAACTTGATGAGATCGGCTATGAAATGGTGCCTGTTAATGTATTAGGCCTCAATAAATGTCCTAGTGAGGAAAAAAGCCTTTAGTTACATGCAAATCCCATGCAAAGAGTTATGTTTAGGAAAAACTAGTCTCTTAATCAGACATTAGCCAAAGTTTGAGCTAATGTATGAAGACAGCACCTAATGATCTTTTGTATGAAGTGAGTAAAGTACAATCTTAAGACGTATATTGATACTTTTTAATAATGTACTGAATTTGCTCAACATAAATCAACTGTATATAAAGTTATCATGAAACAATTAATAATAATAATGAGATAATATGCAACAGCTACAAACACTAAAAAAGTAACAAGTATGGGCAAATAGATACTCTTGTTTTTATTATTGATGATGATAATACTGTTAAAAGGAAAAAATCAAGTAGAAACAAGGTGAAGCAGGTTTCAAGTTGTAAACTATCCTAATTCCATAGGCAGAGAAACAGGAGGTGGAAACATACATGATGTGAAAACTTGGAACAGGTAACTATCCTATTTATAGATCAGGTTGATGAGGGCAACCTCCTGAATCTGTCTTTGCCAAGGCAGTGTGGGTGATGATAAACCATTCCCTGGAGTGCCTGAGGGACACTTGGGTGAAATTGGTGGATTGGCAGATGGAAACGGGTTTGTAGAGTTCAGAAAAGCCCGGTCCAGGGCATCATCTGCTACAGTTGCTAGTGCAAACCAGCCTTGAAGCCAGTCACTGCCCCTCTCAAGGGATGATACTCAGCAATCGTAAAGTTGGAAGTAACTTGCTACTGATTACTGTCCAGGGCCCCAGGCTGGAGAAGCTTTCTCCACCTAAAATGTGGATTGTAAAGACACCCTTTATGATCCCGAAAGACAGAAACAAATAGGGGACAGTGACAGACCCCTTGCCCTATCATATAAAGTCAAATAATACTTCAAGGAAGAGGAAGGCGACATCCTAGGTCAGGATGACCAGGAAGGGTAAGACTTTCTTGAGAACCAACAGGGTATCAAATACGGAAAACTGTTTATAATAGTCATGGGAGTTACACTGGGGAAATGGGGCAGTAGAGAAGTGTGGAGGGCAAGGATCAGGTGCCTTCCTCCAGAAAGAAGTGGCACCCTGCTCCTTTCACTTACTTCTGTTTGTGCTTCAGTTGTATTTGCTCATTCGTGGCCAGTGAGCAGAGATTTCGTAAGGACGGTGTTGCTCTCACTTTTTAACGCCATGTTACTTGAAGCAGTTAATATGTTTATGGATAATGTCTCATTACCACCTTTTAAGTCACATTCCAGACCCCCTGCGTCACTTTGATAATAACAAACCTGTCGGCATGACTCAGAGCCCGCACCCTCTAGTCTGTCACAGACTGCTCTTCAAACAGCCTCCACGGCCATCTGCCTCTGTGCTGGTTTCGATGAGCCATAAAACACGGTGGTGTCTCGAGCTATGTTCCCCTCCCCATGCCTCACCGTCCCCCCCTTTCTTCTGGCCTGGCACCGAGTCAAGCCTCGGGAGGCCATCACAGCTCCCAGGACTGTCTGGCCGGGATTCCGCCTTCAAGATGTTGGCCCAACATGTGGCCCAGGAGCCAGACGGGGTGAGGACCTGGTCTGGGTCAAAGCCACCCCCTTGACTTCAGTGCTCGGTTTAGAAGTTTTATTACATGGGAACGGTGTGGCTCAGGGGGTTGACAAAGGGACAGGTTTAGGATGCCTCAGGGTCTTGGTGCTGGGGGTCTCCCTACTTTGGCCAGAATCCAGCCCTGAAGGGTAATGGCCAGATGTTATTAGCAGCTGCAGGAGGCTGTGTGAAGGGGATGTGAAAAGACACTGGAGGCTCCATACTGGTGAACAAGTGTGGTCTCATGTCTAATAATGCTCTCACACACGTCAGGTGCAGCAGAGAAGCCAGAAGTAAAATTGCTTTGGAAACCATAGATACTTTTTCCCAGAGTAGAGTCCATATTATGGAAAGGAATTAGGGGAAATAAATAAATAAAACAATTTAGTGCAAGTTTAAATATATGTATCAATAAGCTAAATCCCGTAAGTCAACTTGGTAAGTAAATTTGAATCAACTACTGTTGGAATTTAAGTCTCCTGGTGATATTACTAGTTTCAAAGTATTACTTTTGTATTATCATCAAAACTTGACAAATCTCTAATCTGTTATGTAAAAATCACAGAAGGTTCTGAGAACCACAAGTTACTTGATGAAATTTGGTCTTGACGTATACCTGGCCAGGTGTATATGTGTGAATGTTCTGAGAGTCTTTCCGTACCCATGCCCTTTGTATCAATAATGTCCACTTCTGATTTACTTTTATAAAAGACAGAATATCTGATCCATTATGTATTATTTTTAGGCAACTTCTAATAATAATGACCTAAAAGTATGTATCTGTATGTTTCTTAAAGTGCTAAGTCTATCATAATATTGATATTATTATTGTTTTACTGTTTATCATGAGAAATTAAAAATTTCACTGGTCATTTTCACAGCCTTGTTTTCTCTGCAAGAACCCCTTTTATTCAAGAGCAGCTAAAGTATAGAGAAATGTTGAAGAATATATTCTAAATATCAATAGTAGTTATCTCTAAAATAAGCTGGAGATTACAAATGACTTTTCTTTAGTCCTCTTTTCTGCATGTCCCAAATATTTCCACAGTTAGAATGTTTATATTTGTTGAGTGCTTTCTCTACATCAGGTTCTGTGCTAAGTCTTTTATGCTCATCATTACATAATATCTTCACAATAACCCCATAAGTGAGGTCCTATTATAATCCTCACTTTACACATGAAGAAACTAAAGTTTAAAGAGTTTAAATTACTTGTCCAAGGTCTCATAAGTGGAAGGTCCAGAATTCAAACTCATGTATATCTGATTCTAGAACTTGGGTTATTAACCAGTGTGCTAAACTTCATTGCTTTTGTAATCAGAAACACACACACACACACAATTTTTATTCTAAAAATAAACAATAAACCCCACTGCTGCATTTAGCATATAACTTGCATGAAAGTTAGTAAATATACAACCAAATTTCCAGGCACATCTACTAAGGTTATGGTCTGACACCTGATTAAGAAAAAACTTAAGATTTACTTAAATTGAGACTCACCATTTTTAATCAGCTTAAAAGTGTTATTTGATCACGATGTCTACTTCTATGAAATTTAGAAATACATTAGAAAAAGAGAGGAAACAGCCATAGAAATTGTTCAAATAATGAAAAATAAATCTTTAAGAAAGGACAATGTAAATTGGGTTGTTTTTGCTTTTTGTTGTTTATTTGTTTTGTTTTTTGCCTGAAGAAGGAAAGCCTGCAGGAAGATTAAGCTGCAGTTTCAAAATAAAGGAAGAACTATGGTGTGGTTAGTGGGAGCAGCTGTTCTCCAATCTCAAACCACATCTGGAATATGATGTTTAGTTCCGGGTGCCACATTTTAAGAGAGACCTTGATCAATTGGAGTGTGTCAGATAGGGACGAACACCATGGGATGTACCTAGAAACAACCACATAGGAGTTACATTTGCCAGAACTCTGGTTGTTCCAGGGAAAAGACTTGAGGGAGACAAAAAATCTGGGTTTTAAGCTATGAAGGTGTGTCACGTTGAAGAGGGATTAGGCTTGCTCTGTGTCACACCAGAGGGCAGGACTAAGGCTTTGAGGCCAGGTGTCAATTCAATATAAAAAGAAATTCAGAACCTAATAAAATGGGGGGCAAGTGAACTAATGAGGGTCCCTGGGACTTAAACTGAAAGAAGAATGTCTGAATAGTCTTATTAGGGTAGGCCTGGTAGAACTACCAGTTGAGATGGTAGAACTTTCCTAGTCAATTTTAAAGAAATGAGTGGCAACTTCTTTTAGGGAACGACTTGAGGGTTCTTTTACTGGAAACTAGTAATACATCTTATGTAAACTTTTTGTCCTCTTCTGCTGCACACCTATATTCTTTTTTTTAGTAAACGTCTCCAAAATTATATGACATTGTGCTGCCCTCTGGAAATTTGCTTTTAAGCATTGAAAAATTTCCCTTTTCATAATTATTTATTTAACATAACTCACCAAGGGAAAATGTAGGGGGGAACCCCACAAATCTCTGAAAACAAGTAGATAACTTTTTAGACCAACATGAACAGAGAGTATGAGATCTAGACTTATTCTCAGCTAACATTTTAACGTCCCATGTGACCTTGAGTAAGATAATTTACTTCAGTTCTCTGTGCCTCAGTTCCTTCCTCAGTAAAATGGATATAATAACTCTTGCCTCATGGCTCTTATGGGAATTGGTGAGTTAATGTTTGCTCAGTTCTTTGAGGTCCTTGGATGAAATGTGTTACATAAATGCTAGGTATCATTATTAACATTTAATGACCATATCTATACTTATGATACCAAGTGTCCTAAGAAATGAGATCTGTTACAGGTCACAGAAGAGCTTTCAAAGACTGTTCACACGTGTCTATGAAGACATAAGCTAGAATTATCGAGAGAGCTTTGTGTCTTATTGTCAGCTTAAAAATTGAAGTCCCTTGGGTTCAACCTGATATTTAGCTGTAGATTTAAGGGATGCTTTAAAAAGCATTTGTGCTGTCTTTTGAACTAGTTTTTATGACTACTTTTAAACTAGTGGTAATTTTGGAATCTTCAAATTATTTCATTTTTCTTATCTAAGTATAGTCTCAGTGGAACCTTCTCAATACTTACATATGCTAAATGTGGTAGTTTTTAATCTTGTTTTTTTTTCTCTTATGAACAGAACAGCAACTTTTGTCCTTAATGTAGGAAGAACACATAAGAATGGCTGTCAACCATGGTGGAGAAATAGAGATGGTATTGCTTTGTCCTCTCATGGCTCACAGCTGCACCATCCTGCTTGAGTCTTCTCACTCCACTCCTTGGGTTTATCAGAAATGGCAGAAGTTGGTGGGGAGTGAGGAAGAGGGAGGCCCTTCTTTGATCTCAGATGACAAACTTCAAAGATAAACATTTAAAGAGAAGGAAAAACAAGTATAGAAAAAGGAACAACGATGAGACATTAAACAGCTCAGTTGTCACCTGTATCTTCTTCAAGAGGACTGGTACATAAGTCCTTCGAACGGAAAGGCAAATCACCCAGTAGAAAACCAGGCAATAGTTACGAACACTCATGTCAAGAAAGAAGTCTGGGGACTTCCCTGATGGCACAGTGGTTAAGAATCCGCCTGCCAATGCAGGGGACATGAGTTTGATCCCTGGTCCAGGACGATCCCACGTGCCGCGGAGCAACAAATCCTGTGTGCCACAACTACTGAGCCTGTGCTCTAGAGCCCGTGAGCCACAACTACTGAGCCCGCGTGCCACAACTACTGAAGCCCGCACGCCTAGAGCCCTTGCTCTACAACAAGAGAAGCCACTGCAATGAGAAGTCCATGCACCACAACAAAGAGTAGCCCCCGCTCGTCACAACTAGAGAAAGCCCACGCACAGCAATGAAAACCCAACGCAGCCAAAAATGAAGGAAGGAAGGAAGGAAGAAGGAAAGAAAGAAAGAAAGAAAGTCTGATTGATCAATAAATATGAAAAGATGCCCAGGGAAATGCAAATGAAGCAATGAAGAGACACTTTCACACTTTAAGTTGCAAAACATTTTTATTTAAAGAATACTGCATGTGGAGAAGAGAGTGAAGCAACACTGCTGTTGGGAGTATACAGAAATACAACCCCAGGAGAATAATTGAACACTATCTAGTAAAGCTGAATATGTATATACACAAATGCTCAGCCTTTCACTTCCAGGCTTACGCTCTAGAGAAACTCTGTACATGTGTACAAGGAACTGTGAACAAAAACGTTCATAGCACCATTTGTTTGTAATGGTAAGAATCTTCCTAAATGGTGGAAACAATCCAAATGTCCCTCAAAAGGAGGCCAATGAAGAAACGGTGGTGTATTCATATAATGGCATACTAGGCACTAGACAGCAGTGCAATTGAATGGACTAGAGCTACAAGTATCTCTCTGGATCTCTATGGGGAACTCTCAAAAAACATAATGTTCAGGACAAAAGGGAAAAAAAGACATAGAAGCATACCGGAAAAATATCATTTATATAATGTTTAAAAATATTCAGAAGAAGATGACTGGTGGTTAGTATTATAGAGAAATTCAAACTCTTATCTGTGTGTAGAGTCTGAATTCCCAGTCTTGGCAGTTTCTGTTAAGTATTTCAGCACTTTCTTCAAACTTTGGCCTTGCTAGTGCCAAGTAATTGCTACAACTGTGATTTCTGTAAAATTCATGGGTCCCCATGCCTCTCCAAAAAATATTTGTTCTAACCCAGAGCTATCCAAAAGAAACATAATGTGAGCCACATATGTAATTTAAAATTTTCTAGTAGCCATATTATAAAAAAACTAAACATAAATGGGTTAAATTAATTTTGATAATAGATTTTTTAACTAAACATATTCAAAATATCCTATGGGTAAATAAGATATTTTAAATATTTTTTACACTAAGTCTTTAAAATCTGGTGTGCATTTTATACCTAGAGTGCATCTCTATTTGAATGAAAATTTTCATTAGAAATATTTGCTCTGGGACTTCCCTGGTGGTCCAGTGGGTAAGACTCTGAGCTCCCAATGCAGGGGGCATCCCTGGTTGGGGAAATAGATCCTATATGCATGCCACAACTAAGAGCCTGCATACCACAACCAAGAAGTCTGCATGCCACAACTAAGATCCCGAGTGCCACAACTGGGATCCGGCGCAGCATAAATAAATAAATAAATATTAAAAGAAAGAAAGAAAGAAAGAAAGAAATATTTGCTCCGCATTTAGATTTCATAAAATTTAAAGTTGTAAAGATAGATTCACAATAACCCAACTTATCTCAAACATACATAAAGTTTTCTAAAAACTGCATCAGACATTGGTATTCAAATTTAAATTTTAATTAATTAAAATTAAATAAAATGACAAATTCAGTTCCTTAGTCTCACTCACCGCATTTCAAGAGCTCACCAGTCACATGTGGCTCTTGGCTACCATACTGGACACAGCAGGTTTAACTTACACTACTAGGAAACTATGTCCACCTACCTTTCCTCTCTGGGATTCCTCTTTTCATATGATTGAAATCAAACTAAAAAAGTATAGAGTGGCCCTGCTGGACAAAGGGAGCCACACAGAGCCACCTGCAGTGAAAGATATGTATTGACCTGTAAGAGTCAAGGCCATTTAATGACAGGAGTCTAGTCTGATTATATGCTCAGCCACCTACTTCCTTACCCTCTCAACTGCCTGTTATAGCTCTGGTCTCCCACTAGACAAAGCTGGGGTTCCATCTGTTTCTGGGTGTCTGTTTTAAATTGTTAAGTTCCGGAAGCGTGAGCCATTCAGCTACTACAACACCAGCCCCCTTCTAAGTTTGGTGCTTGGTTGTCCTCTGGGACTCCTTGGAAATTTCTAGATTGGATATTAAACACAAGAATCTAAAGAAACTCATCTGAGAAGAAATATGTAGAGGCTCACACAGGGGAGATGGTAGGAATTCAGAGGCTATAATGGTACAGCAACACGAGAGGTGGGCAGAGAAAAAAAGGACGTTGGAGTATTCAAGCTGAAAGAGAATCTGTGAAATTTAGTTACTTGCCAGTGGGGTACAATTTGGCAGAAAAGGGTGGGAATCCCCGGGATAGAGCCTCAGAACCGAAAAGTCAAACTGATCAGAACCTGAAGTGAAATAGAGCTGTATTGTCCTTCTGACTTTGCCCTGTGGAGTCCACAGCAGCGAGCAGCATACCTGGTTAGGAGACAGCAACCAGTGTGCCAGCGGTTCAAATGGAGAGATACTTGATTTTTAAATGAAAGGCTATCAGACTCTACAGTATCCTAAAGTACCCTCACATTTTTATTATGCTTAATGCCAGCTTATGAGCACAACACATCCACCCACATGCACTCACAGAACTGTAGCAAGGGCAGACAATGGTTCCTTACAAAAACAATAGCAACAAAGCCTTGGAAACTATTGATAATTAATAAGCTAGGCACCAGCAATTAATATGTGCAGAGATGGGGTGCCTACTGTTCTCCAAGCCATAGCTCATTTAAAATATTCACCCTGTAATTTATGAGTGATATTTAATACCTCGGTGACCATAAACCTCCATGTTTTATTACCACTGCTTAGCATACCTTTGATGTTCTGCCCAGCACTACACAATCTAAAACAAATTACTTTCAGGAAGCTGGATATTATATAAATGCAGGAAAGTCATAAATAATGCACAGGAGGAACATTTTCGGTGGGTTCTGACATGCCACAACGGGTCTCTGTGAGTGTGACCGCTCAGGTATCTCACTGGCCCGGGGTGGGGGGCAGGGGCAGGAGGGTTGTCCATCTGAGGAGCGTTTGTCAGACAGGCTGGGGATGCTGACTTCCAGGCACCACTGACATTGCTGTTTAAACCTATAGCAGAGGCAGATGTGAATCGAATGAGGACCATTTAGGAGGCTATGATCTTCTTAATGAGCTACAGATGTATAAGGAATGGCCCTTTCATTCGTGTTTTCGGTGGGCTCTTGACGATCTTCTCCCCTGCTGTCACACGGACATGTGTCGACTCCCTCTACCATTCTCCACAGCAGCTGTTCAAAACTCTCCACTCTCCTCGGGGCCCTGAACCCCCATACCTGCTGTCTTGGAAGATGAGAGAATCTACCACCTCACTGAGGAAATCGAGGTCATCAGGGAAGAACGCCTCCATCTTCCCTCCCCAGCACACCCACATTTTCCTCCATCCCCAGTACTACTTTTATCTTGAACAGGACAATTCTTTCCAAAGGTGAAACCCCTGTGTCTTTGATCACACCCCCTCCTCTCTCCTCTGGCACCATGACCTATACATTATCCCCTTGCCTCTTTAGTCTTCTCTCCCTCTCCACTCGTTCCTTGCTTTTGGTGCTCAAATAGGATCCAATAGACTGCACCCCACAAATGAACAAGCAAGCAAAATAAAATCTTCTCCGTGACCACATTCCCTTATTTCTGAAGATGCACCTTTCTCTCTCTCTGCCCCACATCCAGCTTCTTGAAAAGTGGTTGCCTTTGCCCAGTTCAGACCTTGCCATCGTTGTCAAGGAGATTCTGTTCTCAACAATCTACTAAGAATTTTATGGTGGTTTTCTACGTGCCATGACCTCCTGCAGATCCCCTGCAGGGTTGGATGTAGTTGCCCCCTCCCTCCCCCCCACCTGAAACTTTATCTCCCAGGCTTGTGTGTCCATACTTGTTCAGTATCCCCACCTCCTCCCCTGGGTCTCTTGCTGGCTCTGCTTCCACTGCCCATCCCTAGTTCTCTTCTCTTCTCTGTACACCCTTTCTGGGTGAGCTCATCTTCTTCACTGCCTTCAGCCATCCTTCAGACACCAGTGGCACCCAGTCCTGTCTCTGAACCTCAACTCCCTAAACTCCACCAGCTTCCCATTGGACAATCCACCTGATGTCTCACAGGTCAGCTTTCCAAAATATGTTATCCTTCATATCATGAAGGATAGATAGGTGCTAAAATATATAGCTAGGTGTCAAAATATCACCCCCACAAACCACTTGCTAATTGCAAAAGGGAAAATGTATCTTTACAATGGAGAGATGTGATGGCCTCCACCTTAACTAATCTAGTGACCAAATGTAGTATTGTTTCACAATTAGTATCCCACATTATACACTTGCTGATGGGATAAAATATAAAATACATGGGATGACCTGTAAACTATTCTTGCCCAAAATGTTTAACTTGAATGTAATCAAGACTTTAGACTCAGCTTCTTGTTATATAAAACACTGGGGGTAGAGGATCAAGTTAAACGACACCACAAGGTAACAGTCAGGCAAGTCCAGACTGTGAGACCTCCCTGAGACAACCACCTGGTCTCTCCAAAATGACAATAAATAATAATGGTCAATATCACTTAGAAAATGGAGAACGTTCTAGAATAAAAGAGCTAAAGGCAGATAACCAAATGCAATGCATGAAACTTGATTGATCCTGCTTTAAACAACAAGCTATAAAAGATATTTTGGGTATAATGTTGAAAATTTGAACATGGGCTTTAATTTAGATAATATTAGAGAAATAGTGTAAATTTTCTTAAATGTGATAATGGTATTATACTTATGAAAGAGAATGTGCTTATTCTTGGGAGATAAATGTTGAATTCAGGGATTTCATGATGCCTGAAACTTACTTTCAAATGTTTCTGCAAAAACGAACACGTGTGTGTATATAAATGTGTATAAATCAAATGTGGCAAAGTATTAATAACTTTTTAATTTAGATGACAAGAGTAGGAGTATTCAATTTACCTGATCAACATTCTTGCATGTTTTAAAATGTTCATTTAAAAATCTAGGAAAAATAGTCAAAAAATGTAAAGATACATTTAAAACTTTTCTTCAATCTCCCACCTACTCCTTCTTTTCTATTCACTGCTCACCAAGTACATCAAGCTAAATATCCCAGCATCCTCTGTAACTTCTCCCTTCCTCCTCACATCTCCTGTCTCTCTCCACCCTATCAGCTGGAATCTCTCCAGCTGCTGCTGTTGGTGCTGCTGCTTCATCGGGCCTCCATCATGAGTCACCTGAACCCCCATCATCTGGGCTCAAGCCCCTCTCCCCTCATCAGTCCATTCTCCCCATTCACTCCCTTGATGAAACCTTTTGACAGGTCCCCACTGCCTGCAAAATAAGATCAAATTCTCTGAAAAATAAATATTAAAGCATAACACTGAAGTGGAATCTGGAGCTAAGAACATGGAGGTGGTCAAACTGACATCCAGAGATACCATCAGGCTTTTGACTTTTTTTTTTTTTTTTTTTTTTTTGTGTGGTACGCGGGCCTCTCACTGTTGTGGCCTCTCCTGTTGTGGAGCACAGGCTCCGGAAGCACAGGCCCAGTGGCCATGGCTCACGGGCCCAGCCACTCCGTGGCATGTGGGATCCTCCCAGACCGGGGCACGAACCCATGTTCCCCGCACCAGCAGGCAGACTCCCAACCACTGCGCCACCAGGGAAGCCCCAGGCTTTTGACTTTTAATCTAGAGCTCTGATCCCTATGCTGCCTCACTCCAGGCTTCACCTTTGTGCTGAGATAGCAAAGAAGATGGGCCTAAGAAAAAGTACAGTGCTCCCTGTGGAGCCCTAAGCTGTCTGCCTGGAGAAAGAGTTCACTTACAGATCAGCAAAGTAGGGTAGAGTTGTAAGGCCTGTAAAAGAGAGTCTTTTAAATATGACAACCATGACCTCAGAGGCTCAATGAAAGACTCACTTTATCAACTCCAGAAGTGGTTTATAACACTTCGTTGAGGAAGCTGAGGGGAAGCAGACATTCTCATACGTGGTTAGCACGAGTGTAAATTGGTATAGTCCCTACGGAGGGCAATTTGGCAGCATCTCAATGAGTATATCCTTAGATCCTGGCAATGTCACTTCAGAAAGTGTCCCACAGATATACTTACACTAATGCAAAATGATGTATGGGGTATGTAATGTCTCCATGTCATTCACTGAAGCATTGTTTGAATTGGCAAAAAATTGAAATAAGCCAAAATCCACCAATTAGGAACTAGTTAAATAATGACACATCAGCCTAAAGAAATACTATGCAGCTAATACAATGAACAAGGAAGATCTCTACACACAAATACCTACCAGATATATCGTGACATGAAAAATGTAAGGTGCATCAGTGTGTGTATAGTACTCTAAGGGTTCAAGAACTAAAAAATCAAAATGGATGCACAAAGATAATGCAATATTAACTGCAAAAAGTGCCCATCATTTCTAAGGTTAGGAAAACACAGGGAAGACATAGGGTTATCAGAACCTAGAAACTTTCAGAGACATTCCATGGAACTGAGACTTGGACATCTGAAAAGAGGCACCGCCTGGATGGGGCTGTTGTCTCTGTGGAAGAGGGGGTGGCACAGACACTGAGACGGATTCTGAGAGCAGAGGTACAAGCTGGAGTTGGGAGCCAATTGCACTGCCATGCTCCCCTCTACCTGCCTACCTGTCTTCCTCGAGTTTTCTCTATTGGCTGATTCTCACAGGGAACCAGCTGACAAAGGAAAAACGTAGTTTCCAGAGTCCCAGAGCAGAGTAGAGAAGGATGGACTTGAAGCCGAGAGGCAATAGCTTAGTGATTAGCACACTCGATTCAGTAAGGATGGCCAATTTGGGCGCAGGATCATCCATGGGACTGTTGGAATTGGGGCATCTGTAAGTAATGGTGGACTCTCCACAATGCTCTGGAGCTGCCTCTTCCCCCCAAAAGCCCGGGGTTAGCACCGGCACCAAGAATGAGGTTTAGACTCACACCAGTTGATTATGTATCTTCTGTGGGCCAGAGCTTTGGTGGACATTTTTGTGTATGGTTATTTTATTTTTATTTTTATTTTTTTGCAGTACGCGGGCCTCTCACCACTGTGGCCTCTCCCATTGCGGAGCACAGGCTCCGGATGCGCAGGCTCAGCGGCCATGGCTCACGGGCCCAGCCGCTCCGCGGCATATGGGATCTTCCCAGACCGGGGTACGAACCCGCGTCCCCTGTATCGGCAGGTGGACTCTCAACCACTGCGCCACCAGGGAAGCCCTGTGTATGGTTATTTATCCTTCCGATATCACTTGTGATGAATAACATTGTGGTCACTTTACAAATGAGAAAGTTGATTGAGAAAAAGAAATACTTCTAAGTAGAGGAGCTCCTTCCCCCTCCCCCTCCCCCTCCCTGTATTTCTCCCTCCTACTCATTCTGTCAGATGATGGAAGGTTAGTTGAACTAAAGAAGGGGTGGTTTTAGCCACTCACCTGAAAACACCCCTTGGGCTTACTGGGGATGGATAAGGTAGTGGCCATGCCCTGACTGGACCATGGCACAGTCGTAGGGGAAACAATCCTTTAATCTTCAAGCACCTGGCCCTGGGGAGGCTGAGTTCTCAAATGCCTGCCTGTCTGTGCTCTCCAGTTTCCTCTTTTCCACATCCATCTTCAGGTGCCCAGTCCTGAAATATGGCTCAGCAGCCAAATGAGCTTTGCAACAGGAAAGACAACAGTTGACACATCTCCTTGAGTCAACAGCTGTGGCTGAAAGCAAATAGGAAGACAGCCCTATGGTGTGATTCCAAAGGAAATGCTTAGAGGAGTGGGTTTCACGTGTCTTCCCCAAAAGGCAGACTTTGTCTATCACAAGTTCCTAAAACGTGTTTGTTAATTACATCTTTGCTTTGCCAGCTCCTCCCTGCCCCATGTTTTCAGAGAACATCTCCTCACACACTTCTCTCTGTGACGGTGATTGGAGGGAAGGCTGATTTAAGTGTTTGTCCTCTTATCTTGAGGCCATGCTCCACAAAGGAAATTCTTAAAAATCAAAAACGAACTTAGTTACACCAAAGCTATGATGCCAAATGAATAGCAAGCATCTCTTAACTGGGTTTTATAAATAGAGTAGAAAGAATATCTTCACAAAACAGAAAAACAATAATAAATTAACCAAGATAGAAACTTTGCCTTTCAAGTGGCTCACTTGAATACATAAACAACAGTTGTGCCCTCTTCAAGAAATCTTATCATAAGAAAATTCAGACTTACAAAATAACCAAATTAACCAAATTAATTGTCAAATGACAATTTAATTAAATACAAACAAGGAAAAAAGGCACCACAGCCCATTCAAGTATTTTGCATAGATATACAAATATTGTAAACAGTTAATAGGTGGACGAGAGAAAAGAGGATCTGTTTTCTGTGAACAATCTCCCAAATAAAAAGAAAATTCACATTGCCCTGGATCCCAGACACACACGTACATACACACAGTGGATGGTAAGAGAGGATGCATGGAAGGGTGACTTTGGGGGCACTTGGCTTGGATTCTGCAGAATCTCTCCTTTGCACAGTTCCCTAAGGATGGGTGGAGCACCTTTAATTAACCAGATTAATTATTTGCTATACCAAGGAATCTCAGCAAAATAACCATAAGGATGCTTTCCGTTGTTTCCCCAAAAAGAGCCTCTTTCCCTTCCACTCAGGTATATGTAAGTTCTTAGAAATAAGTCCATTCAGGGACATCCCTGGTGGTCCATTGGTTAAGAATCCACCATCCAATGCAGGGGACAGGGGTTTGGTCCCTGGTTGGGGAACTAAGATCCCACATGCCATGGGGCAACTAAGCCCGGATGCTCTTGGAGCCCGAGCGCCACAAAGGGAAGATCGATCTTCCACGTGCCGCAACTAAGACCCGACACAGCCAAATAAAGAAATAAGTAATTTTAAAAAGAGAGAGATAAGTCCATTTTGTGAAGTGAAGGGAGTCAATATTCACTATAAGGGGTTTTTATTTTGCCAGTGAAGGCTCTGTCTGAATCCCAGTATTGAGCTCAGTCTCTAGGTCTATTTCTTACTTCAGTTTCACTGTTCTCTGCTTCCTGTGGAAGCCTAGACCAATTCAAGGAATGCTTCAATGACCTCTGGGAAGTTCTCCAAACCTCTCTCCCATGATCCACTGTCCCGTGCTGCTCTCCTGAATCTTGCCATTCTTGAGATATCTCTGAATGAACACAGTCAGAGTGGACATAACTAACTACCCCTTGATTATACAGGTTAAACGTGAGTAACTCCACTTACCACCTAGCATGTCTAAGGCAGCCCGAATTGTTTCACTTTCAATTGCAATGTTCCTTTGGACAGGAACTAAAACATTTGAAATTGTGAAAAACTGGAATCACCTTTTTTCCCTTAATATACCTGCACCCCCATTCTCTCTTTCTCATAACGTTTTTTTATGAAAATGTATGTGTTGAGACATTACCACAGATTTCTCTGACTTTTATTCAAACCCACAGCCTCAATACTGGGCAAAAAAATCCAGCAAATTAGATAGTCTTGGCAGAGTCTTTTTTTTTTTTAATTAATTATTTATTTATTTTGGGCTGCGTTGGGTCGTCGTTGCTGCACATGAACTTTTTCTCTTCGTTGTGGTGCGTGGGCTTATCATTGCAGTGGCTTCTCTTGTTGTGGCTCGCAGGCTTCAGTAGTTGTGGAGCCCCGGCTTCGTTTCTCCGGGGCATGTGGGATCTTCCCAGAGCAGGGAATCAAACCTGTGTCCCCCTCATTAACAGGCAGATTCTTAACCACTGCGCCACCAGGGAAGTCCAAGTCTTGGTAGATTTCTAAAGCTTCAGATTTCCAAACAGGCTAGAAATCGCATCGGGAAAAACCTTTTGTGTGATATCATGGTTCTGATGCCACTCTTAAGCCACCCTTTAATAGGGTTAAGGTTTGAAAAAACCACAGTCAAAAATGTTAACTAAATAGATTAGACTTTTAGAAATTGTAGTAGTGTTTGAATTGTGTTAAAGATTTGTGTTGTCCTTTAGTTTACTTTAAATTATTCCCCCTCCCCCAAATAATAATGGGTTTGTGCAGTAAATGTAGGTGCTTCATGCCATTGTCTGTTGATATGAAACAGCTGGGGAGCCAGTGAAGTCCAGTGGAAAAGATCAGCTTGTTCTACTTCATAGAAGTGCTCAGTAAGATGGTCAAGTATATACTTGCTACCATCTACTTGTGACAAGGGATGGACAAATGCCCATTTTAACTGGTTTTAATGTAATCTTTTCTACATTTACAATTTCCCCATTTGTTTCTCTCTCTCTTTTTCTCTCTCTGTATATGTATGTGTACATGTGTATATATGTGTATTTAACAAAGTTTAAATTTCCTGAGAAGCACTGTTGAAGGGAGTCCTATTATTAATCTGCAAGTGGAAATTTGATCATTTAAAAGTAAGGTAATCTCTCTCCTAAGAACTGAGTGGGCCCTGTCCAAGTCTGAGGAGACATTCAGACCACCCAAAAGCAACTATAATGCCAATATATTTTGAATATGAATGTAAAGTAAATGTTAGCTTTCCCATAATTCCAGCTAAGCACAATAAACAAGTGAGTCCAGAAAAATCATAGGAGCTTTAAGAAATTTGCTTTGATGCTATTAACAATCAAAGATATCATACTCAGTTCCCATATGAACAATTACATATTCTGCTTCTCCCAACTCAGGTCTAACCACACAGGATGTTAGAAAGGCCCTCAGTTGTCTTCTCAACATAGGCAGAACCAGTTCTCCAATGGCAACCAAGACACATCTCTCTGCAAGTAGGCAGGGCTCCACAGCTGGGCAAGAGTTCTCATCCTGATCTATGTATTACCTCACATACATTAATCTGCCTCAACTATCTATTTTTCCACTTTGTCTAAATGAGCTATTAACTCCTGTGTAGAGATCATATTCATTCCCTGTTTGCCCCAACTATGTAGGACCTATTGAAAAACGTAGACCCTGTGAGAGCCCAAACAATATAATATTTGACTCAAATGAACCAGAGTATCAATAAACTATGGACACACAAATTAGAAGATTGAAGGGAACATGAACAATGGCAGGAAGACTATAAAGAAGTGAAGGTAAGATCTCCTTTCTTTAAAAAAAAAAGGGAGTTGATTTCTCATGGTGTCAAGCCAGTGAGTAGGGGTTCTGGGACAGAAGTCAGAGACTGCAAGGCACACAGAGACAACATAATGAATGACAAGCAATCTGGATGGAAACCGTGGTGAGCTGGAAAACAAATGCTTTGTCCAAATGGGGGAGGAGCTACTACACTCCAGGCTATTGATGTCTGCAGGAATACAGAACCAATGGAGTGAACTGTTCTTCAGGAGAAGCCAGAGTCGAAAAAATTATGAGGACTCTCCCAGTTTTTAAATGTGACAGCTAAATTTAAGAAACATCTAAACACCAGGCAAGCCGAACAAAACACTCTGTGGGCTGCCAGTGTGCAAACACTGTTCTGTGGGATGGACATCTTGGGAGAGGCAAGGAGAGATGGGCAACATGTCAGAGGAGAGAGGCAAGCACAGAATGAGTGGTTAGACTCTACAGCCGTTAGGGTCCTTTCTAACTCTCGTCTAGGACTGATAAGCCCATGCTTGGGGTCAAATTTGCTGATGACCACTGATTCTGTTCCCTACCCTGGCAAAGCATGAGTCATACTCCCATGGTATTGAGTAGCACAAGCGCTTCAATCTGTCCCTTGATTTTTCAATTCAAGAATTTCTTCTTGTGGGCTTCCCTGGTGGCGCAGTGGTTGAGAGTCCACCTGCCGATGCAGGGGACGCAGGTTCGTGCCCCGGTCTGGGAAGATCCCACATGCCGCAGAGCGGCTAGGCCCGTGAGCCATGGCTGCTGAGCCTGCACGTCCGGAGCCTGTGGTCTGCAATGGGAGAGGCCACAACAGTGAGAGGCCCGCGTACTGCAAAAAAAAAAAGAATTTCTTATTGGTCTCCAAGGAAGCCCATGAGAACAAAATTAAAATTAAGCCAAATGTTTTTTGATATTTATCAAATACCAGAGGTATATCTTTGTCTTCCACAGAAGAAACTCAGAAAATTATACTTATAGGCTTTCAGTAACGGAAATCATTTACCCAAAATGATTTTTCTCTATGTGTTGGTGCATGGCTGACAATTGGGACTTTATAAGTGAATGGAGGCACAGAATTGGTACTAGGGTGGGCCTGGCTGAATGCTTTACCAGGTGTCACAAAGCAGCAAGTCCCAAACCCTTCGTAGATACCTAGAACCAAATTAAATCTGAAGAACAACAACAAAAATAATGCTACTATTTTCAGATCAGGTGCTTATGGAATCAAAAAACCAAGACAGAAGACAACAAGAAAGAGAAAGCTGTGATCCATCATCTTTTTTATGAACCATGACCAGTGCTTTCTTAATGCACCACTCACTGGTCCTCAGATATTCAAAATCCCCATGGCTCTGGCCTAGCAGAGAGAGAAGACTACCTTTCTCATCGCCGTCATGGGTCGTATGTGTTCTTCTGATTATGGGTAGAGAGGCAGAATGTGGTTCAGAAAAGAGGTACAGGTAGTTGCCCAGAGACTTTCAAATTATGAGACCTGGGACATTTGTCCTGGCCTGTTCTAAGGCCTCTTTACACCCTGGGCCACATAGATATACTTTCTGTATTGGTAGCAGTAATTCATATACTGAGAAACACAATGTTTTTTCCTTTTACTAGAAAACAGCTCTTTTTTTTTTTTCAGTATTCATTTGTGTTTTAAATTGGCTTTGCTATTCTTGGGTGTGAAATGGTATATCATCCTTTCATTCTTTTACTGAATAAATACTTTGAGGGCTGGAAATATAGTCAAGCTAAACTAAACTGGTAAAATCCTTGCCCTTAAGGGGCTTACATTCAAGTGGCTGACACGGTGCTATTATTTTGTGTCTCAGAAGATGACACAGAAAGCTTGTCCTGAATTTCAAGCTTCAGTGGAATATTTCAGGTTGGTGACTCTGTTCTAAAGAGCAAAGAAAAATATATTTTCCTATTTCATGGTGTTAGCATCTAGACTTCCACAGGGTCCCTAAAGGAAGTCAGATTTGAAGGGACAAGTTCATATTGTTGGAATTTTGGGAAGGCAAAGTGATTGATGCTCTCACAAGCTTCCTGTGGGAGTTGAGGGACTGGATATGTTGAGAATCTGGCAAAACTAAGGTAAATTATCTTCTAAATTGATTCAAATATTTGTAGCAAGCCCTTCTGTGCAAATTTTCATGACTTCTTTATGGTAATTAGTTTCATGGAATATTGCCAAATGGCATATTTTTCCTACTCCGAGCCCCTTTCTAAGCACTCCTGGGAATGTCTGAAATATGAGATAAGCACTGTTAACCCAAAGTTTTATTAAAAAGTTTAATTAACACAAATGCCAAATGACACATTGATCGCTATTAAAAAGGTAGACTACATGTAAATCTGTGAACTACCAAGGAACTATAAAACCGATTTCCCCAACAACCACAGAGCTTTATTTCTCTTCCTGAGCATACAGGAGAGCCCTCGGGATGCTTGGCCCCATCGTCAGCCTCTGGGGTTCTCAGGACCACACTGCTTAGTGAAGCCTGGTAGTGGTAGGAATGCTCCTTTAAACAAATTTTTTTTTGTATTGAAGTAGAGTTGATTTGCAATATCATGTAGTTTCAGGTGTACGGCACAGCGATTCAGAGATATATATAAGTATATATATATTTTGATATATATATATATTCTTTTTCAGATTCTTTTCCTTTATAGGTTATTACATAATACTGAGTAGAGTTCCCTGTGCTATACAGTGGGTCCTTGTTGGTTATCTATTTTATATAGAGTAGCGTGTATATGTTAATCCCAGCCTCCTAATTTATCTCTCCCTCCACTCTGCTTTCTCTTTTGGTAACCATAAGTTTGTTTTCTGTGTCTGTGAGTCTCTTTCTGTTCTGGAAATGAGTTCATTTGTGTCTTTTTTTTTTTTTTCATATGATATCACTTATATGTGGAATCTAAAAGAAAAAAAAAGGGAATTCTTAACTGGGTCCCTGTCAAACCCCCTCCCCTCCCCTGGGACAGGCCCTACCCTGCCGGACCTCTGGCTTTGGATCTCTTTTAAGCTTCCTGCTGGGAAACCAGGGCCTCAGCGGAACTCCTCGCTCATCTGAACCCCCTCCCGACCTGAGAAATTCACATTTACACATCCTCTCTTAAGCCTCCAGAGCATGGAAAATTATTTAACTTTTTTTCTTTTTTTTCTAGCTTTTCCTCCACTAGAACTTCAGTTCTTCAAGGGCAGAAACCATGTTTTCATGCACCTTGCATCCTCAGCACCTAACAGTGCCTGGCACATAATAGGGGCTCATTTATAGAATGAAAAAAAAAATGAAGGCATATCCTTATTTCCCATCTTCTCTTTTCTGTTTTAAAAAATATATTTTTGGAGAGAATCTTCCTTTTCCATTGTCTAATGAGGGCCTCTATGCTCCCTCAGCCCTCCAGCCCTTCTTTAGATGATTTCTTCTATTATGTTAAATAAAAATATCCTTGCTCCTCAACCTGTAATAGGCAGAGTAACTGAAGGAAAGGCCTACAAAGATTTCCTGGAATTTTAGGTGACGGTAAAATTAATGGCAGAGTCCACTACACATGGCTGAGCAATTCCAGCTTGATCAGTGATCAGAAGGAAATAACATATTTACAAACACTAGAAGAGAGGAATAGAGAAAGTGAATATGTACAAAAAAGTGTAGTGAAAGGAAGGAAGTGGGAAAGAACAGAAATCAGAGGAGCTTGCAGTAACTGCCTCAGTGAACTATTGCCATGAAAGTGCTGCATAGCAAAGAGCAGTGGCATACAACATCAATATTTATTTTTGCCTCTACGTCTCTGGGTCTGCTGGGTGGTTATGCTGATCTAGGCCAGAGATGGCTGAGAGCGGCTGGTATGGATCATGTATCTGCAGTCGACAGGTGCATCAGCCAGGGGCGGGCTGCTTTCTGATGGCTTCAACCACTAGGGAGCTCTATTCTATGTGTTACCTCATCCCCCAGCACTACAGTAGCCTAGGCTTGTTTATAAGGAGGTAGAAGAAGACATCTGAGAGAGAGCACGTGAGAGGGAGAGAGAGAGAGAGAGACTGTGTGTGTGTATGTGTGTGTGTGTGTGTGTGTGTGTGTGTGTGTGAGAGAGAGAGAGAGAGAGAGAGAGCGAGGAGAGCAGCACAGAAAGCTTCATGGAGCCTAGGCTCAACCCAGCACACTGTCACTTCCCCTCACTTTATTGCCCAAAGCACGTTTCAAGGCCAGCATAAAGTGAGAGAGTGGCGTGGACATATATACACTACCAAATGTACAATAGATAGCTAGTGGGAAGCAGCCGCATAGCACAGGGAGATCAGCTCGCTGATTTGTGACCACCTAGAGGGGTGGGATAAGGGAGGGTGGGAGGGAGATGCAAGAGGGAGGAGATATGGGGATATATGTATATGTATAGCTGATTCACTTTGTTATAAAGCAGAAACTAGCACACCCTTGTAAAGCAATTCTACTCCAATAAAGATGTTAAACAATAAAAAGAAAAAAGAAAAAAGAAAAAGGTCAGCATAGATGCAAGAGATGGAGAAATACACTCCATCTCTTGATGGGAGGAGCTAAAACCTCACTTTACAAAGGGTACGGATACAGACAGGGCTGGAGAATTTGATGGTCATTTTTGCCATCAAACCATCACAGTTACCTCAGTCCCCACCTCCATTTATGAGTAGCAAGGCACACATACAACTGCCTTACTTTGAGTTCCTCTGGAAGCTGATCCTGAGACAAGGATCCAAGTGCAAGTAGTTTATTTGGATAGCAATGCTAGGAAACACTGGTAGGGAATTGGGGAAATGAGAGAGGGAAGGAAAGAACCTTCTTTTGTTGACAAGCAAGTTCCTGCTAGGGATAACTGAAGCTTATTTTTGCTGAGGACCTCAATGTCGGCATAGAAGGTGTGTCTTAGAGTGGCCCCACCTGAAGGATGAGGGGACTGGGTATTTATAGACTGGCTCCTCTCGGTCATTCATTGACATCTGCTCGTGGGCAAGTGGGGCACTCGTGCATGGACACTTTGGACCTGCTGCAGGAGCAGAACGAGCTTCAAGATCAACCAGAAAATGTCTTCAGGCAAAGAACTATCAACTTAGAAGCTGGGCACTATGCACTGAAGTGGTAAAGCCAAGAAGATGTGGTAGGGCACCAAGAGTGTCCATTGTAACGCCCGACAGCTGCTGATTGCAGTGAAGTCTGCCCAAGGCTATGGTGTAGAGAAGTGGAAAGATTATGGGTAAATCCAGTTTTTGGCCATGAACAAATTCCCTGACATCTCTGAACCTCATCTTCTTCAATGATAGGTACTTCATAGGCATTTTATGAAGATAAGATTGAGGTAAGGTGTTTATAGTGGTTGGTAAATAAATGCTCAATGATAATATCAAGATATTTTTGTTCCCATTCATTCATTATTCAATAATTTGAATGGAAACAAACACATCCTTTGAAATATTTGCTTGGGCCCCCTGTGTTTTACACTTTGACCCTTCTTTGGCATCTACGACAGGTTCCCAACAGCAAAGGACAGAATGGAACTTGGAAGTTCAAGAAATGGTAACATCTTTACATAGCTTGATAACACAGTAAGTGTTCCCACATGCAACTTTTCTTCCTCAGTGAAACCAATCAAATGCCTGCAATAGAAAAGTGCTCCCTCCTGAATGGAAACAGTATTGAATGTGCACTGTCAACAGTCAGTGCATATTTAATTATATTGTGCTTTGCTCTGAGGCCACTCCTTCCTCAGCCTTTCTGGAAGACGTACAGACCAATGTTTATCTTGTTTGTTGACCTTTAGTAATTGGTCCAAGTTTAATGAAATAAAAATATTAAAATAGAATCCCCTTTGTCTTTGAAGTCTATGTTTTAGAGTTTTTGCTTCTTTCAAGAAGCCCAGGGCTGCCCCGAGTATGAGGACAAGGGACCAGATGAATGCACACTGCTCGTGCTATAGGGAGAGGGCAAGGCTAGAACACTGGGCAGGCCCGTTCTCAGATGTGCATCTACTACTTACTCCACTAACTACCCAGAGGCTTCATTTGACTGGATAAGCTTCACCAGTATGCTTGAAGACACTAATTTGGTTCCACTGGAGGACTAGAAAAAAGATTTTTCACAGCATCAAACGTTTTAAGAGACTTGAAGAGATTATTTGGGTCATTATATCCCCTCTAGGCGAGTCCTCCTGGAAGCCATCTGTATTAGATGGGGACTGAAGGGCCAGGGGACTCACTGAATGTCCTGAGGGCAACACTGTGGGGGAACTGTCTCTTTGGTATGAAAAAAAACCCTCCTGTTATTCCATAATAAAAAAAAAAATCCTTTTTTTTCCTGTCTTTGATAAAAAGAGTACCATCTTCTCCATAAAATCTATTTTATTTTCTGAAATTGTTTTTCACATGTTCACAGCATTCTCTTACCACATTTCCTCAAAGCTCTAATTTTTCTATTGGTATTTTTTTTAATTGGAGTACAGTCGATTTATTTATTTTCATAAATTTAATTATTTATTGATTTTTGGCTGCATTGGGTCTTTGTTGCTGCACGTGGGCTTTCTCTAGTTGCAGCAAGCGGGGGCTTCTCTTGTTGTGGAGCATGGGCTCTAGGCGAGCGGGCTTCAGTTGTTGTGGCTCACGGGCTCTAGAACACAGGCTCAGTAGTTGTGGTGCACAGGCTTAGTTGATCCACGGCATGTGGGATCTTCCCAGACCAGGGATCAAACCTGTGTCCCCTGCATTGGAAGGAGGATTCTTAACCACTGTGACACCAGGGATGCCCCCTCTATTAGTATTTTTATATAGCTCTTTCAAAATTTGCTTCAAGTACTTGGTAAACATTTTACTTTATTATTTTTTTAAAATTTTGGACATGTGGGATCTTAGTTCCCCAACCAGGGATCAAACCTGTGCCCCCTGCAGTGGAAGTGCAGAGTCTTAACCACTGGACCACCAGGGAAGTCCCTGTAAACTTTTTAAACTGTGAAGTCCAGCTCTGGACCTCAGGGACACCTTGTGTGTAAATGAAAGTACATGGGTGTCAGGGCACTAACTCTTCCAGGGTTGATTTTTTTTTTTTCCTTTTTGGATAGAGTTAAGAGGGAAGTTCTTCTCGGCCTCTTTACAGTCCCCTTTACAACCTATCCCCACCAACACACCTGAGAACAAGAATGTCTTTAGCAGAGAAGAAAGCCCTTCTTCCACCCCATTATTATTATTATTAGAGATCAGACAGAGTGCGCATGTTCCAAGGAGCGATAATGCCAGAGCTTTGAAATCACATAGACATACAGATGATGGACAGCAAGTATTTTCCAGTTAGTTTTTATTGAGTGGTTGCATACCACGGTACCTCTGGTAAGGAAAAGGAAAGAGCACAGCAGGGTGTTTGTCGTTCTTAGAGGCCATTCTATATCTTTTAAACATCCTTCCTATGTTTTAGAAATTTCTCATGATATCTGTCTTGCTTTTTTTTTTTTTTTTGTGGTACACGGGCCTCTCACTGTTGTGGCCTCTCCCTTTGCGGAGCACAGGCTCCGGACGTGCAGGCTCAGCGGCCATGGCTCACGGGCCCAGCCTCTCCACGGCATGTGGGTTCTTCACCGAGCGGGACACGAACCCATGTCCCCTGCATCGGCAGGTGGACTCTCAACCACTGTGCCACCAGGGAAGCCCTGTCATGCTTTCTTGGTATTGGAAAAACATCAGTCAGTTTCCCAGCAATGCTTGCAGCTGTGCATATCTTGCACAGTGTCAAGATTTCCACTCAGGGGGCTTCCCTGGTGGTGCAGTGGTTGAGAGTCCGCCTGCCAATGCAGGGGACACGGGTTCGTTCCCTGCTCCGGGAAGATCCCACATGCTGCGGAGCGGCTGGGCCCGTGAGCCATGGCCGCTGAGCCTGCGCGTCCAGAGCCTGTGCTGCGCAATGGGAGAGGCCACAACAGTGAGAGGCCCGTGTACCGCAAAAAAAAAAAAAAAAAAAAAAAAAAGATTTCCACTCAGAAAAGAGCACTGTGAGAAAGGACACCACTTAGCAAAGTTGGTAGTGAAGGCGTTCATGGGGCGGGGATGGGGGTGGGCTTAGGTACTAACAAAACTTCCAGGGCTCCAGCTGCAGATCCTCAGTGTGAACTGCCCTGTCTGGCCCTCCAAAGGCAACGACAGGGGCCTCACAGAAATAATCACAGGGTAAGGTTTGGGCACAAGTCCTACCTGTGACCTATCCCTTCATAATTTAATTTTCTGCTTAGACTAGCTGCTGTGTGTCCAATTTACATCTGGATAGATTGACTGATACAATATTGTTTCAATGGTAGTATTCCACTGTGGACTTGCTTCCATTCCACTAATACTCAATGAACTTTTCATTCTGCTGAAATTCTTACCAGACTCTTCAAAAATACCACAGCCATTTCCCTGTGGAGACAAACCCATGAGATCTGGGCATTGAAGTGGCCCTTTTAAGAACTATAAATAATTCTCTCTGATATATCACTTTCTGGGTTTGAAGGATTAACACAACAGAGAAAGGACCAAAAAAAAAAAAAAGTCCAAGTTTTGAATACTAAGTTAGATAGTGTGACCTAAATCACAGGCTGGGTTCCCATAAGTTTTCTGCAGTTTGAGAGAGATGTCTGGTGACAACAGGGTGTGTAGCAGGACAGATGGTGCCTCTAGAAGTTCTGCTAAAACAGTGGCTTTCAACCTCAGCTGCACATTAGAATCATCTGGAAAAATTTTAAAATACCAATGTTTGGGCCCACCCTTAGGGATTATGTTTCAATTGGTCTGGACTGGGGTCTGGGCATCTGTATCTTTTAAAAACTTGCCAAACTAATTCTAAGACCATGGTTGAGACCTCTATATTAGTGTGAATTCAAGTCATACATATAAGCTGGAATTCTTTGGCGATACTACTCGCCACATCCTGATATAAATGTGCCTCAGCTTATACAATAGGTATGTTTATACATGAGAATATACATCCAATGATATGCTAATTGCCACTGGGAATGGCAAAACCAACAACGATAACCCATTCGGTAGCATCCACTGTAGTATAAGGGGCACTGCTCACCTGAGCTGCCCAGTATGCTTGCCAGGGAAGTGAAGCCATATGTTGACTGGATCCACCTGGTTCAGATAAGCCTTCTCAATGATACCTGCAGAACTTCATTTAACCCAGGACTTTTTTTAAAAAAATAAATTTATTTATTTATTTTTGGCTGCTCTGGGTCTTCGTTGCTGCATGTGGGCTTTCTCTTGTTGGGGTGAGCGGGGGCTACTCTTCATTGTGGTGCATGGGCTTCTCATTGTGGTGGCTTCTCCTGTTGTGGAGCATGGGGTCGAGGTGCACGGGCTTCAGTAGTTGCAGCGTGTGGTCTCAGTAGTTGTGGCGCACGGGCTTAGTTGCTCCGTGACATGTGGGATCTTCCTGGACCAGGGCTCGAACCCGTGTCCCCTGTGTTGGCAGGTGGATTCTCTTTTTTTTTTTTTTTTTTTTTTTTTTTTGCAGTACGCGGGCCTCTCACCGTTGTGGCCTCTCCCATTGTGGAGCACAGGTTCCGGACGCGCAGGCTCAGCGGCCATGGCTCACGGGCCCAGCCACTCTGTGGCATGTGGGATCTTCCCGGACCGGGGCACGAACCCGTGTCCCCTGCATCGGCAGGTGGACTCTCAACCACTGTGCCACCAGGAAGCCTTGGCAGGTGGGTTCTTAACCACTGCGCCACCAGGGAAGTCCCTTAACACAGGACTTTATACAATAAACAGGAGAGTTAGTGAGAAGTGACTCTGTGGAATGCATTTGATATCTCTTAGTAAATAGTTAATGTAAACACACACAAACACACACACACACACACACACACGGGAATAATTGAAATTAGCTACCAGTATGAACTAGCACAGTAATGAGTTGTGGGGAAGATAAAGGCATTGGGTTAGCTTGGAGTCTTGCCCAAGAGGCCAGCAGGCCAGCAGAGAGATGTTCCTAGGAAATAAATGGTTGCCAGAGCAGCAGGGGGATATCCCAGGAATGGAAGACCAGAAGGCAAAATGGCCCCAATGGAGATCATTCTAATAGCAAAGTCAGAGAAGTCAAGAGACTAGAGTCAGGTAGTACGTGCACATAATGCCAAATAAATCAGTTCAAATAGACACAGGCACAGAAATGAATGCAAGAGGGGCTTCCTTGGTGGCACAGTGGTTGAGAGTCCCCGCCTGCCGATGCAGGGGATGCTGGTTCGTGCCCCGGTCCGGAAAGATCCCACATGCCACAGAGCGGCTGGGCCCGTGAGCCATGGCTGCTGAGCCTGCGCATCCAGAGCCTGTGCTCCGTGACGGGAGAGGCCACAACAGTGAGAGGCCTGCGTACCGCAAAAAAAAAAAAAAGAAATGAATGCAAGAATGAGAAGCAAGTAACTGAACTAAGGCAGGCTGGGCTGAAACAACATAGGTACAAGGCAAGAACTGGGGCCAGTTAGCCAGAAAGGGAGAAGCCGAGATCTGGAAGGAGGCAAGAATAAGGGAAATATAAATGGATTGACCTTATCCAGATCAAACCCCAAAGCTTGTGTAACCCAACAGGAGGGTGCTGCATGCCCCAGGCCCCTGCAGTCCCTGCCCCAGGGGCAGCTTCTGACCCCTCTCCATGGGGCTGCTGACCAGACACCTCACCAAGAGCGGCTGAGGCCATCTTGCTCCTGGCCTGGGCCCAGGTGCTTTATAAAGTTACCTGGCTCTCTGTTCCCTTCTTCCAGCCCAGCCCACTCTGTCTTCTCATCTGGGTACACATCTGTCAGTCACTCCCAGTACCAAAGAGGACATGGAAATGACAGAGTGTTCTCAGGCTCTTGTCTTCAATTGCTTAAAGCTTAGTCTTTCATGCTTTCACTACACAGGCTACAGTCACTTATATTCCTGTTTGCTATGTTAGAAATCAGTGACATGTAGCTTGTTTTTAAAAAACATTGTAAAAATGTTGACAAGACATAGGAAGAAAACTATACATTTTTATTAAAAGACATAAAAGAAAATCTGGCAAAGACTTTCTTGGTGAAGAAGATATGATATTACAAAGATCCATGGAGGCAAATAGACTAATGAAACAGAAACGAAAATCTACAGGCAGACTTATGTGCATATGGAAGGTTCATATATGATAAATGTGGCATTTTTGATCAGTGCCAAAAAGAGAGTTTACTTGAAGTGTTAGGACAAATACTTATCCAGTTGCAGAAAAGTAGTTAGATCCCTGCCTTAAGCTCAGATCAGCCATTGTGGACAAAGAGAGGCCTATCCTGGGAGACCTGCAAGGTCACTGTGTAGCGGCACCAGCCTGCATTGTCGGGACACCTGCTATTGAAACGGGGAGAAAGGGGTAGTAAGATTAATCCAAAATTGGGGCTTCTGCCAGTGTAGTACCAAGGACTGGGCTCACTGAGGATGGCCTCAGAGAATTTAGAAGAGTGCTCAGAAAAAAATACACACCTGACCTAGGGAACTGGTCAATTTTCCCACAGAAACATCCTTATGACATCTAGAAATGTCGGTTTAGGTTATTTTAAGGGCTCCTTAATGATTATTGAAAAAATGATATAGACCAGGTGTCAGCAAACAACCACCTGCAGGTCAAATCTCACCCTAAGATTTGTAAACAAGTTCACTGGAATGCAGCTATGCTCAGTTGCTTAAGTATCGGCTATGGCTGCTTTTGAACTACAACCACAGACCTTGAGTAGCTGCAAGAAAGAACCTATGACCTGCAAAGCCAAAAATATTTACTCTGTCTCCCTTTACAGAAGTGTGCTGACCTCTTATATAGACCAAATGTTTCAAGAACTAACATCATAGCAAAAAAGCAAGGAAGCTGGTAGAAAGAGCTCTGAGTTGGGAAAGAAAAGTGATCTGGTCTCTAGAATCAGATCTGCTCCCATTAACTAGCCCAATGGACAAGCGCAAACTTGGCTTTAACCTCCTCAGGCCTCAGTTTTCTTCATTTCTAATAATGGCATTAGAGTAAGATTCTTTTGATATCTGAAGACTATAACTTTAGAATGATCCCAATGAGTTGGAAATCTATGTGAAATTCACTGCATGCTCTTACACGTCATTAAAAAAAAGCAGATCTTCTAATAAGGACAAAACTGTTTTGTAAGATTATTGTGAAGGAAAGAAAAGAATTTAGAAGACAGAAATCCTCAAATCGGAGGACAGATGAGAAATAAAATCGCACCTCACGTGTCTTAAGGCTTTGATTTTAACTCTTCACACACATCAGTAATCTGACTCTTTGCCACAGAGAGACAATTGCATGTATTTGCACTTTTTTCCTGTGTGTGAGAATTTAATTTTTTACAACCCGCTGTGTTTTTCAGGCCCTTTAACTAATAGGCTTTTATCACCTTATGATTGCCTGATTTTCTCTTAATTACTTCATGGCAATACAATTTATTTTGATCACTCCCACCCTGCGGTTTTACTTTCTAATGAGGACTTTATGAATGTATGTGTACAACGATGCATCAGCTTAATTTTTCAATCCCTCTTCTTCCCTGTAAATGGAGAGTGGAACTGGAGGGCCCTTCCTGCTTCCCACGTGGGGAAAGGTCTGCACGTGGAGTTTCCATTCTCCCAACAAGCCTCGGCCCATGGGCACTGGTGCCGTGGAGGACTTTTTAGTCACCTCTGCCTGGCTCTTTGAGGCGTTTACATACACACACGTTGTGCGCCAGGGGGACAAACTGGCTCGAGGCCATTTGGAGGTGCAAAGTCCCGCCTGGTCTGTGATTTGGACTTTATCTCCCCATACACAGTGTTTATTAGATTTTTAATTCAGATAAGTGGAAGAGTTCATTGTTCTGAAACCAACCTGAGTAAGTTCAGAACTGATTTTCAAAACACCATTTTCTTTGGGGCTTCCCTGGTGGCGCAGTGGTTGAGAATCTGCCTGCTAATGCAGGGGACATGGGTTCGAGCCCTGGTCTGGGAAGATCCCACATGCCGTGGAGCAACTAGGCCCGTAAGCCACAACTACCGAGCCTGCGCGTCTGGAGCCCGTGCTCTGCAACAAGAGAGGCCGCGATAGTGAGAGGCCTGTGCACCGCGATGAAGAGTGGCCCCCGCTTGCCACAACTAGAAAAAGCCCTCACACAGAAACGAAGACCCAACACAGACAAAAATAAATAAATAAATAAAAAACCAAGTATTTGAAGCCCTTTAATAAAAACAACCATTTTCTTTCCTTCATAAATTCTACAGTTAAGGTTTCTAACAAGCCATTTATAAGTATAAACACATTTGGGTTCACTCAGTTCAGCTCAACATGAACGCATCATGCATCTCTAGTTATTGACTGTGTTCTGTTCCCAGAGTTGAAGATACACAAAGATCACAGATGCTGAAATCCACCAAGTTGGGGATTTCAGATTACCATCCATTGTTATTTGTAAAGTATCTTAATGATTTGAAATAGCTACCATTTCTTGAGAGTCCACCTTGTGTCAGGTACTTTATATACTGTTTCATTAAATCTTCAAGCAGATTTAATAAGATGATAAGCTTTATTCCCATTTATGAACTTCATTGACCAAGGGTCAACATATGGCAGAGCTGGGGTTTGTGACCCCAAAACCCTGCTCTTACAAGGGTCCATTTGGTCTTTCTTTCAAAGTACTTTCTCCTTTATTACCTCATCTGATCCTATAGCAGCTCTGCTTAGGTGGCAGGGCGGGCATCCCGCTCTCCCTTTTATAGACAAAAACTGGGGAATAAGTCTTATTCCCTAGGCTTATAAGGGATAGAGTCAGAAAAGCCAGGCTTCCTTTTCCCTGACCTAGTGCTCATTCCATAAATACATTAAAACAAAACAAAACAAAAACCGTGTAATCAAATTGGAAAGTTTAGTGGAAAATGTACTTGCAGACAAGTCAGAGGACCTGTGCTCTCCCAAATCTTAACTCAGCAACCAACAGGTGATGGGAGTCTCCTGGACCCATGACCAGTAATCAGTTCTATGGTCTTAGACAAGTGGCTTAACTTCTTTAGTCCTCCTCATCCTCAC
This sequence comes from Mesoplodon densirostris, assembly GCF_025265405.1. NCBI lineage: Eukaryota > Metazoa > Chordata > Mammalia > Artiodactyla > Ziphiidae > Mesoplodon > Mesoplodon densirostris. The sequence goes on from NC_082661.1 coordinate 75,766,806, forward strand.
CTGTCAAAAAGATGAGGCTGAACTAGGTGGTCCCTGAGGTTCCCTCCAGATCTGGGGGCCTGTGAGTCTGTGACCCATGACTAGTGTGGAATGACCATGACCAACGTGGCCTGGAGGCAAAAACTATTTGCTTAGATCATACCATTATGCAGAGAGAACACAGGGAAAAGTGTTATTTAAATTTACAGTCAGAATGGTGGTTGGACCACTGGAACTGCACTTGCAATTATCTAATGAATTTGGGCTGTACAGACAAATAGTTCATATAACTCACTGAAGAAGTTTACTGTGAGGGTCAAATGAGAGATGCCCTTTCAAATGGGCAACATGCTGCTTTAAGAGCTGAAGAATTACATGTAGTTTTAATATGTGAAAACAGAATATCTATTTCAGCCCCTGATTTGTCCTATCTGTAACGCCACAACATTACAATGAAGACCCTTATTCTCTTTAACTCCTTTCTCTTGATGATGTTCAAGTGTCATGCAACATTTTCCACCTCCTCTACAACAGGGGATGGGGAAGGTTCACAGATGAAGGTTCTGGATTACTTTCTCAGCTTAGGCACAACTATAATAACTGCTAACAGTTAGTTGAGCACTTAGTATATGTTAGTCCTTCCACTTAGCTCACTCCATCTAATCTCCACCATCCCAGGAAGTCAGCACCTTTGTTATAATGAGGTCACTAAAGCTTCAAACTGGAGAGTTTGAGTAACCTTCTCACCATCACACAGGCCAGCAAACTGTAAAACTGGAATTCGAACCCAGGGAGTTTGTCCCTGGAGCACATGCTTGTAAGTGGGGTAGGCACCCGGCTAGTGGCTCTGGGGAACGCTGTCCACCAAGCCCTAGGGAAGAGCATGGGGCAAGACAAGCACGTGGGCCCTGGTCTCAAGGAGCTTACAGGCTAGTGGGGAAAAAGACCAACTCAGGTCATTATAAGCAGAATGACTATGATGAAAGGGAAGCATGGGTGGGAGACTTGTGGTTTAACTGGCTGGGGGTGAGTGGGAGGGGAGCAGTGAGAGCAGAAAACAGAGCAAGCTGTGTGGGAGAAGACAAAGAAATCACCCCCCTCAACAGGCCCACAAAATGATGGGCAGTGGGGAGCAGCAGGAAGACTCCCGCTAAAGGCTCTAGGCTACAGCAGCGCCACCTGGAGAGCAGGAGGTTAGTTCGCCTAGGGGCCCAGAGGGCATCACTTTGCCATCACTGAGGTCCCCACTGATGACCCAGAGTGTGCAGGAAAAGACCAAGTAATATTTAATGGGTACAATTTTAAAAGTACTAGCACATTTTAGGAAAATAATCGTAGTTGGCATTTACTAAGTCACCACCAGGTGCCTGGCACTGTTCTAAGCACTAAACATGTGTTAAGAACCCTGAGTCCCAGGTACCATTAAAACCCTTGGGTGACACAGGAGAAACGGAAGCTCAGAGAAGTGTCTCAACAGAGTTTCCTGGCTGGTGACTGACAGAGCTGGGATTTGAACCCAGGCAGTCTGACCCACAGCCTTCCCTGTTGACTAACCAATTTGTGTAAAGTTGTCATTCAGCAAGGATGCCTATATGCCCCACAGAGTAAACCTTTCTCAATAACTAAGCAATTCATTTATTAATACTCTGAATTTATGATTTCAAAACCCCATTTACAAAACCATCAGGTCACACGCAGATGAAATTGTTTCTGACTTCATCAAACACATACATGTTCTCAGATACCAATAAAGTCACTCCAACTTTCACCACTGCAGTTTAGACAGATTTAAAGGAAGCAATCATATAGTAATATTAGGAGTACGTTGGTGTAGAAGCAATAATGCCATATTATTGCTGAAAAGAAGTGAAATATCTATTTCCTGTGAAACACAGATCCTTTAATATATCCTCAGTTTGTAAATCTGTGGTTGAAGAACAGTGAAATACAATACCAACTACCACATTAAAACAAAACCATAATGACCGACGTTTGATTCCTAGAAGAAAGTGGTGCTGTTATCAGTCAGAAATGATAAATAATGCAAAGAGAAAGCTTTGAGATTCTAACCCTTCCAGTCACAGGCTCAGATCTGAAGCAGTAAAACGGGCCCCCCGGTTTGCCCCACCGAGCTGTGGGATAATGAGTCTGGCTTGCAGCCACAGCTGTGGGTTACCCCAGTCCCCAAACCCACAAGTCACCACCACAGCTTTTCTCCTGCCTCGAGGCAACCCTCAATTTCAGAAGGGCACAGAATCAAACAGAAAGCAATTAGTGTGGCAGAACCTTGAAAAGAAACCAATAGTCAGGATCTAGTTTTTTACAGAAAGCCAGGATTTCCTTATTTGCAGAGAGAAACAACAAGAACAATTAAAAGTTTCAAATCATGTACAATTACTTTCAAGTTGAGTTTGATGAAACATAAATAAATTTCATAGCAGAGCTTCAGACCAAGTCCGGGGCTGTTTGTTTGTTTTAGGGAACACTGCTTTCATCTTTGTGGAGGATGTCATAAAAGCACATTTCAAAAAACTACCATTGGCACCCAGTTCCCTATTTGATTACATGTTGGCACACAGCCCTGCCAGGAATATAGAGCCCCTATCTTGGTCCCTCTGATTGGAAGATAATCAGAAGCGCTGCCTACCTCTCACCACTCCCACCCACTACGCTGCAACAATCATAAATTGTGGAAGCTACAAGAAATAACTGAAATTATTTAAGAAAGTCGGTACTTTCCATTTTACTTTACCTCAGGCAAATTCATCAGGCTCCCCCCCTTGAAGCGACACTCAGAGCTCTACTGAGTTAGAAGCACCAGATACCAATTACAAGCTGAGAACTAAGTGCCATAATTAACGAGACATACACTTTAATCAAAAACAAGTCAAAAATGTTGCTGGATAAAGAAAAAAGTAAAGTAAAACTCCATAATTATAATAAATTGGTGTACAGTGGATAGGTTTCTCCACCTGTCAAACAACAAAGATGATTATGTCTTTGGGAGACTAGTCAAGTGTTTTACAATTAACATTTAACTCTGATAAAGATCTCACTTTAACAAATATACAAGTCAATTTTACACTTGAACCTCAGAGATTTATGCATATCAGTGGTGCCCATACCATACCAATTTCAAATGGACTCTTACAAGATTATATATCCTTTTCATAATCACCATTTGGATTAAATGTCTTATGCGTATTCTTTCTGACATACAGCTCCCTGGTTTCCTTTGTTCCTTGCCGATGAGTTGATGGATAAATGCATTTGATTTCTCTTATATGCTCTTTTGTGCTTTCCCTGGAAATCTTTTAATTTCAACAAATTTCTTTCTGGAAATCAATCCTATATGCATTGACTCTTCATCAAGGGCAATACTTATTTTCCTCTTTTGCAGACTTCTAGAATATGTGTAGAAAAGATTGTCACACTCACATCCTTGAGGGTTTATTTTTCTTTGTCTTAGTAAGACTGGTGAGTACATCTGCGGAAGATGAGAAGGAGGACGAGACAGAGAGAGAGAGAGAAAACTATAGAACCATTCTCTGATCATTTTAAGAGCTTCTGCCTGCATCAGGACAATATGAAAAGGGGAAAAGAGACCGATAGGCGAAGGGCTTTGTGATCATAAAAGGAATGTGTCAAGGTTAACGTATTCCTCTAATCTCAGGCTGCAGGAGGAAAGCTACTGCTAATAAAGTCCTTCCATGCAGTTTTATTCACCAGCTTGCTCTTGACAAATGGGAACAGGAGTGCAGTCTGGAGGCCAAATCACTTTTCTGATTCCTTTAATCCCTATGTTTCCATTTTTGATCAAAATAATTTTTTTTTAGACAGTGAAAGGAAAGAACTTATAAATAGTCTAAATCTTCAGCTTGATAGAAAGGTCTTAGCTAGAGTTGTTTCTCCCCCTCAACCTTTTAAGCCTCTTGCGGACCCCTTCCACAGCTGCCTCATGATACTGGGAAGTAAAGTCAAGGCAGTGATGTGAGCAGAGTAATGCCTGCATTTTCCATGTGACTGATGAGGTCACCAAATGACCCAAAACCCAAAAGCAAGACCTTGCTCTTCAACCATGAACAAAATTGGACGAAACCATCTATTACTGTTACTATCTCCAGGGATGATGGTGACAATAAACTAACATCTACTCAGTATTTATGTGCCAGGCACTGTGCTAAACACATTTACTCACTCTCAGAGAGCCCTATAGGGTAAGTACTATGCAGTATTTTCAGGGAGAACTAGCTTGAAGCTAACTAGCTGAAGGCCATACAGCCAGAACATGGTGGAGCACAACCTTGAGATCTTGGGCAATGCATTGCAAGGCCTAAGATTTCCAGAGCTGCCTTAATATCTTTGAGCCTCTCAGGGTCCCAAAGGCCTAACCATGATACCCCCTGCTCTCATTAGATACGCCTGCCCCCGACCTAGTAGGAAAGGCTCTGCACCTGGTTAGTTTCCCTGGTAGGTGCACCAGCCACACCCCACCTGGTCTTCAACCCACCGGGATTTACCACCCTGCCAGCTTACTAAATTAGTCAAACAAGCCGATCACATCCTCCTGTGGGAATCAGGGGGCACCACACCCTCTTGTTATTACAAAGGCTCCATCCCACAGCCCCTTCTTGTTCACTCTGGTCCCAAATGCAACTCCCACGTGGCTCTGTATGGCATTCGGTGTCCTCCTGCCCCAGGCTGGGAGTATATGTGGCTAAGGAATGGTTGTCAATTTCATCTGTCCAGCGCTGGGTGTCATGGGTTCCACCATCTCATACAATTTAGCACAGAGGATCCCTCTTTCACCAACAGTGAACAGGAGGTGGTCAGAACAGGCAAGTGACTTGAATCCCTGAGACCTTAATCAGTGTGTGTACTGTCCCTTTGGACTCAGTTGGAAAGAAGGAAGGCCTCTGAACAGGGAGGTTCTCTGACAGCAAGCTCAACCTCTCTTCCCCCAGCTGTGTTCTCTCCTTCGCCCCTACCCTGCTGCCAGGGTGGTGCTGCCTGGGGACAGAGTCAGCATCCATGAGGCAAGGAGGCCCTCAGGAGAGCTGATGGATGGCTGATCAGTCCTGATGGGATGAGAGCTGGGGCTACGGAATGGAAGCCAAAGACTCCGAACCAACTGTACCATGAGGCCAGATGCTGTTTTCAAATAAACAAGGTCATTTCTCTTGGGCAGATCTATCACCATGCTGAGGGATCCACAGTGAGTGACACCCTCCCTTGCTCTTATCAGGAGAAAGAAACCACCACAATATAGAGAATGATTCTCACAGGTGAGCCTCAAGTTTTCACCCATGTGGGTGACTTTAGGACTTAACAGCTGAGTTGATTCCCTGGTATGTCCCAGACTGTGTGGCTGTGATCAAAGCCAAGACTTGGAGAGTTAAGTGGTGAAAAGAACATGATGCAGGTTCAAGTCTCAGCCTGAGCATTCACTAGCTAAGCGAACTGCCAGTGACTTAATGTTTCTGAGCCTCAGTTACTTCATCTGTAAAGTAGATGAGGTATCTTACAAGGCTGCTATGAAGATTAGGTAGGAAAATGAAGGTCAGGGACCCAGCACAGAGTGAGGCTACAACAAGGGGAGGAATCAGGAGGTCCCCTCACTCCTTTTTCGGCTCCTTTCCAAGTTCTACCTAAGACTGTCCTTGGCTGAGTGGACACTAGACAGCAATGTTAATACATGGGAGTGAGCAAGCTCTAAGAGTCAGATGGGTTCAGTCTGGAAGGGCAAATTCTCTCCCTCTCATAAGTTTTGGCCAATGTCTATGTCACGATACTTCTTTTTCTAATATTAAACTTAGAGCTAGAGGAGTTGTTTTGTTTTGTGATGATGTGTTTTTGGTGGTTGCTATTTTATTTGTATTTAACGGGTTCTATTTGGTTTTGTTAGTTTGAAAGAGGGATTATTTGTTTTCAGTAGGAGGCTGTCTTTGGGTTGAAAGGCAGCCCCAACTTTTTGAAGGTCTCAGAGAAGCATATTGATGGGTCATTTGCATATCTTACCATGTTGTGCCACCTTTTTAACAATGGCGTGACCTTGAGCCCATCACCATTTTCTTAACCCTCACTTTGCTCAATTATTGGGTTAAATATACTGTACGTTCAATACCAGTGCCCTATTGATAGTATTAATTTTCTCAGATTTATAAGGAATGCTTCTCTACTGTGTTACAGTGTGGATTTAGCGTGTTTGATTTCTAAGTATTGGGGTTTCTGATTGTGAACTTTTTGCCTTCAGTAACTTGGTTTCCACAGGCAAAAGTTCCCCCACTCGCTCCCATTCCCCACTTCCACAGGGTATTCAACCCGCCTTACTAAATTCAAACTGACAGTACATTTACTTAATCTTTCATCTTGCCCAGATTCTTGATGAAGGTTGGAATTCCTTTGGAAGGACATTCCAGTTGGCTGCTGTCTCTTGATAGCATTAGGGAAGTTCTAAGTGTTTGGAGACCATCCAAAGTTTCATGGCGGTAGCAGGACTCATACAACCTTTCTCCCTGCTACTTTGGAATAACATAGGCACTACCGGTGACTCACCCCAGCAGCTCTGAGAAGCCAAGTCTATGTAGCCAAATCAAGATCAGGCCACTTCCTCAGAACAGGGTACGCCTCAACAAGAAGAGCAGGTGAGGTGAATACCTCCAAAACAACTCCTAGACAAAAAGCATGGCTTTCTGGGTTCCCTCTATCATTTTTCTGAGTGTTTCTCTCGGCATCGCCGGGGGGAATTGGGACTGTTTTCTTTAAACAGAATACTCCCTGAAGTTCTGAACTCTCCCCCCACCCCCTTCTCTCTTGCAGACATGTCCTTTCCACACCATAGCCACTGAACTAGAACATATCATCAATTCAGGTGTACAAACTGTTTATACCACAAGTTGAGAGAATCTCAAAGTCCAGGTGACACAGAGATTAGGTGAGTTACAAGCACAAAGCCTCACATTACTCAATTAGCTTGGCACAAGTTTAAAGCATTTGGTTCCACTCAACAAACATTAAACAGCCCCTCACTGTTTCCCTCTCCCAATTGTCCCTCCCCACATCTCAAACTCTAGTCCTTTGTATTCACTATCCTGTCCTTATTCTTGCTGAGGTTTTTAGTCTTTCATCCAAGGTTATATTTTGTTTCCTGGAAAAACAAGGATATGTTCTCTGCGGTCAACACATCAGTCCACTTCAGAGCAAACGCTTCTCTTCTTCTGGAAGACCTCATGGACCCTGACTCTCCCTTCTGAAATTGCTCACAGGTCTCTCATTTGTTGGAACAAATCTGGTTATGGAACCAAATTCATTTGCCCAACACACAGTGAGCCAAATGCTGTGATGTGGAGGTTCACAGCAGAGAGAGTGTTTGCTCATGAGGCAGTCAAGCAAGTCTCAGATCTGCCTCCTCAAAGGTGAGGGCTTGGGATATTTATGGGATACAGAAGCACAGTGGTCTGAGCCTTAGGGAAAGGGGACTGGAGGGAAGAAAAAGGTGAAGTCGTTAGTGTTCTGTGCAGGTGTATCTGAGTCACATGTTTCCTCCTGGGACACGTGTTCAGAAAGTGACAGCATTAGCATGATCTGAGGGTGGAGTTTTAGCCCTCTGACATCAAAAGGTCATCATTGGACATTTTCACAGGACCAGTTGGAGGGTCAGTGGTCCTAACCAGTCTTAACTGGCTGGAACTTGAGCTGGACAAGAGCTGACTCCAAGTTCCTGAAAAACAACTTAAGCAATGGTTACTAAAGTGACCCATACGTCAGAAGTGTTATCTATAGGGGGTAGTTAAAGGAGTCTTGTGACATATTGTCTAAGCTACGTGAAGCTTGGAGGGTATGCAATTTGCAGGAACAATTAACTTGAGCTTAGTCAGTGAAGGCTGGTCACAGGATATTATTTATTAAACAAGTTATAGCTTAAGAGATCTAACTGATGACTATGCTCAGTTTCAGGATTCAAAAAAGCCTCTCTATCTCTGCTGAGCTAAGACTCAGTCTTGATTATCCTGGATCTTCCCAGCCCACTCTGTTTACTCTTTTTCTTATTCCATGGTCCTATGAAAAGTCCCCAGTTTCCACCCTTATCCCCTGCATTAGCAGGTAACCCTCTATTTCCATGTACATGAGTTATTGACTGCCTTCCATGGCCCCATCCTGCCCTGACGTGTCCTAACAAGGCTGTGTATCTCACAGCCTTTACAGACTTAGACCTCCACACATCCCAGCTTCCCGCCAATCTGGGTCCCCTGAAGACTTCTGAAGAAGTAAGAATTAAGAGTTTTACTACAGAATACAGAGGAGAGGGACATGAAAATATCTAATTCTAACAAAATTTAAAAAGCAAGCAAATGATCCATCCATTCATTTATTCACTCCTTCGCTTATTCATTCTGCTCTATGTCAGATCTATGACAGGCCCTGAGAGATCAAAGGTGCCCAGGAACTCAAGTCCAGTAAGGGAGACAGACAGACTTTGGGTTCAACCATGTGGTAAGTGCCCCTGTAGAGGGAGGAGCACCATGTTCCCAGTAGGGAGAAGAAGGAATTCTGTCTAAAAAGGGACATTTAAGGAAATCTTTTTTTAGAAAGCAGGAAAAAAATAGGCATGTTATAAGTGTATGATGCGAAAGGGAGGGGTGAAATTATACATACGATCTTTTTATTCTTCTCAAAAATTTTCCTACATGTCCACATGCATTACTTTGTAATTAAGAAAAAAAGCATTGTTTACAAATTAAGATTAAGGTCAACCCTTAATCACCATTAATGCCATGGGGAGAGGCTGGGTTTTGGTTTCCTGCTCTATTATGTCTTTACATTCCTCAATAGTCATTCATTTATTTAACCTTTCCTTTATCACCTGTTTTCTGTCATTTCCTTTCATGTCTGTGGCTAATTTGGTTAATGTTTGCTGAGCATTCATGTGTTCTTCTCTACTTCCCAGATTCTCGCAGAGTTGGACTGGGGCAATATGACTGTGAATAGAAATAACATGTCATGTCCAAGGTGAGTCACTTAAAAGCCAGAGTGCCTTCCCCTTCTTTTTCTTACCCAGCAGCCTTGGAAGCCATGTGTACAGAGAACATACCATGAAGTGACAAGAACCTGGATTCCTGGGTTTCAGGGAAAAGAAGAGTCACCTCCAGCTGACTTTGGACTAGGTGTAAGGGAGAAACAAGCTTTCACTCTGTGGAGCCCTGTGACTTGGGGATTCAGTTGTTACCACAGCATTTTCTAGCCTAACCTGACTAATTTGAATGAGTCTATCTCCACTGCCTTCAGAATATAAAGTATATTTCTGTAAAAATTTTGTAAGGCTAATATCTTAATAAGATGTAAAATTCTTCTTTCACCCTTTCCTTCTTACTGCATTTCGTTTGCTCCTTTTCTATTTAAATGGGTTTGAATTTGTTGTTCTCACCAAGTCAGTTAGTCAACCAAGGTGCAGATGTTAATTTACTTGTGCAAAATGTGCCAGCAAATACATGTACCCCACCCTGAACTGCTGCTCCAAGTAAAGCCTAACAAAGATATTTTAGGTCAATTTCCTCTGCCCACATGAACCCAGGGTCCTTGTATGCTGTGGAGTTCCATTCCTCAGCCCCACCCAAGTGAGAAGTCTCCTGGGTGAAGACTATAGAATGCAGTTCAACCCCAGGATACACTCCTGCAAGGAGGATTGCCCAAGTATGACAGATCAGAGATGGTAGGTGACAAGATTTTGCACTCATGCCTATTCCCTGCCTGCTCCTGCCCCATCCTGTTCCTTACACCAGCATGGCACTGAAATTCCCTTAAGCTAATTGAAATGCCATTAAGAATCTTTACTGGGGGCTTCCCTGGTGGCGCAGTGGTTAAGAATCTGCCTGTCAATCTAGGAGACACAGCTTCGAGCCCTGGTCTGGGAAGATCCCACATGTCACGGAACAACTAAGCCCGTGCGCCACAACTACTGAGCCTGTTCTCTAGAGCCTGCTAGCCACAACTACTGAAGCCTGCGTGCCACGACTACTGAAGCCCACGTGCCTAGAGCCCATGCTCCGCAACATGAGAAGCCACTGCAATGAGAAATCTGCACACCACAACGAAGAGTAGCCCCCGCTCACCACAACTAGAGAAAAGCCCGCGCGCAGCAACGGACACCCAACACAGCCAAAAATAAATAAATAAATATATTAAAAAAAAAAAAAAGAATCTCTATTGGTATTGATCTCAATGCTGCATAGCTTCTCTATGGATATTTTATTCATCCACATTTTTCAAATGTATGTGTGCGTATAGGTATGTATTTATATATGTAAATACTTTTTACAATAAGTTTCTTTGTCATCAAAGAATAAATGAAGTCATCTCATTGACCTTGCTAAATAATTTGCTGCAATGTACAGGATTTTACCAGATAATACCTACCACCTTATGACATCTGGACTTACCCTCTGAGTTTATATTATATAAATGCTTTATTTGCCTTTGAGCAGTCATAATAAATCATATCATATAATTAAATACTTATCATTGTTCAATAAAGGAGTCATATTTTCCATTTTACCTGTTCTTGCCCAGTTTCCAGCATGATCTAGTGCTTAAAACTCAAGGGGAGAGGGGATGGAGGGATAAACTGGGAGATTGGGATTGACATATACACACTACTATATATAAAATAGATAATTAATAAGGACCTACTGTAGAGCTCAGGGAACTCTACTTAATACTCTGTAATGGCCTATATGGGAAAAGAATCTAAAAAAGAGTAGAAATATGTATTTGTATAACTGATTCTCTTTGCTGTACGGCAGAAACTAACACAACATTGTAAATCAACACTACTCCAATAAAAATTAATTTAAAAAAAACTCAAGGGGAAAGTAATTCATGACTATAAATGTATGACAAACTATTCATGAGCTACTCCTTGAAGATATTTTCCTCCAATCAAAAGTTATTTAAATCAAGGGAAAACCCTTTGACAAACTCTTCCCTCATATATTTAACTTCTGTCACAGGGCTTTCTCATTTTGTTCTCTTTTGGCCATTAAGTTTTCCTCTAGTTTTCCCTTTAAAGCACATTAGTTTCTATAAAAACAAGAATGTCACTAATTTGAGCAAAGCTTAGAAATGTCCAGACAAAATGTAGTATGCAGTAAATTCCTACAATGTTTTGAAATGTAGCTCCTGGTTTGGTTTGGTTAATCAAAGGATATCTAGAATGTCATTGTCACTACATCTCTGATATACATTTATTTGACAGACTACACACTCACATTTGGGCCTATCCCTAACCTATTTTATATGATGATCCTGATGAAATATTTCCTGAGAGCTAAACTCTTCCTTAAATTTTGCTGTGTTGCTTATTTTGGAAAAGTGGCAGCTGAATTAAAGGAATTGTTTACTCCTACAGCAAAAAGCAACTGTTGGTATTCTGGCCTCATCTGTGTTTGTTTTATTAGCCTCAAAATATTTTTTAAAAGATTCACTGAGATTAGCTCTAAGGAGCCTCAAATCAGAGTCTGTCAAAGGTGAGTGACAAGAATACAGAAGAGAGAATGCGGAGATGTCTTGACCAACTATCTCTCTCTATGGCTTTTGAACAAATGAAAGTGATACCTCCCATCCAATCTCTAGTGGAATGAGAGTTCCCTGAAGCTCAGATCTAGGATGTCTCTGGGTCCTAAGTAAACTCCCTTAGCTGATCTGAAGCAGAAGACCCTGTGTTATTCTAAATGATAATTTATGTGCAGTCTGCTTTTATTGCTATTTGCTAAGCAAGGTTATAATTTATTCATTCATTTGCCAAACATTTACCAAGTGTTTACTATGTATCAGGAACTGTTCTAGGTGTTGGGAATATAGCAATGATTAAAAGAGATTAAAATCCCCGACCCCAGGACTTCCCTGGTGGTCCGGTGGTTAAGAATCCGCCTTCCAATACAGGGGACGCGGGTTTGATCCCTGGTCGGGGAACTAAGATCCCACATGCCGCGGGATAACTAAGCCCGTGTGCTACAACTACTAAGCTCGTGCACCACAACTAGAGAGAAGCCCACGTGCCACAACAAAGAGGCCATGCACCTCTTCGTTGATCTTCACATGAAGATCCCAACACAGCCAAAAATAAAAACAAATAAATAAATATTTTAAAAATATAAAAAATAAAATAAAATCCCCAACCCCATAGAGCTTACAATACTGCATATATATTCCTGGATAAAATAAGTAAAATAAAATATATGTTATGTATATGGTGGTACTTGCTATGGATGAAAATTAAGAAGGGAATGTGTTAGAGAATGTTGCAAGGGGGGTTGTAACTTTAGATAGAATGGTTAGGGTACTTACCTTTATTATGTAACATCCTTCAGGGTTAAAAGGTTACCAGGGTTTGTATCCAGAAGAACCTCTATATACATATTCAGTTGTGTTTCACCAAATCCACTACCAAAATATTTCATATAAATTGATGGCTTTCTCTAGTTTTGATTTTTCTAATTTTTCTAGTTCTAATTCTTGTTGAAGTATAGATAAAACAAAGATATTTTCAGTCTTTACAAGAAGTTTCAATATGGTATAGTTGATGAGTCATTCACTCATTGTACAAACTTATTGAGTACCTACTATGTGGCAGACATCATTACAATATATTGATGAGGATACTTTCAGTTGCATATAAAAATAAATGTGAGTCAAAATAGCTTAAAAATAAAAGAGATGTTTTGGCTCATGTAACTGAAATGTGCAGAGATGGAGCTAGTTTCTGGCTGGGCTTGATCTGGTAGCTCAATGATGTCAAAAAAGGAACCTATTCTCTTGCCATCTATTTTTCTGCTCTGTTTTCTGTTGTTTCTGTATCATCCCGTACTGATCCAATGATGGCTGCCAGCTGCTCCCAGAGAGAGTTTCACTGCCCCATAATTCCCGGCAAAATTTTGAGAATCATTGTGATTGGGCCAGCTTGGGTCACGTGTTCACTTTTGAGCCAATACTGTGACCAGCAGAAGAAATACAGTGACTGGCTTAGCCCAGGTCATGTGTGTCACCTCTGGAACCACAGTTGTAGTTAGCCTCTCTGGAACCACATGCTCTACAAATGGAAAATGGATCTTATTGAGAAGAAAGAATTTGGGAATAAATGCCAAGAATACAGTGTTCATTACATCTGAATTCAGGATTTAAAGATGAATGAAATTGGCATCATTCCTGCCTTCAAATAATTTTTTTCTAATTGTTCTTAAAATTTTCCAAACCATTTATTCATGTGGCTCTTTTCCTTCTTCTTATTCATTTTTTTGTTTGTTTTTGTTTGTTTTGTTTTTTATTTTTTTGTTTGTTTGTTTTTTGCGGTACATGGGCCTCTCACCGTTGTGGCCTCTCCCGTTGTGGAGCACAGGCTCCGGAGGCGCAGGCTCAGCGGCCATGGCTCACGGGCCCAGCCGCTCCGCGGCATGTGGGATCTTCCCGGACCGGGGCACAAACCCGTGTCCCCTGCATCGGCAGGCGGACTCTCAACCACTGCACCACCAGGGAAGCCCTTCTTATTCATTTTTGAACCCAATAGAAATATAGTTTGAGATGAGTAATAAATATTTAATAAATACATAAATAAGAGAATATTCATGTGGTGTGTCTTCCTGTCCAGAATCTAAGACATATATTCAGCTAGCTCCATGTGACCTGGTTCTCTGAAGCCTATGCTATGTGGCTCTAAGAAAGCAATGGATCATCATCAGGGAAATACAAATCAAAACCACAGCACGATTGTCACCTCAAGCCCAATAGAATGGCTATTATCAAAAAGATGAGACCTAACAAGTGTTGGCTAGGATGTGGAAAAAAGGGAATCCCTGTGCATTGTTGGTGGACACGTAAACTGGTATAGACACTATGGAAAACAGTATGGAGGTTCCTCAAAAAATTAAAAATAGAGGGATTTCCCTGGTGGCACAGTGGTTAAGAATCCATCTGCCAATGCAGGCAACACGGGTTCGAGCCCTGGTCCAGGAAGATCCCACATGCAGCAGAGCAACTAAGCTCGTGTGCCGCAACTACTGAGCCCGCGCTCTACAGCACGCGAGCCACAACTACTGAGCCCACATGCCACAACTACTGAAGCCCACGAGCCTAGAGCCTGTGCTCCACAGCAAGAGAAGCCACCGCAATGAGAAACCTGTGCACCGCAACGAAGAGTAACCCCCTCTCACTGCAACTAGAGAAAGCCCACACAGCAATGAAGACCCAACACAGCCAAAAATAAATAAATAAATAATAAATTTATTTTAAAAAATTAAAAATAGAGCTACCATATAATCCAGCAATTTCATTTTTGGGTATTTATTCAAATAAAACTAAAGCACTAATTTAAAAAGGTATATGTATCCCCATGTTCATTGCAACATTATTTACAATAGACACAACATAAGTGTCCATTAACAGATGAATGGGTAAATGTATATATACAATTCATGTGTGTATACACACACGCACTTTGCACACATACACACTGCATACAATGGAATATTATTCAGCCATAAGAGAATGAAATCTTGCCATTTGTGATAACATAAGTGGACCTAAAGGACATTGTGCTAAGTGAAATAAGTCAGAGAAAGACAAATACTGTATGATCTCACTTACATGTGGAACCTAAAACAAAACAAAAAATAATCGAGTTCATAGATACAGAGAAGAGATGGGTGGTTGCCAGAGGTAGAAGGGGTAGGGTGGGAAAAATAGGTGAAGGGGGTCAAAAGGTAAAACTTCCAGTTATAAAATAAATAAGTCCTGGAAATGTAATATACAGAATAGGGACTATAGTTAATAATACTGTATTGCATATTTGAAAATTGCTAGGAGAGTATATCTTAAAAGTCTCATCACAAAACAACAAGGACCTCCTGTATAGCACATATTCAATATCTTGTAATAACCTATAATGAAAAATAATCTGAAAAAGAATAGATAAATATATATGTGTGTGTATGTATAACTGAATAACTTTGCTGTACACCTGAAACATTGTAAATCAACTATATTTCAATTTTTAAAAAGTTCTCATCACAAGGAAACAAAGTTTGTAACTGTGTAAGGGGACAGATGTTAACTAGACTTATTACGGTGATCATTTCCCAGTGTGTACAAATATCAAATCATTATGTTGTATATCTGAGACTAATATAATGTTATATGTCAATTACAGCTCAATTTAAAAAATTAATTAATTAATTCCCCTCCCCCCCCAAAAAAGCAATGCCTTTAAGATACCACCTCTTCCTATCTTGGACTAAAGAAGGAAGACCTTTCTCTAGCTGGGAACATTCAACTGGGAGTTGACTCGAGAAACTACATAGGAGATTCTACTGGAGTCCTTAACACTTTTTTAGCAAAACACGAATTGGGGCTGGCCCACGAACCACAACGGACCAGGAACAACTGAGGATTCTCTGTTTTGTATAGCCTTAAGTTAGCTGCATTGGCCTTGCAGAGAAAAGTCTGATCCCCTGGGGTTGTAGTACAAAAAGAACTAGGAAAACTCAGAAGGGTGATGCAAACTGGGGAACGGTGACAGGCCAGAAACAAGCCAATAATCACACGCAGTCGCTTGAGGCAGAAGAGATAGAGAAATTGCAAGAAATGGCTGCAAACAGTGAAATTGTGGATATCAGGCAGAATCCTATGGAGAGTCCCAGGACAGTATGGGGGGCTGTGTCTGTGACATCCTCCCATTGCCAAGTGCAATGACATTGCCTTCCGTGGCCACACAGCAAATGTAGAGGGAATAACCTCGTTTAATCAAACTATTAGTTTTATTGCTATTGAGGGAATGGACCTCAAAACCCACAACTGGTTGCTCAACGTAAAAAAAAACAACCTTACCTCCTGCCACTCCATAAATAATCACCACCCATGTGAACCTAAACGGGAAATGAAAAAGCTTGGTTCATCCCCGGAGAGACGCCACGGATGTGCATTGTCAGAGCTGCCGTTGCAACATGGATCATTGACTCGTGGCCAGGTGCTCTGGTTGGTTACCATGCCCTCTGGGACAGAAAATAAGGTACAGTACCTGACTATGAACTGCCTTTTAGCACTTAACAAGCTGAATGGAATCCATGTGGGAGGTAAACTGTTGTCTCTGAGTGGCTTTCAGCATCCTATCTGATGTCTGCTTTAGTTTTGTATCATGTTTTCCAAGCTGAACACTGTTTTAGTGTGGATTTGGTGGGAAACTGTTCCCACTAAATCATGGGCCAATTTTTTCTCCTACAGGTACATTCTTTGACTTTGATGTATCAATGAATATATTTGTCTTGTGTGAAACACTATTTCCATTTGACAAGTTCTTCTTCCTTCCTAGCTCCCTTTCAAACAATAACAGCAGTTACCGGGTATTTAGTGTTTTCTATGTGTCAGATCATGGCCTAAACTCTTTACATGGACTATCTTGTTTTATTCTTACTAAAGCTCGAATAACCAAGAGCTATGATCCACATTTTTCAAATGAGGGAACTAAGTTTGAGAGTTTAAGTGACTTGCCCAATGTCATGTCACTAAGAAATATTTACCTTGAGATCTTTGTAACTTAAAATCTACAAATTTGGGAGAGTGGAGTACTTCCTAAAAGGCTGCCTGCATAGAATCACTGTTTCTTTTACTCCTAACACTTGGAGTTTGCTTTTTTTCCCTGAGGCAAGTGGCAGCTGTGTTGACTCACCCCCACCTGCCATTCCATCACTTATTTGTGGTATCAATATCCCCAAATTGCCCCATCTGGACTCTGGGCCCAGATATCCCGTGTATAAGGAGCCAGCTGTGCTGTTTGCTAGGTGCCCTCTTGATTGCTACTCTGTTTGGAATCAGTCAGTATAATACTTGGCTGATGACTTTGACCAAGATGTTTGAGTGCCTTTGCTAATTCAGCTCTTGCCAGAGTATTCTAACTGCCCACCTGTGGAATTCTTGGCTCCTAGAAATAATTTAGAATGTCTAGAAAGTGCAAGTTCCACAATGGATAGTGCCACATGTCGTATTAAAGACCCTCATCCGTGGAGCATTAACATCCATGAACTTTTTTCAAGCTCTCCTTCACTCTTTATGTACTCAGGGGTAGTGGCCACTGAGACGAGGTTATGCCCCCCTTCTTATCATCCAAGCATGTTTAAAGTCACATTTATAATGATAAATGAACATCGATAAGACTACACATTTCCATGAAATTTTATGAGGTAAGTTGTTGTGTGGAGTCAGGAGAATATAGTCACAATATGCAGTTAAGTGAAATAAAGTAAGACAGAACAGTAAGTGAAGTAAGTTCCCATTTTAAAAAATGTGTTTATTTACATGTGTGAATAGGGGAAAAATAACTGGAAGCATTTGGAATACTGACTTGTATGTGCCTCTCTACAAAGTTTTGCTAGAGTATTGTGTTCATATTGTTTTCTTTTAAGCATTGCATTTACAATCTGGGACAAAAACTGGCCTCTAAATTTATCATTTAGAACTACTAGTGCTCCAGCTTTTGGATATTATCTTTAAAAAGTATAGTTTGTTGCAGTTGAGTTCTACTCTTTCTTGTTTTTTTTTTGTTGGTGTCATCAATGTTTTTAGATGTTTTGTAATTCTAAGAAACTCTTTCAGTCCTGAAGAGTAAAAAACACCCCCCCCCCAAAATAAACCAAGAGTTTCTTTCAAAGTGCTGGAACTGTTCTTGAAACAGATTAATGCTCTAGAAGATGAGCAAGGAATTTGGCTTCTGGCCACATGACTGATTGGGAGATCCACGATACTCTCCTGCTACAAGACCACCTAAGTCCAGAAATAGACAGACCTGGAGCAACCAGGAGTGGTGGAGTACCGGTAGGGCTGGGGAAAAGGATGGGTCTAGGCTATGTTTTGAATGTTAGAAGTGTATGTAGGCTTTAATGGTCAGATCACATACACAGAGGATAAAATGATTTCGATTTCTTCACACTGAGTACCAGACCAACAAGTAACAGAGCTCCGAAAAGGTCTCTTGTAAAGAGTTTCAGCATTGAAATCTTTTAGAAATACTATATATGAAACGAATGTATACATTATAACTTACTTTGAATTTCATACTGGCACCTTATTAGTCTATTCAACAAATATTTTTGAATACATACCAAGTGCCAGGCTCTCTGCAAAGCAGTGAACAAAATAGACAAGGTCCCTACCCTCACAGGCTTATAGTTTAGACTTGTGCTGATCAATAAATATGGTAGTTACTGGGCATGTGTGGCTACTGATCACTTTAATATGTGGCTAGTCCAAATTGAAATGTCCTATAAAATGCATACTGTATAAATGTATAAAATGCGTACTGGCTTTCAAACAATTGATATGAAAAAAAGTTATATATATCTCAACTTTTTATATTGACTACATATTGAAATGATAATGGTTTGGGTATATTGGGGGAAAGAAAATATATTAAAATTCACTTCATCTGTTTCTCTTTACTTTTTTAATGTGGTGACTAGAAAAATTTTAATTACATATTCAACTTATGTTATATTTCCGTTGGACAATGCTGGTCTAGACCAAGGGTTCTCAAAACTCCCTGTGCTCATAATTATATGAGAAGCTTTAAAAATACAGATCCCCAGACTCCACCCCCTAGAGATTCTTATTCTGTCTGGGCTGGGGCTCTAGTGCTGACATTTCTTTTTAAAGCTCCAAGTGAGACAACGTGCAGCCGTTCCAGGGGCTGAAAGAGACACAGAGTCTACTAAGCCTCTGCCCCAGCCATCTGGGAGATAACCGCCTTGCCACTCTCTGATGACCATCCTCCCTGTTTGTGGTAGTTTTAAAATATGCCCATAGGGGCTTCCCTGGTGGCGCAGTGGTTGAGAGTCCGCCTGCCAATGCGGGAGGCGCAAGTGCGTGCCCCGGTCCAGGAGGATCCCACATGCCGCGGAGCGGCTGGGCCCGTGAGCCATGGCTGCTGAGCCTGCGTGTCCGGAGCCTGTGCTCCGCAACGGGAGAGGCCACAACAGTGAGAGGCCCACGTACCGCAAAAAAAAAAAAAAAAAAAAACCTCCATAAATTGATACCTCTCTCTTCAAGAGGTGGAGCTTACTGTCCCTCTTCTGTGTGAACAGGACTTAGTGACTGACTGCTAACAAATGTGGCCAAAGTGAAGATATGTGACTTGAAACTAGGTCGTAAAAGGTATTGTGGCTTCCTCCTCCCTCTCTCTGTTTCTGTCTCTGTCTCTGTCTTTGTCTTTCTCTCTCATCACTTATCTTGGCAGAAGCTTGCTGCCATGTTGTGAGGGCACTCAAGCAGCCCTACAGAGAGGTCCACAGGGTGAAGAACAAAGGCCTTCTGCCGACAGCCAATAGAAACTTGCCAGGTAGATGTGTGAACTGCCTTGGAAGGATCATTTAACCCCAGCCAGACCTTCATATGACTGCAACCCTGACTGACGTCTTGACTGTAAACTCAAGAGAAACTCTGAGCCAGAACTACCCTGCTAATAAATCACTCCCAAATTTTTGACCCACATAGGCTGAATGAGATAATAAATGTTTCTTGTTTTAAGTTACTAAGCTTTAGGGTAATTTTAGTACAGCAATAAATACCTAACATGCTGTGGCACTGGCCTCCCTGCTCCACACCATTGCCACACCAGGGCCATTTGCCCATGTGAGTGGCCCCAGCAGCTCAGAACCATTTGAGAGAGTGCTGCAGGGCACTCCCTTTCGGGGTGAGCGTCCGGTGACCACAGACAACCTTGCTTGAGCACCCAGAGAGGCACCTCAGTGTTGGCACCAGTGATCACACAGCCCAGCTGCCTGGGAGCCACAAACAAAGCTGTAGCTTTGATGCCTTGCTGGTGGTTACACAGCATGGCACTTGGTGAAAATATACCAGGACAACTTCCTGTGTCCTTGGACCTTTGCTACGGGCATGAAATTTAGTGTGTCTCTACCTTCCTCCCCAACCTGTTTTCACGTTCCTCAGTCTCCATCCTAAAACAAAATTCACCTTCGAAAACAGGGCTGCTTAGAAACACGCACACATCGTGCCCACTTCTACTCCTGACCGCAGTCTCCTCTGCCCCAGCCGTTTGTCACTCCCACCTATGTTCTCAGACCCACAGCTACACTTGCCTACGATTATGGTCTTTCCTCTACTTCTGGTATTATTATACATCTCCACTTCCCTTTGCCTCCCCCCAGTAATCCCACCATCCACACCCCCTACAGTCCCTGGCACAAAAACAGTCCTCTGGAGGAAAGAGTACAATGCACATGTCTACACAGGCTTTTCTACCTGGAGGAAGCAATAAGGAAAGTGTCTTTGTCAACTGTAGAAAGAACTATTGTAGATCTGTGGTCTTGGTCAAGAAATTCTGCTCTAGTTGGTTTGGTAATAATAACAACAATATAGTAATAATGATTAACTTCCTTTTTTAACACCATTATTTTATGTTAAATTCCTTCAACTTGAAGTTCTTTAAGATTTATAAGGTAAAAAGTTAGTTTCAACTCACTGGATCCCCCAAGTTGCTCTAAAATGAACACCTAAGTATCAACATTAATCAAATGCCTCATGCTTTTTTGCAGTGCAAAAGTGGAAACAAAGATTACTTTATTCCTAAACTTTTTTTTTTCCTCCATGTTTTTGCCTGGCTTGAAATCCGACTTGGTGTTCTATAAAGGAGCGATTAAGTACAGACTTCTGTTTTAACAGGATGTACTTAAGGCAGCCAAGAGCATTCTCCCTGCATTAAGTTGAAAGGTCTAAATCAGAAAGAAAAATTGATTTCTTGTATTGACATACGTGTCACTTATTGTTACAAGGACCTATCCATGTAAGTGTAGGACAATTCAGCCTTGCATGAATATTCAGGTTCCAACGCAAGTGCATCTGACTCCAGGCTGTTTGTGTCTGAGGCTTCCACTTTGCTGTCAGAGATGAATTCCCATTTCTGCCTCCGAAAACACACACTTTTTAAGTGTTCTTCTACCTGGTGCCTCCCTCCTACTGTCTTCCACCCCAAATAGATAATCGGTGTATTTCAAAAAGGTGCCTTGTTATAGACAGGATAACTGAACGCCCACCAGCTTGCATTCTGTGCTACAAGGCTTCACTCCCTATAATAACAGACAAAGGAGAAGTCGGCTAATGATGTTTACCCACCTCGGCTTGTGTTTGTCTAATGTTTAAAGAATGGTTTTGTTATCTTTAGACATTCCTGAACAATCGCTCTCTCGGAACATCAAGCACACGGAACGAGAGGTGAGGGTCAGGATGGGGGAGGGAGAGGAGACAGCGAGGCTTCCTGGTCCAGCCCTCCCTGCTAGTTCAGCGCCATCTAGTGGGAGATTCCAGAGCGACTTCAGGGATGAGAGCTCAGCGTGGTCCTAAAGTCAAGGAAGACCTTATATCCATCCTCACACAGGACATACAATCACTGTACATCTTGTGTGGCTTATACACATTTTGAATTATACACAACAAATATTTGACCTTACTGTTTAGTCTTACTTTGTCTCTAACCTGAGATCGTTGACTCCTTAACTCTCTCTTGATGTGCGGGCAGGGAATGCAAATAATACTAAGATAATCAAAGCAAGCAGTGCCTGGGGAAAAAAATCACAGAGAGCATTCCAAAGTTAGACAAAATAAAATAAAAATGTTCTAATATGGCTCTTTATTATAGCTTTATTATCTTTAAAAGCACATTATTGTAAAATAAACTTACAAGTAAAATTTCTAGATAATTGACATTTTAAGCACCATGATGCTTAATATTATTTTCAGAGGAATACTGAAGAAAATTAAACGTTCCTTCCTGACCCAGCGTTGTTTATTATGAACATCATTTACTACACAAAGTCCTCAAGGACAACTGTAACATGTGGGACTGTTTGCCCCATGCAAAATGGCCCCCATTCCTGTTAGGTTCTTTTGTCCTCTTTCCATAGCTTTTCTTCCCACTTACTTACAGCAATTCTACATTCTTATAGCACCCTGCTGCACCACATTTCTTAATTGCTTACTTATTTTAAGCTTAATGGTAGGTAATCATATAGCTAAATTTAGTAGATGTGTATCTAAATTAAGAGTGAGACCCTGTATGACTCATCTTTGGGTAAAATGTACCTCTCCTAATTAATGGAATCTGTAACAACACTTTTGACTGTCTTTTTCCACATTATCCTGAGCTGTCAGATGTCTTCCAGAAAACTGAGGTGGCTGAATGAGTCACATTCAAATAAGTTAAGAGCAACAGATTTTGGTATACTATTGGTTAAGGGAAATTTACCAAAATATATATTTACATAGAAAGAGGTCTAATTCAACTGGTACAATGACCTAAGGAAATAGCCTATTAGATGAGCCCAGTAGTCCTACTGTGTCGATGAAATGAAATGTCATGTCAATGAAATGTTAGTCAGTTCATGACTAATTTTTGGACTGTTTCCTTTTTGAAACCAAGTGTTTAAGTGAGAGCTAACTGGACATTCTTTCTACTTAGTCTCAGATTCCTTTTGATGGGAAGGTGTAGCAGCTGACATAAGCTGAGAAGATAGTTACTTATTATCCATGACATTCTAATCCAGTTCTGAGATGGCAAATGGCCCCCTAGAAGATGAGAATGGTTGTATGTTGCCTCTACTTGTAGGTTAGAACATTGGTTAAAACATGTTAAGAGACCAAGATCATGACTGTGACTCCCCTCCCCAAGAGCAGGTCCCATTCTGTGAGGTCTAATGTTTATATCACTTGGAGAGCTCTCTTTAAGAAAGAGAGTACAATGTTACAATTAGGTAAGGAAGTAATTATTTAAGAATACTTTCAAAGAGGTGATAAATACTATAAATATCACAAAATACAAATGAACAGAATGTTTTTATTAATTAACTACCTGACACTTCTACAATATTTTTTCTACCCTCTAACTGCATACTCTTTGATTACCTCTTTGAATGACAATTTTGTTGTACACTTTTTAATAAAAACAATGAAGCATACCTTAGTCTTTCCTCTAGCATAGGAGATTTTGGCTTGGCAAAAATTTAGAAACAATGGGAATAAGGATGCTCTCTATGAATGAAAATATGGAATCTCTACTGATGGATGAGCTTCACCATTTGAAGTGAGTAAACCAAGAGGATATCAGTTAATGTGGGAGGATCCAATTGGGGTTATTTTGGAAATGGTTTTGGTACCTTCAATAAAAGGAGGCAATGTAGCCCAGTTTTTAAGAGCTTGGGCCACTTTCAACAGTTGACATTGGCAACAATCTCTCTGCACTGCAGTTTACTAATATCTAACTCATGAAGTTGTTGGGAGGATTAAATGAGAAAGTAAATGTAACATACTTAATGCAGGGCTTGTTTTGTTGTTGTTTAACTTTGATTCTGAATTGTTTTGCCTTGAATATTAACAGTGGTAAAAGAAAATTAAAGTAAAAATAAAAAACTCTCCCAAGTGATGCTAAGCCACAGTCAAGATTGGGAACTACCACATGTGTACCAGGAATTTAGTTATTTTGATGGGAGATGACTTGGAGGTGAGGTGAGAGAGAAAACAGTAAAATAATTCCTTATACAGTGAAGAAGAAATATATTCATTTTAAACCAGGCTTTACTGCCACAAAAATGATGGATTTAAAGACTCATTCAAGGCTTCCCAGGTGGTGCAGTGGTTGAGAGTCCGCCTACCGATGCAGGGGACATGGGTTCATGCCACGGAGCAGCTGGGCCCATGAGCCATGGCCGCTAAGCCTGCGCGTCCAGAGCCTGTGCTCCGAAACGGGAGAGGCCACAACAGTGAGAGGCCCGCGTACCGCAAAAAAAAAAAAAAAAAAAAAAGACTCATTCAATTATGCTTCCAAATCTCAAAAAAAAAAAAAGATTTAAAAAATGATTTAGATCAACAATATTAAAATCAAGTCAAATCTATCTGGAATTTGCCAAATTTCTAGTACTCCAAGGCTGACGTTTTTCACTATAAAATGTGCCTTTAAGGGGCCTTGGATGTGAGGCAGCACCCAGTGTTTTGTTCTCTCCATAGGACAGGCTTGGGTGTCAGGCAGATCCATTTCTGGGTCCAAGTTTTGCCACTCACTCTCCATGTGACTTTGGGGAAATGATTAACCTCTCCAGAGTGGTTTACTTTTCTATAAAATGAGAATATTAATTGGATCTGCCATATACCTTTGCTACAAGGCTTGAACAAGAGTGAATGGCATGCTTTTAGCACAGTTCTGACACATTCTGTTTAGCTATTATTATCATTATCATTTTTATTATTCTTGTTCAGTTGGGAGTGTGAAGTTTTTATTTTGGCTTTTGTTTTTTGGTTTATGATAGTTTTATTTCCCCTAAGATCTATATTGGGTTCATATATTATCTTTTGGGGCCTTCTCATTTATAACTCAGCACTCTGAGGCACTGACAGAGATTTAAATACCCAGAGTGCTTAACAAAAAGTAGAATGTATAGGCAGGTGTGTGTATGTGTGTGCATCTTCTGCTTTCTTGCATTCAATATAGCTTTAAAATTGTACTTACATATATAAGTGACCAGAAAAATAAAGAAAATGGCATAGAAATAAAAGATTAACTTCTGGAACGTTTCTCAGAATAGTCTACTTTGGAAGTGGCCATGTATTTCTATAACATATTCCAAGATGCACCTTATTAACTTGTACTTAGCTTCCTGGTGACTTGAGCTCCTTATAGGTGAAGTGGGAATAAGAAGATTGACTTAATAAGATTTACAGAGTGTCATTCATTCGATATGTTTATTAGGTGCAGCAGTGAAGGAGGTAGGCATGATTCCAGCCCTCGTGGAGCTTACAGTCTAATGGGAATAGCAGAGGTTGAGTAAGGTAATGAGTGTTATGAAGGAAGAATGCAGAGGACAATGAGAGCATGCAACAGGCTAGTGTCATCTAGTCAAGAAAGTGGCACTTGCATTTGTAGGAGTTAAATGTTATTTTGGAAAGAGGATTAGAGAGCAGTATAAAAATTGGTTACACAGAGTAATTCAACCATTCATTAATGTATAATACTTATTCAACAAATAACCAACAAGATGGACAAATCCCTGCCTTCATGGAGCTTACATTCTAATATATATATAATATATAGCACTCAGCACAATGCCTAGTACACAGTAGGCACTTAGCCAAAGTTAAGCACCCTTCCATAAGCCTCATGTATTCACACCCATTACTTTGCACTCGTCAAGACTTATCGGGGCTATTCCAGCAGCAGACCCCACTCAGCCCATCTGCTGCACAGCCGTCAAAGTTATCATCCAAACACACTTATCGTTTAATGCTCTACAGGGCTATGTCTGTTTTTGGAGCATTTATTGGAGGAAATTTCATCCAGCTGTTCCACAGAACCCTAAAAATGAGGTCTGTTTCTTTGTGGATTGATTACTGTTGGCCACCCTACACCCTGTCTTTGGAACACCCACTATGAGAAGGATAGAAGTTTTCTGAGCTTTGGGGGTTGGTCTTATAATAGCTAACTGAAATATGATGTGTTAGCCCTGTCAGAGCTGAAAATACATTTCCAACTTGAAATGTCTGGACCAGAGATTTGATAACCATCTATGGGGTCAATAGGTTTCCATATGGGGTGCCAAATGATTGCAACAGATAGATAACCCAGGATCAGGCTGAATCAGTGGGAGAACACAATACAGAAATAGAGGCAGTGAGCTTGACCACAGTGGTAGCTGGCTAAAGCAGCCAGATTAAGTCTTCTAATCCCTAGAGTATCTTCAGCCTTTCTCAGGACAGTTTTATAACTTAGAGACTATTATTTAATGTGTAATTTTATTTTTTACTTCTAGTATTCAGTAGCTGTTTCAATGGATAGAAAGTGGATTTTTAAATCAAATTGCTTCAAAAGTAGGTTTCATTAGGTTGCCAGAGAAGCATCGCCTTGTACATGATTTTGTTTCTAATTTGGCTTTCCACCAAATCATTGTTATACAACAATTCTCCATGCACCTGAGGTTGTGTGTTTATGTGTGTGTATGTGTGTGTTTAAAAAAAAGTCCCCAGCATAGCCTTTGAAAATCATACCCACTTAAATATCTAGTTTTTAAAATGTAGTCCTTTTCTTTTTGCTTGTTATTACTGTAGTTGAAAACATATTATTTGGGGACAAGGAAAAATGAAGCTTAAAATGTATAGGGTTCTTCAAATCTCCAATTTCTTCATGGAAATTGACCTGTGATATATCTTCAGCAAATATAACATTTAGAAAAAGAACAGTTTTTTTCTTCTATCTCTGTTAGGATTCTATTGGTTGCAAGTGACAGAAAATAAAAATGACATTAGTCTAAACAAATAAAGATTTATTTGCTCATGTAACTGAAGGGTCCAAATTGAGCCAAGATTCATATTTCTTTCTCTGTTTCTTTCTCCTTTCTCAGAGCCCAAGTGATCATAATAATGCTTGCAACAGCTTCTGGGCTACATCTTTCCAGCTTCTAATTCAGAAGAAAAGAGCAAATATTTTTCTCCCAGCATTCTTAGCATACTTTCTGTGGTTTGTTCTGATTGAACCCACATGGGTCACGTGACTGTCCTTGAATCAGTCTCTGTGGTCAGAGAAATGCAGTGTGGTGATTGGCTCATGGCAGAGTTGTATGCTTTACTCCTGGGGCTGGATGCAGAACCCTAGGCAGACCACCTGAGAACAAGGTGGAGGAGGAGAAGATTGACACTCAAAGCCAAGGCTATCGCTGGAAGGAGGGGAAATGGATGCTAGAGAGATAAACAACTAATATTCACTTCAACTTAAATCTCACTTCTCCCCAAGTCCCATTTAGTGCTTTCTCTCCATTTATGTCACCAGTCCCTCCCTCCCTCCCTCTCTCTCTCTCTCTCTCTCTCTCTCTCTCTCTCTCTCTCTCTCTCTCGCTCTCTCTCCCCACTTCATGTACCATTCCTAAACCAGGGATACCTTCCTGGGGAAAGGGAGGATGCCTACTCCTATTCCTTCCCTGCTTCTTAAAAACAATTTTTAGCCTCCCATTGCCTGCAGAGTGCTTCTCAATCTGGGGTACATACCCCCAAATGTTATGGCAGTATGCTGGAGGACTAAAGCATAGAATAAACTGGAGATATCTTCCTTGGCTATCACTTTCACTTGAAGACTTAGAAAAATATACCAAGTCTATATTATCAAATGTAAATATATTACAGAGTAGGATTGTAAAACTCACATAAATTCAGATAAACCACAAGACTTCAAATGAATGCTATGCCTTCAGCTGCATGTTTAGTGCAATGTCCCATGTTAACCTCGTACACAAGTTAACTTGTTTACAAGATAAAACCCAAAATTCTTAGCTTGGCCCACCAGATTATATGCAATCAGACACCAGTCTCTGTAGCCTCATCTCCTACTCTCTTCTCACAAATATCTTCTTCCCCCTGAACTTTTCACTGTTTTCCAAATGTTTAATATGATTGTGTTTATCCATATCACATTCTTTGTCAAAGATGTCCTTTCGTGTTCCACTTCTACACCAAGAAAAATTTTATTCACTCTTCAGTACCCTATTCAATCCAATATTATTCTATCCAATATTATTTCCACACTAAAGCACGTCATAATCAAGTATTAGTCCCTTTGTGAAATTCTTCCTTTTTGGCAATGAGCCACCTCTCAATTTTTGACTCCTAGAATGTTTTATTTATGCCACTGTTATAACACATAGTACATTATACAGAAGTTGGGTTATTAGAGGATGTGTCTCTCTCTTCCTGTCAGACTCTGGTCTCTCTGATAACCCCAGCATCTAACACATGACTGGCAATCAGTATATATTGACTGAACAACCTACAGACTGATATTATGCCTCATTCTTATTTGTACTTGCAATGTCTAATACAAGACCAAAGGAGATGCTCAAACACATACTGAATGAATACCAAATGTTAAGATTTCCAACATTTAATACCAGATCCCAGAGATGCTTTAAGCTTCTTTCCTACAATTAAGGGAATGGGGAAAGATATAGATCAGAGAAAAATGAGTAGTAATTGCAATGGCCCAAGTTCTTGGGCAAAATCATGGGCCAAGGGCAACCATTTATTGGGCCCTTTACTCTGTGCAACCCAAGTAGTGGAGCCAATCCCTAATAGAGAGGACAGCTTGAGAGCAGTGGCTTAGCATTAGTGCAGATACTTTTGGCTTCAAGCAGAAGAAAACCTCAACTTAGCAGTTTAAGCAATAAAGAATATTTAAGTAGGATGTTAGGTAGAGTACAAGTACCAGGGTTAGTATCTAGGTTACTTCCATCTTTCCTTTCTGTCAACCACAGCATCTTGGCTTTGTCCTTGCCTAGCTTTCTTCCTGGTTGCAAGATGACTCCAGAGCTTTCTGTCATGCAGGCATGACAATGTCTGGAATAAGAGGACTATCTCTCCTTCAGGATTCTTTTAATAATAATAAAAAACTGTTCCCAGATTTCTCCTCACATCTCACTGGGTAGAAAGCTCATACCCAGAGGAATGGACCATCAGGATTGGCTAAAACCAGTCACTTTTTAATTAGGAATGGATGCCAGTAAAGCATGTGTGAACATCTGAACAAAAGTTGGGTTTGGGTTGCAAAGAAAAAAGAAAATTTACTGTTGGGCAGGAGATTAACAGGGTCATCTATACACTCTTTTGTCATTTGCTGGTGGAAATAATTGTTGGAGCAATGAAAGAGTTGCAGCCCAAAAGTAGGTAAGATTCTGCTGTAAGGAAATTCCAGTTTAGAAAGGCAGTTATCCACATTTAAAAAATCATGTCTTAATACTCTATGGAGAAAATAAGAAATGAAAGTTTGTATATTTTATAATTATAACCATATAGATTTTAAAATTTGCTTAGGAAAAAAGATTGGAAAGAAATAGTCCAAAATGGTGGTGTGTTGGGTGGTTTGATGTAGGGTGATTTTTTTTTGTTTGTTTATTTGTTTCAAAGTTTTGTAATGTGATTATATTACTTTATACTGATATTTCTATTTTGTAATAGACAAAAAGAAATTATAAGATTAATATAAATTTAGCATAATCTTATTATTTCTCTGTCTCTTTTTTATTTAATCCCATTGAAGAGAACACAGTTAGTATATTCTAATGTCAGAATATGTTCTCAGAAGTGGGCAGTTTTTAAATGATTTTATTTCTAAATTACTCAAAAACTTCACACATTTCCTCTCACCCCTCCCTTACTAATGACAATTTGTTTCCTTCTCCTACACTTCTTTAAAAAATTAAAGCAATATCCCAATATAAAATGTGAACCAAGACTTTCTCCTATTGTTCTTTAAAAATCTTCTGAAACCCTATAACAGCCTTGGGTTCCAGTGCTGACTTATGGTCAATGTCTGACTAAATTTGACAATTGTATTTAAATGTAACTTTTTATTGGTTGTGCAAGGTTTTATTTGGAGCAAAGAAATTTATTTTTCTATTCTTTTCTTTTTTTCTGATTGCATTTTGTTTTCTTCTCTTCCAGGTCTGAGCCATGTCTTTTTCCTTTTTCTGATCTCCTCCCTCATTATGTCTATGTGTCAACCAGGTCAACATCTCTGAAAGGATTCATTCTTGGATTCCTCACCACTGCCATTTGTACATACTTCTCATCATTTCTTTCTATAACATTCAGAATCATGCTGGAGCTTCAGGGGAGAAAATGCCTCTTCAAGTGTGACCAGAAGAGGTCATCTGTCATTAGAAAGGACTCTCGCACCTTGAGAAAAGGTCTTGACCTCCTGGGCTTATTCTACCCTCTTGGGTATGGTTGTGTCTTAACCGAACCAAAAGAGATTATTTAAATCTCTTTATTTGTGGCAAGTCATACAGGGAGAGGGTGAATGATCGTTAGGTTGATTTTCCATCACATTTTTAGCAGGGGGAACTTGGTTTCCTCTTGTATCAAGGGAGGAAGCTTGTGAGACTACCATCATTTCATGTGGTGTTGAGCAGCCAGAGACAGTCAAAATTTGAAAGCAACTGCTCATAAGACCTGGGTGCACCTTCACCTGGTTTCTAGGACACCAACCACCCTCTTGGGTCTCTTCCTTTTCTACTGGCCACTCCTACAAAGTCTCCTTTGTTGGTCCCTCTTCATATTCTCAATCTCTAAACATCAGAGCACCTGAGATTTCAGTCATTGGGCCTCTTTTCTACTGTATCTACATAACATTCCCTCTCTGATCTCATCCTCTCCCCTGGCTTTAAACATCAGCTGAAAGCAGATGTTCCCAAATTTCTATCTCTAGCCTGGACCACTTTCTAAACTCCAAACACCTCCTCTTGGATGTCTAGTAAATATATAAAACTAAACATGTCCAAAAGTGAACTCCTGATTTTCCTCCCTACATGTGCTTTACCTACAATTTTAACCATCTTAATAAATGACAAATTGACTCTCAGTTGTTCAAGCAAAAGCTTGGAGTCATCTTGAATCTTCTCTGTCACATTCAACATCCAGTCCATCAGCAAACCCTTTTTGCCTCTACCTTTACTATCTACTCATAATCTTATCGCTTCTTATCACCTCCACCACTGCCTTAAGGGCAAGCCACATCTTACCTTTCCTAGATTATCAGAATAGCTGCCTAACTGGTCTCTGATTTTCTTCCTTACCTTCTATAATATATTCTCCACAAACGAAACTATCTCCTTAAAATGTGAATCAGATCATGTCACCTCTCTGTTCATAACCTTTGAAAACATCCCATCTCATTCATGAAAATAAACTCCAATGTCCTTACCACGGTACCAAGGCCTAGAAAGCCTCATATGATTTGTCCCTTGCTACTATTCTTATTCTGCTAGTCCCCTCCTCAAGTACCCCACTCCAGTCAGGGTTAACTTATCCACTAGGCAGTAGGCACAGTGCTGAAGGTCCATAATACTTTCAGGACAAAAACTTTTCATTTCTTTTAAAAACAGAAGGAAAAAAATTTAGGTTAAAGACAATATTTTAACGTATAATGCTAATATATTTGTCTCTATAGCAACAGAATCATAGAATATAATTTTTAGTTTTTGGTTGGTTAGTTAGGGTTTTTTGTTTTGTTTTTTTTGTTTTTTGTTTTTATGAAAGAAGGGACCCACAAAGGCAAGGGTGCTTAGGAACCACGAAAATACTGAGACCTTGGGAGAAGTCTAGGCGGAATCCAGGCTGAGCTGGGAAAGTCTTACTATTTCATAAAGTGGGAAAGCTAAGGAATTGTTCCCTCCTTTTTGGTTTTGCATCTCTCACTGAAACCCACCAGTCACTGTTCAGTGACTGTTTTCCTTCCTTGTGCTCAGCTCTTTCCCAAATGAGTACGGAACCCCACTTCACACAAACAACAAAGACCTACTATCAACTAAATGGACTCCTACCTTTAGGTCTTGAGACAGGGCTACTCATACCTTCCTTAAGTACCTCCACTCACCCTCTGGATGCAGTGAGGAAAAAACAAAAGGAAATTACCCAAAGAGGGGAGATCATCAGACTTGGAGCTCAGCCTACTGTTGCCTATTTAGCCGTAAAAGAAAGTATTTCTTACTATTATGTGTGCCCAAATTCCTTTAATTAAGAAAACAGAGGTCTTCCCTGGTGGCGCAGTGGTTGAGAGTCCGCCTGCCGATGCAGGGGACACGGGTTCGTGCCCCGGTCCGGGAAGATCCCACATGCCACGGAGCAGCTGGGCCCGTGAGCCATGGCCGCTGAGCCTGCGCGTCCGGAGCCTGTGCTCTGCAAAGGGAGAGGCCACAACAGTGAGAGGCCCGCGTACCGCCAAAAAAAGAAAAGAAAAAAAAAAAAAAAAGAATATAAAGCTTTTTTATCCTTTTGTATCTCAATGAAGGCGAAAGCTTCACCTTTAATTTTTTCCTCCAGTAATTACAGCTTTTAAAGATGGGTAAGTGGGGACTTCCCTGGTGGCACAGTGGTTAAGAATCTGCCTGCCAATGCAGGGATCATGGGTTCGATCCCTGGTCTGGGAGGATCCCACATACCATGGAGCAACTAAGCCCGAGCACCAAAACTATTGAGCCTGTGCTCTAGAGCCCGTGAGCCACAACTACTGAGTCCGTGCACCTAGACCTGTGCTCCGCAATAAGAGAAGCCACCGCAATGAGAAGCCCCTGCGCCGCAACGAAGAGTAGCCCCTGCTCACCGCAACTAAAGAAAACCCGCGTGCAGCAACAAAGACCCAATGCAGCCAAAAATAAATAAATATTAAAAAAGATATATATGGGTAAGTGATAGGTTATTGCTGTTACAACCTGGAAATTACCTATAAATCTAGCCAGACCAGTACTTTTACAGTGATCAGAGAAATGGCTAAAACACCCTTTCTGCATTAACTAAGAAGAAAAATTTTGGTAGTGAGTTCTAAGAGCATTCATAAATTGGTTTTGTGAAGTCGGTTTTACTTGTAATATGCACACATGAAAATTTACCCGTGGTGCAGTCTCAAGTCAACCCTAACTTAACCTTTTACTTCCCTTTTAATTTTCTATAAAAATAAGTTCTTTCTAGAATGTGTTTTACTACTGGTCTACTTACTTACTTGCTTTTCCATCCATTGTAATGTTTTGAAATGGATTACCAAAAGATACTTGGATACCTAGCACTGAAAACCATTGAAAACAGAATATTGACTCCTGGAGTATGTTCCTATCTGGATGCACATGAATGAGACAATCAAACTCTCAAAGTTCTTTTCATGCCCTTAATTCGATGAAGCAATTCAGAAAGTAACACATTACTATTTCATGGCTCATTTGCCTGTATCCCCTTTCTGACCAAGTTTCCTCCTAACTAATACCAGTTCAAACAGGTGAAACTTCAGGCTAGTTAGTGGTTTCTCAACCCCAACTGCACAATAGAATCATCTGAGGACCTTTAGAAAAGGGCTGATGATCTGGCCCCGCCCTAGAGACGTTGATTCAGTGTATGTATTTCAAGTATAGATGCACAGCTTCGTTATCTGGTTACCATGTCATCAAAGCAGATTAAAAAGGAAGGGAAAAGTTATTTTCCTTCTGCTTGACTATCTTCACAGCTAGCAAATTATTTTTTACCCCAGAAAGAAAATTGGTACCAATTTTTTTTTTTTACTTTTAGTAAATAAAGCATGTTAACTCTCAAGAGATGGTTAGCCCTTTAAACAGCATGGCAATGCACAGAAAGACAGTTGGGTGGGTCTGTGTGGCCTTCATATAAACGTCAACACCTACTCTGGGTCCCAAAATAAATATTTTTAATATTGTCTCATTTTGGACTGTTTACACGTGCACTATATTGGCTTGTCTGCATTTCCTAATGTAATAGCATGAAAGTTTCCAGCAGCTCATTCTGTGTTTTTACTAGACATTAATTCTTGATTACATATATTCCCCCTCTGAAAGATTACATCAGTGAACGGTTATAAGCAATACTGATCAGCACAGTATCCTTGAGGGGTTAAGACCCAAATCTTTGTTAAAGAAAATACTGCAGTTTTCCACATAGATATGAGCTGAACCTGGCCCTGTGTCCCTGGTTCCTTCCTGGTCTCCAACAACATAGGTTTAATACATCCTGCTGCCATTTTCCAGGAATTCTCAGAATCATTAATGGATTGATTGTTCTGTTCATCTTAGTTCTCAGAAAGAAGTAGACAGGGCAGAGGAAGAAAAGTATAGCTCCTTTTTCTGTCCATCATATTCTTCTTTCAGTCCTGCTCATGGAAAGGATGAAAGCAGCCCCATGAGAATCTTTTTTGCCCCCGTGCCCTTTTGGGGCCAAGGCTGGGAATCCAGTGAGTCAACAACACTAATCTCAACCCATGCCACCCCTGGTCAAACCCTTAGCTCCTGGGTTTCAACACAGAGTACCATAGCATAGAAAGTCTTTCTAACCCAAATAAGAACATTTTAAGAGATGGTTTAGGTGGGGTGGAGAGGAAAGAGGAAAAAATGGAGTAAAAAAACCTCTAAATTTTTTTCTTATGAATCTGGATTTTTAAAATTATACCACAGCATTTTTCTCCTTTTGGCCCTCTCTTCTCCCAGTTGGTATAAAATAAGCAACAACACCCTCCTTTGTAGTCTCTCTCCTCTGTGTGCAGCCCTTGGTTTGTGAGAGGAAGTTTTAACCCTCTATGAGGTGAATGCCAGGAATCGGTCTAGGATGATTTACCAGAAGCCAGTCAGGAAACTGACATGTGGTGCCTGTTTGTAAAGGAAGAAGTACAGAGCCAGGGTGTTTTATGTCACTGTTGGGACCCACACTGACCTTTGATATAGAAATAGGTAGTACTATTATTCCAATATCACACTTTCAAATGAGACATTGAACCTCACATCTGACCATTCCCATATACCTCATGGCATAATAAAGAGTCAACATTGGTTTAATACAGACCCACTAACTCTTAACAATGCTAAAGAAGCTCTCCCAGTCCCCCCATCTCCTCTGGGTTCCCTGGCAAGCACAGACAAACTCAGTTGCTTTCTTATGGTAACCTAGCGACACAGGCTTAGAACCAAGTATCTCCTTTGGTCATCTCAGTGCTAATTCGTTCCCCAAACGACTCCTTTTTCTGGGAAATAGACATTTTAAAGTGTAAGCTGCTAGAAGCCAGAGACTATGTGTTTTAACCTGAATAGTAAAACGCCCAACTCAAAGCAATGGAAAATACCAACCTGGGAGACAACAGCCCTGGAATCTTGGCTTGACTCTGCTACTCGCCCTAGCAAACCATTTGGTGAAAGGAGGGCATTGGATTATATGAAACTGAAGGTCTTTTTAGGTTATGGCTGTGCACTGAAGAAATATTCATCAATGGATGTGAACTGCCAAACACCATTCACAAGCCTTTCCATCATGGCATCCCTGTCTCCCCGTTTTCCCTCTGACCTGCCCAGTCATGCTGCTCTGCTTTGACGGACCCCACCCAGTTCAGAAACTATAACTGACCCTATTTTCATTGCCTCTTTTCAAGGCTATGTGACTTAATCACTACAGTGTGTTTTGGTTATGTTTTCTCACTATTGGGTGATCAAAACTCTTGTTATCTTCTATGCTTACATCCAGAAACCCCAGCAATGGTGAACAGACATAGAGAAAGGAGTATTCTTCTTGAGGGAAGGGATAAAATGGGGCTGTTGTGTTTCTCCATTTGTGTTTTCAGAGCCCTTGAGTGAGCAGCATGCTTGTTATTTAAAAGGTTATGATATTCAGAGAGAAAAAAATATCGTCAAGGTACAGTAGCTGCACTGGTTTTTGCTCCAAAGGCAGGAAATTGCTTGGCCAACCTGAAAATAAAATATGCTTCTCCTAAGCAGCTAAGCTTGTTAGACTTCTAGTCTGGTGGCAGGAACAGCATTGCATACATAATGTGGACGCGCCAATGCTTGTTCTCCTTCCAGAGATTAAAAAAAAAAAAAAAATCTTTCTCCTATTTTTTAATTCCACAAAAAGATTCCAAAATACAAAAAAAGATTTTGCTCCTATGTTTCAACCATCTTTGTTCCTCAGATTTATTGTTGTTGTTGTTGTTGTTTTCCCAACAGACATTACCACCCTCAGGGAAAGGAAAGCTCTCAGTCCATCAACTTTCTGATGCCTGGGGAACCTACATTTTCCAGAGAAGAGTCTAAATGGGTCACTTCCCTCTTCTGGCCTCACTGCAAATGCTACCCACGCTTGCCCCATCCTATTTCAGAATTGAATGACCAACTCAATTCTGTGAGGCCTTGACTACATCCAGTTAAGGTCACAGTTGGTTCTTGAAAGCCGTGGTCTTTTTTTCCCCAAAAGGCTAGTTTTTATCCCTCCCTCCGCCCTTGCTCCCTTTTCCTTTTTCCTCTCCTTCTTCAATAGCGCTGTGTTATGAAGGGTCTGGCCACACACAGAGAATATTACAGGAATAAAACCTGGGAAAGAGCACACAGTTATGAAATATTAAACTTAAACTTCTCTTTATTTTGCTCCCCCAATTCTCCTCCCCCTCCAGGAAAACATGAACCCTGACAGATTTGCGGTTCGTGTTATCTTCAGCTGTAAAAAGCAGCTGAACCAACAGAGCAGCCAGCCTTCTCTGTTTCCTGCTGCCTAGAGGTTTCAAAAGGCGCTACTGTAAAGGAACAGTTCCCTCTTTGGCTTTATGGACAACTTTCTTAGAGGGAAGAGATTAAAGTAGAAGCAGCCAGATAAAGAACTCTGTACATTGGAGAGTTCTATACAAATGAAATCTGTGAACATCAGGTGTTATTCCACGCCAATTAAAGAGACGATGGTAAAGGGCAGGAAAGTAAGAGTGTTTGTGCCAGAACACGGCACTCTGTTTTTTTCAGTAGAGATTTTTTTTTTTAAAGATAAAGAAGAAAGAAAGTTCAAGGGTCTGTCCATTTCTTCAGTCAGCTCCAACCTAGGAACTTCAGTGGGAATTTGGCCTGAGGAAAGACTGCCACGTCAGACATTGATTCAGCTAAAGCCAATCCATTTCAAGGTGTCACCCATTAATTTATTGACTGCAAATAGGAATTTTGCCCAAGGCCAG
This sequence comes from Mesoplodon densirostris, assembly GCF_025265405.1. NCBI lineage: Eukaryota > Metazoa > Chordata > Mammalia > Artiodactyla > Ziphiidae > Mesoplodon > Mesoplodon densirostris. The sequence goes on from NC_082661.1 coordinate 75,803,335, forward strand.
AACTCACAATTGGTCCCAGTCGACCTGAAATAGATTTCCACAGGTGGCTGGGGAAAGGGAGTCTGTCTTTAGGATGTCTCTCCTTGGTCCGCTCTTTCTTTCTTTATTCCCTCTCCTGTTCCATCGCGCTGATCACAGAGCATTCAAAGAGCTTCATTAGTCGATGGTGTGCAAACAGCTGCTCAGAGGATTTGCGACTGGATTGATCCTGATGCTGCCAATCCGGATATCACAGGGCAGAAATAACTATGCTTTCCACTCTTGACATCATTCCCTTTTCTTTCTTTCTCATCTCATGCATTCATTAAACGTTCATTTAGTAAAAGAAAAGGGAATATTCTTGCAGAGTGGCTCTTTGCATTTTAATGAAAGTCTTGGTTTATACATGTTTTCATATAAATACAAAATGTTTTATTTCTGAAATACATATTTAACATACAAGCTGCAAAAGTGAGAAAGAATATTAAATTAGTATTTTGGGGGGGTGATGCCATGTGTAGCATTCTTAATCAATAGTTAATCACTGAGACTGGAAAAGTAATAGCTGTTTTATGTAGCTGGGAAATGGGTAAACGTTTTGCAAAGATTAAAGAATAACTCTTCCCTCCCCTCCAATTTTCAGGCAAGTTTTAAGACACTCTGTGGCATGTAGCTGAACTCCAGCTGGTCTTGTAAGACCTGGAGACCCAGAGGCTAGAAACCAAATTATTTCTACCTTAGAGAAACGAACAATCACATAGGTGCACAAGGAAGCTTGTATAAGGATAGGGTTTTTTTTTAATTTATTTATTTATTTTTGGCTGTGTTGGGTCTTCGTTTCTGTGCGAGGGCTTTCTCTAGTTGCGGCAAGCGGGGGCCACTCTTCATCACGGTGCGTGGGCCTCTCACTGTCGCGGCCTCTCTTGTTGCCAGGCACAGGCTCCAGACACGCAGGCTCAGTAGTTGTGGCTCATGGGCCTAGTTGCTCCGCGACATGTGGGATCTTCCCAGACCAGGGCTCGAACCTGTGTCCCCTGCATTGGCAGGCAGATTCTCAACCACTGCACCACCAGGGAAGCCCCAAGGATAGTTTTTGCAGCATTTATTTATAGAAGCTAAAAACAACCTGAAAGCCTCATACTTGCAAATCATAGGGGAACGGCTAAATAAACTATGACTTATCACACAGATACTACACAGAACACTACAACACAGTTAAAAAGAATGAGATGGAACTCATGTACTAATAAGGACCCATCTCTAACATAGCCAACAAACAAACCAAAAAAACTGATAAAAGACTCCCTTGGGGCTTCCCTGGTGGCACAGTGGTTGAGAATCTGCCTGCCAATGCAGGAGACACAGGTTCGAGCCCTGGTCTGGGAAGATCCCACATGCCACAGAGCAGCTAAGCCCATGTGCCACAACTACTGAGCCTGCGAGTCACAACTACTGAAGCCCGTGCTCCACAAGAGAAGCCACCGCAATGAGAAGCCCGCGCATTGCAACAAAGAGTAGCCCACGTTCACAGCAACCAGAGAAAGCCCGTGGGCAGCAACGAAGACCCAACGCAGCCAAAAATAAGTAAATAAATAATATTTTTTAAAAAACAAAGCTGAGATTATTTTTTTTAAAAAAGACTCCCTTGAGAGATACTGGGGCAGAATTGGGATTTAAAATGGTGGTGAAAGGGGAGTTTAGCCTTCTATGTAATGTTTTCTTTTTTTTTTTTTTTTTCGGTATGCGGGCCTCTCACTGTTGTGGCCTCCCCCGTTGCGGAGCACAGGCTCCGGACGCGCAGGCTCCGGACGCGCAGGCTCAGCGGCCATGGCTCACGGGCCAAGCCGCTCCGCGGCATATGGGATCCTCCCAGACCGGGGCACGAACCCGTATCCCCTGCATCGGCAGGCGGACTCTCAACCACTTGCGCCACCAGGGAGGGCCTGTTTTCATTTTTTACAAAGGAACTGTATCCATATATTATTTTTATATAGTTCAAATTTAAGTCCTTTTAAATAATCACAGTATTATGAGGTTAAAACATTTATTTCTTGCATTGCTCTATTTAGCCAACCCTGAATTTTGCCCTGAAAACCGGCTATTCTGCAGCTTATTTACTCTTTACGCGGGCCTCTCACTGTTGTAGCATCTTGCGTTGTGGAGCACAAGCTCCGGACGCGCGGGCTCAGCGGCCATGGCTCACGGGCCCAGCCGCTCCGCGGCATATAGGATCCTCCCGGACCGGGGCACGAACCTGCATCCGCTGCATCAGCGGGCGGACTCTCAACCACTGAGCCACCAGGGAAGCCCAACTTATTCACTCTTGAGGTTCTCTTCTAACAGAGCAATGGGAGAGGGAGGGTAAACAAAGCAGAATTTGAACTAAATCTCAACACGGAATAAAGCATCAATTATCTCCCCTCTCCACTCTTTCTTGGACCCGAGCCCACTACTTTCCAGTGGCCACCCACCTACCCTGAGAGAAACAGAATCCTAGAACTGTGCGGCCCGATAAGCCTTAGCTTTGACCCCCCCTTGTTTTAAGGTGAGGATACTGGTTTGCTCAAGTTAGAATCCATTACTCCCAATGACTAATCGCGTTCTCTACAACCGCATTTTAGAGCCCTCCCTTGGGAGTGAAGTGGGGGGGGACGGTCTTCTCTGTCCATCTCTGCAAACTCCTCCTACTAATTTCAGCAGCGGAAAGCTGTTGCTTTTTCAGAGCTGTTTATTTCCATTCTCTGGGGGACTGGTCTCTTTAACTGAATTTTCAGTATTCCAGTTCTACAGAGGTCAGTTTCTTCAGTTTCTCTCTCTTTTCTTTTCTTTGTCTCTCAATCTTTTTTCTCTGCCTCTCTGTATTTCTATCCTTTCCCAATCTCATTCCCTCTCTCACTATTCTCTTTATTTTCTGAAAAGATGTTCTATTAACTAAATTTTTGGCAATGATAAATTTCAGTAATAATACTGATTTTTTAAAAAAGTTACGACCTGAAGGTGGATTCAGTTTTAATGAAGTGCTCTTCTTGTACCTTGCTTTTATGTTGCTCCTTTTAATCTCTTCATCAAGGAAACTGTATTCCATCAAGCCTCAGGGTATGATAAATAACTTACAAGGATGCACAATTGTACATTACTCTCTTGACAGGGTGACTCACAACACTGATAGGTATTATCTACATTCTTTAAATGGTTTCCTGCAGGGGTAAACCCATACACACCCAGAAATACAAAAGCACATGTGAGGATAAAATGTCTAGAGATGACTTGTTTGGCCCATCATTATTTCCTTGCCAAAGGTTGCTTAGAAAACGCCACTACAATCAAAAAGGCATAAGTAACTGAGAAACAGATGTCAGCGTTCTCCCTGGATCTGGAGCCTTCCAGGATGGCCCATCTCTCTGGGTGTCCAGCCCTTCATGGGCTCCAAGAACAAAGGGTGGTGGTCGTGCTGGCTGGGAGAGGCATGAATGCACAGACTGTGTCTTCCTGGCGGTGCTTACCTTTCTGCCAAGTGCTTTTCCCAAAAAGTGGGAGTTCCATAAAGTGACATTTCTCCCTTTGAACTTGAGCCTTTTGGCATTTTCATTTACATGTGCTTAAACAGACATAGGGCAGGGCTTATCAGTCCAGCACTTGCTGGGGCCTTCTAAACCATGAAAGGAAGCTCTGGTAAAATTACGACTTATAATTTTATACCTGACAGGCTGTGACCTGTAGAAAGCTCTGAGTTCTGGCAGAAACACAAAATCAATTGAGTTTCATCTAAACCATTCTTTGGCTTTCAAGACCCTTTGATAAATCTCAGATGGAAATTCTTCAGTCCCATAGAAGCTCAGGAGGGCCACCGTACACTTTGATTTTTGACTTTATCATGTAATTGAGGTGGCGTTTTTATTGATCAGTTGCTCACTGGATCAGTGGGTTTATTAATCTGCTTTTCTAGTCAAATAACTTGATAGGACTTCATTTAAAAATGATTGTAGTGTCTGCAACTGGGCTCCCCTTGGACAGTGACCATAAGTTACTGAAGTCAACATTTTATTACAAAGCACACACAAGCAAGATAAAGATCCAATCAAGCTGGGAAAATTGGGAACCTTAACATCAACTTCCTGAATTACTGCACCAATTGACTTCTTTGCCTGGGGGGGAAGGAGGAGGGAGAAAATTAATCCACACTCCAGCAAGAGTATTTGTATTTCTAAAATACAAATCCTATCATGACTAGACCCTGCATAAAACCCACTGCTCTTGGTATAAAGAACAAAAGGCTCACCCTAGCCTACGAGATCTTCCAAGCTCCGCCTACCTTTCTAGGCTCATCTCTTGTCCCTCACACTGAAAGCCCTGCCACCTGAACTCTTTACAGTTGAAGGAATTCACCAGCCTCCCTCTTACTTCCCTGCTTTTAAACATGACAGGGCTTCTGCTTGGAATACTCTCCCCCTACTCTTCAACGGGTTAATCCTTACTTGCCCTTCAGGACAGTTTAACTATCACTTCCTCCAGACTCTTCAGGAGTTTATGGTATTTAACACACAATTTTGAAATTTCCTTCTGTCTTTGTCATTAGATTGTAAATTCTTTAAAAACAGGGATCATGTCTTAGATACCAGTGTTTAGCTCCATTGAAGTATATTTTATAATATTTATACATTTCTGTCCCTCCAGAGTACATATCCCTCTCTGGAAACATGTTGTATGATGTTTGTCTTCCCAGCCAGGGAAACCTCCATGAGAGCTTATCTGGCTCATTCACAGCATGCAGGAAGTTTGGGACATACAGTAGCATTTGATAAATATTTGCTTAATTAATTGTGTCTGCAGAGCCTAGAGCAGAGTCTGTCAGGTACTCAGAATTCATCGAATCTAAAGCACCACTGATGCTGAGATGCATCACTATTTTATGTACCATTAAGAAATGGGAAAAAAGTCTCCAAAAAATGGTGGCATAATGCTTATTAAAATGATGACACTATGCTTTCCTATTACTTAGACACTTTTCTATTTAGTATAAGATAATTATTTACTCATAGATATTTATCATATCTCTCTTACATGTGTGAAAAGGAAAACATAAGCAAAATAAATCTTAAACTTCTTCATATTCAGAGTCTAGCTCTGCTGAATTACCTTTTAAATTCAGAGTGGTCAGTGTCCATGACTTTTCCCACAGTATCATCCGTACCATCCCTAGTGTTGGTATGGCACCATTTCTTTTATTTTTTTCTTTTTTTTTTTTTGCGGTACGCAGGCTTCTCACTGTTGTGGCCTCTCCCGTTGCGGAGCACAGGATCTGGACGCGCAGGCTCAGCGGCCATGGCTCACGGGCCCAGCCGCTCCGCGGCATGTGGGATCCTCCCGGACCGGGGCACGAACCCGTGTCCCCTGCATCGGCAGGCGGACTCTCAACCACTGCGCCACCAGGGAAGCCCTGGCACCATTTCTTAAAAGAGTGCTCCACTATTATCTCTGGGATTTTCTTTCGAGCCACTGACACCCAACATTTTGCAAGTTTTGGAGCTAGTGCCTCACTGATCTTACCAAGTGTTCGATTTCAAACGACCACAATTCATGTGCCTTCCTCGAATGGCCCTTAAAAAGTCGGCTGACAGAAATAGGAAGGGACTCAGTTATACAACTGTGCCACCAAGAATGGTTAGCCAAGTGGGAATTCCCTGGCAGTCCAGTGGTTAGGACTTCACGCTTTCCCTGCAGAGGACTCAGGTTCAATCCCTGGTCAGGGAACCAAGATCCCACAAGCCTTGGCATGGTCAAAAAAAAAAGTGAATAAATATCTGGCTTATAATTGATGCAATGTAATAGTATGTGTTTAATAAATATTGTTGAATAAGTGAGATTGATAGAGAATAGCATATAGAAAAATTACAGAAAAATAATTCGAGGAAGTTAATCCTCAAGGTATAAATAATTTCATATTCAAATTCTACTCTCATTCGCTGAAAATATACTATGTGCTAACCCCGGTGCTTGGTTCATCATCTCATTTAATTTAACAGTATATACATAATTTCCAGGTGTTACAGTCAGTTTCCAGAGTGAAACAGATCTCCTTTTTTCTTTTTTTTTTTTAAACAGATCTACTTTATCTATCATTCTGTCTCCAGAACTCTTCATTGACTTGGAAATTACTCACATCAATATCACAATGAAAACTGATTTTCGTAGTTTTGCAATCAGAAAAGTTCTTCATAATCATCAATGAAATATTCAGTTCAGCATAGTTTTATTGTCAAAGATATTCTATAATACTTCCTGAGGACTGGTAACCTATGTCATGCATATTCTTTTTAATTAAAATATTTAATCAACTTGAAGTTCCCATATGGTTTTAAAAATCAACTGTTAAATTGTAAAGCAAAGACTCACGTTCTTGACTGAAAGATGGAACAAATAGGGCTTCCCTGGTGGCTCAGTGGTTGAGAATCTGCCTGCCAATACAGGGGACACGGGTTCGAGCCCTGGTCTGGGAAGATCCCACATGCTGTGGAGCAACTAGGCCCGTGAGCCACAACTGCTGAGCCTGCGCGTCTGCAGCCTGTGCTCCGCAACAAGTGAGGCCGCGATAGTGAGAGGCCCGCGCACTGCGATGAAGAGTGGCTCCCGCTTGCCACAACTAGAGAAAGCCCTCGCACAGAAACGAAGACCCAATACAGCAAAAATAAATAAATAAATTAATAAAAACTCCTACCCCCAACATCTAAAAAAAAAAAAAAAAAAAAAAAAGATGGAACAAATAGCTAGAAAAGTTAATTCCAGCCTTGGTTTTGAAAAAGTCTGGAATGCTGCAAAAACTTTCAAAGGGTACCTTGAAATTGTCAAAACAATTATTGAAACAAAATCAAATCTAATTCTCTCTAATTTAAAAATATAGGCATGCTATGTGGGGTAGGAATTAAGAGACTGGGTATTGTACTCCAAAGGCTGTGAATTACTCAGTTGGGTAAAACCTCCACCCACATCAATTTGAGAGCAATTCCCATAAAACTAGGGGTGCATGTATGCGTGTGTGTGTGTGTGTGTTTTACCAAAAATAGCCAATTAATGGATCAGAGTTATTCAAAGCTCATCTGATGATGAATCTTTGAGCAGAGATGTTGTCCCAGGTTATCTATGAATCCCCATTTCCTTCTAGCCACAGAGCCTTGGCCCCGCCAAGCTACCCAGAGGCAGCTCTGATCCACAGGCATCCCAGCCACATCGTTCTCCAGCCGTATTTGAAGTTTGGGTGGTTGACATCTGAGGAAGAAGTGAAGAAAAGTTCCATGGTGGGCCTGACAGTACAGAGGCTAATTTCTAAGGGGCAGAGTAATAAAATGTCATTCACCCACACAAGCCCCTGCGGTTTTCAAAGCAGGAGCCAGTGTGTTTTCTGCCACAATCTCAGAAGGGCAATTAGTGGAGGGGGAAATGGGCGGGGAGGTCTGAAACCTTGCCAATGTGTAACTGTTTCTGCTACAAAGATCAGTTGTTAGCTCGCTTCCCTGGTCACTAAGGATAATGTGGATGGTGGTCATAGTCCATATGGTGAGCGTGATGCTTTGGGATTTCTCTGTTTGTTTCTTTTTAATATTATAGTGGGCAGCTCTCAATCTGAGAGCCAGGCTAATTTACATAGCTGCACAAAGCCCTGCATTTGCAATTAGTTCCCAGTTGAAATGGAAATATCCCTACTAATTACATGAGCAGGACTTTCTGACTGGGGTTGGAGATTAGAGGGATTTATTCACCTGTGGAAAGGCCAAGGCAGAAGAAGCCCACCCCTTCCAGAGAAGGAAGGAATCTACACAAGCAGGGAGAGAAAAGGGAGAGTGGGGTCCAGGCTGGGACTCAAATTACGATTTGTAATTTCTTTAAAGGAAGAAGTGCCTGATGTAATAGGTTAAATGACATGAAATTGCTGATAACCAACAATTTACACCTACAAGACAGAGAGTGGCTAGTCAAGGGGTAGAAAATTTCAGTTATGCAAGGTGAATAAGTTCTGGAGATCTGCTGTACAATCTAGTGCCTACAGAAAGCAATCCTGTACTGTACACTTAACAGTCTGCTAGGAGGACTCATCTCATGTTGTGTTCTTACCATAATAAAATTAAAAAACAAAAAACAGATTTGACCTAATACCTATCTCTCAGGGGGCCCTTTGCTAGTGTGTAGAAAATCTCAACTCAAGCTAAACAGGCAAAGGAGGCAGAGAATGCAGCCCTTTCTTTCCATCCCTCCTGCCTTTTTTCTGTCCGTCCCCCTTTCCTTTCTCCCTTTCCTGTACTCCTCTAGTTCTCTCTCTCTTCCTCTCTCTTTCCCCTCCCCTTTCCCTCTCCTCTCTCTCTCCCTAGTTTCTAGGAATTTTCTTATGGAACCAAAGGAAGGTTAGTCATCTCCAGTCCTAGGGCCCCCAAAGGACCTTGGACTGTCCCAGGTACTCACCCTGCTCTTCCCACCCCCCAGTGCCATCTCTGCTGTCCTTCTCTAGAACATAGATGGGTTCTAGACGGGATCAGAAAGTCCAGGTGAACTCAGATCAGGGATACCCTGAAGCTCTCTGGGGACTGGGGCAGGAGGCAAGGCCCAGAGAAGCATCAATTTCCGAAGCTCTCTTATTCTTCCCGTACTCCTCCTCCAATCTTCGTTCTTCGGATCTTTATATGGTCAGGAGGGTAAGACAGAGGAGAAAAGCTGATTCTATTTGCTTATCCTGTACAATATTTCCTACCAAGAATCTGCTTTTCCCCCCTTCTGATTCCATCACTAACAACTCCTTAAAGAAATGGATGTCTTCTGATCTAGCTCCCCAAAACGGAAGTCACCAGGTAAATAAGGTAAATAAAACCATGGCATAGAGCACATCGGTTGTAGCTTTACCTGTCACCCACTGCAAATACTAATTAAACTCATTAGGACCAAACTGTAGAGTCAGCTATCATGGGGGATGAGGCAGTATGTTATCAGTAGAAATATTGAAAAAGATAGGGCCCTATTCCCAAGGAAGTACAGTTTAGTGGAGAAAAGTCATGCACATAAATGATGTAAGAAAATAAACATAAATGAGGAGGAGGGATAGAGAAGTAGCTATTTTCCAAATGTCCCTTTGTGATGAAAAGAGCTTTACTTTTTTAAAAATAGTTATTTGTTTGGTTGCACCAGGTCTTAGTTGCGTCAGGCAGGCTCCTTAGTTGCAGCATGTATGTAGGATCTAGATCCCTGACCAGGGATCGAACCCAGGCCCCCTGCATTGGGAGCACAGAGTCTTAACCACTGCACCACCAGGGAAGTCCGCAAAGGAGCTTTAAATCGACACCGTGTTCTCAGATGATGGTGGATTATCCACTCTGGTCTGTGACCTGTTGAGAAGGTTGGGTGACTTCTGTTAAAACCCAGCCCAGAAGTGGGGTTAAACATTTTGACTTGGAGAAGTCTGCAGGGCCTGGAGGAAGAGGCCACGGGCAGGCCAGGTGGGAGAATGAAGGACTGACTGAGCTCTCATACTGCACAGCTGTGAAGGGGGAAGCAGACTCCAGGGATTTGGCCCAAGGCTTTAATTTATTTGAAGATGTCAAAGAACCTTTGTTATGTTACTGCTGTTCAAAAATTTGGGGAGAATAAAATGAAAAAGAGGGCCATTATCTGCCTTTCATAGACAGAGTAACAAAGGCAAAATGGTTCACTTCTTAAAATACATTACATATATCATCAGTGGAACAAGGACCGAGAGGAGAAAGCGCAGAGTCCATCTTGTGCCAACTTTAGTTTGGGCTTAAATGGTGAGGCTGGAAGAGAGAGGCAGAGCTGGGGAGTGGTAAAGCATTAAATAACCAACCATGACTAATCTCTGAGTTTAGACTGAATGAATTCACTCTGCAAACATAACTGTCATCAGAATGCAGCTTATGGAAGGCTACCGAATGGGCTGCATGTCACAACATATAACTACAAATCCGTGCTTTGTCTGCAAAGTCATAAACAACTGTGTCTGAGGTGTAGCATTCGGTATGGTCAGATGACATGGAACGGTTGCCCCAGGTGAGTTCAGTTTTGATGAAAGCAGATGAAGGTGAGCATTTTATTTACTGTGCTGTTGAAAGTGAATCTGTGTAGTCAAAGGCTTTTTAGGGGGGTCAGGGGGTGGGCAGGGGTTGTTGTTATGTTTAATTCAAAGAACATGCTACAACAGAATATAGCTACCTCTTAGGACAGACCTGGATTCATAGTCTAGTTTTGTATTGAGCTAGCAACATGAGGCACAATTACTTTATCTTAAAATGAAGTCTCTTCCAGCCCTAGAGTGCTGTGATTACATTACTTGGTTACTGTGGAGAGCCTGGTAGGCACTTTCCTCTGAGAAGGTGGAAGAGCAGCTGGGAAAAAATGTAAGACACCATTAAATCTACCTACCATTGCATGTTGGAAAGAAAAATAATGAATTAAGTAGGGATTCTGTCAAATTCTTTCCTACTCCATTCTTTACACTAATCCTGGCTTTCAAAACAAGTGTATAGGGACTTCCCTGGTGGCACAGTGGTTAAGAGTCTGCCTGCCAATGCAGGGGACATGGGTTCAAGCCCTGGTCTGGGAAAATCCCACATGCCGCAGAGCAACTAAGCCCGTGTGCCACAACTACTTAGCCTGCGCTCGCCCGTGAGTCACAACTACTGAGCCTGTGTGCCACAACTACTGAAGCCCGTGTGCCTAGAGCCTGTGCTCTGCAACAAGAGAAGCCACCGCAATGAGAGGCCCGTGCACCGCAACCAAGGGTAGCTCCTGCTTGCCGCAACTAGAAAAAGCCCACGCGCAGCAACGGAGACCCAACGTAGCCCCCCAAAATAAATAAATAAATTTATATTAAAAAAGACAAGTGTATATATTATGTAAAAGACTACTGTATAGGAGTGAGCCATAGAACATTCAAACTTGGTACTTCTCCACTGAGCCCACACACTGAAGAGGGCACACAGTTGGAAGTTTTTATGCATGTGTGGAATTTTGAAAATGGGCTCTGTATTTAAGAGAGACCTATATATATATATTACCTATATTTGAGCTTGGTCTATACCAGGGTTTCTGGACCTCAGCACAACTGACATTTTGGAATGGGTAATTCTTGGTTGTAAGGGCTGTGCTGTGCATCGTTGGATGTTTAGCAGCATCCCTGGCCTCTACTCGCTAGTTGCCAGGAGCAAACTGCTACCCCTCCAGGTACTGGCAAACGTCCTCTGGGAGACAACCTCCACCCCCTCAGTTAAGAATCAGGGGTCTGGACAAAATGATGAGGTAGATTTTGATGTTTGCTTTTGATGGGTCTGCCCCTGCCACATTTCCAGCACCCTCCCTCAGCTGTTTGGTTATTCATCCATTCAACAGGTGTTTATTAAATGACAACTCTACGGCAGGCACTGTATTACTATAGTAATAAGCAGTGAACAAGAGGCTAAGCAGTGAACAAGAAGGAATGGTCCTGACGGTCACAGCATTCACAATTCTGTAGGGGAAACAATGTGAAAAAATAATCATAAATAAAATAATAGGTAGTGTGAAATAGAAGTTCAGGGAACCTGCACAAGCAATTATAGCCACTGCTTCCCCAAATCCTGTTAATATTACAGTGAATGGTTTAGAAAGACATAACTTACAAAGGAATGGTAAAGGGGGAGAACAATAAAAATTGTGAAAACAGGGCTTCCCTGGTGGCGCAGTGGTTGGGAGTCTGCCTGCCAATGCAGGGGACACGGGTTCGTGCCCCGGTCTGGGAAGATCCCACATGCCACAGAGCGGCTGGGCCCGTGAGCTATGGCCACTGAGCCTGCGCGTCCGGAGCCTGTGCTCCGCAGCAGGAGAGGCCACAACAGTGAGAGGCCCACGTACAGAAAAAAAAAAAAAAAAATTGTGAAAACAATGAGTTAGATGGATGAGATGAACTTAGCGAACTTAGAGGAAGTAGAAACCTAAGACCTACAACAAAACATGCCCTTCTGATGCTTAAAAATACTTGGCTCAGAGAGGAAAACCTAAACTTCCACAGAAGGAAAAGAAAAAGCAAAACAGATCACATGTAAAGTTATATGAATCAGGGGCTTCCCTGGTGGCGCAGCGGTTAAGAATCTGCCTGCCAGTGCAGGGGACACAGGTTTGAGCCCTGGGCCGGGAAGATCCCACATGCCACGGAGCAACGAAGCCCATGCGCCACAACTACTGAGCCTGCGCTCTAGAGCCCGTGAGCCACAACTACTGAGCCCGCGTGCCTAGAGCCCGTGCTCCACAACAAAAGAAGCCACCACAATGAGAAGCCCACACACCGCAACGAAGAGTAGCCCCCGCTCGCCGCAAGTAGAGAAAAGCCCACGCACAGCAACGAAGACCCCAACACAGCCAAAAATAAATAAATTAAATAAATTAATTAAAACAAAACAAGTTATATAAATCAGAATGGCATCAGACTTCTCAATAACAGCACTCAAAGCTAGAAGACAACGGAGCAATACCTTCAAAGTTCTGAGGGAAAATTCTTCCAACCAAAAGCTCTACACCCAACCAAATTATTAAATAAGTAATAAATAGAATAAAGATGTTCAAGATATTCGAGGTCTCAAATTACTTCTCATATGTTCCAGCTGTATATCACTGCATGACAAACTACCTCAAAACTTAGTGGCTTAAAACAACTCCATCTCACGTTTCCAAGAATTTGAACAGAGCACAGAGGGGCCAGACTGCGGCTGCTCCTCAGTGTGTGAGATCTCCAAGGGGAGGACTAGAACAGCTGCGAGCAAGCCAGGCATTTCTCTCTCTCTTCCTGCACGGCCTCTCACATGCGGAGCTTGGGCTCCCTCACAGCAGGACAACTTCAACTTAGCTGGACTGCTTGCGTTGCTCCAAGACAACAAGACAGAAGCTGCCAGTCCTCTTAAAGATCAGGACTAGAACTGTCATCCTCTATTAGCCAAAGCAGCTACAGGCCAATCCAGATTCAAGGGGAGGAGAAATATACCCCCGTCTCAATGCACGAAACCAGTTCTTAAATAGATCAAGAGGTGGTCTGTTGCCAGCAAGATTGGGATTGAGTTGAAGAAAAAAGGAACCACGTGAAAAGATAAAAGGATCTACCTTTACACCTGCTAAAAAGAAACCAAATGGATGAAGCTTGTGTGACAAGACCAGACCACACCAAGTAAAGAATTTGGATTGCGTTTATTTGAAATGACAGGGGAAGAACATGATCTGAATCACATTTTTAAAAAATCACTCTGCTGTGTAGAGAATGCCTGGCAAGGGAGCTAGCATGGAAACAGGGAGACCAGTTGGATGGTCACTCCAGTCAGTGACTTGGGCCAAGAGAGGAAGGTAGAGAATAAGAGAAGTGGTTGAATTTGAGATAGATTTTGGAGGGTGAGCCGAATAGATTTGCTGATGGATTAAACATAGGAATAAGAGAAAAAGGAGGAATCAAGGATGATTTCTAGGTTTTCAGCCTGAATGACTACATAGATATTGATGTCATTTACTGAAATGGTAAAGAAAGGAACAGATTTGGGAAGGGAATCAAAAATTTAGGCTTGAAATTATTAGTTATTAGATTTCATATCAGGGAGGAGGTTGGATATATAAGTTTGGAGCTCAGTGAAGCTGATGAAATTAAATTGGAACTCATCATCATTCAGGTGGTGTGTAAAGCCCTGGAAATGGATGAGATTGCCTAGAATGAGGTATTGATAGAACAGAACAAAGAAACTAAGCCTTTGGAATGCTCAAAAATTTAGTGGTTAAGCAAAGAAAGAACATCCAAGAGGAGGAAAACAAAAGCTGTCAATGGTATAGTGAAAAATCAGAAGAACATGGTGTCAGGGAAGCCAAGAGAGTTTTAAGAATGAGAGAGAGATTAACTATGTGCTGATTGGTCAGTTAGATGGTGTCAAAAAAATGTCACCATTGTATTCGGCTAGCTGGTATCACTACAAATCCTGGTGAGCATGGAAGCTATAGTAGAGTGGATTAAGGAGGAATGGGGTGTGAGGGGTTAGAAAAAATAGGATTTGAAGTAGGTAAAGATAGAACAAGGAGCCATGGTTCCTTAGGGAAAAAGGATCCAATAACTCTCCCTCTTTTTTGGAGAGATATAGAAGTAGGAAAATATATCAAGGTGACTTGTGGTGACTTGATCCAAAAGCTATTGTAGTAGGGGTGAGATAGGACCAGTGGCTAGCCCTGGCCTGAGACAGAGGTAAGCGTGATGGTAGTTCTGGATGTTGAATGGGGCACTGAATAAGTCCTGATCTACCCAACCTAGATTTACCTTGCACCCTTATCAACAGTGTGGGTGTGAAGCAAAAAGATCTGGTTGCTAAGACCTGTAACAATAAGGGCTTAGCTGGATTCTGGCCAGAAATTCTCTGTAACAGGGCATAACCCAAGAAAATACATCACTTTCCCTTGGACAATTTCTGTGAATGAAAAAGGCTTGTCTCTACCCCCTTAGTCCTAGTCACAGTTAGGACTTAGCCTTACCTGTCCTGGTCCTGACTTAACCTCCAGAAATTGCCAGAGAGAACTAACCATAGAATATTAGCGATTCCATACCAGCCAGGTTTCTGCTACCACCAGCACAGTGGTAATTAACAAAATCAAACCTATTAGCTTCAACTTGAGATTTATTAGCAGCCAGTGTAAGAGTTTTAACTCAGAGAGCCCTGCCACTTGGGCTGGGAAAATTCTTCACTGAACTTGGCAGTAGGAAGTGGATCAGCCTATTCTTAAAAACTCTTATTACTGGGCCACTCTGGGGAGAAGGAACGTATCCCAGCTTCTGCTCTTCACAGTCACCAAGGCCAACACCCCTCCACCGTAGTCAGCACACATAGAAGCAACTGGACCTACTCCTCAAGTTCCTCACATGAACTCGGGGATACCTGATGGAGAAAGAAGCAGCAACGGGGCCTGTGGAGGGATATATGTTGGCCTTCCAGATTTCATGATCACTGATGCATTATTTGAGCATAAATCGGGCAAGAAGATATGGCAGTTACACTTGGTTTATTATGGCTTGGTCACTTTCTCTATTTCCTTTACATCTATTTTTTTTTCTTATTCCTTGATCTATTTTCAATTCTAAGGACAGATAGTATCATCTAAAATGAGACTCTCTTCCTAATCCATTTCAAGTCAAATTCATTTCTGCAATAATTATATAAGGGATATTTCTGAGCATGATTAGTGGCACATACCCAGGGTTCACTATAAGTTGGTTTCTGGAATCTAGCTAAATTGGTGGAATGACTTATAATACACAGTCCATGATGCTAATGGAATTGGAGTCATGGCTGCTTGTTGTCACAATGGATGTCATATATCATGCTTTTTTCTTTCTCTAACATCTTTTTAAAAAATATATTTATTTATTTAATTAATTATTTAGGCGGCATCAGGTCTTAGTTGCAGCATGCGGACTCTTAGTTGTGGCATGTGGGCTTCTTAGTTGTGGCACGCATGTGGGATCTAGTTCCCCAACCAGGGATCAAACCCAGGCCCTCTGCATTGGGAGCATGGAGTCTTACCCGCTGGATCACCAGGGAAGTCCTCTAACATGTTTTTTGAGGTATTACTTACATACCATAAAACTCACCCATTTTAAGTGTACAATTCAATGATTTTTTAGTAAATATATAGAGTTATGTAACCATCACCACAATCCAGTATTAGAACATCTCTCACTCTGTAAATAGCCCCCCTACCCATGTACATTCCAACCCAAGTCCAGACAACTGCTAATCTCTTTCCTATCTCTATAGATTTGCCTTTTCTGGACATTTCATATAAATGGAATCATAAGACACATAGAGGTTTGCATCTGGCTTCTTTCACTTAACATAACACTTTTCAGGTTCATCCATGTTTTGGAAAGTTCCTTTTTATTACTAAATAGCATTCCATTGTATGGATGTACCACATATTGTTTATCCACTCAACAGTCCATGGACATTTCATGTTTTTTTGTTTTTGTTTTTGTTTTTGCGGTACGCGGGCCTCTCACTGTTGTGGCCTCTCCCGTTGCAGAGCACAGGCTCCGGACGCGCAGGCTCAGCGGCCATGGCTCACAGGCCCAGCCACTCCGCGGCACGTGGGATCGTCCCGGACCGGGGCACGAACCCGCGTCCCCTGCATCGGTAGGCGGACTCTCAACCACTGCGCCACCAGGGAAGCCCTCATGTTGTTTTTAAAAATCCTTTCCTGAGTGTATTTGGCTCATATGTATCATAAAATTATCTTGCAAACAGCCTATATGTCCTACCTGTCTAAATAAGGGAGTTAGAAGCATTTCCTCAGGGAGACTGTCTGCATCCCAGCAAAGCTGTGCTAAGGGCTTATGGTAACTGCCCCAGCATGCTTCTGTGATGCAGGCTGTGATGCAGGCCGTGGATAGGTAAGTGAGCAATAGTACAGTTCTAAGTACTAATCCTCTCTCCTTTTGTGGATATGAGGACAGGGAAAAGAGACTAAATCTGAAAATCCACATGGTGTCTTACAGATCTTATAATGAATTCTACTGAATTCTCCTGGGGAAAAAAAATAAAGAAAATCACAGGCAGCATCAACATTCTAAGTCCTAAACAACAAAGGAGGAAAAGGTTTTGCCTGACCTGGAAGGGTAGGCATGCTGAAGGAAGCAGTTTTTCACTCTGAGCTAACAGATCGCCAAAAGTCTTATGCCTGGTCTTGAGGCACCAGCTGGTCCTTTGTGGGAAGGAAGAAAAACACTCTGGTGTTATTCAATGGTACCTCCAGACCAGTCCCTGGGGAAATCGTCCCAAGTTCCTTAAATGGTGGGACTGGTAAAACTGAAAGAGTAAGACTACTTCTCGGGGGACTAAAATATCTGTGGCCACTAAACTAAAATATCGGGTCAAACCACCCAAGATTTCCAAAGAGTGGTATTCACTTTGACTGAGAGCATGGCTGCTCCAGCCAGGACTGGGCCACTGGCTAGTATGGTGGTGGTGGAGAACAGAGAGGTGACCCCCAAGCAGAGAGCAGCAGTGGAAGGAGAGGGCGTGAGCCCATAACAACAGCAGGAAAGCTATAACCACCGGTGAGGGCCATGTGGAAAGGGAGATGCCTCAGTGGTTTAGAACTGTATAATGCAATTTAGTGGGGGACAATTGTTTACCAAAGATGTGTGGTATAATTCGGGCATCTAACACACCACGTGCTTTCCTGCCTCTGTGTCCTGAGGCTGTAACTGCTGCCCGGAATATTCTTTCTTGGGCTGTAAGAGCAGGACCAACTTTTCCTATTCTTCTGGTCTGAGCTAGAGTGTATCTTATCAGTAAGTCAAACCCTATTTAAAGATCCCCAGTGATGGTCTGTCCTAGTCCCCTATCTTTTTCCTTGAGAGTACTGCACTGCACTGGTTCTAAGATATACATCCCCTCCATCCTCCCCCCATCCTACTCACCTTTTAACATCTCTGAAATTGGGATAAATCATAAATCATGGTCTTTTCTTTTTAAGCAATTAAAAAAAAGTAATGGTGTATCTTATAACCAGCAGCATCTCTATTCAATAAAACACAGTATTCTCTATACTCCGTGAGTGTTGATTTATTTGTATGTTTATTGTTTGTCTACCCTACAAGACTATAAGCTTTTTTGGAGAAAGGATCACATCTGACTTGCTTACCCAGCAGGTAGTACAATTCTTGGCTCACCATATGTGCTTAACAATGATTAATTGAATGAATGAATTCACCTTAGAATAGGGTTGTATGGATCTCAACCAAAAAAGCCATTGTATACAATACTATGTATAATTAAGTGACATGATAAGCTTTTTGGACAAAATCAGCATATATTCTCACTGTCGGATTCACATGCACCCAAGGTCTTATCTCGAAGTTGGAGCTGTTATGTACTGGGTTTAAGTAGAACCTTCCATACAAGCAGATACCAGAAAACAAAGCACACTTACATCTGTCCAACCAGAACTGTCTAACTTTTTGCATTATACATTTCTCAGGAAACACTTTTGAAGGGGAGATATTATTAGAAAGTATTTACAAAGCTCTCTCAGTGTAATACCCCGGTGCTTTGACAAGTATGCTATTTTTGCATGTGAAAAAAAACTCATTGTCATACCTTATGACCAGTTTCTCCTGCTTAATACCACAGATAACTCCAATCCTATGTTTATAACCTCTTAATCTGTTTCCATGGAGACAATAGATTTGGCCTTATCTATTCATTTGATCCTGACTTAAAGAAGTAGAAAAACCAGGGGATTCACTCTTGGCTAAAATAATTTAGTAATAAGCAAATATTTTAGGAAACATCATTTAGAAACATAGGAAACATAAATGGATTTCAGTGCATGGTTGATCTATTTGAAAATTTTCCTCTGAATGAAAGTCCTTCTTTAAGACTGATGCAAGGTTCTGGATAAATCTCATTATTATGAAAGTCCCCAATAGTGAGAATTTAAATACAAAATTATGCAAAATGAGAAAAATGGGTCATTTCTGCCACTGCTTCATTCTGAGGTTTTGGAATGAAACAGAACTGAAAATAAAATCATCTCAACTTCACAGTATACCATGTCTCCCTGGTAGCATTCAGATGGTGGCTCTGATACAACTTGGAATGATGGCTATAGAACTGGATTCTGATCTTGGACAAATCATACTGTTCTGGACCTCATCATTCCTGCTTCTGGGAGTCTGACTTGTAAAGGCCCAGCTCAATTGTTATCTCCTCTAAGAAACTTTCCAGACTTCCCTGGTCAGAATCAATGCCTCCTTCCTCTTCTAGACACCCCTAACATTTTGTTTCTTCTTCCTTTGTAGAATGACACAGTCCTGTGATATAGATGGGTGTCCAGGTGCACCTCATTTATTGCACTTCACTTTATCACACTTTGCAGATACTGCATATTTCACAAATTAAAGGTTTGTGGCAACCCTACCTCAAGCAAGTCTATCAGCTCCATTTTTCCAACATCATTTGCTCTTTGTGTCTCTACGTCACATTTTGGTGATTCTCGAAATATTTCAGACTTTTTCGTTATTATTATATTTGTTATGGCGATCTGTGATCTGTGATCACTGATGTTACTATTGTAATTGTTTTGGGACACCATGAACTATGCCCATATAGGACAGAGAACTTAATTGATAAATGTTGTGTGTGTTCTCACGGCTCCACCAACCAGCTGTTCCTCCATCTCTCTCCCTCTCTTCAGGCCTCCCTATTCCCTGAGATGCAACAATATTGAAATTAGGTCAGTTAATAGCCCTAGAATGGTCTCTAAGTGTTCAAGTGAAAGGAAGAGTTGCCCACCTCTCAATTTAAATCAAAAGCTAGAAATGATTAAGCTTAGTGAGGAAAGCATGTTGAAAGCCAAGACAGGCCAAAAGCTAGGCCTCTTGCACCAAATAGTTAGCTAAGTTATGAATGCAAAGGAAAAGTTCTTGAAGGAAATTGAAAATGCTACTCCAGTGAACACATGAATGATAAGCAAGCAAAACAGCCTTATTGCTGATATGCAGAAAGATTTAATGGTCTGGATAAAGATCAAACCAGTCACAACATTACATTAAACCAAAGCCTAATCCAGAGCAAGCCCCTAACTCTATTCAATTCTGTAAAGACTGAGAAAGGTGAGGAAACTGCAGAAGAGAAGTCTGTAGTGAGCAGAGGTTGATTCATGAGGTTGAAGGAAAGAAGCCATCTCCATAGCATAAAAGTGCAAGGTGAAGCAGCAAGTGCTGATGTAGAAGCTGCAGTAAGTTATCCAGAAGATCTAGCTACACTGGTTAATGAAGGCAGCTACACAAAATAGATTTTCAACATAGACAAAACAGCCTTCTATTGGAAGAAGATGCCATCTAGACTTTCATAGATAGCAAAGAGAAGTCAGTGCCTGGCTTCAAAGCTTCAAAAGGCAGGCTGACTCTCTTGTTAGGGGTTAGTGCAGCTGGAGACTTTAAGTTGAAGCTGATGTTCATTTACCATTCCAAAAATCATAGGGCCTTTAAGAATGATGCTAAATTTGGACTTCCCTGGTGGCACAGTGGTTAAGAATCCGCCTGCCAATGCAGGGGACACGGGTTCAAGCCCTGGTCCGGGAAGATCCCACATGCCGTGGAACAACTAAGCCCATGCGCCACAACTACTGAGCCTGTGCTCTAGAGCTTGTGAGCCACAACTACTGAGCCGCATGCTGCAACTACGGAAGCCCGCGTGCCTAGAGCCCGTGCTCTGCAACAAGAGAAGCCACCACAATGAGAAGCCCGTGCACCACAATGAAGAGTAGTCCCCACTCGCTGCAACTAGAGAAAGCCCGTGCACAGCAAAGAAGACCCAACACAGCCAAAAATTTAAAAAATAAATTAAAAATATATATTAAAAAAAAGCAGATGACAAACTTAAAAAAAAAAAGAGAATGATGCTAAATTTACTCTGCCTATGCCCTATAAATGGAACAACAAAGCATGGATGACAGCACATCTGTTTGCAACATGGTTTACTGAATATTTTAAGCCCACTGTTGAGATCCAATGCTCAGAAGAAAAGATTCCTTTCAAAATATGACTGCTCATTGACAATGTACCTGGTCACCCCAGAGCTCTGATGAAGATGTACAACGAGATGAATGTTGTTTTCATGTCTGCTAACACAACATCCATTCTGTATCCCATAGATCAAGGAGTAATTTCAAATTTCAAGTCTTATTATTTGAAAAATACATTTCATAAGGCTATAGCTGCCAAAGATAGGGATTCCTCTGATGGACATGGCAAAGTCAATTGAAAACCTTCCAAAAAGTATTCACCAATCTAGATGCCATTAAGAACATTTGTGAGTCACAAGAAGAGGTCAAAATATCAACATTAACAGTTTGGAAGAAGTGGATTCCAGCCCTCATGGATGACTTTGAGGGGTTCAAGACTTCAGTGGAAGAATGAACTGCAGATGTGGTGGAAACAGGAAGAGAACTAGATTTATAAGTGGAGCCTGAAGATGTAACTAAATTGCTGCAATCTCATGATAAAACGTGAATGGATGAGGAGTTGCTGCTTATAGATGAGCAAAGAAAGTAGTTTCTTTCTTTTTTTTTTTTTCTTTGCGGTACGTGGGCCTCTCACTGTTGTGGCCTCTCCCATTGCAGAGCATAGGCTCCGGGCGCTCAGGCTCAGTGGCCATGGCTCACGGGCCCAGCTGCTCCACGGCATGTGGGATCTTCCCGGACTGGGGCACGAACCCGCGTCCCCTGCATCAGCAGGTGGACTCTCAACCACTGCGCCACCAGGGAAGCCCAGAAAGTAGTTTCTTGAGGTAGAATCTACTCCTGGTGAAGATGCTGTGAAGATCGTTGAAATCACAACAAAGGATTTAGAATATTACATAAACTTAGTTGATAAAGCAGTGGCAAGGTTTGAGAGGACTGACTCCAGTTTTTTAAAGAAATTCTGTGGGTAAAATGCTATCAGGCAGCATTACATGTTACAGAGACATCTTTCGTGGAAGGAAGAGTCAATCGATGGGGCAAACTTCATTGTTGTCTTATTTTAAGAAGTTGCCACAGACACCCACCCTTTAGCCACCGTCACCCTCATCAGTCAGCAGCCCTCAACACTGAGGCAAGACCCTCCACCAGCAAACATATAATGACTCACTGAAGGCTGAGATAAAGGTTAGCATTTTTTAGCAGTAAAGTATTTTTAAATTAAGGTATGTACACTGTTGTTTTTTTTAACGTCTTTATTGGAGTATAATTGCTTTATAATGGTGTGTTAGTTTCTGCTTTATAACAAAGTGAATCAGCAATACACATATACATATATCCCCATTACACTGTTTTTTTAGACATATGCTATAACACGCTTAATAGGCTACAGTATAGTGTAAACATAACTTTTATATGCACTGGGAGATAAAAAAAAATTTGTGTGACTCACTTTCTAGAGATATTCACTTTATTGCAGCGGTCTGGAACCGAACCTGCAGTATCTCCAAAGTACTCCTGTATATCTATTTGTCTGCCTCAGAAAGGTGAACTCCTGGAGAGTCAGGACTAATCTGATTCATCTTGGGTCTTGCACATGGAGAGTGTTTCATACTTTTGCCATGTCAAATTGAATGGCCTTATAAAATCAGTCTTTGCTTATTATTCAGTTTATGTTCCAAGGTACTTTGGTTTTGTTTTTATGTACGAAAATTCCAGATTAGAAAAAAAATCCTGCTCATCTCAAACCCCCATGGGACTTTGTGTGTGACCTAGAGCAAAGAGCTGGGCTGAGCACAGCTCAGCTCAGAAACTACCTCTAGTAGTTCATTCCAAGTTCATGTCCTGAGATATGGTTGGCTGGTGCTTCACTGGGCCCTGGGAGGAGAGCGGTTCCTACAGGGTCCTGGAGATGAAAATTGATTCCCTTTGGTTCTGAGCCCAGAGGCCAATGCTCTCCATAGACCATACAGCCATTAGAATCTCAGGCATATCTGTGCGGTCTAATCCTGGCTCTAATGTTCATTTTCTGGGTGATGATGTGTGGGTCCCTTGAGTCTCTTGATCATCAGCTCATTGGTCTCTAAAATGGAAAATCTATTATTAAAGTTGCTCTACACCATGGACTGATGTGAAAACTAATACAAAGCATTCACAAGCACTCTAAAAAGGTTCAGTGCTAAGCATAGTGAAACCAATGTAGCCAGAGGCGTCAGGCCTGTGCCGGCTGGAACTGGCCTTGGTCACTCTTTCCCATACTGCTCCCAGATGATGAAGGTCTGGCTGAACATTCTGCCAGGGCCCACACATCAGTGTTCCCGGAGGGAGCTGCAGGGTCCAGCCTGGTACATGCTGGAAAGCCCCTGAGAAAGACGGGACCCATGCAGAGGGACAGTGCCCATGCTGTCCCAAAAAATGAGTTCATGAAAGTCCCCAGCTATAAGCATTGCTTTGTGTTTTTCAGTGCTTCTGAGCAGCAGCTATTCATTTGTGATATGAAACTCGTATAATAAAATTCTTTTTATTTTAGCAAATTTTTGACTTCAGAATTTCAGTCTTATACCTACAGAATGCCTAAACTGCAGGCCAGTGGAAGCATTTCCTCGGAAAATCAATCCAACCACGTTGTTTGATGTTGTTTAGCCACACCAGTTGACTGCAGTTTTCACTTCCTAGCCAGTTGCTCTGGCATTGCTTAGATGAAGCCCAAATTAATTTCGTTCTTGGTCACTTTTCATAAAATCGAAAATCTGAAAGTTCAGCCCTGGCCACCTCACAAAATGGGCAGTCTTGTTCTTGACCTCATTAACAAAGGGCTCTCCTTCCAACTCACACCAACCTGGGGGAGGAAATAAACCAGACAGGCCGAATGACGACAGAGAGGGATGAAATAACCCCTCCTTGGGACAATGCCTTTTCCTGTTCGGGAGGCTCCACCTATTCCCACACTGGTTTCTGTATCCGTTACTCTACCAGGATCCTCTTTCACATCAAAGTGTCCCTCCTTGGGCTTCACAAGTAGGGGCATAACCTTAGTTTCTACAGGAAGGAATTTTCATCCCAAAGGAAAGGGGAAAACCATGTGTTTGGTTGCTATAAAATTATATGCCACTTTCCTTGTTTTTCATTTTATAATCATGCACACAAAAAGTATAGGCAGGTCTCTAGCTACTACGGGCCAGACATTCAGCTCCTAGAATCCCATAGTTAAGTTGAAAGTATTAAAAGATATTAAGACTCCAGCCATTCAGTCTTCATTAGCAATATTAAATGCCTGAGTCAGGAAGAGTTGTAGTAGAGGATATGATTCTTTTCTACTTCAAAAGCACATAAAAGGGCATAAGTCGGACAGATTTGAAGGAAGAGAGGTTGAAGAATACCATGCATTCCATCTCAGACTAGACTACTGGGACCCTCTTGGGAGGTCTGCATTTAAATCCAATTGTGAACTGCTACATATTATTGATGATGGTAAAGCACTAAAACTTTTCCAAAGCTGTCGTTTCTGTCATTATCAAAAGCACTTCTTTAGCAACTAACATATCTTATGCATGGCAGATGTTTGAAAAAGCATGTCCCTGCCTTTCTGGCGCCTCTGATCTAAAACAGCGCAGATATCCTTGGGGACATGGGGTAAATATCAAAACCTTGGGCAGGAGAGAGCATGCCCTATAATATTTTTTTAATGTATTATTTGCGGGGGGATAGGAAAACTGATGCTCAACAAAGTTTTACCTGTTGGGATATGCAGAAAACAGTTTGTTGTCTTTGGGGCAGGACCCCTTTGAATAGTATCCACGTTTGGGGGATGGGAGGTATTGATGAAAAGATAGCATAGGTTTCAAAAAGTGAATACAATTCTAAAGGTGTTGATTCATTAATTCATCCACTTGCTCATTCAGAATTTATCAAGTGCTTCCTGGATGCCCAGATGTGTAGCTGGCACTGTGAAAGGTATAAAACAAGTAGACTCATCCATGCTTCAAAAAACTCATACACACTCAGGAGTGCACAATGGTACAGTGTTAAAGCAATGCGGAAGGAAGTGAGTTGTCCCAATGCAGATAAACACAACTGGTATTTTGGAGGCAGAGTTAGAATGATTTACAATCTGCCGGGCCCCATGTGCTTTAACACTGTTACCTTATTACACTTCACAATCGCTTGCAGGGAAGGTGTTAACAACTCATTTCATAGATGAGGAAACTAAAGCTCAGTGAGTTTAAGTAATTTGCCCAAAGTTACACAGTAAGTAGCAAAGCCAGGAGTTAAATCTAGGGCTGCATAAGGCCACAGCTCATGAATTTCCCCCTTCCCCACGCTCCCTTCAATCTATGCTCCAAGCTTCAGAGAGAAATGTATGTATGTATTTAAGCCCCCGGCTGACTGCAGGACAAATATTCCTTTAACAAGGTCTGCCTGTTCAGCCTCTCCAGGGATACATCAGAGTATTTTTCAAATACAGTTTCCCCATTTCCTTTGCTCACCCAGTTTCTTTATTTCTATACTATTCTTATAATAGCAGCCATGGTTTATATTTGAAATTGAGTGTATATTGCTAGCTGGAGCACTTATGAGGGACAATGTTATGTAAATCCTAACACAGTTATGAATTAGACTTGAGATACTTATTATACAAAATTTTGCAAAATAATATAATATTTAAAGAGATATGCCTGTATTTTTACCATTCTGATGTAAACCTATACTATATTCTGACTATTTATAAAGTTATTTCCTTAAATGTTTTCTATTTTTTTCCCCATCCTGTCATTCTTATTCCCCCGGTAATCTCTATATATCTAAGGAAGAGGAAGCAAGAAGTTGTACCACCTGTGTTTACTAATTATAGTGTTAGTCCTGGGTACTTTGTTAGAATGCTGGTTATCTCTCAAGCAGCTACCCCTACCTTTTCCTTAGAACTGGCAACAATTTAAATTCAAATATCTTCACGACAGGCAATTTTATTTCATGTGGTGCCCCAGAGGAGGGAGTTGGTTTGGGTGTGTTTGGTTTGGGGTTTTTTTTTTTTTTTTCCTTTCCATTTTTGGTAGGAGGTTGTGCTTCAGAAAAGTATGCTCAGTTGGCCTATACCATTGGAAAACTTTCTTGAGTTGCTCTACCCATATGCCACAAGCCTGAACCCAACAGATACCAGCTCCAAGAAAAAGCAGGGCGTTCTATCTCTGACTGATTCCATTTTTGGATTCTCTTTTGACTCTGCCAATAAGTTCCAGAGCCAATAAGTTCCAGATGTGATGTGTTGGTTTTTCAGATGCAAGTTACCTGTCCGTTGGGAGCTAAAGAGACCACTGGTTTGGGCCACCCACAACTGACAGATGGCAGTGACTTTGGTCACTGACGATGTTGGCTGGATTCGACTCAACTTAGAAGAGAAAGAAACCATCATACCCCTTAACAATTTCCTTTGTTCTACCCAGTCATTCTACTAAAGAAAAGAAGATTCGAAAAGTCAAGACTCTGCACCACATGTGCCACATTAACATCTGGACAAGGGCTTGAGGGACTCTCCCTGGAAACAGAGAAGAAAAGGAAAAAGTCCTCTAGGTCATAGTTGCTCTCTAACTCTGCAGGGCAGCGTCCTTGACTGGGGGGTGGAGTGGAGTCGGGTGGAGCTCCTGGTTTGCTGAGAACAGCCAGCAGTGGTTTGGCTCGTTGGTTATACAAATTAAAACTAATTTGCGTTGCATCTAAAAAAATTGGTAAATACAAGGTGCCTATTATATATACAGAGTATCACTGAAAGGCTATAAATGTATAATAAAATTTTAATACACATGACATTTTTCATGAAAAAATGTTTGGCTAAAGTTTCTGTATTCTGGATTTAGTTTCCTTCAAGAAAAAAAATAAATTGAGATATTCACAGGTATCATGCCCAGTCAGACCATGGCCTATGTGAAGGCTGATTCAGACCAGCCAAAGTGCAAGAGCAGACTTAAAATTGGATTTTCTTAAAGTTCTTCAATAAAAAAGGGATATTAGGACAACTTTACATCCTATAGTGCTTCTTTTTTTTTTTCTGAATTTCCTGTTTTTTTTGTTTGGAATATATTTTAATGTTAATATAGTGAAATTAACTAATTCCATAGGCTTTGGAGTCTTAAAGACCCAGGGTCAAATACAACTGAACTTTGGCACATGATTCAACATCTCAAAGCCCCAGTTTCCTTATTTGTGGAATAGAATGCCTATCTTACAGAGTCGTGAGAATTCGGTGAGATCATGTATAACTATCACTTAACACATTTCCTATTAGATGGGAAGCACTCAATAATTGTCAGATAGGAATATAATCATAGCTGTTCTATTCCAGCTGCTTCCACTCCAGCCCATGTTCATAGTACTATCTTCTAACTCCTGACGTGTGCGTTTTATGGGCAGCAGACTGAATGGTCAAGAGCATGGGCTCTGAAGTCCCACTGCCTGGGCTCCATTCCTGTCTCCTCTATTTACCGGCCCTTTGACTTGGGGCACGTGACTTCATCTCTCTGTGCCTTGGTCTCCTCACCTTTAAAATAGGGATAATGGTACCTAATTCCTGAACTTATTGTGAAATAACTCAAATCCTTCCTAACTGGCAACCCAGCCAGCTCTTTCCCAATCTTGTCCTACCTGCCTGTTCCATCTGATCTCCCACTGTTCCCCTAAACATAATCTCCAGCAAACACTGCTGATTTCCTCTACCAGCCATGAATTACAGGGAGGTGGGCCTCAACCCCAGCCATAGGGAGTAAGTCATTGCTCCTTTAGACCAGTCATGTGTACTCATTCCTCTTGCCATTGACTGAGGTGGGGACATACAATCGAATTTTGACCAAATAGATGTGAGAGCAAGCCTTTAGGGAGGAGAGAAGTATCTGAGACAGATTTTCTTCAATGATAACAATAGACAGGAAGAAACAGTCTCTCTTCTCCCTCGGGATATTGTGGCATTTGCATGTGAGGCCTGGAGTTGCTGCAGCCATCTTACATCCATGAGGGGAAGTAAGCCAAAGCTCTGAGGATGACTGAGATGCGCTGATGTGCTGGATTAACCAATCGGTACCATGATAGCTATAGAATCCTTGTTATATAAGAGAATACATATATATTTGCTTGGGCTTTTCTGTTACTTGCAGCCATAAGTAGCCTAACACAGCAGTCCCCAACCTTTTTGACACCAGGGACCAGTTTCGTGGAAGACAATATTTCCAAGGATCGTGGTGGGGGGAGGTGTTCAGGCGGTATTGCAAGTGTTGGGGAGCAACGGGGAGCAGCAGATGAAGCTTCGCTTGCTCGCCCGCCGCTCAGCTCCTGCTGTGTGGCCTGGTTCCTAACAGGCCGCAGACCGGTACCGGTCCATGGCCCAGGGGTTGGGGACCCAGGCTTAACAGATACATAAGAAATCCTCCACCACAAAAAAGGCCAAGATATAATACTTAACCCCCAAAAGTGCACATATCATAAATATACTGCTCATTGAATTTTCACAAACTAAATACACCTATGTAACCAGCATTGAAATAAAAATTCAACTTCATTAATATTTTAATGGAGAAATAAAATTAAAACTTTTTTACCTAACAAATTGGCAAAGATGAAAGATTGATATTCTTTCTCTTGATTTGGATGTAGAGAAGTGTAGTCTCATTTCACTGTTGGTGAGTGTATAATTTGGCAATATGTATCAAAATTTTAATCATTTAATTTTTGACCCAGCAATTTAACTTCTAGGAATTTATCCTAAGGAAATAATCAAACAGATGTGCAAAGGGACATAAAAATCTTCATTGCTGGTGTTTCACAGAAAATATTTGCAAATAATCCAGGTAGCCATCAATAGAGAATTGGTTGAATAAATTTTTGTCTATCTTTAAAAAGATGAGATCTTTATGAATTGATGCAGAAAGCTCCCATGATACACTGTTTAATAAAGTCAGCATGTTGTCAAATACTAAGTACAGTATGAGCCCATTTATAGTATGTAAGGAAAACAGTGGTTATCTCTGTGAGATGAAAGCACTGACAACATCTACTTGGTACACCGTTGTACTGTTCCACTTTTTGAATCAATAGGCACATGTTACCATTTTCATCAGAAGTCACACTGGAATTGCTGAGAACAAACACTCTCCAGGGCACTGGAAGGACCACCCCAATATACCAGTCCTCTCCTTCTGAATACTGCCTGCCTGTAAGGCAGTGGTTCTCACTGGGTTGTCCCTGTACCACTGACTAGATACAGATGTGGTTTAGGCAAGATGTTGGGTTTTCATAGCAACCACAAAGAATTTACTGTAATGGGAGCTTCTATATTCTTATAACTGTGAGAGGAATAATTTTAAAATTTCTATAAGAATTCCAAATATGTGACATCTGGAAAAGGCAAAACTATGGAGATCAGTGGTCGCTGGGGGTTAGGGTCTGGGGTGGGGAATTAATAGGTGGAGCACAGAAGTTTTTTTTTTTTTTTGCACTAATCCCATTCATTTTATTTTATTTGTTTTTGGCTGTATTGGGTCTTCGTTGTTGGGCCTTCGTTGCTACACATGGGCTTTCTCTAGTTGCGGCGAGCAGGGGCTACTCTTCATTGTGGTGTGCAGACTTCTCATTGTCGTGGCTTCTCTTGTTGCAGGGCTCGGGCTCTAGGCACGCAGACTTCAGTAGTTGTGGCACATGGGCTCAGTAGTTGTGGCACACGGGCTTAGTTGCTCCAGGGCATGTGGGATCTTCCCGGACCAGGGCTCAAACCCATGTCCCCTGCATTGGCAGGCAGATTCTCAACCACTGTGCCACCAGGGAAGTCCCCAGAACAGAAGATTTTTTAGGGCAGTGGAAATACTCTGGATAATGCTATGATGATGCAAACATGTCATTATACATTTGTCCAAACCTATAGAACGTACAACACCAAGAGCAAACCCTAATGTAAAGCGTAGACTTTGGGTGATAATGATGGTTCACTGTAGGTTCGTTGATAGTAACAAATAGACCATCTGGCGGGGGATGTGTGGGTGCAGGAGGTTTATAGGAACTCTGTGCTTCCCACTCAATTTTTCTGTGAACCTGAAACTGCTCTAAAATTTAAGTCTATTTTTTTTTTTTTTTTTTGCGGTATGCGGGCTTCTCACTG
Organism: Mesoplodon densirostris; assembly: GCF_025265405.1. Classification (NCBI taxonomy): domain Eukaryota; kingdom Metazoa; phylum Chordata; class Mammalia; order Artiodactyla; family Ziphiidae; genus Mesoplodon; species Mesoplodon densirostris. The sequence continues at coordinate 75,832,958 of NC_082661.1, forward strand.
TTGTGACCTCTCCCGTTGTGGAGCACAGGCTCCGGATGTGCAGGCTTAGCGGCCATGGCTCACGGGTCCAGCCGTTCCACGGCATGTGGGATCCTCCCGGACCGGGGCACGAACCCGTGTCCCCTGCATCGGCAGGCGGACTCAACCACTGTGCCACCAGGGAAGCCCCTAAGTCTATTTTTAAAAATTCAATATATGTATATATTTCAAAATGATCACCACAATAAGTCTAATTAACATCCATCACTACACATACTCACAGTTTGTTTTCTTGTGATGAGAGGATATCTCTCTTAGCAACTTTCAAATATGCAATATAGTATGATTAACTGTAATCACCATGCTGTACATTACATCCCCATGACTTATTTATTTTATAACTGAAGTTGTACCTTTTGACCCCCTTCACTCACTGCCCACCCTACCCCCCCCACCTCTGACAACCACCAATCTGTTCTCTGTAACTGAATTTGTTTTTGTTTTGTTTAGATTCCACACATAAATGAGATCATATGGTATCTGTCTTTGTCTGACTTATTTCATTCAGCATAATGTCTTCAAGGTCCATCCATGTTGTCACAAATGGCAGGACTTCCTTCTTTCATGGCTGAATAATATTCCATACACACCACATCTTCTTTATCCATTCATCCATCAATGGACACTAAGGTCTTTACCATGTCTTGGCTAGTGTAAATAATGCTGCAGAGAACGTGGGGGTGCAGATGTCTTTTCGAGTTAGTGTCTTCCTTTCCTTTGGATATATTCCCAGAAGTAGAATTGCTGGATTATATGCTAGTTCTATTTTTAAGTTTTTGTGGAGCCTCCATACTGTTTTCCACAGTGGCTGCACCAATTTACATTCCCACCAACAGTGCACAAGTGTTCTCTTTTCCCCACAGCTTCACCAGTACTTGTTATTTGTTGTCTTTTTGATAATAGCCTTTCTAACAGATATCTCACTGTGGTTTTGATTTGCATTTTCCTGATGATTAGTGATGATGAGTACCTCTTCATGTACCTGTTGGCCATCTGTATGTCTTCTTTAGAACAATGTCTATTCAGATCCTCTGCTTATTTTTTAATCGAATTTTTTTTTTTTTTTGCTATTGAGTTGTATGAGTTCTTTATATATTTTGGATATTAACCCCTCTAAAGCCTATTTTTTTAAAAATCCTGTAAGCATAAAAATATTCTTGGGAAATGGGGTCATTTATTTCTCTCATTGTGAGAAAAATTGACTGGTGTGAGCTAAAACTGGAAAGGTTCGAAACGGCTGGCTTATTAGAGCCTGTTTCTGAAGGCCCACTGACCAAAGCAGCCTAAGCAATGCCTTATTCTTCTCACACTTAGAACATTTATCTGACCAAGGGTGTTTCATATTTAGAGGTAAGTTTTCACCCAAAGCATTGCAGGCATAGATAAAATCAAATAGAGATGGTTTCAATCACTTGCAGTGCTTAAAATATTTATAATCCTTTCTATAGCCAGAGGCAGCAGGCTAATTATTTACCAAGCAAGTGGAAATGATGTCCCCAGGGATATGTCAGAACTGATACATCAATTGGGAGAAAGATTGGTAGTTGGAATTCAGGGAGTCTCAAAAGCATCTTGGAGTGACTCTATTTTAGCCTCACATAAGAACTGGACCAATCGTGCTACAAATGACACATTTGCTACTGAAAAGATCAAACGGTGATGAGAGGGCTTCTGTAGCTAGTCCTCACGTTGATCTTCTGAGCATCTCTAACGAGGTACAGTGAGAGAAATCTATGCTCTCTGGGGCTAGAAGGTCCCAAAATGGAAAGGCTCTCTAGATTCCAGCAGAGAGATTTAATGGAGGTGGGAGATTACTGGGGCTCCACAGAAGGCTTTCAATTTCTCAGCCGAAAAGCTTTTTATTGCTAACGATGGTGATTTCATGGGTTCTGCTAATTAGAAGACCAATTAAGGCTTACTTTAAAATTTTTCAGACAACCCAATAACATCTAGACTTGAAAATGAAGCTCCCTCTCATCTCACCCCTCCAAAAATAACAGCAGTAACAACATGTTTATATTCTTCCAGAATCTTTTCTATGCATGTCATGAGCATATATTAGTATTGGCTATGTATTTAGATATCACATTACAATGTTGGTCGGTCATTGCCAGCTCTTCTTGAAATGTTCACTTAATGTCAGAGAGGTTTGGAGATGTGATGCAAAGACCAACAGCCTGGACTGAGACTGCCCAGTGCTGGAAGTTCTAATTTCCACCTCACATCAGTAATGACAATACTTCCTCAACACTGCCATCTGTGTTTTCTAAGTTTGTGAAATCTAACCTGTGAGCATTCTTCAAGCCTGAAACCTAGAAGTTATCCTTAACAATATCCTCTCCCTCACCACCACGTTCCATCCACAACTACATCCAGCCAGTTTGATCTCCTTCCCTGCTCACGTCTCTCCATTTTCAACATCAGTACCTTGGCCCAAGTCATCAAAATCTCCCATCTGAACTGCTGCAGTAGCCTCCTTGTGACCTTGCCCTCTTTTAATCCATTTTCCACAAAACAGCTAGAGTGATATTTTTAAATACATAAATCTAATCCACTTAAACATCCATTTATCAAGGGCTTTGCGTTGCACGTGCAACAAAATCCTTGCACAATGTTGCCATCAGTCTTGGCACGATGGAACTCTGCCTCCCTGCCCAGCCTCGGCCACTCTCCTCTCACCTCCCAGGCTCCAGCCACTCTGATGTTCAGTCCCTGGAGTGTCCGTGCTCCCTCCTGGCTCAGATACACGGACCCTGCTGTTCTCTCGGCCTGGAATCTTCTTCCTCAAACCTCCCTACTTCACCTAGTTAACTCCTATTCAGTCTTAAGATCCCTGCTCTAACACCACTTTGTCGAGATAAGTTTTTACTGTATGTCTGTGTGATTGTCTGGTTAATGTCTCTGTTGCCCACTAGACTGTAAGCTGCGTGCAGGCAGGTCTGTTTTAGTACCTTCCCCCCCCCCCCCCGGAAACTAACAAAATGCCCGCAGCATGGCAGGAGCTGAAATATTTGCGATGTCAATTTACTTCCCTGTGAAAGATCTTAATTTGCTAACAGTGAAAGAACCAGTGCAAGTGAAGCTGCTGGACAGAATCCCAGCTGGGGAAACGTTCACCATGTCCTCTAGTAAAAGAGCGAGAAAGTGGGATTTTCTCTCCACTTCCAACACTACCCAGGCACCAAACCCTAGCTTCAGGGTGCTCTATTCAGCTTGGCCATGTCTGGATCTGCAGACATGAGATTACACATATGGACAGCAGTACTGATTCCTCCTTTTTCAAGATTACTTTTCAAAGGTTTTTTAAATTAATTAATTAATTTTTAATAACTAATTGACCTGGGGAAATAAAACAAATCCACCGATAATTACTTTTCCATCCTTTGGCGCCCTCTATTGACTGTAAACTCAATTGCAGAGAAATTATACCAAGTTCTTTCCTAGGTGGGAGAGTTAGGCGGAGGGTATTTGCAGGTCTTTCTACAAATACAGATTCTGGGTGAATTTACAGTCTTTGGGAAAATCCGACTACTCTTTCATCAAAAGTGGTGTTTCTGGGTTCATGCATCTGAACTTTTTTGACACATATTTGGGCATCTGCATCCAGTCAACATTAGAACTCTGAGCAAAATTGTGATAGAATTTCTAAGTCTCAAACAGCAGTAAGAAAGAAAGAGGCATCTTTACTTGTGCAGAAAATATGATCTACACAGAGCTGGAAGATTATCTTTTTGTTTTTTCTGCCTGGGCAAAAATCAGACTTATACTAGAAACAAGGACAAAGCAAATATTTAAATATGACATTTATTTTTAAATTTATTTTAATTGTTTTAGGTTTTAAATTAAATAGTTATTTAATTTCAATTTTAATTAACTTTAATTTTTTCCAGGTAATGTTAGTTCCAAACTCATGTTAGTTCTTTTCCAAACATATGACCCACTTCTCGTAGAAAAGTGGGTGAATCAGTAAAAAAAAAAAAAAAAAAGATACATCAATTTCATATATGATTTTAATCAGAAGCATAACTGTTGAGTTAGGAACTTTTTTTTTAAGTATTAAAATAGAAGCAAACAAAACTATAAGAAAACACCCTAAGATGAATTAATTATATGTGCTTATTTGTTTTCACAGTTTTTAGAAGGAGACACATGTGGAGCAGAACCCAAGAACCTGAAGGTCAGTCACTTAAAATTTTTCAATGGTCAGCCAAGAGAACTGTCCTATTTTTTTCCTATGAAGTGGTCAGTGAAAATAAACAAAAGAATGATGAATCTCTGTATTAGAATCCACAGTTCAGTTTTGTATATCTGAAGTACATTTGGATACTGAGGCAGTATCTGGAAAGCTGGGGCCAAAACAGTCCCCAAAAAGAGTATAGGCTGCCAGCTCAGCCAGACCTGGTATCATCTTGTCTGTCATTTCCTTGTGGTTTGACTTTCTGCAAATACTTTAATTCCTCTCATTCTTAGTTTCTTCATCTATCAACTGGAGAGAGTAACATGGAGATAGTTGTTGTGAGGATTAAATAAAATAATGTATGTCAAGTGTCCAGCACAAAGCGATCCAATAGAAATATAATGCAAGCTACATGTGTCACTTAAAATTTTCCAGAGCTATGCTAAAGACAGTAAAAAGAAACAAATGAGTGTCATTTTAATTTTATATTTTATTTAACCCAATGTAACCCAGTTGAAATATTATCATTTTGGGACTTCCCTGGCAGTCCAGTGGTTAAGACTCCATGCTTCCACTTCAGGGGGCACGTGTTCCACATGCCCCACGGCATGGCCAAAAAATAAATTTAAAAATAAAGAAAGAAATATTATCATTTCAACATGCAAGCAACATAAAAAATTATTAGCAATTTATTTTGCACGCTTAAAAGAAAAAAACAACAATTTATTTTACACTCTTTTTCTCATGATACGTCTTCAAAATCCAGTGTTTATCTTATACTGACAGCACATCTCAATTCAGACACAAAATTTTCAATGATTATTGTGAAATATGAAATGTGGTTCTACCAAAGCAATGAAGTTGTCTTTAATGGAAGGATATTTTACACTGTTTCAGTTTTTAAATTAAAGTTAAATAAAATTAAGCAAACTCTGAAATTCAGTATCTCTATGTCTCATGCCACATTTCTGGCTCCCACTATCCCTGTGAGGCTAGTAGCTAACTGTGATAGATGATTTCATGTGTCAACTTGACTGGCCAGTGGGTGGCCCAGATTCAACACTATTTCTGGGTGTGTCTGTGGGAGTGATTCTGGATGACATTAGCATCTGAATCAGCGCACTCACTAAAGTAGATTGCTCTCACCAGTGTGGGTGGACATCCTCCAATCTGTTGAGGGCCTGAAGAGAACAAAAAAGCAGAGGAAGGAGAAATCTACCTCTTTTTTCCTGCCTTACCGCTGAGCTGGGAAATCTGATATCTTTTCTTGCCCTTAGACTGGGATTTATACCATTGTTTTCCCTGGTTCTCAGGCCTTTGGACTTGGACTGAATTACGCTATGAGCTTTCCTGGGTCTCCAGCTTGCAGATGGCAGATCATAGGACTTCTTACTCTCCATAATGGTGTAAGCCAATTCCTCATAATTTCATAATTAATAGGTGAATGAATGAATAAATAATGCAGGTTCTGTTTCTCTAGAGAACCCTGGCTAACACGCTACAATAACGGACCACACACATCTAGCACATTCCCTGCCTATAGCAGCTTCTGGTAAATACTAAGTCATCTTTATCCTGGCTCTGCCACCAGGTGACCTTTATCAAATCGCTGACCTCTCTGGACCTCACTTTCCTTATCCGTAAAATAAGGGTGTTGAACTCCATGATCTTTGAGACCCTGTCTAATCTATAATTTTATATTTGTAAATCCTCCCCCGCATGCCCCATGGGCTCACCCAGTTTCCAGAAAGGAAAGCAGAAACTTCCTGTTTTTCCCTACACTATCAATTCTGTTCTACAGTCTTTTATGGAGCGTCAACTGTGTGCGAAGAACTGAAGACACACAGACAAGTATGGTACTGGCCCTGCCCTCTAGAAGCTGACAGTTGAATGATGTAATCCACTGTAACACATCTAGGACAAGCTCTGTTCAAGCTATAAACAACTGCTGTGGTAACACATCGGACAGTGCAATAATCCCACAGAGCTCACAAAATGATTGTTTTAATTTAGCAAACTAAGTGAAAAATCAGTTAAGCCATGTGTTTGGTATCACCCAACAAAATAACGAATATATTGGATTTTCTTCTCTTTTTGAACCTATGCTCTAGGTTTCACTTGGCCGTAGCCTAAATATCTGAAGAGAATACAAATGGTGCTAAAACACATATGTCCTGTCCTGAAATGTGCTTTATTAGGTCTATCTGGTCTAGGAGATGTGTCCTGGTCTGCTCCCTGTGGACTCTCCTGTGAACAGCAAGTCTCTTGCCAACATTTGCCAAGCAGATACCAACCTGCAAATTGAAGGTCTGCATAAAGCAATTTCAGGCTGAGGCAAAGCATTCAGAGCCCCCTCCACTGGCTTAGCTGGTAGTATCTCTTTCAACTCACCTGGTCTAAATGCTGCCCATGGTCCATAAAATCATAGTCCATTTCAACCTCAGCAACTGAGACCTACGATTCACTTTTCTACTTCGAATTTTTGCAAATTGGAACCCGTGCTGGTTCCATTTGCTAATGGTGGCTACAGCCTTGTCTCTCCAAATTCCTGCACTGATGGACAAAGACGTAGCTATAAATTTCACTGAACCCTGATATATAAAGTTATTTAGTATTTCTTAGGACTCTGAAGCATTTATTTCTGCCCCACATAGAAGCTATTCTCTGCAATGAAACGGGAAGACCTCAAAAGAAAGCATTTGATGATCTAGCTGGTAAAAACATAGAAATGATTAAAACAGAGGCAAAGAATCCACATGTTGCTATTACCTTAATGACTAAAACATGCAACTCATTAATTTAATCTGACAGTGAGCCCTTTTGTGGGTAGACAACTCATATGTAATGTCTTATTCCAGCTGAAGAGACTTGTCCCATGCCAAGCCTGGCTCCCCATTTCTTTTATTACTGAGAAGCCATCGGTACAATCCAAAATGATTAAAGCCATAGAGATTGAATTGCAGACAAAGAACTTCAGATTGGATCAGGGATGGGAAAATAAAACTCCAACCAAGTACAGGGCTCAAGGGACTTATGATCAAAACATTCAAGTTTTTTTTACAAGCTGGAAAATTCAACCTCCTAGTTTATAACGTGAGAAAAAAATAACTGACAGAGTCTATTAATACATTAATACTTTTTTCTGTGAGAGGAGTGCCTCCAGGTTCCCTAAAAAAGGACGCTTAAAATCATAAAAGTCATCATACACAAAATCATACACAAAATGTCAGAAGTATAAGAAAACTCATGAAACAAAGATTCCTGGGTCCAGCTCTCCTTGTCCAAAGATACTTATTGTATGAACCTGGGGAAATTTTTGAACTTGATTATTGGGATAAAGATTAGTAAAATAGCACCTAAAACATTTAACCATAAAACAAAACAGACCAGAAAAATTAACATCCCACAAAAATTACAGAAAAATAAATGAAAAAAAAAATCTTCAAATCACCTCCATATAACTAACTCATAAAAAGGAAATTTTTCTCATTATAACTATTCCTTTGCACAAAACAAAAATAATTCAAACCTCTGCTATCACTCAAAAAAGGCAAAGAAAGTCTTTTTCTATTGCTAACATTCTGGACCAAATTTTTAAAATCCATCGTAAACCACTTCTCAGTCACCAGACCTAAGTCTCGTTCTTTTTCTTAAGTTATGATTAACGTATTAAAGCAAAGTGTACCCTTAGGCGATCTTAAGTTCCCTACAAAGGAGATTCCTGTTCCCTCTGATATACATCTTCTTTCACACTCCATCCATTTCCATGGGACCCTCTTGATCTAGCTCATAAAACAGATCAGCTGATTGAGGGACACAAGTCTTAGGATACTTTTTGGTGCTTCTTAAAAACAAAAATGTTTCATGTTGAGGTAGATCCTATTTTAACCAATTGGGAAATTTCATTCTGATATTCTGCTGTTAGACAGCCAGTTCTTTCAATTGTCTTTCAATGGAAAGACAATCATGACAAATGCTATGTGAATTTTCCCACTTGACTATAGACAGGTTCTTCTTAAATCAAAATAAGTTTACCTTCAGTAATAAAAATAGTCAAAGAAAAACTCTTAAATGGACTGTGTCTAAAGCAACCCACTCTGGCGGTATCGCCTATGAAGACAAGGAGAGTGACTAAATGGTGATGCCACAATAATTCATTTTTTATTTGTATACATGGGGTCTATTTCTGGTTGATATTTCCTCTGGCTTGGCAGAATTGGTATTGATGCCTAAGAGTAATGTTTAAGGCAAAATCTTGGTATATTAGATAAATACTTTCATTTAAATTCCTCTTTGTGACCTGCTGTTTAACAGGTTTACAATGCATTATATCATGCTCCAATATTAGGAATCTTAGTCTGGGGCTAGCAGAAATAGTTCAGCTAATGAAAATAATAATTTTTTCATGCTGTACTACATAGTAATTTAAAGTATTTCAATTAAACAAACTGTCTCATTAGAGCTCCTTGATGATGCTTTGATATGGTCAGAAATCCCAAGGATGCTATTGGGATGCACTCTATCATATGCACATGCTAAAGAAGGCTACCATATGCCAAACATTTTAGAGCACTCGAATGACCTACTTTAAAAGCGTTTGAAGCCATTTTCTGGTGTAGACCCAGAACAAATTACCCTTGTCTAATAAGTAGCTTCCAATTTGTGTTCCAAAAGGCATCCAAGTTCTCCCACTGAGATTTATTTTTTAAATTCCATTTCTTTCTCCTATCACAGGTTAAGATTATTTGAAAGCACATTTGTTCATAAAGTATCAATACTTGTCCTGTTACTACTTTGCTTTTCACAGGATAGTCTAATAATGAATGTTATAATAAATAATTGACTGTTTTATATCATATTCACTATCAGTTTCCCCCCAGAGATTCTAAACTCCCTCGGACAGTTCTCTAGGAAACAAAAGATTAAGTACAAAAATAAACTAAATTGGTTAAAGTATCCTTGAGATACTCAAGATAAATTAAATGTTGTTACTTTAAGTTGAATATTCAAATGCCTTCAGATAAGCTTAAGGTTTAAACAAATTTTTTAATTCTGTTAATTTTACTGTTGAAAACAGATGAAAAAATAAAATCATGATGTTCTTAACATAAGCAAGAAGCTCACTTGTAAACTTTTTATGTCACGTAAACTACTTGCTTCCTGAGTTTAAATACCTGTTAATTTTAATTTAAATATCAGACAGGGCATCCCTGGTGGTGCAGTGGTTGAGAGTCTGCCTGCCAATGCAGGAGACACGGGTTTGAGCCCTGGTCCGGGAAGATCCCACATGCCGCGGAGCAACTAAGCCCGCGCGCCACAGCTACTGAGCCTGTGCTCTAGAGCCCTCGAGCCACAACTACTGAAGCCCGCGTGCCTGGAGCCCACGCTCTGCAACAAGAAAAGCCAACCACAATTGGAGGCTGGCGCACCGCAACAAAGAGTAGCCCCACTCACCGCAGCTAGAGAGGGCCCGCTCGCAGCAGCAAAGACCCAACGCAGCCAAAAATCAATCAATAAATATATTAAATAAATAAATAAATATCAGACAAACCAGTTGTTGGACATGATAACAAATCACATAATGATCAATGTACTGAATTTTCAATTAGTTCTTTTGGTACTGTATGCTAGAGCAACAGGAAAAGTATAGATTTTGAGATCGCAATTCAAATCCAAATTAACTTGTAAAAGTGACGCAGTTTTATTTACTCAGGCCTGCTAATTATAACACTATTTTTAAAATCTAGTTTGCATAAACCATTTCTTTATTAGTTAGGGTAAGTACTGCTAGCTGCCATAACAGACAGCAAGATCTCAGTGGCTTAACAGAATAAAAGTTTCTTTCATACACGATGTCCAATGTGGTTGTTTCATCTGTGGCTTCAAAATAACCAGGGTCTCAGAGTCCTCTCTTGGATCATATAGTCAGAGGACAGACGTCAGAGAAACTAGGAGTATTGCAGGAGTTTTGAGGGAGGAGAGTCTAAGCCTAGAAGTAATGTACCTCATTTCCACCCACATTTCATTGGTCAGAACTCAGTTACATGGTCACAACTAAGTACTGGGGAGGCTGGCAAATGTAGGCTGGCTGTCTGCACAGTAAGAAGTGGGTTTTGGTGAACACATAGAAATCTTGTCACAAGTCTCTATAGCCTCGGCAAGAACTTGCTAAAAGGAATATAATCACATCATTGTTCTTATAACAAGAGAGATCATCATTTGGTCTTTAAATTGAATAGTAGATATAAAGCCAATGTAGTAACACTTAAAGTACTATTTTAACTAAAAGGTATTAAGTAACCAGTAACCATTTACAGAACATGATGTTTAATCATCATTGTCTCAGGTGCCTCTTCAAAGCACATGGATTCAGTTTTTCCTTGAAGTTCTCTGAATCTCTGAAGTACTTTTCTTCTCACCAGGCTGGAAAAAAATGGCAGACATGGTAACTTTCACTGAACTTTAATCCTGAGAGCTGGAATAAATCCAAATAATATCACCCAAATATTTTTTCCTGGCCTGCGTGACCCAAATCAATACAACACACGAACCAATTTGAAGCTGAAGCTGTGTGTGTGTTAAGCTATGTATTTCTGAGAGCCTGAACCTAGACAAAGCCTCAACAGAACATCCAAATAGTCTCTCAAATGATATTTCATGCGGTTTAAGTTCCTGCCAGAGGTCGGATTTCATGAGTCCTTGTTAATTACCAAGCTTTCCAAACTTTCTGCACTGACCTCTGATGCAAAAGGAAATCCACCCCTTTTTTTTTTTTTTTTTTTTTTTGCTGTACGCGGGCCTCTCACTGCTGTGGCCTCTCCCGTTGCGGAGCACAGGCTCCGGACACACAGGCTCCGCGGCCATGGCTCGCGGGCCCAGCCGCTCCGCGGCATGTGGGATCCTCCGGGATCGGGGCACGAACCCGCGTCCCCTGCATCGGCAGGCGGACTCTCAACCACTGCGCCACCAGGGAGGCCCCACCCCTTTTTAAAACTGGTCTCTGAAGCAAAAATTAAGCAGAAAATTGAGGCAAGGACCCAGGAAATTCAGGCAAATCCTCACAGCTTGATATGTGTCTTTTAAATATCACAACCCCAGAGCAAGACAGCAAATAATTGATAGGCAATGCAGAGAAGAGTAACTGACAGGATTGAAACCCTGCAGGGACTGACCTAGAAAGAGAGAGAAAAGGCACTGAGAGAGACTGGTTGGTCCGTCCTAACACAGTCCTGAGAGGTAGATGTTGTTGAGATCTGGCCCTGTCTAATCCCTTGATGGCTTCAAACATATCGCTCAACATTTTTATTTTAGTAACTCTTACTTTTTCAAATGGGGATAGTAAGAAGTGGGTTCAATTTCATCCCTGGGCTGAGGTGCATTCAGAAGGCATCCATCTGATTTGTTTTTTCTCTAGGAGGCAATCCTCCACCAAAGCCTTCAGGGGAGATTCCTATGGGACTGAATGAAAGTTACTTAACCGCATTGGCCTCAGTTTTCTCTTCTGCAAAATGGGAGTTTAAAATACCTTTCTTGTGGGTTTGGATGAGGATAAAATAAATGTTTAAAGTCACCAAACAAAGGGCCTCACAAATAAAAGGAACCCAATGAATGATAGCTATTGTTATTATGAAAAGAAAGTTTATACCAGCTGCCAATGAACTTCTGCATTATCTAATAATCCTTCAAATTGGTAAACTATTATTTGAAGCCTAAAACACTCTGTATTTAATTTAATCTTAATTCCATTCATTTTAGGCTACATTTTAGAGAATTACACAATGTAGTCTATGTAGCTTAAAGTAGTTTCAAGTTTTTTGAAAACTCTGGGGATTCAGGAAAATGGTAAGGTTGAAACAGAAGGTACCACTCAGACCCAAGTTCATCCACACAGAAGCTCAGCAGGAATTTATGGCAAAACAGTTCTTGACTCAGGCCAGCAAGCAAGGCAAATGGGTGGCAGTTGTAAGACCCAACTCACCTCCAAAACCTACATCCATATCTACTAATGAACATCTAGATCACTGAACTCTTCTAAAAGAGCCCAGATTTTTCCATAAACTCCTTTTCAAAAATACTTCAGACAGTCCCTGTTGATCTATCAGCCACTGCTAATCTATTTCCATTCATGGGCTATCACAGTGACTGGAGTATGTTTTAAGTGGGAAGGAAGCCTTGAAGAACAAACTGATTTTGACTTCTTATTTTGGTTTTCTGTGTCTAGAGACCAAAACAAAACAAAGCAAAGCAAAACATGATTAAAGCCAATTCTTGATCATCTGTGATAATAGAGAGTATGGCATAGCATGAGCAAATCAAATTAACAAATCTCAAAAGCCTACATTAGAAATGAAGACTTAAAAGAAAATTATGTCTAAATATAAGACATCATAGGAACACAAGAAGCTTAAGTTTCACTTAAAAACAAATAGAAAAAAAGAAAATCCATGGTAGGCAACCATGGGTCAAGAGCTATTGACAAGTAACTAAGTCTGCAGAGTTTATTTGTACCTCCTCTGCCCTTCACTGTAAGTAGACTAGTAGATGGGGTAAGGTATCTGAATAGGGCAAGAGGCAAAAAGGAACAGAGACAACTGAGCTGGGAAACCAGACATATTGATCAGTTCTTGAATAATCCATATCTGCAAGGCTATGACATTTTTGGTGAGTAACATAAAAACAGTCTCAGTGCTAAGAGGGGAGAAAAGGTTAAGTAATAGTATGGAAAGCCTTCAGGAAAAAGCTAAAAATATTTCAAAGAAAAAAAAATCTATGTACTAGAAAACAACGTATCTCCATAGCAATTTTGTTAAGTTCTTGGGTAAAAGACAAGATCATCTGTGTTGACCCTGGTTAAAGATGCCATCTGTTGGGCCACTACCATTGAGAGAAGCAAAATAGCACAGCAGTGGACTGGCTAAAGTCTGGGTTCAATCCCAGTTCTGCAACTTTCCAGCTTTGTAACCTTGGCCAAGTTAGTTGCATGACTTCTCTGTGCTGCCTCAGTTCTCTTCTCTATAAAGTGGGGGTGATAATAGAACCACCTCACAATGTTCTGAAAAGGTTTAAGTGAGTAAATATATCTAATATCTAGAACAGTTTTTGACATGTAATAGGTACTATATTTGAGTATTTGCTGCTGTTCTTAACTGTTACAACCTGCTAAAGATCAAACCTCAAAGGAATAATACTTTTTAAAATAGTGGGATGTACTATTGAATTTTGTTATCGTGTGTTTATTTTTAGACACTTTAGAGAGTGTATTAGATTTCTATTGTTGCTGTAACTGATTTACACAAATTTAGTTGTTTAAACAACATAAATTTTTTATCTTACAGTGCTGGACATCAGAAGTCCAAAATGAGTCTCACTAGGCTAAAATCAGGATGTCGGCAGGGTACTGCCTTTCTGAGGGCTTTAGAGAAAAATCTGTTTTCTTGCCTTTTCAGTTTCTAGAGGCTGCCCACATACCTTGGCTGGTGACCCCCTTCTATTGTCAAAGCCGGCAATGTCCAATCAAGTCTTTCTCACATTAGATCACCCTGACACTGACTCTTCTACCTCCTTCTTCAACATTTCAAGACCTTTGTTATTACATTGAACTCATCCTGATAATCCAGGGTAATCTCCCTATTCTAAACTCAGCTGATTAGCAACCTTAATTTCATCTACAACCCTAATTCTCTTTGCCATATAACAAAACACATTCATAGGTTCTAAGGTTTAGTGTGTAGACATTTGGTGGTGGGGGGGCCATTGTTCCAGCTATGACAGTGAGAAATAACAATCTATCTGAAACACTGGAATGACTTATATAGTCGGCATGGTAAAGTAAGAAGATAAGAGATCTGCATTCAAGCCTGTGTTCGATTATTAACTAGTTTTATGACCTCCATTAATTTTAAGTCACCTGAACTCTGGGCATGTGCAGTAAGAGTGGTGTTGCACTGCCAAAGTCTGCACCCCTACCTAGGTATTCACTTCAAAAACTGTAATTTGGTGACAAGGAGCACAGAGCAGAGAAGTATGAGATCATTATCTCTAGTGGGAAAACAACTCAAAAATGCTTGAGTGACAGATGATGGCCATAAACTGTCTCTTTTACTTGGGAAAAGTAGCATATCTGCAAGCTTTGGCTGACTGTTAACCTTGAGACAGCCTCTAGTTCCAACTGGCAAACAACAAAGATCTTGCTGGCTTTCTGATCCAGTCTGTTTTGAGTTCTCATGTACTTATCGACATGGTTTTAGCCAGTGGTATGCTGTTGTCTTCAGAAGTTCATCATTGACAGAATCTTGGAACACAATTCAAGTGTTCCCTGCTCCTCTTCCCAGGCAAGAACAGCTGTGTAATAGCAAATCCATCAGGCTTTGGATGGACCTCCAGAACTGGCCTATCTTTCCAAGCAAATTTGGGCCTTCTTTCTCCTCTTTGGCTATCTATGACTAAGGGGTGGGTTCAGAGCTGTGTGGTCCAGTAGGGATATTTCGAGCTAATAATATCCATTGTGCTTGGAAACTTACATTTGTATGTACCACAAGAAAGTTCCTGGGTAGAATTTGCTTGTCTGTGTTAAAAACATCAGCAGAGAGAGAGGTTGTGTCTAAAACATGGTGTGGAGCAGCGAGGCAACTAAGAGACTGAGATGAGTGACTTACCTTTATTGTTTAAGGTCTGACCTTAAAAATATCATGAAGACAGAAACCAAGAAACAAATGTCACATAGTTAATCTTCATTCCCAAGCAAATTAAATCTTCTCCTTTACCTTTCCTTTATCAGAGTGGTTCATTAACAAAAACTTGACAATTAAAGAAAAATTAATGCTTTCTCTAAGTTTGTCATGTGAAATCACTTATTATATCATTTAGATTTGATTTCCTAGGGTGGAAATATTTGGCTGCGCTGACAATGCATCAAGCATGTACACACCAGGGCCAGTGGTAGGTCTCTGTGTTTAAATGATTTTAGTAGATGTGGCTTTTGGCCTCCAGAAGCATGAAATCTGTTTTCGTTTGGTTTGTATGCTAATATCCAGCAAATCCTTCTCTTTTCTCCTTGCATTTAGAAACTGTTGATGGAATTTGATTTGATGGCTGGGTCTCTTTCAATGTTGTGTATATTTTTACATGATGATGCAAAAAGTTGATTGATTAATCAGACTGCTTGAATGTTAGACTGAATAACTATTACCATTTTTAATCATTAAGGTTCACTTGTCCAGAAAATCCTTTTTGCTTCAACCCTTATAAATAGAATCATTTAAAAAATATATTGGTTGATCTTGGTTTGTTTTCTTAAAATGGGAGGTATAATTTTTGTTTAGTGTGTTACTGCTATATTAAGGATATTGCAGGGTATGGGAACCAGATTCTAAACATGTCTGGACATTGTACAGCATGGATTGAAGATTGGGATGGATATGTACTAAAGTTAGAACTTGCCACTGTAGCTATTACTTTTTATTAAATGACTGATACTGCATCCTTTTTCCTGAAAGCCAAATGAAGAAGCTAATTCCAGTTAATTTATGGTTTCATTTCACTGAGCTCCACTTAAATGAGATATTACTATAACATGGTCAATTATTATAAATAATGAGATTTGGGGCAAAGTTAACACTTGCAAGCAGGAAGAAAATTAATGTCTTCAAAACTTGAAAGATAAGGCTTCTTAGAACTTACTTTTCTGCATGACACACAGGTCTACCTTTTTCCAGTGAAACCTAATTCCAAGCACCTCTTTTCGTCTCTAAGAACTCTGGCTCTGATTGTGTCTTTGCTTTGGTGACACGTTGGCGGCTTCTTTCTTTTGCTCAGAACTTGTCCCCAAAAATGAGGACCATCCTGATGAGCTCAGTCTCTCTCATCCATCTGTAGGTCAAGTCTCCCTCTCTGAAGAGTTCTTCTGATCCTTATGCCTCCTGCCCAAGGTGGTGGGCTTGACTTTGAAGCAGGACTTAATTTTGCTTCATTTTGAATTTAAAATTTTTCTCAGGTAGTGAAAAGCCACCAAAGAATGGTTTAACGCATAAGGAAAAACAAATTTAGAGGGGCGGGGCATGGGGGAAAGATGGAGTGGGAGACTGGGGTGAGCAGATGTGAGCTATTATATATGGAATGCATAAACAACAAGGTTCTACTGTATAGCACAGGGACTATATTCAATATCCTATGATAAACCATATTGGAAAAGAATATTTTAAAAGTACATATATGTATAACTGAATTCCTTTGCTGTGCAGCAGAAATTAACACAACATTGTAAATCAACTATACTTCAATTTTTAAAAAAAGAAAAAAACAAATTAAGGGAAATGATCCATCTGCTTGTAAATAACAGGTTCTCGTAAATGAGGTAGCTAATTCTACACAATATCAGGCACTCCTTTAGTAAAAGCAAGAGAAATGAAAACATCCTAGGATTTCTTTGTCATGCTTAAAAGTCTCCCCCACTCCGATTGCCTAGTTTTTTAGAAGGGGCATTTGTTCTCTTTTATAATCTGGAAATGCATGTGCCTAATTGAAGTAAGATGTACTCCTTAAATGATGAAAATAAAAAGTGATCAAAATAGATTTTTGTTATCCTTTGGGCATTGGGAGTTTAAATGCAAACTGCATGGCTTGCAGTGTAGGGAATTAATTATTGGTAATTGAAGTTGTAAGCTTAATTCCCTGCTTGCTTCAATGAAAATGAATCCTTTTATTTAATACTGAAATAAGCACCACTAACCTCATGATCTTAGACAGCACACACATTCAGCTATTGAGCAATAGTGAACGCTAAAAAAAGCTTTATCTTTTATTTATTTTTTTTAAAAAAGCTTTATCCTTTAAACACTGAATTGTGATTAAAACAAAACAAAACAAAAACACTGGGAGGTAGACACATTAGCAGGTAACATAATAGATGGTGTTGGGTATTCTTAATAGATCCTGTTTGTGTTCACCCATTAGAAAACCCATTTTGTAGTCTAATAAAAGTCTAAACCATTAAAAAAATATATACATATATACTTTTTGAAAACTTGTCCTCAGTAAAATGTTTTCATTGAAATGTATTGTCATATTGAAGCTGGATGACCATTTAAACTGTTGAGCAAGTAAACTCCCTGCCTGATGTTTCTGCTGTAAGAGGTTATGTTTTTTCTGAGGGAATATTGCAGCCAGACATGATGTGGACTTGGCTTTCTGCCCAGCCTCATCTCTGATCTCTCTCTGTCTCTGTCACCCTCTGTCACTAGGTTCTGGCCATCCAGGAGTGCCTCTGGGAATTTATTTACACTTACTGTTACTTAGGTCTGGTACTGCTTTCCCGGGCTCCCTACATCTGCTCATTGCCTAAGCAAGCATCTTTTACTCCTTTCAGATATCAGCTCAAATACTACACCTGAGATTGGAGGGAGTCTTCCTCTTTCATATTCTTATTGCAGTAAGTCATGTTGTAGTCACTTGTTTCACGCTTGTCCCTTCTGCCAGAGCATAGTTTCAAGAGGGCAGGGACAGGGCCTGCCTTGTTCATAGCTAGAGCTCCAGAAACAAGTTCAGAGCCCTGCACACACTGAGGATCAAGAAACATGTTTGAGGGAAGGAAGGAGAGGATAAAGGAAAAAAGGGAGACAGCTAAATGTTATTTAAGGTCAGCCAGAGAGGTCGTTGGCAAATTTCCCATTTTACAGTCCTGAAGTATCCATAACAGTTATAATACAATTAATGATTTCTTTTTCTCATCTCTATGGGAAATGAATGGAATCAATATTTTCCCTACTTTTTATTTATTATTGTACTACATACTAAGCCCTGAATGACCCTTCCCAGAAGACAATTTATCCATATTTCAATAATTAACATGTAATTGTGTGATAAGTGACACAAGAAAAGCTTCTTGTTCAGAAATCAAACTTGCATGCTATTTAATGTGTTTATTAGAGGAAACTTGGACACTGTATTTCCTTCAAATGAGACAGAATAGTTTGAATTTGCTCAGAAGAACCAACCATTTCTGACCCAAGAGAGGTAATAAGATGGATGCCTCTGTTCCTTAAGTAACCAGCTACAGTGGGCACAAAGTTTAGTCACGGGTTGTGGAAAAAGCCCTATGAGTCGGCTTCAAAGACCAAAATGTGGTTGCTCAGACTGTTCAAACTTTCAAAACTAGTTTTCTCAACAGCAGAGAGCTTAAATGAATACGTACTTGTTCGATCTAACTATTGTTTCACCTTGTCACGGGAAGAGAATAAAGGAGATGGAAGAACCCCTTGATTGGTCTTTATCTCAATAACCTGCGACTTCTGCCTCATTGCTTATTTTAAAAGAAGCACAGGGCCTCCCTGGTGGCGCAAGTGGTTAAGAGTCCGCCTGCCGATGCAGGGGATACGGGTTCGTGCCCCGGTCTGGGAGGATCCCATATGCCGCGGAGCGGCTGGGCCCGTGAGCCATGGCCGCTGGGCCTGCGCATCCGGAGCCTGTGCTCCGCAACGGGAGAGGCCACAACAGTGAGAGGCCCACATACCGCAAAAAGAAAAAAAAAAAAAAAAAAAAAAAAAAAAAAAGCACAAGTGACGTAAATGGTTTTCTGGGTGAAGATGGTAAACCACACCCCTAATTTCACTTCTCTGCAAAATTCCACTAAAACTAGAGTAAAGAGTTTCTTTAAAAGGTCTAAACCCGGGCCTCCCTGGTGGCGCAAGTGGTTGAGAGTCCGCCTGCCGATGCAGGGGATGCGGGTTCGTGCCCCGGTCTGGGAGGATCCCATGTGCCGCGGAGCGGCTGGGCCCGTGAGCCATGGCCGCGGAGCCTGCGCGTCCGGAGCCTGTGCTCCGCAACGGGGGAGGCCACAACAGTGAGAGGCCCGCATACCGCAAAAAATAAAAAAAAATAAAAATAAAAAAAAAGGTCTAAACCCACATGAACATGAAGACAAGAGAATACAAGAGCAGTGAAACTTTGGAATCTAGAAAGCAGGTTGACAACTGGCAGCACTCTGTACCTCTGTTTGGTTTTTTAGGTGTAAAGGGGAGGCTGAAATAACTAGGTGGCTAAAAAAGGGAGGACTCGGGCTTCCCTGGTAGCACAGTGGTTGACAGTCTGCCTGCCGATGCAGGGGACAGGGGTTCGTGCCCCGGTCCGGGAGGATCCCACATGCCACAGAGCGGCTGGGCCCGTGAGCCATGGCCACTGGGCCTGCGCGTCCGGAGCCTGTGCTCCGCAACGGGAGAGGCCACAACAGTGAGAGGCCCGCGTACCACAGAAAACAAAACAAAACAAAAGGGGAGGACTCAGTGAAAGCTGTTCCACCAGGCTAGTTCTCTATCTCTGCTCACATTGCACAGTGCTATATTTTAATATATATGGCATTTATATTAAATTATACACATATAAAACATATAGTATATAGTTTATTCTCAGAAGTAGGTACAGAAGGCCTCTGGATTATGAGACATTACACATAATTGAAGATATGTTATTATTATCATACCAAACACAGAGAGATATCATGACTGAATGCTGAGCACCAACAATATCTATCTCTTCCCTGACTTGGCTCCCAGAATGCCAGCAGCATGACCATTTCCCTCTAGGCGAGAGAGTGGAAGATTCATTTCTGCTAAACATAACCAACCGAAGAGGAAAGATTTGAAAATACTGACATTAGGAGTTCACCAACGAACAGCCCATTCACATCACCTGACAGTGTCATTCAAAGGAAACAAGCTGCACAAAAGTACTCAGAGAAACCAATTACATTTCAGTCCTTCATTCTTTTTTTTTTCAATCCCAATCTCCCAATTCATCCCACCACCACAACCGTCCCTGTGCTGCCACCTTCCCCCATTGGTGGCCATATGTTTATTCTCTACATCTGTGTCTCTATTTCTGCCCTGCAAACCGGTTCATCTGTACCATTTTCTAGGTTCCACATATATGCATTAATATACGATTTTTGTTTTTCTCTTTCTGACTTACTTCACTCTGTATGACAGTCTCTAGATCCATCCATGTCTCTACAAATGACCCAATTTCGTTCCGTTTTATGGCTGAGTAATATTCCATTGTATATATGTATCACATCTTCCTTATCCATTCGTCTGTTGATGGGCATTTAGGTTGCTTCCATGACCTGGCTATTGTAAATAGTGCTGTAATGAACATTGGGTGCAGTGTCTTTTTGAATTATGGTTTTCTCTGGGTATATGCCCAGTAGGGGGATTGCTGGGTCATACAGTAATTCTATTTTTAGTTTTTTAAGGAACCTCTATACTGTTCTCCATAGTGGCTGTATCAATTTACATTCCCATCAACAGTGCAAGAGGGTTCCCTTTTCCCCACACCCTCTTCAGCATTTCTTGTTTGTAGATTTTCTGATGATGCCCATTCTAAGCCGTGTGAGGTGATACCTCATTGGAGTTTTGATTTGCATTTCTCTAATAATTAGTGATGCTGAGCAGCTTTTCATGTGCTTCTTGGCCATCCGTATGTCTTCTTTGGAGAAATGTCTATTTAGGTCTTCTGCCCATTTTTGGATTGGGTTGTTTGTTTTCATAATATTGAGTTGTATGAGCTGTTTATATATTTTGGAGATTAATCCTTTGTCCCTTGATTCATCTGCAAATATTTTCTCCCATTCTGAGGGTTGTCTTTTCGTCTTGTTTATGGTTTCCTTTGCTGTGCAAAGCTTTGAAGTTTCCTTAGGTCCCATTTGTTTATTTTTGTTCTTATTTCCATTACTCCAGGAGATGGACCAAAAAATATCTTGCTGTGTTTTATGTCAAAGATGGTTCTTCCTATGTTTTCCTCTAAGACTTTTATAGTGTCTGGTCTTAGATTTAGGTCTCTAATCCATTTTGAGTTTATTCCAGTGTATGGTGTTAGGGAGTATTCTACTTTAATTCTTTTACATGTAGCTGTCCCGTTTTCCCAGCACCACTTATTGAAGAGACTGTCTTTTCTCCATTGTATATGCTAGCCTCCTTTGCCGTAGATTAGTTGACCGTAGGTGCATGGGTTTATCTCCAGACTTTCTTTCTTGTTCCATTGATCTATATTTCTGTTTTTGTGCCAGTACCATATTGTCTTGATTACTGTAGCTTTGTAGTATATTCTGAAGCCAGGGAGTCTGATTCCTCCAGCTCCGTTTTTTTCCCTCAAGACTGCTTTGGCTATTCGGGGTCTTTTGTGTCTCCATACAAATTTTCAGATTTTTTGTTCTAGCTCTGCAAAAAGTGCCACTGGTAATTTGATAGGGATTGCATTGAATCTGTGGATTGCTTTGGGTAGTATAGTCATTTTCACAATATTGACTCTTCCAATCCAAGAACATGGTATATCTCTCCATCTGTTGGTATCAGCTTTAATTTCTTTCATCAGTGTCTTATAGTTTTCTCCATACAAGTCTTTTGTCTCCCTAGGTAGGATTATTCCTAGATATTTTATTCTTTTTGTTGCAATGGTAAATGGGAGTGTTTCCTTAATTTCTCTTTCAGATTTTCATCAGTAGTGTATAGGAATGCAAGAGATTTCTCTGCATTAATATTGTATCCTGCAACTTTACCAAATTCATTGATTAGATCTAGTAGTTTTCTGGTGGCATCTTTAGGATTATCTGTGTATAGTATCATGTCATCTGCAAACAGTGACAGTTTTACTTCATCTTTTCCACTCTGTATTCCTTTTATTTCTTTTTCTTCTTCAATGGCTCTGGCTAGGACTTCCAAAACTATGTGGAATAACAGTGGTGAGAGTGGACATCCTTGTCTTGTTCCTGATCTTAGAGGAAATACTTTCAGTTTTTCACCATTGAGAATGATGTTTGCTGTGGTTTGTCATATATGGCTTTATTATGTTGAAGTAGGCTCCCTGTATGCGCACATTCTGGAGAGTTTTTATCATAAATGGGTGTTGAATTTTGTCAAAAGCTTTTTCTGCATCGATTGAGATGATCATATGGTTTTTATTCTTCAATTTGTTAATATGGTGTATCACATTGATTTATTTGCATATGTTGAAGAATCCTAGCATCCCTGGGATAAACCCCACTTGATCATGGTGTATGATCCTTTTAATGTGTTGTTGGATTCTGTTTGCTAGTATTTTGTTGAGGATTTTTGTGTCTATATTCATCAGTGATATTGGTCTGTAATTTTCTTTTTTTGTAGTATCTTTGTCTGGTTTTGGTATCAAGGTGATGGTGGGGTCATAGAATGAGTTTGGGAGTTTTCCTTCCTCTGCAATGTTTTGGAAGAGTCTGAGAAGGATGGGTGTTAGCTCTTCTCTAAATGTTTGATACAATTCCCCTGTGAAGCCATCTGGTCCTGGACTTTGGTTTGTTGGAAGATTTTAAATCATAGTTTCAATTTCATTACTTGTGATTGGTCTGTTCATATTTTCTGTTTCTTCCTGGTTCAGTCTTGGAAGATTATACCTTTCTAAGAATTTGTTCATTTCTTCCAGGTTGTCCATTTTATTGGCATAGAGTTGCTTGTAGTAGTCTCTTAGGATGCTTTGTATTTCTGCGGTATCTGTTGTAACTTCTCCTTTTTCATTTCTAATTTTATTGATTTGAGTCCTCTTCCTCTTTTTCTTGATCATTCTGGCTAATGGTTTATCAATTTTGCTTATCTTCTCAAAGAACCAGCTTTTAGTTCTATTGATCTTTGCTATTGTTTTCTTTGTTTCTATTTCATTTATTTCTGCTCTGATCTTGATGATTTCTTTCTTCTGCTAACTTTGGACTTTGTTTTTCTTTCTCTAGTTCCTTTAGGTGTAATGTTAGATTGTTTATTTGAGATGTTTCTTGTTTCTTGAGGTAGGCTTGTATAGCTATAAACTTCCCTCTTAGAACTGCTTTTGCTGCATCCCATAGGTTTTGGATCATCATGTTTTCATTGTCATTTGTCTCTAGGTATTCTTTGATTTCCTCTTTGACTTCTTCAGTGATCTCTTGGTTATTTAGTAATGTATTGTTTAGCCTCCATGTGTTTGTGTTTCTTACATTTTTTCCCTGTAATTGATTTCTAATCTCATAGTACTGTGGTCAGAAAAGATGCTTGATATGATTTCAATTTCTTGTATTTACTGTGGCCTGATTTGTGACCCAAGATGTGATCTATCCTGGAGAATGTTCCATGCGCACTTGAGAAGAAAGTGTAACCTGCTGTTTTTGGATGGAATGTCCTATAAATATCAATTAAATCTATCTGGTCTATTGTGTCATTATCTGCTGTTTTTGGATGGAATGTCCTATAAATATCAATTAAATCTATCTGGTCTATTGTGTCATTTAAAGCTTCTGTTTCCTTACTTATTTTCATTTTGGATGATCTGTCCATTGGTGTAAGTGAGGTGTTAATGTCCCCCACTATTATTGTATTACTGTCGATTTCCTCTTTTATAGCTGTTAGCAGTTATCTTACGTGTTGAGGTGCTCCTATGTTGGGTGCATATATATTTGTAATTGTTATGTCTTCTTCTTGGATTGATCCCTTGATCATTATATAGTGTCCTTCCTTGTCTCTTGTAACAGTCTTTATTTTAAACTCTATTTTATCTGATAGGAGTATTGCTACTCCAGCTTTCTTTTCATTTCCATCTGCATGGAATATCTTTTTCCATCCCTTCACTTTCAGTGAACTATGTGTCCCTAGGTCTGAAGTGGGTCTCTTGTAGACAGCATATAGATGGGTCTTCTTTTTGTATCCATTCAGCAAGCCTGTGTCTTTTGGTTGGAGCATTTAATCCATTCATGTTTAAGGTGATTATTGATATGTATATTCCTATGACCATTTTCTTAATTGTTTTTGGTTTGTTTTTGTAGGTCCTTTTCTTCTCTTGTGTTCCCCACTTAGAGAAGTTCCTTTAGCATTTGTTGTAGAGCTGGTTTGGTGGTGCTGAATCCTCCTATCTTTTGCTTGTCTGTAAAGCTTTTGATTTCTCAATCGAATCTGAATGAGATCCTTGCCGGGTAGAGTAATCTTGGTTGTACATTCTTCTCTTTCATCACTTTAGGTATATCATGACACTCCCTTCTGGCTGGTAGAGTTTCTGCTGAGAAATCAGCTGTTAACCTTATGGGAGTTGCCTTGTATGTTATTTGTCGTTTCTCCCTTGCTGCTTTCAGTAATTTTTCTTGGTCTTTAGTTTTTGCCAATTTGATTACTATGTGTCTTGGCGTGTTTCTCCTTGGGTTTATCCTGTATGGGACTCTCTGCACTTCCTGGACTTGGGTGGCTATTTCCCTTCACATGTTAGGAAAGTTTATGACTATAATCTCTTCAAATATTTTCTCGGGTCCTTTCTCTGTCTCTTCTCCTTCTAGGACCCCTATATTGAAAATATTGTTTCATTTATTGTTTTCCCAGACGTCTCTTAGGCTGTCTTCATTTCTTTTCATTCTTTTTTCTTTATACTGTTCCACAGCATTGAATTCCACCATTCTGTCTTCTAGGTCACTTATCCGTTCTTCTGCCTCAGTTATTCTGCTATTGATTCCTTCTAGTGTAGTTTTCATTTCAGTTATTGTGTTGTTCAGCTCTGCTTGTTTGTTCTTTAATTCTTCTAGATCTTCGTTATACATTTCTTGCATCTTCTCGATCTTTGCCTCCATTCTTTAGCTGAGGTCCTGGATCATCTTCACTATCATTATTCTGAATTCTTTTTCTGGAAGGTTGCCAATCTCCACTTCATTTAGTTGTTTTTCTGGGGTTTTATCTTGTTCCTTCAGCTGGTACATAGCCCTCTGCCTTTTCATCTTGTCTATCTTTTTGTGAATGTGGTTTTTGTTCCACAGGCTACAGGATTGTAGTTCTTCTTTCTTCTGCTGTCTGCCCTCTGGTGGATGAGGCTATCTAAGAGGCGTGTGGAAGTTTCCTGATGGGAGGGACTGGTGGTGGATAGAGCTGGCTGTTGCTCTGTTGGGCAGAGCTCAGTCAGCCTTTCATTCTTAATCATGAACATATAAGAGAGGACAACCAGATCCTTGTGGAGGACCTCTCCCATAGAAGATAAAGGCCAAAACCAATGATCAAAAGAAGGTAACTTGGAGAAAACAGAGTCTATATAGAGAGAAGAACACTTCAATGAAACTACTAGTATCTTCTGAGAAATCAGAAGAAAAGATTACTCTTGTGAAAACTTAAAAAAAGAAAAAAAAGTGCTACATAAAAGGAAAATTCAGAGAGTAAATAGAGCTCTTGAAAATTACAAAATAGCTGAAATTTTTAAAATTTCAATTGAAGAATTGGTAGATAAAGTTGAAGAAAGATCTGAGAAAGCAGAGCAATAAGACAAAAGCAAAAAGAAAATACGAGAAAAGATCTAAGAAAAATAAAAGGGGCCTATCTGAGGGTTCAACATCTTAATAATAGATATTTTTTCCTAGAAAAGAGCAGAGATAAATCTAAGTGGAAAAATCATCAATAAAATAAGTCAACAAAAATTTCTCAGAACTAAAGACATCAGTTGCCAGGTGAAAAGGGCCCACTGAGGGCCCCCTGCCAAAAAAAGTAGACTGGAGTAGATCTATATCAAGGTACATCATTGTGAAATTTCAGAACACTGGGCACCAAGAGATCCTATAAGCTTTCAGAGAGAAAAACAGGTTAAATACAAGGGATCAGGAATCAATATAACTTCAGACAGCTGAATTGCAATAAGACAAGGGAGACCTTCCAAGATCCTGAGGAAAAGTATTCCTACTGCAATTCTAGATTCAGCCAAACTATCAAATACATATGAGGGGAACAAAGACATTTTCAGGTATGCAAGATTTCAAAAACTTAATTCCTATGTACTTTTTCTCAAGAAGATAGTGAGGATATGCTCCCTCCAAAATAAAAAAGTCAAGAAAGGGGAAGACGTGGTATGCTGAAGAGTTTGTTTCTGCACTCTAACCTGTCAGTGAGGCTGACCTTTATGCCCTATGGCTGTGTTCAGCCAGAGAGTTGCCAGCGAGAAACCTGGAAGATAGGAGGGCAAAGACAGCTTAGGGCCCTGATGGGATTAAGACACCTACAAGATAACCACAGCACCCATTCTATCACCCATTTCTCATGGGTTGAAAATTAAATTTCTGGTGCAGATATTTTTTACTCTTTTATAGCCATCAAAGAATTTCAACTCTATAAAAAAATGTGTTTCTAACATGACACATGGTGGTCCATCTCTATTAGGTTAAAAATCCAGATTTATTGGAACTTTTATAAAAGAGACTTCTGTTTCCCTTACTGCTTCATTCCAAGTATTGAAATTGAAAGTATTTGTACTCAGGTTTCTGAAGCAGACTCTATGAAAAGTGCTATGGGTGCAGTTGTTTAAAAGTCATTTGGAATATATGTACAAATGCTGTGAACCGCTGCTGACTTATGGAACTTGTTCAAAGAAGTAGAAGACAATGATTTTAGTGATTTTTTCAGTGCTCGTTGCCAATGCCCATTGATATTAGTCATGGAAGGAATTAAGTCCAACTTAAGATTTTCCTGAAATGAAAGGGATGTATGTTAAATATTTGATAATCAAAGACAGAAAATAATGGTGTGATTTTCATTTTCTTACAGGTATCAAACTACATATGAACAAACTAAATTTAAAACTCCAAAAAGAGGTAATTTTGACCTAACTAGACAGGTACGAGAATTTATGTTGCGATTGAAACACTTTATAATACAAATCAATAATAATGACTTTACACATTTTTCTAACATGAATCAAAGTGCAGGAGATTCTAATTGTAATCAATGACATTATTTGATTGTAAAGAGAAAAAAACACAAGAAAAATTTGAAGACTGTTTTGTTAATATTGGTAAGTTTAGAGTTGCTTTTCAAATACAATACCCTTTTGAACTCAACATTTAATACTAAGTGACACAAGAGTTAGTGAATGTACTTACCTTGAATTAATTTAGTTTTAAAATTGATATGCTTTTGTTTCAAAGTCAAATCAATTCTTCTAAAAAAGATGAACAAGTTTTGTCAACATAGATAAATATTAAAGGAAAATATTTTGGGGGATTTTATATATTTATTGGAAAAATTTTAAGTATGTTGGAACAACTGGGGCATATTAGTCTACTTTTTATGAAATATAATATTTCCAATGAAAATTTATTGTCTAAATTGAAATGTGCTGTTAAGCGTAAAATATATACCAGATTACAAGTACTTAGTATAAAAATTTTTAAAAACATCTCATTGAGATTAGGAACCAAGATGGCGGAGAAGGATGTGCTCTCACTCTCTCTTGCAAGAACACTAGAATTACAACTAGCTGCTGGACAATCATCGACAGGAAGACCCTGGAGCTCACCAAAAAAGATACCCCACATCCAAAGACAAAGGAGAAGCCACAATGAGATGGTAGGAAGGGCGCAATCACAGCAAAATCAAATCCCATAACTGCTGGGTGGGTGACTCACAGACTGGAGAATACTTATATCACGAAGTCCACCCACTGGAGTGAAGGTTCTGAGCACCACGTCAGGTTCACAACCTGGGGGTACAGGGGAGGAGGAATTCCGAGAGAATCAGACTTTGAAGGCTAGTAGGATTTGATTGCAGGACTTCAACAGGACTGAGGGAAACAGACTCCACTCTTGGAGGGCACAAAGTAGTGTGCGCATTGGGACCCAGGGGAAGGAGCAGTGACCCCATAGGAGACGGAACTAGACCTACCTGCTAGTGTTGGAGGGTCTCCTGCAGAGGTGGGCAGTGGCTGTGGCTCACCGTGGGGACAAGGACACTGGCAGCAGAACTTCTGGAAAGTAATCCTTGGCATAAGCCCTCCCAGAGCCCACCATTGGCCTCACCAAAGAGCCCAGGTAGGCTCCAGTGTTGGGTTGCCCAGACCAAATAACCAACAGGGAGGGAAGACAGCCCCACCCATGAACAGTCAAGTGGATTAAAGTTTTACTGAGCTCTGCCCACCAGAGCAACAGTCAGCTCTACCCACCACCAGTCCCTCCCATCAGGAAACTTCCACAAGCCTCTTAGCCTCATCCACCAGAAAGCAGACAGCAGAATAAAGAAGAACTACAATCCTGTAGCCTGTGGACAAAAACCACATTCACAGAAAGATAGACAAGATGAAAAGGCAGAGGGCTATGTACTAGCTGAAGGAACAAGATAAAACCCTACAAAAACAACTAAATGAAGTGGAGATTGGCAACCTTCCAGAAAAAGAATTCAGAATAATGATAGTGAAGATGATCCAGGACCTCAGCAAAAGAATGGAGGCAAAGTTCAAGAAGATGCAAGAAATGTTTAACAAAGACCTAGAAGAATTAAAGAACAAACGAACAGGGATGAACAATACAATAACTGAAATGAAAACTACACTAGAAGGAATCAATAGCAGAATAACTGAGGCAGAAGAACGGATAAGTGACCTAGAAGACAGAATGGTGGAATTCAATGCTGTGGAACAGTATAAAGAAAAAAGAATGAAAAGAAATGAAGACAGCCTAAGAGACGTCTGGGAAAACAATAAATGAAACAATATTTTCAATATAGGGGTCCTAGAAGGAGAAGAGACAGAGAAAGGACCCGAGAAAATATTTGAAGAGATTATAGTCATAAACTTTCCTAACATGTGAAGGGAAATAGCCACCCAAGTCCAGGAAGTGCAGAGAGTCCCATACAGGATAAACCCAAGGAGAAACACGCCAAGACACATAGTAATCAAATTGGCAAAAACTAAAGACCAAGAAAAATTACTGAAAGCAGCAAGGGAGAAACGACAAATAACATACAAGGCAACTCCCATAAGGTTAACAGCTGATTTCTCAGCAGAAACTCTACCAGCCAGAAGGGAGTGTCATGATATACCTAAAGTGATGAAAGAGAAGAATGTACAACCAAGATTACTCTACCCGGCAAGGATCTCATTCAGATTCGATTGAGAAATCAAAAGCTTTACAGACAAGCAAAAGATAGGAGGATTCAGCACCACCAAACCAGCTCTACAACAAATGCTAAAGGAACTTCTCTAAGTGGGGAACACAAGAGAAGAAAAGGACCTACAAAAACAAACCAAAAACAATTAAGAAAATGGTCATAGGAATATACATATCAATAATCACCTTAAACATGAATGGATTAAATGCTCCAACCAAAAGACACAGGCTTGCTGAATGGATACAAAAAGAAGACCCATCTATATGCTGTCTACAAGAGACCCACTTCAGACCTAGGGACACATAGTTCACTGAAAGTGAAGGGATGGAAAAAGATATTCCATGCAGATGGAAATGAAAAGAAAGCTGGAGTAGCAATACTCCTATCAGATAAAATAGAGTTTAAAATAAAGACTGTTACAAGAGACAAGGAAGGACACTATATAATGATCAAGGGATCAATCCAAGAAGAAGACATAACAATTACAAATATATATGCACCCAACATAGGAGCACCTCAACACGTAAGATAACTGCTAACAGCTATAAAAGAGGAAATCGACAGTAATACAATAATAGTGGGGGACATTAACACCTCACTTACACCAATGGACAGATCATCCAAAATGAAAATAAGTAAGGAAACAGAAGCTTTAAATGACACAATAGACCAGATAGATTTAATTGATATTTATAGGACATTCCATCCAAAAACAGCAGATAATGACACAATAGACCAGATAGATTTAATTGATATTTATAGGACATTCCATCCAAAAACAGCAGGTTACACTTTCTTCTCAAGTGCGCATGGAACATTCTCCAGGATAGATCACATCTTGGGTCACAAATCAGGCCACAGTAAATACAAGAAATTGAAATCATATCAAGCATCTTTTCTGACCACAGTACTATGAGATTAGAAATCAATTACAGGGAAAAAATGTAAGAAACACAAACACATGGAGGCTAAACAATACATTACTAAATAACCAAGAGATCACTGAAGAAGTCAAAGAGGAAATCAAAGAATACCTAGAGACAAATGACAATGAAAACATGATGATCCAAAACCTATGGGATGCAGCAAAAGCAGTTCTAAGAGGGAAGTTTATAGCTATACAAGCCTACCTCAAGAAACAAGAAACATCTCAAATAAACAATCTAACATTACACCTAAAGGAACTAGAGAAAGAAAAACAAAGTCCAAAGTTAGCAGAAGAAAGAAATCATCAAGATCAGAGCAGAAATAAATGAAATAGAAACAAAGAAAACAATAGCAAAGATCAATAGAACTAAAAGCTGGTTCTTTGAGAAGATAAGCAAAATTGATAAACCATTAGCCAGAATGATCAAGAAAAAGAGGAAGAGGACTCAAATCAATAAAATTAGAAATGAAAAAGGAGAAGTTACAACAGATACCGCAGAAATACAAAGCATCCTAAGAGACTACTACAAGCAACTCTATGCCAATAAAATGGACAACCTGGAAGAAATGAACAAATTCTTAGAAAGGTATAATCTTCCAAGACTGAACCAGGAAGAAACAGAAAATATGAACAGACCAATCACAAGTAATGAAATTGAAACTATGATTTAAAATCTTCCAACAAACCAAAGTCCAGGACCAGATGGCTTCACAGGGGAATTGTATCAAACATTTAGAGAAGAGCTAACACCCATCCTTCTCAGACTCTTCCAAAACATTGCAGAGGAAGGAAAACTCCCAAACTCATTCTATGACCCCACCATCACCTTGATACCAAAACCAGACAAAGATACTACAAAAAAAGAAAATTACAGACCAATATCACTGATGAATATAGACACAAAAATCCTCAACAAAATACTAGCAAACAGAATCCAACAACACATTAAAAGGATCATACACCATGATCAAGTGGGGTTTATCCCAGGGATGCTAGGATTCTTCAACATATGCAAATAAATCAATGTGATACACCATATTAACAAATTGAAGAATAAAAACCATATGATCATCTCAATCGATGCAGAAAAAGCTTTTGACAAAATTCAACACCCATTTATGATAAAAACTCTCCAGAATGTGCGCATACAGGGAGCCTACTTCAACATAATAAAGCCATATATGACAAACCACAGCAAACATCATTCTCAATGGTGAAAAACTGAAAGTATTTCCTCTAAGATCAGGAACAAGACAAGGATGTCCACTCTCACCACTGTTATTCCACATAGTTTTGGAAGTCCTAGCCAGAGCCATTGAAGAAGAAAAAGAAATAAAAGGAATACAGAGTGGAAAAGATGAAGTAAAACTGTCACTGTTTGCAGATGACATGATACTATACACAGATAATCCTAAAGATGCCACCAGAAAACTACTAGATCTAATCAATGAATTTGGTAAAGTTGCAGGATACAAAATTAATGCACAGAAATCTCTTGCATTCCTATATACTACTGTTAAAGAATCTGAAAGAGAAATTAAGGAAACATTCCCATTTACCAATGCAACAAAAAGATTAAAATATCTAGGAATAAACCTACCTAGGGAGACAAAAGACTTGTATGCAGAAAACTATAAGCCACTGATGAAAGAAATTAAAGATTATACCAACAGATGGAGAGATATACCATGTTCTTGGATTGGAAGAATCAATAATGTGAAAATGACTATACTCCCCAAAGCAATTTACAGATTCAATGCAATCCCTATCAAATTACCAGTGGCATTTTTTACGGAACTAGAACAAAAAATCTTAAAATTTTGATGGAGACACAAAAGGCCCTGAAGAGCCAAAGCAGTCTTGAGGGAAAAAGACAGAGCTGGAGGAATCAGACTCCCTGATTTCAGACTATACTACAAAGATACAGTAATCAAGACAGTATGGTACTGGCACAAAAACAAAAGCATTGATCAATGGAAGAAGATAGAAAGCCCAGAGATAAACCCATGCACCTATGGTCAACTAATCTATGACAAAGGAGGCAAGGATATACAATGGAGAAAAGACAGTCTCTTCAATAAGTGGTGCTGGGAAAACGGGACAGCTACATGTAAAAGAATGAAATTAGAACACTCCCTAACACCATACACAAAAATAAACTCAAAATGGATTAGAGACCTAAATGTAAGCCCGGGCACTATAAAACTCTTAGAGGAAAACATAGGAAGAACCATCTTTGACATAAAACACAGCAAGATATTTTTGATCCGTCTCCTAGAGTAATGGAAATAAAAACAAAAATAAACAAATGGGACCTAATGAAACTTCAAAGCTTTGCACAGCAAAGGAAACCATAAACAAGACGAAAAGACAACCCTCAGAATGGGAGAAAATATTTGCAAATGAATCAAGGGACAAAGGATTAATCTCCAAAATATATAAACAGCTCATACAGCTCAATATTACGAAAACAAACAACCCAATCCAAAAATGGGCAGAAGACCTAAATAGACATTTCTCCAAAGAAGACATACGGATGGCCAAGAAGCACATGAAAAGCTGCTCAGCATCACTAATTATTAGAGAAATGCAAATCAAAACTCCAATGAGGTATCACCTCACACGGCTTAGAATGGGCATCATCAGAAAATCTACAAACAAGAAATGCTGAAGAGGGTGTGGGGAAAAGGGAACCCTCTTGCACTGTTGGTGGGAATGTAAATTGATACAGCCACTATGGAGAACAGTATAGAGGTTCCTTAAAAAACTAAAAATAGAATTACTGTATGACCCAGCAATCCCCCTACTGAGCATATACCCAGAGAAAACCATAATTCAAAAAGACACTGCACCCAATGTTCATTACAGCACTATTTACAATAGCCAGGTCATGGAAGCAACCTAAATGCCCATCAACAGACGAATGGATAAGGAAGATGTGATACATATATACAATGGAATATTACTCAGCCATAAAACGGAATGAAATTGGGTCATTTGTAGAGATGTGGATGGATCTAGAGACTGTCATACAGAGTGAAGTAAGTCAGAAAGAGAAAAACAAAAATCGTATATTAATGCATATATGTGGAACATAGAAAAGTGGTACAGATGAACCGGTTTGCAGGGCAGAAATTGAGACACAGATGTAGAGAACAATCGTATGGACACCAAGCGGGGGAAAGCGGCAGGGGGTGGTGGTGGTGGTGGGATTGACATGTATATACTGATGTGTATAAAATTGATGACTAATAAGGACCTGCTGTGTAAAGAAATAAAATAAAATAAATTTAAACAATTTTTTAAAATCTCAATAATTTTCTCTTTGGAATTCATGTTAAAATGCTAATATTTGGGGTATATTGGGTAAAATATATCATTAAAACTAATTTCACATTTTTATTTTTTAATGTGATTACTAGAATATTTTAAATAATTTATGAGCTTCGCATTATATTTTTAGTGGACAGCATTTATGTAGATATTAATCCTTTGTTAGTTTTCAAAGCTGCAACTATTCTCTCTATCTGTTAACTTTGTTTTTTGTATCCTTCAATGAACAATAAGCCTTAATTCTGATGCAGTTAAATCATCAATTATTCATTCATGATTTGTGCTTTCACGGTTTAATAAACTTGACAAAGATATTATTCTTTTTCTTCTACTGGCTCTGTATTTTTACCTTTCTCACTTAGGGTTTTAATCCATTTAGAGTTCATCTTTGTATAGCGTTAAGTCAGAAGTTCCGCTTTTTCTGCCGGTGAAGAGCCAGTTTTCTTAATATCATATATCACAACAAGGCATCCTTGTCCATTTTTTATGGTACATTTATATCAAATTCCCATAAACACAGATTTATTTCTGAACTCTCCATTCTGTTCCATTGTTCTGTTTCTACTCCAGAACCATACTGTAATGTTTCTTAATAACTAATAATTTGAATCACTCCTCATTCCTATGCTGATATCGGTTATAAACATCCCACCAAATGAGTTTCTATATTCTCCCTTTGCTTTGTCTAGTCAGCTATAGGTTTTGACCATTTAAATATTATTAATACATACTGCCATTGGTACTCCCTTTGACTGCCTTTTTTTTTTAACATCTTTATTAGCGTATAATTGCTTTACAATGGTGTGTTAGTTTCTGCTTTATAACAAAGTGTGACTGCCTTTTCTTTAAGGAGGTTTTTCTCAGTGAGTGTTTTAGAACTGTTAATGAGTAAAAATCTGCCTATCCATTCTAGACAGAGTTATCTGGTCTCATGAGCTGAACACATTGGATAATACTTGAACAACATAACCCAGAACCCAGTAAAATAACCCTCTCAGTATAAGACTTGTATAGGGGCTTGATCAATATGAATGACTGGATCTTTAGGAATATCCTCCAGACTTCACTATTTCAAGTGGTGCAGCTCCCAGCTATTTGAAACTGTGGTTCCAAAGGTCAGTGAAAACAATCTATGACCAATGAGTAAATTCAAAATTATTTCATTCACTGATAGACCATTCTGAGGCATGGAGCAGCTAGGGCTCAGAGTTCCTTATAAAGAATCTTTCATATGCTGGACATTGGAGTT
This sequence comes from Mesoplodon densirostris, assembly GCF_025265405.1. Taxonomy (NCBI): domain Eukaryota; kingdom Metazoa; phylum Chordata; class Mammalia; order Artiodactyla; family Ziphiidae; genus Mesoplodon; species Mesoplodon densirostris. Next base: position 75,867,565 of record NC_082661.1, read on the forward strand.
TCAAATATAAATGAAATGCATTTTATTTATACATTTATATCTTGCTTCTTTCCCCAGAGAGAACTTAAAGAAAATAAAGTTAATAAAATAACAACCATCCCTTTAAGGAGTTCACTATCTAGCAAGGAAAACATGTCAAAACTATTACCTTAATACAGAGTATAAGTATTACAATACACATATATCACTAACAAAGTAAGGGATATTTAATACATAAGGGGAAGAGATTACAGTATCACATTTGATCAGAAGATTAAAAAAATAGTCAGTGGGGGCTTCCCTGGTGGTGCAGTGGTTGAGAGTCCACCTGCCGATGCAGGGGACATGGGTTCGTGCCCCGGTCCAGGAGGATCCCACATGCTGCGGAGCGGCTGGGCCCCTGAGCCATGGCCACTGAGCCTGCGCGTCCGGAGCCTGTGCTCCACATCGGGAGAGGCCACAACAGTGAGAGGCCCGTGTACCGCAAAAAAAAAAAAAGATAGTACACTATTCTATATGAAAAGTGACTAAAGAAACCCAGCAACCAAATACGAGTGAACAACTTTATCTGATCTTGTTTTTTAAAAAAGATATTAAAGACATTCTTGAAACAATTGGATTAATTCAGTACGGAATTACTATTAATTTTCTGAGGCATAATAATGGAATTGTGCTATACAGGAGTATATCTTTATTCTTAGGAGTTGCATGGTGAGTGCTTAGCAGGGAATTTCATGATGTCAAATTTACTCTGAAAAAATATAACGCAAATACAGCAAAATGTTAACAGTTATTGACTCCAAGCAGAGGAGGTGTTTCATTTTATAGTTCTTTTAACTTTGATGTATGTGGAATTTTTTTCATAATAAAACTTAGAATAACTTGATTTTCTCCTTTGGGTGATATTAATGTTAGAAAAAAATAAAGAAAGAGTAGGCATTAAGCAAGCAGAGAAGGGGAGCAGAGAGGATGACATCCTAGGCGTATGGGAAAGCTTGCGCGAAGGCACAAAGGTAATATGCTTGTGTATTAAGAGACTAAGGACTTGTCCCTGAGAATGTATAAAATTCAGATCTGAATCACCATGTGGATGATGAGCAAACCTCTACTGAACACCTACTACTGTAACTGTCTTTCACATCACTTAGAGTTCTTTGGCTGCCAGTGATAAAAATCAGTTGAAGTAAAAGCTGAACGGCCAGGACTTAAGAAGAGCTAGAATGAATACAGCTCTGGGATATAGGATCAATAACCAGTCTTGCCAAGGAGAATGGACCGGCTCTAATCCTCTTCCCTTTTTGTGTTTCTCTACTTATGAGCCAATCCTTAGGAGAGAGAATAAGATCTAGACCCAAGCAAGTCCTCTTAACATGGGCACTAAGGGATCAGTCTCTTACTGGGTGGCATTCTTGCTCAGCTAAATTAAATTCTATTGAATTCTATCTTCTATTTTCTGGGCAACCCTTGAAGCCTTCTTCTCTTTTTGCTTGTTAGCCAGAGTTGGCTTGCCACCAAAGAACCACAATACAATTTTGTCTCTTTTTTATTTGTAGTTAGACTCCTGAACATTTCCCCATCATACACTCCATGACACAATTTCTTGTGGTTTATTTTTGTCTGAATCTTTATGGTAGATATGAAATTAGGAGGTTTAAGTTAAAAAAATATTTTTCCCTCTACATTTGAGAAGGTATAGGGGTTAAGGATGGAAAGTACTGCCTAGGGAAAAATAAGTACATTAATGGTAATAATGTAAGATTGAAGATATCACATGGCAAGAAAGAGGTAAAATTAAAATATGAGAGAAGCCTTTGAAGGAGAATGCATGTCTTTTTGAGTGAGAGAATGTTAGAATAGCCAACACTGGGGATATGATATTTGAAGTATAACTTGAGGCACTGGTAGCATTCTCAAAGGCATTTCAGGAAGAAGAAATAGCATAAACCAAAAGCATGGAGCTGGGGAATGGAGGATATGCCAGGAGGCAGGTTGTGATCATATTAGGAAGAACTTGAATGCCTGGCTAAGGCATCTGCGTTTAATTGTAGGTACAGGAAATCACTTAAGGTGTCTGAATGAGAGAGTTACATGGTTAAAAGCAATGTTTTTAAAGAAAATGAGTTTGTCAGAGTTTTGTAGGACCTTGCTGCTCAAAGTCTGGTCAAGGACCAGCAGCACGATTTCACCTGGGAACCTATGCAGAATCTCAGCCTCCCTTCCCAGAGCCAGCAAATCTAAACCTGTAGAGTAGCAAGAACCCCTCAAGTGATCTACTCGCACATTAAACTTTGAGAAGCCCTGATGTCAAATACAGTGGAAGAGGAAGATTTGACTTGAGACCAGTTGGAAGACTAGGCCAGAGAGAGATGAACAAAGGTGAGAGCAGCAGACACACCAAGACTAATGGGATTGGCCAAAAAGGGAGAAGGCATGATGGCACAGAGCTTTTAGGCTGCCTCACTCATTTTCCTAATAGATTAATCCTCTTACCTTATTCATTAAAGTCATTGTTTCCTTTTAATACATTTTTCTTCTATTTGTTCTTTCTATTCATTAGCAAGCACTGCTTCTCTCTAATTGTTTCATAGGCCATAAAACAAATGAGAAATTTTCTTGAGCCTAGTTTTTAAGGGATTCAAGTTGCAACTACTGCTGTGCCATATGCTGGAATAAGAAAAAAAATCGCATGAAGAGATTAGGAAGGAGAAATAAGACGAGTGAAAATATCTCCTTTTGTATTTCAGGATTTTCTTCCCTTCTGTGTTTAATAAGAATCAAACAGGTGTGCATTCAAAGCGTGCAAGTGTGTCTTCATCAGCTTTTAATCATCAGCTTCAAGAAAATTCAGATCTCTCCGAAAGAGGGAAAAATAAACAGCTGAGCAGTGTGACTCATTTACACTTCAAATATACTTTGAATTGGTTCTTCCTCAATTAATCAAATAGCTGGTGTATCCCTAAAGTAGTATAAAGTGACACGCTGTGTGAAATCAATTTTTCTTTCCAAAATCATTAAATCCAGTAGCCTGTGACTACATCCCTGCTAATCCCGGTACCAATCCTTTCATCCTCCATTAACTTTGGCACGCCTAACAGGCTGTCAAGAATAATTTCCCAGGATGTAAATAATTCAGAAATTAAAAATTAATAAATAATAACAGAGAACTACTGGGAGATAGGTTGGGTCAATTAGTGCTTTCTGCATTCTGTTTCTTCGCAGCAGGGGGGGCAGCCACATTCGTTACTTGAATCTTTCCTTCAATTCTGAGGTCTGATTTACAGCTCTTCATTACTGGATCCAGTCAGACACAATTACCTCCATCACTATCTCAGTTCCTAACTTCAAAGAGACGAACGTTTTCTTGTCTGCTTTTTTTCTCCTTGCAGCAGGCTCAGCTTGACATCCCTGGAATTTCTTCCACGCAGACTAATTAATAAGTCTTCGACTTATCGTATTCACGTCTCTTCTTTGATGTGCTACCTTAGTCAATCATCCCATTTAATTAGAATTTCAGTGATAACTTTACTTATCTTGTGGGAGATGGAAATTAAAATAATAGGATTTTAATTCTCTTTTTTATGGGGTTATGACATTTTGGAAGAAAAAGTTTCAACACAAACATGATATTATGTATTCTCTAGGCAGGGGTAGAGGAGCATTCTGCACAACTGTTTTCCTCTTGCTACAAAATAGCACTGCTGTTAAGCAAGCAATAATGGAAATGCACTGGATTTTTCTATAGCATCATTTCATCAAGTCCTTCACAGAGGAAAAAAATTACCTTGATTTGCATAAATAATTGGAACAAGGTACAGGTCATGTTGCCAGTAAAGGCACTGGCTATGTTTTGCAGAAAAAAGTATCTCCAGAAAGTCAAGGCTTTGATATACCAACACTGTTAACTCTTTTTGCCCTTGCCTGTCAATCCATGCTAATTTCCATTTTAGTAAATTCTCTACTAGTTTCTTTAGACTTCTTCCCTAATATACCACAAGGAAATAAAAAGGTTCTCCCAAGAACACAACAGACATTAGCAAAGCACAAGATATAACACTGATGTGCAAAATTGGTTAATAAGGGAATGCAGAAAGCAATTTCATTCTAGAAAACAATACTAAGACCAATATTTATTAAGCTTCCACTGTGTATCAGCCTCAGTCTCATGTGTTACGTCTGTTAATTCTTCCAGCATACCGATAATAAAGGATTATTATTCCCATATTACAGATGAGACAGTGTCAGTGAGGTTAACCTGGCCTTCCTAAGGTCACAAAGGTAGCATATGAGGATGAAGAAATACAGAAGGCATAAGAAGAATAACGTTTAAGTCTCTGAGCATAGCATTTAAAGCCCTCCATGATCTGACTTCATACTGCCTGCCAAACTCATGTTCTTTCTATTCTATTACATAAACTCATCCAAAATACATCTCCAGGCACTAACCCAGTGCCAGATCCTAGCATTATACCTTATTAAAACATCATCGATGGTTGCCTTAATGTTTATAGACATTGGCTGAAATTCAGTCATTGTAGTTATAAATAGTAATCTCAATCATCATAAATATATTATTTTAAAATAGCAAGTACAAACAGAAAAGCACATATATATGCAAGTTTTAGCATAAGAAAATAATCTTTTCTCACATTTCCTTTTCTTTTTTTTCCCAGGAGGAAAACGATTAGCTTTTTTGTTTGTGGCTTAAAAAAAAAAGTTACTAACAATAGGAACATCAATGGGAATTAGTCTATCCTTGATCTCTCAATCTTTCCCCTCCACTACGCTCAATAACAATGCCCAGTAAGACAACAAACAGAGGTTATGGTGACCAATAGAAATTTATTTCATTAGTTAGACCTGAAACCACTGCATTAATGCCATTTTGAAGCTAACCTTTCAGGGATTTAATACAGTTGTTCTTTAACAATAGAACTTGGTTCATTTACTGCTTAAGACATGATTATTTAAATTAAAGTTAATTGGTTTCCTTACTCTCCTTTAGGGCTTTAGGCTCAGAACATTTCTATTAGAAAAATCTAATTTGTCTCAAGTTCTTATTTCTAAATTTTAGAGTGGTTAAAATGCTCTCATATTTTAACTCTTTGTAGCAAAAATTATGTCTAAATTACAGCTCAAACTGGCAAAGCAATTAAAGATGCAGGTGACGCAATTAACAAAAGGGCTCAATAGTAGTTCAGAAGACTTGGAGCTACAGTGTAAGTTGAGCAGTCGTCTCTGCCAGGGCTTCTCACAGGTTGAGAAAAGCTTGAGGCTACTTTTCCTGAGGTTCCCAAGTATCAATTTAAAAATGAAGACATGCCAAAGCAAGATTGCCAAAACCGTGACATATTTTAAGTGTTTACATTGGACCAATTAATGTTTTAATACACAAAATATGGTGTAACAGAATTAGGCTATTCATAAATAATCACAGTACCAATAAAATGCATAAATTCATGGAGCACTATAGGCTGTGACACCCAGTAATGGGACAAAGTACACAAGTTCTACAATGAAAGTCTTTCAATCCCTTTCCTGTATCTCAATGACTGTAAATATAACCTCATCTCGAAAAAATGTTAAATTCTTAACTTCAAGCTCTCTGGAACAGGAGGCTCGAGTTCAAATGCTCCCTCTCACCATTCCTTGATAAGCTCCAATCTCATACATTCACTCAAAAATTATTTTGAGTGCTTACTACATGCCAGGCACCACTCTAGGCTTTAAAAGTATATCAGTTCAGGGCTTTCCTGGTGGCGCAGTGGTTGAGAATCTGCCTGCCGATGCAGGCAACACGGGTTCGTGCCCCAGTCCGGGAAGATCCCACGTGCAGCGGAGCGGCTAGGCCCGTGAGCCATGGCTGCTGAGCCTGCGCATCTGGAGCCTGTGCTCTGCAATGGGAGAGGCCACAGCAGTGAGAGGCCCGCGTACTGCAAAAAATAAATTTTAAAAAAAATCAGTTAAAAAAAATTCTTTTTAAAAGGACGGAACTCCCTACCTCATGGAGCATATTTCTAATGGAGACAGATAACATATAATAAACACAATAAATAATTATATAGTATGTAGAAAATAAATGCAGGAAAAAATACAGAACAGGGTTGACGGGATCTATAAGTGCCAATGAACGATAGAAATGTACGATTTATCAATATATAGGATAGTTAGGATAGGCCTCGCCAAAAAGTGACCTTAAGCAAACAAGTGAAGGAAGTAAGTAAGAGTAAGCCATGCAGACATCTGGGGGAAGAGCATTCCAGGCAGAGGAATGGCCAGTGAAACAGAAACACCATGGTGCCTTTGTGCAAATTAGAAAAGGTGTTGCTTCCCCCATTGATCTGAGGAGAAAATTTTAATTAGAATATTAAAGGATACTGAGAAGGAAATTAACAAATTCAACACCCCTTCCTGACATGGCAAAAAAATTAAATAGATTAAGAAATAATAATCAATGGCTATCTCCTTAACACAACTTAGCAGGGAAACACTGGATGCTTTCCTGCTAAAGTCAGGAGTATGCAAAAAAAAGTCCATTATCTGCACTACTATTAAATGTTGTGTTTGAAGTATCAGCCAATAGAATTGGACAAGAGGTATAAGAATTAGAAAGGAAGAGGTAATATACCTGGATAATATACCTGGACACCCCTCTAAAATAAATTAAAAAGTTAAATACCAATAACAAGTAAGGTAGTAGAATATAAATTAATAAACAAAAATTCATAGACTTCCATAAAAAGAAAACAGTTAAATGGACTAATGGAAAAGAGAATGCCATTTATATTAGCAGCAAAACAGAAAAAATACCTAGAAATAGACTTAATTAAAAGAATGCAGAAAAACTATATCAATAAAGCTTTAAAAATAAAGATGAATAAATAGAAAGACATTCCATGTTCTTGGATAGGATGACTCAACATCATAAAGAGGTCAATTCTCCCCAAGTTAACAGATAAATTCAATGTAATAAAAATGTCAACAAGTTTTTGTCTGGAGCTAAACAAGTTGATTCTAAAATGTGTATGTGAGTAGATATGCAAGGCCAAAAATTATTTTAATTTTTCATATAAAATATCCTGAAATCAATAAAAAGCAATCAGCCACATGAGATGACAAGACAACAAAAACCAAGAGAAATATCACACAATAGAAAGCCATGCTTGGGGGATTCAGAGACTGGAGTTATCAGTCACAAAACATTAAAATAATTCTGCTAAATATACTCAGGTACTCAAGGAAAGAAAAATCAAGGTTAAAAATTTCTGCATAGGGGCTTCCCTGGTGGCGCAGTGGTTGAGAGTCCGCCTGCCGATGCAGGGGACATGGGTTCGTGCCCCAGTCCAGGAAGATCCCACATGCCGCGAAGCGGCTGGGCCCGTGACCCATGGCCGCTGAGGCTGCGCGTCCAACGGGAGAGCCTGTGCTCCGCAACGGGAGAGGCCACAACAGTGAGAGGCCCGCGTACCAAAAAAAAAAAAAAAAAAAAAAAATTCTGCATAGAATGAGAAATATAAAAAGAGAAATAAATGGAAAGCTTAGAACTGAAATCAAAAGCCCACTGGAGTTATACTGAAAAGAGAATTAATGAACTGGAAGACAGGTGAAAAGAAAACAGAACAAAGCATGGAAAAGCAAAAGGATAGTAAATATTAAAGAGTGTAGGAATCTGTGGTATCTTTAAAATATAATCCTAAAATCATTGACACTCTATCCATCAAGGATATATGTCCACTGCCTTTGAATCTGGGGGGCTCGTAACAGCTTTGACCAATAGAATATGGTGGAAATAAAGCTATGTAACTTCCAAGGCTAGATCATAAAAGGCCATGCAGCTTCTACCGGTTCTCTTAGACTGCTTGCTTTCTAGATGCTCCCTCCCAAGATACTCCCTCTCAGCTGCCATGTGTGAGAAGTCCAAGCCCCATGGAGAGGCCATGTAGAGGTGCTCTGATTGACAGTCTCAGGCTGAGACTGGCCTTTGAGGTATCCCAACCCAGGAATTAACTAAAAAAGTGTTCAGATGATTCCAGCCTCCAGCTGTTCAACTCACCCCCAGTTGAAGCACCCCCAGTTACCCCGTAGCAAGGACAAACCATTCCCACTATGCCATGAAGAAATTCCTGACCCATGTAATCCATAAGCATAATAAAATGGTGTTACTTTATGCCACTTAGTTTGAGGTGGTTTGTTACAACAGCAACTGATAACCAGAAGAGGGGCCTAGAAATACAGCGATAAGAATACAGTATATAACTGGATATATTTAGTAAGTGTACCCAAAATTTACAAACAAAGAGCTAAAAGGAGAAAGATTAATCAAAACAAGTGAGGTTCTTTGAAATGTTTACTAAGATTGCCACATCTCTGGCAAGTCTGATCAAGAAAAAATGCAAACACAGATAGAAAGAGAAGAAAAGTCATGTTATAGAACTGGGTTATGCAGAACAAGGGAAAACTGTGACAGTGAGACTATTGTTTTTATCTACTGGGGTGGAGGTGGGCACAGAAAGGTAGGTAAAGTACACTAAGTACACTACAGTGTGCTAAGGGCTCCCATCTTCTGTTATACTCAGCTGCCCAGCAAAGTCTCTCCAGAAATAGTGAGAATGTATTCCAAATAAATGCATTCTTTTGTTCATTCATTCAAAAACCACATTTGGCTCTCAATCCCAGCCTCCATCTCAATACCTGGTACAGAGACAAAAGGAATTCCAGGGGACAGAAAGTAAAGAACTGAGAAGGAGAGAAGGAACTATGTCAAGGTCAGGGGAGAAGCAGCTATGTGAGAGTCAGCAAAGGGAGGGATATATAACGAGAGCCTTCCATCTGGTGTGGTGACAAAGATGGAAGTGATGTGAGGCAAGATGGAATTAAAGGCCTCACAGTCTGAGGCAGATCTCTGTATGGACAGGGCATTTGCCCTCAGTCACTTGCCTGCTTTCTCACCTCTATAATTGGACTGGAAAACATGAAAGGGAACTTGAGTGGACACTGGGATACTCTACTCAAATCTTCTCTTCTGGGCCAAGGATATTAGCTGGGTCACTGGACATTGCTCTCAGCTTCAGGAAACGGCGTCACCCTTGGTCAGGGAGCAGCCAGACCAAAGACTGCCTGATGTGGGTTGCAAAGGCCCAGCTTCCTTGCCAGTTTGGGACAACTATGAAGAACCATCCCAATTCCAGAGCTCCCCGTTGGAACAGCTGAGGCCTCAGTTGTAAAACACTGTGGGTCTCCTGATCCTCCCTTACTCACTCCCTTACAGGTGTATTTTTTAAGAGCACTCCCCAGTACACCAACATATAACTCTCTCAGTATGTTTCCAGGGAGCTGAATCTAAGATTAAAAATGTAAAGACCGTTTTTAGCGGTCTTCCTTAGAGCCCAGGGAAAGTGTTTACTTTTTTGGATGTCATGAACCGCTTTGACCATATAATGAAAACTAAGGATCCTCTTCTCAGAAAAATACACAGAAGCACTTAATGTAAACTTTCACATGCTATTTTAGAGAGCTCTTTTTTTTTTCTTCCTCCTCATCTTTAAGGCCCTGTTAAAGCTTTACCACCCATGTGAAGCCTCAAGAAACTCTTTGTACATAATCATAAGATTAACCACCATTTATTGAGCACTCACTCTCTACAAGAGGTGTCCGCAACCGGCCGTGGACCAGTACCGGTCAGCGGCCTGCTAGGAACCGGGCGCACAGCAGGAGGTGAAGAGCGGGCAAGCAAGCAAAGCTTCACTTGCGGCTCCTCACCGCTCGCATTACCGCCTGAACCATCCCCCGTATCCCCTCCCGCCCCCCCCCCCCCAAAAAAAACTGTCTTCCACGAAACCGGTCCCTGGTGCCAAAAGTGTTGGGGACCACTGCTCTACAAGACACCGTGCTGAGTGCTTTAACTTCATGATGCTTTTGATCACGACATAACTCTGCAAGGTTACTAGTAGCTTCCTGTTCGAGATGTAAGGACTCACCCAACGTAACACAGCTAATAATTAGCAGATATTGGATTAAAATCCTAATGTGTAAAATTTGTGCTCTGAATGAAGGACAAGAAAAAAGAAGGGCCGGTTAAGGACAGTAACTCCTCAAAGGTCACCTAGTGAGTGATAAGTGTCAGCATTGGGCTTTAAACTCAGGCCTAACCCCAAAGGTGGCGCTCTTTAAGTCAAATATGTCTTAGCGCCCTTGAGAACGGAAAAAGCCTGGTTTTGTCCCACCTCCGCCCTTCGTAGATCCTTTGTCATTTGTATTTGTTTCTACAGCGACTCCCGAAAGACCTTCGTGTGGCGCTGTTGCGGAAGGCTGGGCGCATCCCAACCCAAGAAGGGCAGCACGTCGCTTGACGTACAACGCGGCCGTGCTATGAATCCCCGCCCACCGAGGGGAGCTGCGTGGCTTCCGTACAACATGGTGGCGTTCTCACCGCCACGCCTCTTCCTATGACGTACTTCCTATCATGCGCAGTCATATTTGACCCTTGAACTCGCGAGTGCTTTCTTCTTCCTCTTCCGGGGACGGTACCTACAGGTATGGTTGCTTTTTCCTTGTCTTTATTGCTACTGCGTTTACAATCGGCAGCCATCCGGGGAGTTGCAGGAGACGGGGTCTCTCAGGCACAGTCTTTTGAGCTGGCGTGGGGGTAAGGGCTTAGGAGGAAGGTTGGTAGTGAGCAGTTCCCCGGACTTTAGCTTCAGACACCTCTCGATCCCGACCTCCGCTCCGCAGCAGTGAGTGGCAGGAGCTCACCACCCCGGCTTTGCCGCCTTTGCAGTCCGACGTTCGGTGACAAATGAGTTGTGAGTTCCGGCTGTTGGAGACTGCGAAGTCGCCGGACGTTCTTATATCTTACGGTCATGCTTTAACCCCGCGCCTGTAGCTGTTCTTCAGGCTCTGGGAGGGTCGACGACCGGCATGTTCGGGTCATTTCAAAATGTGTTCTAAGACCAATAGCAAGTAAGATAAAAATTTTTAATTGGGAGTTTTCTGTCTTGGTTTTGGAGAGGCAAACGGCTGATTGGGTCACTCGCACCGGCCTTCCGTGTGGGTTTTGGTGTCTGACAGTTCCAGCGTAATGATAGTAAGGAGATTGCAACACCAGATGCAGGCTGTTGCCTTTTAAGTAACATGCTGTGACGAAATGCTTACAAAATTTGGGAAAAATTAGGTTGATTCAAGTCTTGCCTATGTTTTATGGTATTTTGGGTAGTTCACTGAAAAAAGAAGAAAAACCAGTTTGATGCCATAATCCAGAAACACTTGATCCAGTACCAAAATTAGTATTAAATGGCACCTAACTTGTCCCGGATGCTGCTTTGGGGGCAAAACACTGAACCCTGCGCAGCCACTAGGTTGGGGCAGAATGCCTGCTGTCGTTTAATCCTAATGACAGTTGTGTGAAATAGTCAAAAATTATATTTTACAGATAAGCAAGCTGACCTATGGAGCTTTATAGTCTCAGTAAATGGTCTAGCTAAGGATTCAACTTACATGTAGGTGTGCCCGTGTACTCTTCCTTTAAGACCAGCATTTCTCAAACTTGCCTGTTGGTAGCACTTTTCTGGATACTACTCCACACAGAATCAGACTCTTTGAGAGAAAAGCCGGGTAATCAAAATTTTAACCAAGTGCCACGTTTGATTACCGTCAGGAAAACAAACATCGCCCCTTAGCATTCTTCCCAATCACCCTTAAATATAAGTATAGCTGTCCCTCAGTATCCTGGGGGATTGTTGCAGGATCCCCGAGGATACCAAAATCGCTGATGCTCAAGTCACTTGTGTAAAATCCTCCCATATACTTTAAATCATCTCTAGATTTCTTATAACACGTAATACAATGTAAATGACTATGTAAATAGTTGTGGGCATGCAGCAAATTCGAGTTTTGCTTTTTGGAACTTTGTGAAGTTTTTTTTCCCTGAGTATTGATCCACGGTTCGTTGAATCTGCGGATGCAGAACCTGCGGGTACAAAGGGTCACAGTAGTTTATTTATTTATTTTCGTATACAAATGTGTTTATTTTAGGGGAATTCAATTGCCACTGCACAGTAGAACCTCAGGGAAAAGAGGATCTCCAAGTTCCCCTTTGTTTTGCAGGGTCGGGGAGAAATGGTCAGTAATCTTAAATAACCATCATATTCAGGATGGATCAGTCTGCACTGGGTCCAGCCCTAGGTCCCAAAGACCAAGAGGATGCTAAAGGACTTCCTGGGGCATAAAGGATCAATGTTCCCTGTTCCTTCACCTGCTTAAATCACTGGCTTTGGCTCCCCTCCTCCAGGAAGCCCCCTGATTAAGCCAACCCAGGCAGCTAAAGCATCTTCTTTCTCCCTCCACCTCAGCTCTGGGCTGAGAGATTCTACTCTCCGGTTCATCCTCATGTAAATCATCTCCTGTAGTTTTAAAATATGGAATCCTTTTCATAAGATACCTTAAGATAAGGATATTATATGTAAGAATGTACATAAGTAATGTGTAAACGCTGATGCTGTTTTGTTTTAAGGTTTGAATTTTTCTACAATGCAGTTTTATTTCATCTTGATTTAGGCATTCAGGATGGTTCAGCGTTTGACGTACCGTCGTAGGCTGTCCTACAATACAGCCTCTAACAAAACCAGACTGTAAGTATTTCCAAAATTCATATACGTATTGTCATTTATTCTGCAAAATGTTAAGCTATTGTCTATTCTCTCACTTTCTAGGTCCCGAACCCCTGGTAATAGAATTGTTTATCTTTATACCAAGAAAGTTGGGAAAGCACCAAAATCCGCATGTGGCGTGTGCCCAGGCCGACTTCGAGGAGTAAGTGATCCTTTTGCTGTGAATAACATAAGAAGGGTTGAGCATTAATTCCTTTGGTGAGTGAGTGAAGGAGAGGTCGCCACTAGGAGGGTTGAGAATTACTAAGCCTTCATGATCCATATCTGTGAAGAACGTAGACTTTCTTTTAAAGCCTATATGGCAAATACAGTGAAATGCCTTTCAGGTAGATCAGTGTACCATTTCCCTTTGTAACCTAGATTAATGTTTATACTTAATACTCATCAGAAATCTAGGACAATTTCTGTTTCTGTTAAAGCATCACAAAATAATCTCAGCGTTTTCTTTATGCAGGTTCGTGCTGTGAGACCTAAAGTTCTTATGAGGTTGTCTAAAACGAAAAAACATGTTAGCCGGGCCTATGGTGGTTCCATGTGTGCTAAATGTGTCCGTGACAGGTAAATAACTATGAAATCACATGGACTATCTTAAGTGTGTCTGTGTCTGTTGCACTGCATGCTAATCATTATTAGAAGACTGGTGAAAAAAATAACAAAAGTTGCATATTGTAGCAGTAGAATCCTCCTTGACTAGGGATAATCGATGCTGAAGAAACTAATAAATGATATTAGCTCCTATTCAGTTATGATGTTGGGACATCTTTATGCTAGATGTAGAAATTAAAAGGTTGGGTGGGGCAGGCATGTAAGGAAGTCTCAGGTTGATGGAGAGTGGAAGGTCCTAAAAGTGTAGGAACAAAATCGCCATACGTAGTTCTAGTGTGGCTGGAGCAGAATGTTTTGGGAGATGATAGACAGGAAAGGTAGAAACATCACAGGTAATGAAGGGCCTCATAGGACAGATTTTTTGGCTTGATTCTTTAAAATGTGGTAATTGATGGGGTTTGAGCAGGGCAGGGAAACCTTTGGTGTGCCAGAGACTAAATGTGCAGCAGGATGGATAGTGAAGTCATTCTTTCAACAAAGGGTGAGTGCTTGGAACAGTTTCTCTACTTTGTCAAGGCTGAGGAAATGGCACCTACATGAAGACCGAAGGCTGGATTGGGGGTGAATGGGGTTATTGGGAGATGACTGGGTCTTGTGGATGTGCAAAAGGATTGGTAGTGGCATAGAAGGGAATAGAAGCAGGGATTTATGGTGATAATATTTGCTCAGCATTTTTATGATAAGCTCTGCCAAAAGTCCATCTGGGAGGTAATTTTTATTTATTTTTTGGTGGAGAATTCTCAAGGTTTGTTGCTTAAAGTTACGTAGCTGGTAAGAGGATTCCTTCCAGGTTTTACTGAGGCTCTTGCTCTTAATTAACCCTACTGGCTACATTAAGTTTTCTCCAGAGACCTAAGTGGAAAGATTTGAGAGGTGATTGGTCTTTATAAGAGAAGAAGTTGGTTCAGAGGAGTGGTTTGCCTTCAGTTTATTCAGCTTTTGTTCTACAAAGTGCTCTGGCTAAGTCTCTACACCAAATCTGACATCAAACTTTGCAAGTTCATTCTACCTTTCAGGAGTTAATTTGTAAGGGGAGGTTAGGCATGTTACATTAATACAAATACAAGCTAAATATAACTTCCATGAAATATAGGAGAACTTAGAACTATGGTTGAAGTTTGGAGGAGAAATGACTTTAAAGTAGCCGAGAATCTGGGAGTGGTATTCGAGGTGGAACCTGAGTGACGGGTAAGTTTTAGACAAGAGGTCGAGCGGGCATTGCAGGCAGGGAATGAACATAGTTTGATCTGGCACATTGAGGGTATAAAAGGAATGGAAATGAGATTGGAAGGGTAACGTTGGAGATGAATGAGTCATGAGTTGCAAGCTAGAGGAGTTTGGCTTCTTACCAGTCTTTGGTTCCCAGACTTTGCTAAACATAACTACATGAGCACATTTGTTAAAAAAGAAAATTCTCAGGCCCTAGCTTCTGGAGATTTGGGTGTAGATCTATAAGGTAGCCTAAAGGATAGCATTTGCTGTGATACTGAGGGAGTCTGTGTAGTCTTTGCTCTGGATAAGAGTGACATCAGCTCTATTTCTGTAATGTGGTTATGTCCAGGACATTTGAAGGAGTCAGAAATCCCAGGCTTTTGAGGGTATTATTAGATAACCAGGGGTACCAGAAGGACACCTTAAGCGGAAGGGTCTGTCCATAGAATTTTTTCAGCTCTTAAGTTTTAAATCTGTACTTGTGTAGGTTTCGTTTCCTTTTCTGGGTATCTTACCTGATTGCTTTACTCGGTTCTTTTATGACACTTTTCTTTCTTGTGTTAAATTGATTTTTTTAAAACTGTATTTAACATTTTCTTTTCTAGGATCAAGCGCGCTTTCCTCATTGAGGAGCAGAAAATCGTTGTGAAAGTGTTGAAAGCACAAGCACAGAGTCAGAAAGCTAAATAAAAAAATGAAGCTTCTTTGAGTAATAAAAAAATCAAAAAGCCTTGTTCTGTTATTTCTACTGTGGTTTGTTAGTGTACACGTTTGGTTTCTGTAGTAACTAGAGGGCCCCCCAACACACACACACACACACACACAATTTTTAGTTGATTACTTTTTCTAAAAGTAATTGGAGGTCAGTGATGGCTAAATTTTTTTGATGGTAGCTCTAGACAACATTAAAATATGGACCGTAATATATTTTCTCTTAGGAACTATGTTATGTGTTCCTGTTAACTCTTAATAATGCAAAAGTATCTAAAGATTTTAATAATAGATCCTTCTTACAGTGCTTAGACTGTATCAAGCAGCCCTCCCAAGTATTCTACATAAGGTCTTCTGAATTGTCTTCCAGGACAATTTCTTCAGGCCATGTCAAGCTTATTTCCCATCTCAAGGGAAAGTAGAGAGCAGGTGGTTTTCACAAGCCACGAATCTGGAAGCTGAAAGAGTATCTGAATTCTGTAAAATTCGATCCTCCTCCATTTAGGCATTTACTACTGCTGGCACGATGAGACCTAAATGTCATATGCAGAGGAGTGTTTCCTTGATTAGAATAAAATTACGCTTTTCTTCTGAAGGAAAAAGGCAGAAATCTTTCTGTCCTCTTAAAACCTTCATTGTACCACAGCCAGCTAACTTGTTCTTGGTAGAAAAAATTTTTAATTAACATTTTTGCGGAAGAGGAAAGGCAGCATAACTAAGTGGCTGGGTGGCCCTTGAACTCAGGGCACTTAAAAATTTATTAATGTTGGTACTTAACGGCATCTCCATAGCACTTAACATCTTAATCTAGTCCTCCCGACAACCCTTTCATGCCTATTTCTGTTTGACACGTGAGGGCATTGAGGTGCTCAGGTTGTATGTGTTACCCAGAGCCATTTGTGTTGGTAGGATTTTTGCAAGTGGTGTATTTAGTGTTTTGAGACTGAATGGGCACACCTAATAAACACTTTGGCACAAGAAATGATAGCTGAAGCCCTTTATTGTCAAAGTTCAGTCTCAAGACATCCATCAGGCTTCCCTGAACACCTGCAGATCCCAAGAATTGTTAAGCAACCAGGATAATATGATTATCTTATGTGATGTTTAATCACTTAAAATTTTTAATGGGGATGCAATTGAAAAGCATTGGATTAGGAGGTAAATTAAACATTTCTCTGTGACCTAGGTTGATGTATATTGCATGGACGTGTTTTGTGATCCTGTAGTATTGTGTTTGATACAAGGACTTAAAAGTTGGTACTTTTAAAATAACACAAACAATATGCCTATTTAAATTCAATTACTTTATTGGCTTGTAACCTAATTCTACATTTTGAAAATCTTGAGTTGAATATTTTAATAACAGCTGTGGAGGGGAAAGCCTCCACTTGCCAGCCCAGCATGAGCTCTTCCCTGTCAGGACTCTTCTCTCCCTACTTCGTGAAGTTCGTGGAACAACTTGACTGAACACAGATGAACTGAGGACTATCAAGTTTCTGGAAAATAAGTGGGTTAACTTAGAAATTTGAGAAAGCTAAAGCATTAAAGTTTCGTACGTTTAAAAGGATTCTTCATAATGTTAGATGGTTTAACCTTTTCTAAATTTGAAATGTCACTTGTCTTAAAAAAACTACAGACAATTTGGAAAGTAGGGGAAAATAGGATGAAATCACCTTCAGTTTCAGTATGCAGACAATCATTTTTAGCAGTTTCATGTCTTTCCTCCCATTTTGTTTTCTAGGCATAAGGAAGACATTTTATTTCTTATTTTTTAAAATTTATTTATTCTTTTTTTTGGCCGTGCCGCACAGTTTATGGGAGTTTAGTTCCCTGACCAGGGATAGATAGAACCCGGGGCCCCAGCAGAGAGAGTGCCGAGTCCTAACCACTGGACCACCAGGGAATTGCCAAGATAGACATTTTAAGTAAAAATTGTAAGCATACTGTATGTGTAAACATTCAACCCTTTCCCCCCCAACCCCTGTGAGCGTATTTTGAAAAATTAATTTTACATATGTCATCAAATCTATGTGCCATAATTTAAATAGTCCCTTTCTTTTGAATATTTGGGCTATATCCAATTTTTCTCTATTTTAACACTTGTGAGCATTCTTATACAGCTGATTATTTCATTTATGCTGATTGTTTTTTTTAATTCATAAGCTGGTACTGAAGTACAGTACAATAGTCAAGTTTAATTATTGGGGTTACAATGATGTTTCCTAAGAGTCTTAGCTCAGGTTGCTGTAACAAATTACCATACACTGGGTGATTTAAACATCAGACGTTTTTTTCTCACATTTCTGGAGACTGGGAAGTCCAAAATCAAGGTGTTGGCAGATTGTTCTTGGTGAGGGTCCCCCACCCTTCCTGGTCTGCAGATGGCTGCCTTCTGCAAGCTCTCTTTTGTCTTTCTCTTTTTTAAAAAATGAATTTATTTATTTATTTGTTGGTTTGCTTTTGGCTGCATTGGGTCTTCGTTGCTGACGCGGGCTTTCTCTAGTGGCAAGCGAGGGCGACTCTTCGTTGCGGTGCGTGGGCTTCTCATTGCAGTGGCTTCTCATTGCAGTGGCTTCTCGTTGCGGGAGCACGGGCTCTAGGCACATGGGCTTCAGTAGTTGTGGCACGCGGGCTCAGTAGTTGTGGCTCACGGGCTCTAGAGCACAGGCTCAGTAATTGTGGCACACGGGCTGAGTTGCTCCGCAGCATGTGGGATCTTCCTGGACCAGGGCTCAAACCTGTGTCACCTGCACTGGCAGGTGGATACTTAACCACTGCGCCACCAGGCAAGTCCCTCTTTTGTCTCTTCTTACAAGGGCACTAATGCCATGATGAAGGCTTCTTCCTCCTAATTACCTCCCCAAAGCCCCCACCTCCTAGTATCATCACATTCAGGACTCAAGTGTCAACTTACAAACTTGTGGGGAGCACAGACATGCAGTCCATAAGACAGGATATGAAATGTGACTGATTGGTGACCATTTCTTCATCTATCTTAGTTTAGCCACTAAGTTTTTGACCACAGACCACACTTCTTCATGCTCCCTTTGCTAAGGCCTCTCCTCTTCACCTCACCCTCTCTCACTGCCCCATCCAGTTCTTCCTCCCACTCCACCACTCCCAGGAGTGCAGACTTCGTCTTGTGATGTGTAGACACAGAAGAGCAAAGATTGGTGGGAACATAGTACCAACTCTGTCCAAATGACCAAAATGGATTCTGCACTGTTCTGGGTTTTGATTCTATAAAAAAAATAATAAAGCTTTTATTGAATCCAGTTCTGTGTGTGTGACTTAAAGTATTCTTGACAGGTTCCTAAAAAGACATGTGAATGTAGTCAGTGGTTTCTTTTTAAAGTCTAGTATTTCTCCTTCCACTGAATTGCTTATAAATTCTATTAGAAGGACTGGGGGGAAGGGGAGTTCTTTCACCCTTAAAAGCAGAAAATCTCCATATGTTTAAATAAGTAAATCAAGTTTATTTTCAGCAGTGTAATAGTATACCTACAATTTTTACCCTAATGACTTGGAGCTTGGGCTCCCAGAGTTTTGATAGTCAGGGCTATGTCTAGCTTTAACTGTAAACTATCTTATCACACCAACTAAAACCAAAACCATATACAATTCTTGTGGAGTAAGATTGTGAAGCACGGCTGAAGATTATGATTTTTTCTCTGAGTTAGATTACTTATTGCTGGTAAGAGTCCTATAATTATTATATATAACCAATAGAATCCGTGGTGTGTGGATCCAGCTCATCCTGGCTGTGAGAGTCAACTGTGTTCCATGATGTCAGTTTGGTACCTTGAAATTGGCATGGTATGAGTATTTATTCCTGGGAAATCAGTGAATGCTACAAAATCCTTTCCCTGCCTGCCCACCCACCCAGGGAGCTTGATGTTTCATATTACCAGCAAGTCACTGGATATTATTCAAATTACAGTCTATTATCACAATTTAGGCATGATGCTGTTGGTACCAGGAGCTCTCTCTATATATATCTGGTGCATGTTTGATTATGATTTGCACTGAAAAATTTGTTGTAATAAATTCTTATTAATACTTTGAATCTCTGAATATCCTGGAATTTGATTTCATAAAAGACAAAACAAAGATATTATTGAATCCAGTTCTGTGAATGTAGAGGAAAACAGAATTTAAAATCTTGCAAAAGTGAAAGTTTCATCTCTTTGAACAATGATAAACGTTGTATTCTAAACCAGGAATAGAAAAGTTAAGACTATCTCCACGAGTTTCCTTTCTAAAGGATAAGATCCACAATAATTCTGGATCAGGGACTTCCCTGGTGGTCCAGTGGATAAGACTCTGCGCTCCAAATGCAGGGCGCCCGGGTTCCATCCCTGGTCCGGGAACTAGATCTCGCCTGCATGCCACAACTAAGAGTTTGCATGCCACAGCAGAGAAGTCCTCACGCCGCAACTAAGATCCTACGTGCCTCAACTAAGATCCAGCGCAGCCTAAATAAATAAATAACTATTTTTTTTGTTTTGTTTTGTTTTTTGGGGTTCTTTTTTTTTTTGCTGTATGCAGGCCTCTCACTGTTGTGGCCTCTCCCGTTGCGGAGCACAGGCTCCGGAAGCACAGGCTCAGCGGCCATGGCTCACAGGCCCAGCCGCTCCGTGGCATGTGGGATCTTCCCGGACCAGGGCACGAACCCGTGTCCCCTGCATTGGCAGGCGGACTCTCAACCACTGCGCCACCAGGGAAGCCCAATAAATAACTATTTTAAAAAATAATAATTCTGCATGAAAAGATACTTTCTGGTTTCGAAAATATTAGCTAGTCAATACTTTTGAGTAAGTCTTAAATGTTTCTGGTTAACTTGAAGGATTATATAAATATTTTTGCCATACATTTACATTACTTTATAACTTGCTTTAGATTTCATTCATTCACTCAACAAATAGTTTTGAGAAACTACTATGTTCCAGATAAATATTAATCTGACAGTTAACAAAGCAGACTCTTCTCCTGTTCTCGTGGTATATGGGGGACACTGTTAAATGAAGATACAAATATGTTTTTAATTGCACACATTGGGGTAGGAATCACAAAGGAGGAGTACACAGTGCTGTGAAACTGTGTAAGAAAAGAACCTCATTGGGAGTGAAGGCAGACTTTTCTGAGGAAGTCACATTTACGCTCCGAGCAAGGAGATGTTAGCTGGATGCCAAGTAGGGAGAACATTCCAGACATAAGAACCAACATGTACAAATCACCTAAGAAACAACTTGTATTAAAAAAATAAAAGCAATACATGCAACTCAATTCACTCTCAGTATTTAGAGTCCAGTAAATCTAATGTGTGTGAGCAAATTATTAATCACTGAGAAGGAGTATCCCTGTTAGCACATAGATTTTAGTCCACCTATGCGGCCCCAGAGCCAAAAGATCTGTGCCACCTTTTCCTTCCTAAGGGAGACCAGTGAAAGAAAAGCTTTCCTAAACTGTTTAGTTAGGAGCAAAGACACCCTTCTGCATTAGAGGATATTTAAATTATGCAATCCCTTAGATAATTTAGGCATCAACCTATTATTAAGGAGGAACAGGATCAAAATTAATGACTCAATTCCCCTGATATTCATTCAGCTTCTATATTCCTTGGCCTGTGCAAATAGCCTCAGGACTATGCCCTCTTCTCTCTCTCTCTCTCTCTCTCTGGTTGGAAATAAGCTTACAAATTGACATGCCTACAAAACAAATGGTCTTAAAGGAAATTCAAATGTTTATTGCATCTTACCATAAGTTATATAAAGACTTTGTAAACCATATGGTCTCTGTTGCAACTACTCAGCTTTCCTGATAGAGTGTGGAAGCAGAAATAGACAATACCTATAGCTGATTCACTTTGTTATAAAGCAGAAACTAACACACCATTGTAAAGCAATTATACTCCAATAAAGATGTTAAAAATAAAGAAATAGACAATACCTAAATGAATGGTCATGGCTGTGTTCCAATAGAGCTTTATTTACAAAACTGATGTTGGGTCACATTGGGCCTGCAAGTTGTAGTTTGTGGACCTCCCTGGTCTAGATGACTCCTGCTTCCAGCTACAGCTTCCGGCTGACCAACTGCATGAGAAACCTCAAGCAAGACCAGCAGCAAACTGTCTTGTTGAATCTAATCAACCCAAAGGACAGTGAGAAAAAATAAAATGGTTGTTTTATCCCACTGAATTTTGAGGAGGTTGGTTACATAGCAATATACCACTGAAACAGTGGTATAGTGCAATAGTCTTGAAAAAAAATTTTTTGCTTGCATATTCCTTAAAGAATTTTGAAAAGCTGTGTAGACCCTTGCAAATTTTTAGATTATCATCCAAAAATTTTCATTATAAATTTAAATCATTGCAAAGGATATAATTTCCAGCATAGTAAAGATATGAATAATTTTTTTAAAAAACTGTTCTATCACTTTTTAAATATATCAAATAGAAGCTACATAGCAACCATTAAAAAAAAAAGAGATAAGCTCTCTTAACAGTTGGAAGTTTTATAGTCTTCCTTTTTTTTGGACTCATGTTACCATTCCATTTCCTCTGTGGAATTTTAAACTATGTTTTTATGTTGGAAGTGTTTTCCTGATTGGTAATTCCCACGGTTCTATTTCTAAGAAAGAAAAACCAAACGAGAGAGGCCTGGAGTCTTGCCACCCATTTGTCCTCTGGATAAAATAAGGCATCACTGATTTTTCAACCCTGTTCTCTTTGCTCTACTCTTAAGGGACTCTTGCTCAAGAATGATTCATTTGACAATTTGGGGGAGATAAAAGAGGTGAGGACGTTAAATGAAAATGGTCGTCACCTACATTCTACATTCTACACTACATCTGAGTTCAGGTCATCCCAATGTGGGCCAGGATATCCTGCTCCACGTCTACCATTTCCCTTATGTGTAGGACAGCGAAAGACACAAAGCCTTACCACTGCTGTGCTTCAGCCACTGGATGGGGCTCTGAGGGTGAATATGATACCACTGGTGCTTTCCAGGAGCTTATAATTTAGCTGTTTAGTTCAACCACTTACGACTCTTGGTAATTAGTTTAAATCAGTTGTTCAGGCTGGAATGACACCTATGAGGCACTGATGCTGCATGTTCTGTAATGTACAGGACAGTCCTGCTCAGCAAGTCATCCTGAGTCCTGCATGACCTTCCATACCCAACCAGATTTGCATGTAGGTGGGAAACCTGTTTGCTATTATCTCAGCCTTGGTAAACACCATTTGAATATAAACCAAAGAGTATTTTTGCATGACTTTAATAAATACTAAAATTTCCAGGAATGTGCTATGTAAAACCAGGGAGATGATATTTTTCTTCTGAACATTATCTGGAGAAATTCAACATTTTGGAAAAAAGAAATAGCAAACCATAAAGTTTTGAAGTTCTGCAAGGTAATCTAAGATTCCCAATTTTTAGAATAAAGTATAAATGTATGGGTGAATGTATTGATATATATATATTTTTTAAAATTTATTTATTATATATTTTTGGTTGCATTGGGTCTTCATTGCTGCGCTCAGGCTTTCTCCAGTTGTGGCGAGCAGGGCCACTCTTTGCTGCAGTGCACGAGAGTCTCATTGCGGTGGCTTCCCTTGTTGCGGGGCACGGGCTCCAGGTGCGCAGGCTTCAGTAGTTGCGGCACACAGGCCCAGCAGTTGTGGCTCGCGGGGTTCTAGAGCACAGGCTCAGTAGTTGTGGTGCACGGGCCTAGCTGCTCCACAACATGTGGGATGTTCCCAGACCAGGGCTCGAACCCGTGTCCCCCGCATTGGCAGGCGGACTCCCAACCACTGAGCCACCAGGGAAGTCCCTGATATATACTTTTTTCTTAAATCTTTAGTGCTGGATATTGTTTTGACAAAAAATCTGATTAACAATAAATTAATTTGTGGCTTAATATATGTTCTGAAAAGAGCACCATGATTTCTAAGTGCTTTGATTTCTGAACAAGTTACAGAACCCCTACTATGGGCAATCAGGAGACACCAAAGGTTTTTTTTTTAATTTAATTAATTTATTTATTATACAGCAGGTTCTTATTAGTTATCTATTTTATACATATTAGTGTATATATGTCAATCCCAATCTCCCAATTCATCCCACCCCACCCCCCCACTCACTGTCCCCCTTTGGTGTCCATACGTTTGTTCTCTACATCTGTGTCTCTACTTCTGTCTTGCAAACCGGTTCATCTGTACCATTTCTCTAGATTCCACATATATGCGTTAATATATGGCATTTATTTTTCTTTCTGACTTACTTCACTCTGTATGACAGTCTCTAAGTCCATCCACATCTCCACAAATGACCCAATTTCGTACTTATTTATGGCTGAGTAATATTCCATTGTATATATATACACCACATCTTCTTTATACATTTGTCTGTCGATGGGCATTTAGGTTGCTTCCATGACCTGGCTATTGTAAATAGAGCTGCAATGAACATTGGGGTGCAGGTGTCTTTTTGAATTATGGTTTTCTCTGGGTATATGCCCAGTAGCAAAGGGTTTTAATTACATTGGCATTTAGAAAGTTCTCTTTGATGGCATGAAGAATTAACATCAATTCATTCAACAAACATTAACTGTGCACTGGGTGTATGCCAGGCACTATGCTGGCACTTACCCTGGGGAGAATTTATGGAGTCTCCCATCTCCCTTCTTTGCCCCCTCTTTCCACGCATGTGGCTTGGTGTAGTGGACAAAGCATAGGCTCCACTACTGTTGTTATGTGGCCTTGAGAAGTTGCTTAAATTCTCTGATTCTCTGCTTTATGAACCCCCAAAATGGGTGTAAAAATACTTATTTTCCAAGATTTATAAAGATTAAGTGTGCCTGGCCCCTAGCAGGTACTTAACAAATGTTAGTTCTGGGTCCCTTTCCATCTCTCTTCAAAACCTAATCTCAGACCACGTCTGCCAACAGCCATTGTGTGAACAAGAGTCAGTGTTTTCCCTCTAGAACTATTTACATTTTAGCTTTATGATTTCTGACAGTGGGTTGAAAGACTGACTTCCACTAAAGGAATTTCAAGCAGGTGAAGCTGGTAGTTCAACCTGTTGGGAGTCAAGGATCATGCACATTATTAAATATAAATACGAAGCTAATAGGTAATTCCAAGGACACGGTCAATGGTGAAGAGCGAGTTAGGATTGCCACCTCTTTACAAATAGACATCAGGGGCTTGAAGGAGGATTGTCATATGAAACTTCCCTTTCTGTTTTAAAAATCTGAGCATTGCCATGTAGACAATGGTTCTCACACTCTAGAGTCACATAAGAATCTGCTGGGGAGATTTTTTTTTGGCTTAAAAAAAGAACAAAAATGTATTGTCTCACAGTTATGAAGCTAGAAAACTGAAATCAAGGTATTGGCATGGTCCTGCTCCCTCTGAGACTCTGCACTGAACACTTCCTTGCCTCTTCCTCATTCCTAGTTGTTGCTGGCATTCCATGACATTCCTTGACTTGCAGCTGTGTCAGTCTAATCTCTGCCTCTGTCATCCAATGGCTGTCTTCACATAGTTCCTGTAAGAATCTGCTGGGGAGATTTTTTTAAATACAGCTGTCTGAGCCCCACATAAGACTTCCTCAGTCAGAATCTCTGAAGGTCTGGCCAAGAACCTGCATTTTAACAAGATCACAGAGATGGATCTTGGCCTGCCCTTTCACAGGGTATGGTAGAAAGTATAGCTGACCCTGAACAGCACAGGTTTGAACTGTGCAGGTCCACTTATTCATGGATTTTTTTTTCAATAGTAAAAACTACAGTACTACAGGATCCGCAGTTGGTTGTATCTTCGGATGCAGAACCGCGGATACTGAGAGCTGACTATAAGTTGTTCTCGGATTTTTTACTGCAGGGAGGGTTGACACCCCTACCCCCTGTGTTGTTCAGGAGTCAACTGTCTATACAATTTAGTGTTAGACGAAGATGGGTTTAAATCTTAGAGTCCATCATTAACCACTTAGGTGACTTTGAGCAAGTTTCTTATGCCCTCTAGGTCTTAGTCACCTCACCTATAAAATGAAGGTAATATAACTTCAGAGGTTCTAACGGTTCAGTGAAATATCCTGTGTTATCCACACCACAGAATGCATGACCTTTTCCTGCTTCTGGTACAAAAACTGCCTTCTCATATACTTATGGAGAAACAAACACAGTGCATCAAGATGGTCATGATGGAGACTTCTCATTTTGAATGATTAAAGACAAGTGATAATGTTGGAAATAAACCGAAAAGTCAAGTGATATCTTATCCTCCTCTATCATGTTTTACCGAGAATGATTTTTTTTCTCTTTGTAAGGAATTGCATACACACACACACACACACACACACACACACCCCGCCTGAAAGTGCCAAGCTGTATTTGATTAGTTCTGGGCAGAAGCATGTTAGGGCATCTGAAAACCACAACTGGAGACATCTATTCTGATGGGCCTAATGCTCTGGGTATTTCCTTTCAACCGAACTTGGGGGGGAAAGTACTTTGATATAATGTACATATGGAAATATTTTACAACATTCTTAAAAAGTTAGATATTTTATTCGGTATATATATAAAACATACTTTTCTCTTCCATGTGTGCAAACATGGATAAATCAATGTCTTAAAGAGTCCCTTGTCATTCCCAAGCCAGAATTGTTTTGTTTTGTTTTGTTAAATCCACTTCAGTGTGTCTGAAAGGGCCAAATTGACAGCCCTGGAGACAGTGGTCTTTTCTCCAGGCTTCTGGCATACAGCAGGAGCAGCTGCTGTTCAAATGTACCCCAAATACCGTTCCTCTGGAAAGACCATTTCTGGAGGTGAGAAGGCACTTTGATTTCTCATTCACTCTGAAAGGTGCTAGTGGGGCTGACGGTGGTGTGGTGAGTCACTTAGTCAGGTCTTTGGTTCTGAGGCCATTGCCGCATTTCACATGTGCAACCAAACTGCAGTCTGGGTTCTGGTTCAAATTCTTTTGAAAAGATTAAAGTCTGTTGTTTTAAATGCCGTTCCTAATCGTGGGATAAAACATTCCTAGGAAAATATACTTCATCACAAGAATTTACTAATAGTGGTTACTTTCGGGGAAAACAACTAGGGAAGGGAAGGAGATGATAAGGGGGAGTTGCCATTTGATTTTCATATTTTTATCCTTTGTACTCTTGGAATTTTATAACTCTGAACAGGTGATCTTATTTTTTAAGAAACGGGAATCCTCTGTATGAGGGTGCTGTAGGCCACTGTTGTTATTTATTCTTTAAAAATTTCTGGGGCCTCCCTGGTGGCGCAAGTGGTTGAGAGTCCGCCTGCCGATGCAGGGGATACGGGTTCGTGCCCCGGTCTGGGAGGATCCCATATGCCGCGGAGCGGCTGGGCCCGTGAGCCATGGCCGCTGAGCCTGCGCGTCCGGAGCCTGCGCGTCCGGAGCCTGCGCTCCGCAACGGGGGAGGCCACAACAGTGAGAGGCCCGCATACCACAAAAAAAAAAAAAAAATTTCTGTATTGAAAAATAAACTTTTTAAAGTTTACTTTAAAAAGCTTCACTACAAATTCTTCTTTTTAAGATTTAATAATGAAAACTTGCCAGACAAATACACATTTCTTTTTCTGCTTTTATATGTCTATATGATTTGCAAAGCAACTAGATAGAAAAGAAAATGTCCTGGGTTTGATATTTTATTCATCTGAAAATACTACTTTCCACAAGATTTTTCTTTCATCATTAAACGAGTAAACTATCTGCATTTTAAAGATAGCCTTGACTGCGTGAGATCAGCCTTTTCCATTTGTGTAATGTTTCATTGCACTTATTTGATCACAGCATTGAGGCAAGTTTCTTTTAAATAAGTTTGCCTTTTCATTATGCCGGCAAATACAGTTTATAAATCTCAAGGTATGGAAAATATGTTTGGGCAAAGTTAAAATTATAGGGGACTGTGATTTTTATAAAAGAGAACTCCTGCCCTGCTGTGGCCACAGAAAGGAACTACATGTGGACAACTGTCAGAAAAACAAAGTTATTGAGTTGAATTGCAACAGCTTTGTAGGAAAGCTAAAAAATGCGCAGATTTACAATTATTTTCCTTTAATAAATTTAATGTAAAACGAGTGTGTATATATATTACTTATATTAATGAAGATTATACATATATAATTAATTCTATATATTATTTTTTAATAGTTTCTTTATTAATTTAATTTAATTAATTTTTTTATACATCAGGTTCTCATTAGTCATCCATTTAATACACATCAGTGTATACATGTCAATCCCAAGCTCCCAATTCATCACGCCACCACCACTCCACCACCACTTTCCCCCCCTTGGTGTCCATATGTTTTTTCTCTGCTTCTGTGTCTCAATCTCTCTCTGCAAACTGGTTCATCTGTACCATTTTCTAGGTTCCACATATATGCGTTAATATATGATATTTGTTCTTCTCTTTCTGACTTACTTCTCTCTGTATGACAGTCTCTAGATCCATCCATGTCTCTACAAATGACCCAATTTCGTTCCTTTTTATGGCTGAGTAATATTCCATTGTATATATGTACCACATCTGCTTTACCCATTCTTCTGTCGTTGGGCATTTAGGTTGCTTCCATGACCTGGCTATTGTAAATAGTGCTGCAATGAACATTGGGATGCATGTGTTTTTTTGAACTATGGTTTTCTCTGGGTATATGCCAAGTATGCTGGATCATATGGTAATTCTAGTTTTAGTTTTTTAAGGAACCTCTATACTGTTCTCCATAGTGGCTGTATCAATTTACATTCCCACCAACAGTGCAAGAGGGTTCTGTTTTCTCCACACCCTCTCCAGTATTTGTTGTTTGTAGATTTTCTGAGGATGCCCATTCTAACTGGTGTGAGGTGATACCTCATTGGAGTTTTGATTTGCATTTCTCTAATAATTAGTGGTGTTGAGCAGTTTTTCATGTGCTTCTTGCCCATCTGTATGTCTTCTTTGGAGAAATGTCGATTTAGGTCTTCTGCCCATTTTTGGATTGGGTTGTTTGTTTTTGTAATATTGAGCTGCATGAACTGCTAATATATTTTGGAGATTACTCCTTTGTCCGTTGATTTGTTTGCAAATATTTTCTCCCATTCTGAGGGTTGTCTTTTCGTCTTGTTTATGGTTTCCTTTGCTGTGCAAAAGCTCTGAAGTTTCATTAGGTCCCATTTGTTTATTTTTGTTTTTATTTCCATTACTCTAGGAGGTGGATCAAAAATATCTTGCTGTGATTTATGTCAAACAGTGTTCTTCCTATGCTTTCCTCTAACAGTTTTATAGTTCCCGGTCTTACATTTAGGTCTCTAATCCATTTTGAGTTTATTTTTGTGTATGGTGTTAGGGAGTGTTCTAATTTCATTCTTTTACATGTAGCTGTCCCGTTTTCCCAGCACCACTTATTGAAGAGACTGTCTTTTCTCCATTGTATATCCTTGCCTCCTTTGCCGTAGATTAGTTGACCATAGGTGCATGGGTTTATCTCTGGGCTTTCTATCTTGTTCCATTGATCTATATTTCTGTTTTTGTGCCAGTACCATATTGTCTTGATTACTGTAGCTTTGTAGTATATTCTGAAGCCAGGGAGTCTGATTCCTCCAGCTCCGTTTTTTTCCCTCAAGACTGCTTTGGCTATTCGGGGTCTTTTGTGTCTCCATACAAATTTTAAGAGTTTTTGTTTTACTTCTGTAAAAAATGTCACTGGTAATTTGACAGGGATTGCATTGAATTGGTAGATTGCTTTGAGTAGTATAGTCATTTTCACAATATTGACTCTTCCACTCCAAGAACATGGTATATCTCTCCATCTGTTGGTATCATCTTTAATTTCTTTCATCAGTGGCTTATAGTTTTCTGCATACAAGTCTTTTGTCTCCCTAGGTAGGTTTATTCCTAGGTATTTTATTCTTTTTGTTGCAGTGGTAAATGGCAGTGTTTCCTTAATTTCTCTTTCAGATTTTTCATTATTAGTGTACAGGAATGCAAGAAATTTCTGTGCATTAATTTTGTATCCTGGTACTTTACCAAATTCATTGATTAGCTCTAGTAGTTTTCTGGTGGCATCTTTAGGATCCTCTATGTATAGTATCATGTCATCTGCAAACAGTGACAGTTTTACTTCTTCTTTTCCAATTTGTATTCCTTTTATTTCTTTTTCTTCTCTGATTGCTGTGGCTAAGACTTCCAAAACTATGTTGAATAACAGTGGTGAGAGTGGACATCCTTTTCTTGTTCCTGATCTTAGAGGAAATGCTTTCAGTTTTTCACCATTGAGAATGATGTTTGCTGTGGGTTTGTCATATATGGCCTTTATTATGATGAGGTAGGTTTCCTCTGTGCCCACATTCTGGAGAGTTTTTATCATAAATGGGTGTTGAATTTTGTCAAAAGGTTTATCTGCATCTATTGAGATGATCATATGCTTTTTATTCTTCAGTTTGTTAATATGGTGTATCACATTGATTGATTTGCATATATTGAAGAATCCTTGCAGCCCTGGGATAAATCCCAGTTGATCATGGTGTATGATCCCTTTAATGTGTTGTTGGATTCTGTTTGCTAGCATTTTGTTGAGGATTTTTGCGTCTATATTCATCAGTGATATTGGTCTGTAATTTTCTTTTTCTGTAGTATCTTTATCTGGTTTTGGTATCAGGGTGATGGTGGCCTCATAGAATGAATTTGGGAGTGTTCCTCCCTCTGCAATATTTTGGAAGAGTTTGAGAAGGATGGGTGTTAGCTCTTCTCTAAATGTTTGATAGAATTCCCCTGTGAAGCCATCTGGTCCTGGACTTTGGTTTGTTGGAAGATTTTTCATCACAGTTTCAATTTCATTACTTGTGATAGGTGTGTTCATATTTTCTATTTCTTCCTGGTTCAGTCTTGGAAGGTTATACCTTTCTAAGAGTTTGTCCATTTCTTCCAGGTTATCCATTTTATTGGCACAGAGTTGCTTGTAGTAGTCTCTTAGGATGCTTTGTATTTCTGTGATGTCTGCTGTAACTGCTCCTTTTTCATTTTTCATTTTATTTTTATTTTTATTTTTTTGCAGTACGCGGGCCTCTCACTGTTGTGGCCTCTCCTGTTGCAGAACACAGTCTCCAGACATGCAGGCTCAGCAGCCATGGCTCATGGGCCCAGCTGCTCCACGGCATGTGGGATCTTCCCTGACTGGGGCACGAACCTGTGTCCCCTGCATTGGTAGGTGGACTCTCAAACACTGCACCACCAGGGAAACCCCATTTTTAATTTTATTGATTTGAGTCCTCTCCCTCTTTTTCTTGAACAGTCTGGCTAATGGTTTATCAATTTTGTTTATCTTGTCAAAGATCCGGGTTTTAGTTTTATTGATCTTTGCTATTGTTTTCTTTGTTTCTATTTCATTTATTTCTGCTCTGATCTTGATGATTTCTTTCCTTCTGCTAACTTTGGGTTTTGTTTGTTGTTCTTTCTCTAGCTCCTTTAAGTGTAAGGGTAGATTGTTTATTTGAGATTTTTCTTGTTTCTTGAGGTAGGCTTGTATACCTATAAACTTCCCTCTTAGAACTGCTTTTGCGAAATCCCATAGGTTTTTGTTGTTGTTGTTGTTTTTTCTGTACGTGGGCCTCTCACTGTTGTGGCCTCTCCCATTGCGGAGCACAGGCTCCAGACGCGCAGGCCCAGCGGCCATGGCTCACGGGCCCAGCCGCTCCGTGGCATGTGGGATCCTCCCGGACCGGGGCACGAACCCACGTCCCCTGCATCAGCAGGCGGACTCTCAACCACTGTGCCACCAGGGAAGCCCCCATAGGTTTTGGATCGTCATGTTTTCATTGTCATTTGTCTCTAGGTATTTTTTGATTTCCTCTTTGATTTCTTCAGTGATCTCTTGGTTATTTAGTAAGGTATTGTTTAGCCTCCATGTGTTTGTGTTTTTTACATTTTTTCCCCCTGTAATTCATTTCTAATCTCATAGCGTTGTGGTCAGAAAAGATGCTTGATATGATTTCAATTTTCTTAAATTTACTGAGGCTTGAGTTGTGACCCATTATATGATCTGTCCTGGAGAATGTTCCATGCACACTTGAGAAGAAAGTATAATATGCTGTTTTTGGATGGAATGTCCTATATATATCAATTAAGTCTATCTGGTCTATTGTGTCATTTAAAGCTTCTGTTTAGTTATTAATTTTCCATTTGGATGATCTGTCCATTGGTGTAAGTGAAGTTTTAAAGTGCCCCACTATTATTGTGCTACTGTCAATTTCCTCTTTTAGAGCTGTTAGCAGCTGCCTTATGTATTGAGGTGCTCCTGTATTGGGTGCATGTATACTTATAATTGTTATATCTTCTTCTTGGATTGATCCCTTGATCATTATGTAGTGTCCTTCCTTGTCTCTTGTAACATTCTTTATTTTAAAGTCTATTTTATCTGATTTGAGTATTGCTACTCCAGCTTTCTTTTTTTTTAATATAAATTTCTTTATTTATTTAATTTTGGCTGTGTTGGGTCTTCGTTTCTATGTGAGGGCTTTCTCTAGTTGCAGCAAGTGGGGGCCACCTTTCATCACGGTGTGCGGGCCACTTACTGTCACGACCTCTCTTGTTGAGGAGCACAGGCTCCAGACACACAGGCTCAGTAGTTGTGGCTCACGGGCCTAGTTACTCTGTGACATGTGGAATCTTCCCAGACCAGGGCTCAAACCCATGTCCCCTGCATTGGCAAGCAGATTCTCAACCACTGTGCCACCAGGGAAGCCCATCTCCAGCTTTCTTTTGATTTCCATTTGCATGGAATATCTTTCTCCATCCCCTGACTTTCAGTCTGTGTGTGTCCCTAGGTCTGAAGTGGGTCTCTTGTAGACAGCGTATAGATGGGTCTTGTTTTTGTATCCATTCAGCAAGCCTGTGTCTTTTGGTTGGAGCATTTAATCCATTCATGTTGAAGGTAATTATCGATATGTATGTTCCTATGACCATTTTCTTAATTGTTTTTGGTTTGTTTTTGTAGGTCCTTTTCTTCTCTTGTGTTTCCCACTTAGAGAAGTTCCTTTAGCATTTGTTGTAGAGCTGGTTTGGTGGTGCTGAATTCTCTTAGCTTTTGCTTGTCTGTAAAGCTTTTGATTTCTCCATTGAATCTGAATGAGATCCTTGCGGGGTAGAGTAATCTTGGTTGTAGATTCTTCTCTTTCATCACTTTAAGTATATCATGCCACTCCCTTCTGGCTTGTAGAGTTTCTGCTGAGAAATCAGCTGTTAACCTTATGGGAATTCCCTTGTATGTTATTTGTCATTTTTCCCTTGCTTCTTTCAGTAATTTTTCTTTGTCTTTGATCTTTGCCAATTTGATTACTATGTGTCTCGGCGTGTTTCTCCTTGGGTTTATCCTGTATGGGACTCACTGCGCATCCTGGACTTGAGTGGCTATTTCCTCTCCCATGTTAGGGAAGTTTTCACCTATAATCTCTTCTAATATTTTCTCTGGGCCTTTCTCTGTCTCTTTTCCTTCTGGGACTCCTATAATATTAATGTTGTTGCATTTAATGTTGTCCCAGAGGTCTCTTAGGCTGTCTTCATTTCTTTGCATTCTTTTTCCTTTATTCTGTTCTGCAGCAGTGAATTCCACCATTCTGTCCTCCAGGTCACTTATCCGTTTTTCTGCCTCAGTTATTCTGCTATTCATTCCTTCTAGTGTAGTTTTCAATTATTGTATTGTCCATCTCTGTTTGTTTGTTCTTTAATTCTTCTATATCTTTGTTAAAGATTTCTTGCATCTTCTCGATCTTTGCCTCCATTTTTTTTCCCCGAAGTCTTGGGTCATCTTCATTATCATTATTCTGAATTCTTTTTCTGGAATTTTGCCTATCTCCATTTCATTTAGTTGTTTTTCTGGGGTTTTATCTTGTTGCTTCATCTGGTACAGACTTTTCATCTTGTCTATCTTTCTGTGAATGTGGTTTTTGTTCCACAGGCTACAGGACTGTAGTTCTTCTTGCTTCTGCTGTTTGCCCTCTGGTGGATGAGGCTATTTTATATTAATTAATTTTTTTTTAAGTCTGGATCCCTATGCTACATAGTAATCCACTCTTCACAGAGGCTGTCTCAAACTCTTTGCCTCTCTCCTCGACCCAACACTCACTCCAAGTGGTCTAATAATATCTGAAAGTATGGAAACCACTAGGCATGAACTTCTGCAGCTCCCTTTGCCTCTTTGGCACCTCAAAACTTTAATGTACATAAAATTGTGGGCTTTGTAATCAGCAGACCAGGGCTCTGCCACTTTCATATTATGTCAAGTTGAGCATATTGTCAATGTCTATAAACCTAAGTTTCCTCATTTGAAAAAATGGAATTAATAAACCCATTGGATGCTTTAAGGAAGACAGCTTAATAGGGTACTAAGTGTTGGTTTCTTTGTGCCTTTAATCTTCTTTCTGCTCTCTTTCTTTAGAAGATGGCTCAAGGGGGACTTCCCTGGTGACACAGTGGTTAAAAATCCGCCTGCCAATGCAGGGGACACGGGTTCAATCCCTGGTCCAGGAAGATCCTACATGCCGTGGAGCAACTAAGCCCAGGACCCACAACTACTGAGCCTGTGTTCTGCAACTACTGAAGCCCATGCACCTAGAGTCTGTGCTCTGCAACAAGAGAAGCCACCACAATGAGAAGGCCACGCAGCACAATGAAGAGTAGCCCCAGCTCACTGCAACTAGAGAAAACCCACGTGCAACAATGAAGACCCAATGCAGCCAAAAATAAAAAATTAAAAAAAAAAAGAAGATGGCTCCAGGGACTTTCCTGGCAGTCCAGTGGTTAAGACTCTGTGCTCCCAGTGCAGTGGGCATGGGTTCGATCCCTGGTTGGGGGACTAAGATCCCACATGCTGCACATGTCCAAAAAAAAAAAAGGCTCAAATCTTTTCCAAAGTAAACTTCACTCTGGTGGGCTCCATCCACACACTCTCACCATGGCCTTAATTTTGCTGTTAGTTACCCCCCTCTCCTCCTCTGCCACCTTCAGTCCCTCCCTCTCCACAATTTTCTTCCCCTATCTTATACAAACATGCCCAAGTTCCAGCATCTTTAAAAACCCCTCTCAGCTACCACCTCAGCCCTCCTCTTCATTTCATACCCAGCTGTGTTGGGAGGGATAAATCCTATATTAATTCACTACTATTATTTTTTAAATTCCCATTCACTTCCTCCCTCTGCAATGTGGCTTCTCCTGCCACCACGGTACTGAAATTAATGAATTAATTCACCAAACATTTATGGGCATTGATCATGATACCATGTTCTAGGACGGTGTCTGGTAACAGAGTCAGATCCGCACTCAAGTCACCACAATATTGTGCACTTAATAAAATATTTACTGGACAAATGTTACCAATGACCAATTGTCAAATCCAGTGGCTTCTGTTCAATTTCACTCCACGTGACTTTCTGGAAACTCCCCCTCCTGAGCTTTCTCTGCTCCTGCTCTCCCATGGGCCTTTGATCTTGCTATATCTCCTTTGTAGTATCCTCTTAAGCATGTGGGTGATTCCCTAGGCATCGTCTTCAACTCTCTTCCCTCTCACCCTTTTAACTTTACTCTATGAACTTCCTATAATTATAGCCACATTCAGTGGGTGTGTGTGGACACTTTTCTGGGAAGAGAGCTCATAGCTTTTATCAGCTCCATAAGGAGATCCATGATCCCTCCAGACAAAAGCCCTGCCTGCTCCATCTCATATATTGGCAGTTCATCCACTGATATGACTCCCACTATCACCCAGATGCTGTGACTCCTGGATCTCTAACCCTGGCCTCTTTCCCAATCCTACGAAGGTCCACTCCTGGAGGGTCCTTCTAGAACAATAGTTCTCACCAGGCAGATGGCATGACCTCAGCAACCTGTTCCTTGTATCTCCCTCCGAGAGGCCTTGTGTGGGTTGGAGGTGATGGGCCGGGTGTGTACCTATAATCAAAGTCCCTGGGGGGACATGCTCCGACCTCGCTCTTGTATCCACCGAAGCCCTGAGTGATGCTGGCCATTTCCCCAGGCTCCACCTCCGGCTCCAGGAAAGACCTTCTTCTTTGGTCCAGCTCTTGGGCAAAGCTGCAGAGTTGCCTGGGGCCATAATTCACAGTTCACTTTCACCAGAGCCTTCTCTCTCAAGAGTAACCAGGCCTCATATCTATTTGTTGATCAAATTCAACTGCTTCCACCAGTGAAAGATCTTTTGTAATCTTTCCATCATCATCAGCCCCCCTGCTCTCCTCATTCCCCCTGTCTGTCGCAGACACTCATCGTCTGCCACATAGACTCCCACATGAAGGTCCTAAAAGTTCTCTCTGCCTCACATCTTCCTGCTATTCATCCATCTTCCAAACACACAACTATTTCATTTAAAAAATAATCCTTCAACAGTTTTTTATTGCCTACATAATAAAATCTAAATGCATCATGAAAGACCCTCTACAATCAGGTTCCTCTTTCCTTTTTGAGTCATATCTCCAGCCATTCTTCCTTTACTCTCTGTTGTACACAACCACTCAGCTTCTTTTGAACTCTCCCACCTCTTTGCCTTTGCATAGGCTGGTCCTCATTCTTGAACAGCTTTTTCCTGACTCTTAAGGAATCCAGCTCTTCCTTCGGTGCTCAGCTCAAAAGCAAGCTCCTTAACACATATATATGGAATATAAGAAAAAAAATGTCATGAAGAACCTAGGGGTAAGATGGGAATAAAGACACAGACCTACTAGAGAATGGACTTGAGGATATGGGGAGGGGGAAGGGTAAGCTGTGACAAAGTGAGAGAGTGGCATGGACATATATACACTACCAAACATAAAATAGATAGCTAGTGAGAAGCAGCCACATAGCACAGGGAGATCAGCTCGGTGCTTTGTTACCACCTGGATGGGTGGGATAGGGAGGGTGGAAGGGAGGGAGACGCAAGAGGGAGGAGATATGGGAACATATGTATATATATAACTGATTCACTATGTTATAAAGTAGAAACTAACACACCATTGTAAAGCAATTATACTCCAAAAAAGATGTAAAAAAAAAAATCGAGCTCCTCTGTAAACCTGCCTTTTCCTACTTGAGATAATGAATCACTCCAGGACTCTCAAAGCAATTGGTGCAAACCTCCAATAAGCATGCCCTTCTCAGACAGCTCTGTCATTAATTGCATGTGTGTTTCTCCTCTGATTAGAATGACAGTTTCCTGGAGGCAGGAATCAGATACCCCCACTGCATAGAACAGTGCTTGTCTCTGCTACATGCTCCACAAATGCTTGATGAATGTAGGAGGAAACAAATGGTGAACTTTATCATGACCAGCACTACTGCTTGCCATTTTTGGTCCCCATCTCTCCTGAAGAGAAGGCAGATGCTTTCAGAGTATACCCACAATTTCCACAAAACAGATATTAAAATATGTAAGGGAGCTATGAGATAGAAAAGAAAGAAGATAATAACAAATAAAAACAGTACAAATTTTACTTTTGATCCAACTTACTTCTCTCTAGTTAGCAGTAAGTTTGTCATCTTGATTGGCATTTTGAGATTTTTTTTCAATTTCTTAGAAAAAGCATCTTGGCTGCAATGTGAAGAGAACTGGGGCAAGAGATGATGTGAGTCTGGACTAACACGTTTTAGGGAAGATGGAGAGGCGGGAACAAACTAAAGAAACACTGGGACTTCCCTGGTGGTGCAGTGGTTAAGAATCTAACTGCCAGTGAAGGGGATGTGGGTTTGATCCCTGGTCCGGGAACTAAGATCCCACATGCCGCGGAGAAAATAAGCCGGCGCACCACATCTACTGAAGCCTGAGCGCCTAGAGCCCGGGCTGCAACAAGGGAAACCACCTCAATGAGAAGCGCACGCACCCCAACGAAGAGTAGCCCCCGCTCGCCGCAACTAGAGAAAGCCCACGCACAGCAACGAAGACCCAACACAGCCAAAAATAAATAATAAATAAATAAATAACTTTATATGAAAAAAAACCCGAAAGAAACATTAAGGAAGTGCAATTGTTAAGATGATACATTGAAGGATCAAAGAGATGGAAGAGCCAAGGGTCTCTTTGTTCATTGATTCATTCAACTAATATTTAATGAGTCCTGCTATGTGTCAGCACTGTGAGAGGTGCAGGAAATTCAGTGGTGAAAACATGTTGACCCTGACTTCAAGATGCTGAGTTTCTGATACTGCAGCTGACTATCTGATGGTGCATAGTAATAAACATCCAACCACTCTTACTTAGAATGGAAGCAAATTTGGGAAGCATTATTATTTATACCTTACAGAATACAGCAGTGAGCGATACCTGGGTAGAGAGACAGATGTGCCAATGAAACACCAGAAAGAAGATATCTGCTGTGTTCCAAAAAAACACTATTAAAAGTTTGAATCCTAATTACAAAAGTAATACATGTTTATTATAGAAAAATTGGAAAATACATACAGTTTCAAAGAAGGGGAAAAGACCTATAATTTTATCACATAGCTATTAATAACCTTTATGTCCCTTCAGACTTTTTTCAACATATAATGCCCAGAAAATGCATACAATATCAACTGGGCCAATACCCTAAATACAATTTTGTGGTCTGATTTTCATAATTTTAAACTTATTATGAACATCTGTCCATTTCAGAAGATAAAATTCTACAGTATCATTTTTAATGGTTGTGTAGTATTCTACCATATGGATGCTTCATAATTCATTTAGTTAATGTGCTATTTTCAATTGGATATTTTAAATGTTTCATAAGGAACTGATAATTATTTGGAAATTTATTTCACTAGCTTAAAAAATGTCTAAAAAATAATAGTGTCACTTGGGGCCCACACTAATTCAGAACAACACAGTAAAGGGATTCTGGGAGATATAGTTCCAGCTTAGCTAAATTGATATGATACAAATCCACCACAGTCTATCCCTTGTCAACTTGGCTCTATGTTTACCTTTTTGAACTGTATTTAACTTAATTTTCAAATAAGAGCAATAGTAACAATATGCTTCTTCCTAACATAATGCAACTATCCCTCATAAGACTGTAACATGGTCTCTCCAAAGAGAAAAAAAAAGTCCTTTTATCCATTTTGGGGTGATAATCATCTGTCTTCTAGATAAGTCATATTCCTTCTTTGATATCCACTAACTTAAATACTGAGAGGTAAAATACCATCAGCAAATATTCTATACCTGGTAGGAGAACGGGAGGGAAAAAAGAGAAAAATGGTGAATATACATATAAATATGTTCATATCAAAATAAAGAAAACTCCTCATAACTATTACAGTGCTTATTCCTACAACTGTTCACATGGGCATAGCTGGTATTTATAACTACAGTCTGCCACTACTCATTCCATATTCCCCTTGCCCTCAGCAAAAAACTTCAGCTAGTTGTGGTTTCTTGCCTGCCAGAGTGACCTAAACCTTAATTCCTGAAAGGTCTGAGCTGTTAAGAGCCCTGCCCCTATGCGGTTGTTAAGTTTTCCATAGATTTTAATCACAGAATACGGAGGTACTGAGAGGCACCTCAGGGGACCTCCTGCATTCTGGACACACTCTTCCTTACTGCCGTTTTGTGGTGGCAATATAATTGGTTGTTAGGGTCAACCTGCCCTAGTCAATACAGTACCCCTTACTTGCCTTTTGATTCAATGGCATGAGGACACTGAAGGGCAAGGTGAGAGTCTCATTCATCATAATGGAACCGTTGAAGTGTCCTTTGGTGGAAGTATTCCTTCCTTAGGACTAAAACTTCTAGACCAGCAGAGCCCAAAGTTTTAGGGAATGGGAAGCAAAAAATTCACTAGTGGATCACTAGAAGTAACCATGAGAGGAGTCATTCCCATCTTTGACACTTGATTCCTGGACTTGGTGAATCCTGGCTCTAAGAGAAATAGCATCATATATCGATCACTTATTTACAGCACATGCTTCATCTTAGAAGACATTGTCCTAGTCCCAGAAGGTGCTGACATTAATCTGGCATCATTACTGACTTTTCAAAAGCCCATTCCGCCATTCCACACAGCTGCTTCAAGGTGATGGTGCACGTGATAAAACCAGTGAATTCCATGAACATGAGCCAGATGCCACAATTCATCTGCTGTCAAACAAGTTTCTTGGCCAGAAGCAAGGCTGTGTGGTTTAGCATGATGCTGAATAAGGCATTCCTCAGGTCCACACAATAGTGATTTTGGTAGCCGCGTTGTGAGCAAGGAAGGAAAATTTGTATCCAGTGTAAATATCTGTTTCAGTAAGAACTAAGTGCCTACTGGAAGTGTTCCTATGTAATTAACCCGCTAATAAGTGGATGGCTCATCTTCCAGGAGAATGGTGCCAGACTGGGACTCATGGTTGATTTCTACTGTTGGCAGTTTGGGCGCTCAGCAGCGGCTCTAGCCAGATCAGCCTTGATGACTGAAAGTCCATGCATAACCTGCATCCCTGCTGCCAGGGCCCTTTGCTTGTGGACTTGCTGGGAAAGGACAGGAGTGACTGGGGAAAGAGGGTGACTGATGTCCACAGGATGGGTCTCTTA
Source organism: Mesoplodon densirostris (assembly GCF_025265405.1). Taxonomy (NCBI): domain Eukaryota; kingdom Metazoa; phylum Chordata; class Mammalia; order Artiodactyla; family Ziphiidae; genus Mesoplodon; species Mesoplodon densirostris. The sequence continues at coordinate 75,907,290 of NC_082661.1, forward strand.
TCCACCTGATTATGAATGTCATTCCCTACACGGGTTGCTCTTTGGTGCATAGTCACATGGGGTACAAATGTCTTCACACTTCATACCTATACAGAGAGGTTTATCCATATGTCTCTCCTCCAGACATCCTTAATAACTTTCTAATTGTATTCCTTCTAATTCCCTGGCCATCCATTCAGCCAAATGATTAGCCACTGCCCATGAATCACTACAGACCTGCAACTCTGGCCGTCACTCCTTCCAGGCAAAATGAACAACCAAGTGCAGTGCTAACACTCTGCCCACTGGGAAGATTTCCCCTCATCACTTGCTTCAAGGGAGGCTGTAGTGCAAAGCCATTTACTTTCAGGTAGGGCAAGCACATTGTGCAGAACTATCTGTAAAACAGTCCCCAGTGTTTTCTTCCTCAGTTAACTGGTCACAGGGGACTCTCCATAATGCCATGTGTACAGGCTGAGAGAGAAGAGGCAATGTGGCAGGAATGTGGGTCATGTGGATCTAGAATGTTCCTCAGGCAACTTACATGTACCTTCAGGACCTACTCAAGCCTGATCTCCTGCATAACACTTTCATTTGTTGATTGAGTGCTGCTGTGGGTACTCACATTTATAAGTTGATAGGTCAGACAATGCCAAATTGGTAATGGCTGGTTCAGATTTTATGGTGACTTGTTGCCCATGGTCAATAGCTTAGTCTCCACTAATGCCCAGTGGCAAGCCAGAATCTATTTCTCAAAGTAAATTATTTATCTGCGGAGGATGGCATAAGTTTATTCTACAACTCTTAGCTCTCCATACTGTGATGCATCTCAAGGGGCATGTCAAAAGCTTCATAGAGTATCCCTATCTGCCACAGACATCACAAATGATACTGGATCTGCTGTGTCATATGGCCCAAGTGACAGAGCAGTTTGCTTGGCTGGCTGGGCTTGTTGCATAGCCTTTGCCGGTTCTGGGTCCTAATCAAAACTAGCAACTTATTGGATTACTCACTAAATAAATTGGAATAACATGACCAAATGAGGTATATGTTGCCTCCAAAATCCTAAGTAGTTCCCTAAGCATTCATTTTGCATCTTTCTTAGTGGAAGGAGGAATCAATGTACCAACTATCCTTTACCTTGGAAGGAATATCTCACTTGTTATAAATTACTAGACTCTTAGAAATTTCAGTGAGAAGCCCCTGATGTTTTATTGTGCTTGTTTTCCATTCTTTATCATGCATGTGTCTTACCAACATATCTAGTGTTGTTGCTACTTAGATCACTAGGTCCAATCATCATATCATCAATGCAATGGCATATAGCCTGCAAATGAAAAGGCAATAAAAAAAAGTTCCTGAAAATCAAATTAGGACATAGGGTTGGAAATTTGATATGGTCCTGAGATAGGACTGTGAATGTGTATTGCTGACCCTGCCCGTTGAAAACAAACTTCTTCTGATGGCCTTTACCAATGTATAGATCAAAAAACATTTGACAGATCAATAGCCACCTAACAGGTGTCAGGGGATGTGACGTGCTCCAGCAATGAAACCCCATGTGGAACAGCAGCTGCAATTGGAGGCACCGCATGATTAAGTTTACATTCATTCATTGTTGTTCTCCAAGATTCATCTTTCCTTAAAAGGGCCAAATTGGCTAACTGAATGGAATGTGGTAGGAATTCCCACTCTGCATCTTTCAAGTCCTTGATGGTGACATCAATCTCTGCAGTCACTTCTGATTTATTGTTTTGGAAGGTAAAGGCAGTTCTATTGGTTCCACTTAGCCTTTCCTACCATTAGAGCCCTCACTCTGTGGGTCCAAAACCAAGGTGGGGATTCTTCCAGACCTGAGTACATTTACTCCAATTGTGCATTCCAGAACTAATGCCAGGGGCCTCACTACCTCTGGAAGGAAAACTAAAATGAGAGCAGTGATGAAAGGAAATTGTTCCATGTGTGTCTCTGTTGTTACAGTGGGCATGTACCTATGTTTTACTTGCAAATTTTGATTTTCAAAGTTTAACACAATGACAGAAATAACAAAATCCACAATTTCATATCACATTAGAAAGAGTTTGTATAGATCATGAGACATAATAATGCCTCACACAGTGACTGGCATAGAGTTATCACTCAATAAATACTTGCTGAGCTGGGGAAATAAACATACTCTTGTATATGCAGAACCCAGAGGGAAAGAGCATAGTTCAAAGGGATTGTCATCTAAACTGCAAAATGTCCTTGGAAATAAATCTAGGATAAATTTGTGTATTATTACCTGACAAAAACAAAGCTACTAATTTCCCCTCTAGTACATGTTTAAATAAACTGAAGTCAAACTGAAGTCAGTAGTATTAATAGCCTTGGTAGCTCTGGTTTGTTTAGAATTTAGTTAAAAACTTAATTTGTAGGGTTTCCCTTCTCTTTTGACTGGCAGAGCCATTCCTGACTTCAAGGCTTTTTAGTATGACTTTCTACGTTAAACATATCCTTTTTTCCTTGAGTTTAGATTTGATTGTGCACAGTAAAAATTTGCCAGTTTTGCTTTTATATGTAGCTTAAAATGATAGGCTCTACTGTACATAATGGTTTTTTCTTTTCTTTTTTTTTAATTTAATTTTATTTTTGGCTGTGTCGGGTCTTAGTTGTGGGATCTTCGTTGCTGCATGCGGAAATTTTCATTGCAGCGCGCAGCCTTCTCTCCAGTTGTGGCGCGCGGGTTTTCTCTCTCTAGTTGTGGTGCACGGGCTCCAGAGTGCATGGGCTCTGTAGCTTGTGGCGCACGGTCTCAGTAGTTGTGGCGCGCGGGCTTAATTGCCCCACGGCATGTGGGATCTTAGTTCCCGGACGGGGGATCGAACCCACGTCCCCTGCATTGGAAGACGGATTCTTAACCACTGGACCAGCAGGGAAGTTCCCATAAAGTTTTAAGTATTTCTTTCTTCCAACATATGTCCTTTCTTCATTTACATACAATAGCCCCCTGCTGAATAAGATTCTGCTTATTTAAGGGCATGCTCTAATGCCCATGCTTATATTCATTATTTATTTGGTTTTCAGTTACAAAGTTTATGCTGTGTTTAAACAAAACATTTTCTATAGGAAGATTGTTGGTTAGGACACAGATGATAACAGATGTGCAAATTTTACTCATGAAAGATTTCTTTTTTACCTAGCTTGTATAACATTACAAACTCAAGTTGGAAAATACGTGAAAGTTTAAGATGTTAAAAAAAATAATGAATTTGTTCCTGGAAAAAACTTACCTTTCAGAACAGAGTAAAGAAGTAACAGTAATAATTCGATATATAGATGAATGTAATATGTTCTGACTTGGCAGTTTTATTTTTTATTAGTAAATTTATATTTTTTAAAACTTCTGTGTTTTTTCTACAATGTATATGGAATTATTTGGCCCCAGAATATATAAGAGGAAGGATAATTATATAAACTTGTCTCAACTTAAACAGCTTAAATCTGTTTTATATTTAGGGCAATTGCCTTTAGTTCTCATCCAATCACAGAATATACTTCTTGAGTTTGTTTTACTTCCCAAGCCTCAGTTTTGTCATATGTAAAGTGGTGACATTAGTAATTACCTAATAGAATTGTCATGAAGAACAAATAAGAACTAACATAAATGACAACATAATATATCTGCCAAGAGGTGGTTAATTAATGTTAGTTTCCGGGGCTTCCCTGGTGGCGCAGTGGTTAAGAATCTGCCTGCCAGTGCAGGGGACATGGCTTCGAGCCATGGCCCAGGAAGATCCCACATGCCGCGGAGCAACTAAGCCCGTGCGCCACAACTACTGAGCCTGCGCTCTAGAGCCCGCGAGCCACAACTACTGAAGTCTGCGCGCCTAGAGCCCGTGCTCTGCAACAAGAGAAGCCACCGCAATGAGAAGCCCGCGCACCGCAACAAAGAGTAGCCCCCGCTCGCCACAACTAGAGAAAGCCCACGCATAGCAACAAGGACCCAGCGCAGCCAAAAATAAAATAAAATAAATACATTAAAAAAATAATAATTAAGGCTTCCCTGGTGGCGCAGTGGTTGAGAGTCCGCCGCCCGATGCAGGGGACACGGGTTTGTGCCCCAGTCCAGGAGGATCCCACATGCCGCGGAGCTGCTGGGCCCGTGAGCCATGGCCGCTGAGCCTGCGCGTCCGGAGCCTGTGCTCCACAACGGGAGAGGCCACAACAGTGAGAGGCCTGCGTACCGCGAAAAAAAAAAAAAAAAAAAAAAGAATAATTAAAAACTGTTAGTTTCCTTTCTGAAGATATAAAGGAAGCTTAAAAACTTTCTTTTATAGATGTATTTATTTTATTTATTTTTGGCTGCATTGGGTCTTCATTGCTGTGTGCGGGCTTTCTCTAGTTGGGGTGAGGGGGGGCTACTCTTCGTTGTGGTGCGCAAGCTTCTCACTGTGGTGCCTTCTCTTGTTGTGGAGCATGGACTCTAGGTGCACAGGCTTCAGTAGTTGTGGCTCGTGGGCTCAGTAGTTGTGGCTTGCAGGCTCCAGAGTGCAGGCTCAGTAGTTGTGGCTCACGGGCTTAGTTGCTCTGTGGCATGTGGGGTCTTCCTAGACCAGGGCTCGAACCCATGTCCCCTGCATTAGCAGGTGGATTCTTAACCACTGTGCCACCAGGGAAGTCCCAGGAAGCTTAAAAACTTTTGATTTCTATGTTTTTCCTTATTTTCTCAAGGCAACATATTTTTAATTGTTCCAAAGTTTTCCTTGTTTATATAACTATGGGAATTTCAGAAACATTCTGCTTTATCGTCCCCAGAAAAACTTCCTATGTGTAAATGCTGGCTCTGGTGTAAACACCCTTTATTACTGGTGTTATTAGTGACCCTCTCATAATCTAAGATTAACATCCCTTCCTTAATACACACTGAGTAAGACTCACGGGGAGACTCTCACTATTAAACAATAAGAGCAGCAAGCCTCATCTGTATTTAGAGTTAGATGCTGCAATATTTTATAAATATTTTTACTACTGTGGTATTTAAACAATTTCTCAGTAATCGAGTCACTAAAGTGCAGAACCAATGCATGCCATCCTGTAAAACACCATGAGCTCAGTAGCAAACAAAAACCATAAAAATATTGGCTCAATTATAAAGATATCAGTCTCTCCTGGATTTATATAATCAGTCACTTCTAACTCTTATTCCAAAAGAAAACAGGTATTAGCAGTATTTTAAGAGAGTATATAAAAAACAAAAACTAAACAGAAAACAAACAAACAAAAAAACTTTTTAGGCCATCTAGTCCATCCCCAAAGACAAATTCTCCATCAAATATTTTCATCCACTTGGATTGTAAACATAGCCCAGGCAAGAGATGATGGTGGCTTCCACTAGGGTGGTAAATATGGAATGGAGAAAAGTGGATGAATTAAAGATATTTTTGATAGTACAACCAAAAAGATCTGCTAATTCTTTGGATACGGAGGTTTAAAAAAGAGAGAAATCAGGACGATTTCAAGACTTTTGGCCTGAAATATTTTAGCATTTACGAAAATAGCGGAGGACACTGGTTTTTTAAAATAGTATTTTGGTCACGTCAAGGTATCCGCTTTAGACATCTTGTGGAGATGTCCTCTTGACCTTTGTGATAGATCTAAACTAGCTATGTATTTTTAATTTTATAATACATTAATTTAACAATTATTAGTAACAATTATTACTACTGTCACCACTGCTACATCAGGAAGTAAAAGCTCAGCAACGTAGGACTTTCTCAAGCTCTTGAAAAACCCGCTAATAAAAAAGGCAGAGCTTTCCAAACGTCCCATTCATCCTCTGGCTCTGGGAACTTAGAGCGTCCTGCGTCCAATCAGCTTCCAAATCCCCAGCATCAGCAAGTGGGAGGGACTCAGATCGATCCTGGTACTTCTGCGGCTCCGGCTTGGCCACGTCTGAAGGCCTGCAGGTCCTTGAAGGTACAGAAAGCACCTGTTTATTCATTGGTTATAACTCAGCTTCTTACTCAAATTTTTGCTTCACAAGATTCAATAATACATACTTTTAAGTCACGTCACTTATCCGTTTTTATGGTTTCTTCTTTTCTTCTATGGGTATAAACACTGCCTCCGAGCGTTGCGGACCTGCCGTTCCTTTTCCAGCGCACGCGCCGGGGGAAGAGCGGGCGGGCCTGTTCACGGGGGGCGTGTGGGACTGGCGGTCGACCGCTACCCCTGCCGCCACCAACATGGAGAGTTTGTACCGAGTCCCGTTCTTAGTGCTCGAATGTCCCAACCTGAAGCTGAAGAAGCCGCCCTGGGTGCACATGCCGTCGGCCATGACGGTGTACGCTCTGGTGGTGGTGTCTTACTTCCTCATCACCGGAGGTAACTCGTCCAGCATGGGGCCCGAGAGGCGCTGAGGCGCGGAGCCGGCCCGCCCCGGGGGCGCGTCTGTTCCACTCTCAGCCCGGGAAAGCATCGCTCTCCTCTCGATCTTTTCCGAGGGTGGAGGGAAACTCTGGGGTCCCGAGTGTTAACGGCCCAAAGGTTTATTTGACCTCACGCCCTGTCCTGTATCTTGAGGGGACTCCTGTTCTCGCTCCCATTGCCTTCCGTCTCCTGACCTCTTAGCCAGGCGGTCCGAGCCGAATAATATATTTTTCAAGCCCAGATTGTTGCTCCTTTTATTGCATGCCGTGAGTTATTTGACAAAGGCCCTAGGAAAATCTCTTTTGGCCCATTCTGCTTCCACGGTTGGTCAGGAGGGTGTGGGACTTTTACCTTCTCTTTGTCTACGGTCCCTGGAACTTTGGAAGAGACTTGACAGCCTTTAGGTTTGTTAGCTCAAACCTAAGGGTTCGGTGTTGCTTTTGCCCCTATCAACAATAAATATGAATGTAACCTTTCGAAACCACAGTTTTGATAAATATTTGAGATTGGAGATAGATTTGCAGAAGATGTCGCGTATTTGAGAGAGCGGAAGTTGAAAATTTAAAGAATAAGGAAAATAACATTACCGTTGCACACTGCATTATCATTTTATCCTGTCCTTTGCAAAAGGGGCGTCGCTTTGTATAGTGGTGAGTTGGCAATCCGGCTACAGTCTTTTCATAGCTACCACCCTTTCAAGCCGCAGTTGCATGATTTACTCAACACTGCTACTGCACTTTTAGATTTGGGAAGTGGGGTACTTAATTTGGAAATGATAAAATTAAAGCTCCACAGATTAGGGACAGCAAGAGCAGCTGGTTCTGTTTTTAAGGGAATAGTCAGACATCTTCATTTGCATAGATGTCTTGTGAAAATAGTTGGCGCTGAAGAGGGAAGTATCTGAAATTATGCAGGCTTAGTTCTAGGATGAACCTTTGGATTTACCCTCCTCCCAAATCTAGAACAGTGACAGTTAACTTATGTTCATTTAAATAAATTACGTTTAAAATATTTTTTATGTTGGTAAGGTACTGTCCTAACATTGCATTAGCATTCACATTTGCTCAGCACATTAATAGGTCCTGGATTGAATAAACACAATTTAAAATGCATGTGGCATTTTTTTTTTTTTTTTTTTAGTAAGTCTTCATCTGCTAAAAATCTTTCCTGTAACCCTTACCTCCCTTGGAGCCAGGGCCTTTGCTGGAAGCCTCACAGGTTTCATTCTGACCACTTTTTCCATCTGTGTTTGTAATGGGGAGATTCTCTGCCCTAATTTCTGGGGGAAAGTGAAAGGACACCTTTTAGTGGCCAAGGCCATGAGCTGTCTCATACAAGGAATCGGTTTTGCCACTGGAAAGGAGTCTCCTAGAAACTGAGTGTACCTTTATAAATAAACAATATTTATTGCTGAGAAATATTCATCAAATAATGTATTGAGTTCCTGTTAAGTTCCAGGCATTAGGTACTAGAGGCAACAATGAATGAAACAGATAAGGGCCCTGCCCTCCTGAAGCTTATAATGTCATTGGTTGAGATATGTTAAATATCACATAAATCTTTCTCCATTACGTTATTTTTTCCACTGCAAATTGCCATGAGTGCGTTGAAGGAAAAGAACAAGAGGTTATGTGAGAACAATCAGAGTTAGGAACATCATTTACATTAGAATGTGGTTTCTGAGGAAATGACATGTTAGCCAAAATTTGGAAGATTGGGGGAAAGGGTATCTAGGCAGAGGGAAAAGTATGGACAAATGCGGGACTGAGAGACCAATTAGGTGGGTTTTGTAGTTGACTTAGAATAGACAAGGTTGGTGGCACTAGAGATGGAGGAATGTATAATGGAAGATATTTTGGAAATAGATTCAGTGGATCTTGATGATGATTGATTGGATGTGGGGGGAGAATGACATGTGAAGGAGTTTTCCTGGTGTCTAGTTTGAGCACCAAGTAGGTGGAAGTGTCATTTTCTGAGACTAAAGAAATGAAGTTTTTTTGGTTGGGAATGGTGAACCCAGAGGTCACTTTGGGATATATAATAGTTGGACATAACCAAATATAATTAGTTGGAAATGTCAAGTTTGCATATAGGAGTCTAGAACTGAGAAAAGAGGTTTGTGTTGAAATTAGTCAATAACAAATGTTTTCTGAACTCCTCCCATAAGCCAGATATTGAAGAACATAGAGTTTCTATTCTTAGGGAGCTTACATCTAATTTTAATAGTGCTAACGTGATTTGGTAGGTGTTGGCACATTGAGAATCATTAGCATAGTAAAGCCCTGGGAAGGGATAAGTTCAGTTGGAGAGAGAAAGTAGAAAAAGAAGAGCATAGTGGATCGAGCCCTAAGGAACTCCGAACGTTTAGTGGTTTTATAGCAGATGAGGCTCAGCTAGAGAGGTAGCAAGAAAACATGGACAGGAGTGTCACGGAAGCCATGAGAAGCCATCTTTTTACCCCAAGAAAGTGGATTTAGTAAACTGGATCAAGCCCTGCTAGGAGACCTCCTAATAAGAGAACTGAAAAGTGTCCTTTGAATTTGACAACATGGAGGCCATTAGCCACCTGAGCAAGAGTAATACCAGTGGTGGCAGAAGCCAGATCGGAGTGAGCTGGAAAATGAAGGATAAGTGAGGAAGTGGAGACAGAGAGTTAACCTTTTTTTTTTTTTTTTTTTTTTTGTCTCCAGAAGGAAACCTGGCCCCCTTTCAAAAAGGAAGCATAGAAGTGGAATGTTAACTCGGAGGATCTGGTGTCAAGGGAAAGTTGATGTAGGGAACAAGAGGTTGAAAATACAGGAAAGAGAAGAGGTAGTCCATGGAACAAAGTCTCTGAAATGGCAAGGGGGACGGAGTCCTTATTATTGCAAAAGGGATCCCGTGGTGATAGGAGGAGGGACTCTTCCTCTGTTGTAGCTGGAGGTGAGGATGGATGCAGGTTCCAGTTTGTAGATTTGGTTTGGCGGGTGGGGGTGAGTTAGGGAATTCCCAAGTGATTGTTTTGTTAGTCAAAGGTGAGGGAGACAGTCTTGCTGTGCTTAAGAAAAGCTGGAGGTGGGGATGATGGAAAACAGTAAAGATAAAGAGTAGACGTTGACAGTGGGAGATTTGAGAAACAGTGTTGATGGACATTAGCATAAATGATCATGATGACATTATGACATAATGATGGATATTAACATTAATGATTGTGAATCTCTAGTATTGCCAGTCTGCCTAGTGGTGTGATTTTAAAACGTCTCATTTTACTTTTAAGCAAGAAAATTTCACTAGTTACCTCTTAATTTAAAGAAACAAATCCAAGTATATGTGGAACATTTTCTTGAACTGAAAATAGCCTTTAATGTTAAATCTGCTTTATTGTGGAGTCATTCTTGAGTTTGAAACAATACTGAATGAATTTCTTTTATGTTTTGCAAGTCATTCTAAAATACTGAGTTGAATTTCTGAAGATAAATTCTGGTTTATCTGAAGTTTAGGAGGTAAGCTGGGCCTCATTTGATTATAATAATACATCAAAGCAGTCCTATTTAAATATAAATGAACCTTTAGAGACAGATAAAAACTCTAAATCTATTTTTGTTTGTTTGTTTTGTTTTGTTTGCGGTATGCGGGCCTCTCACTGTTGTGGCCTCTCCCTTTGCGGAGCACAGGCTCCGGACGCGCAGACTCAGCGGCCATGGCTCACGGGCCCAGCTACTCCGCGGCATGTGGGATCTTCCCGGACCGAGGCACGAACCTGTATCCCCTGCATCGGCAGGCGGATTCTCAACCACTGCGCCACCAGGGAAGCCCTAAATCTATTTTAAAATTAGGAATCCAATCTAATCTATGTTGTTGTCTTTCATTTAGGAATCATTTATGATGTTATCGTCGAACCTCCAAGTGTCGGCTCCATGACTGATGAACACGGGCATCAGAGACCAGTAGCTTTCTTGGCCTACAGGTAAAAGATATCATTTTGAATGATTTGGTGGTGGGAAGGAAGATTGCTGAGGCATGCCTGCTTATTTAAAAATACAGTGCAACCTATTGGGTGCATCTGTATTTAGACACTAGCTGTTTTAAAATGCTAAATTCAGAGATTGCAGGAAGTGGACAAGAACAAGAGTAGAAGTATATTATTTATGTATTCACTTATTAGGAGATAAAATATTTCACAATGATTGACATGATCACTTACTTAAAGGAGGGTATCAGTTTAAAATTCATTTATAGACTGTTCTGGGGTCAGCAAACCACAGGTACCTGTTTATTTGTACGTAAAGCTTTATTGGAATTAGGCACACCCATTTGTTTCTGTGCTATCTATGGCTGCTTTCAAGCTACTGTGTTAAGTGTGATACAAACCATATGGCCGGCAAGCCTAAGATATATACCATCTGGTCATTTAAGAAAAAATCTGTGGACCCCTGGATATACTATTACATAGGAAAAATAATTTTTGAGACTTGGGAGTTCCATGTAGGCAGTGAACACCAAAACAGTGTGGTTTGTTTCACCTGAGCAGTGCTTCTTGTATTGCCTTATACAAACCACTTGGTAACTATCTACCTAAACATAGCTATATGTTTGTATTTACACTTACGTTAGTGGTATTCCATGCATAGAATATTCCTGCAAAGATTACTGTGATCTCTGTGGAGGGGATCTGGATGACAGGAGATCTTGATGGCAGGGAGATGTTTCACTGTCTCGTCATCTGAGTTTGAATTTTGAAACTGCTGCATGTATTGCGTTTTCAATTAAAACTATTAGTTTAGCAAAAATATATATACCTTCTTTATATGTGCCTATGTATAAATCATATCTTTAACAGAGAAATTTGCCTTTTGGGGTCCGTGAGCTCTCAGAATTTGAAAGTTCTTCATCCCTAGAAAAATCAGATACGTGTATATACAAAAATTTAAGGGTTTATAGATTGCTGGACATCTTTGTGGGGTTCATGAAGCCTTAGTTAAGAACTTGCTTGCTTTTAAAAAGTTCACTTTGAAACAAGAGATTTATTAATTATTAAAACTCAGGAAACATTAACCAATTCAAAATTAATTTGAAATTGATAGTAGAAATTTAAATCACAGAATTTTCAAAAACGAAAGTTCTGGGTAAAAGGTTCATGTACATAATATATTAGTTGGCTTTTTAAGCTAATAATTAAAATATATGAGTATTGGGAATTCCCTGGTGGTCCATTTGTTAGGACTCTGTGCTCTCACTGCTGAGGGCCCAGGTTCAATCCCTGGTCGGGAACGAAAATCCCACAAGCTGTGCGGCGTGACCAAAATATATATATATATGTATATATGTATATATATGAGTATTGATTTTACATAGACAGTTGTGTTCATTGAAGTTTGAAAGGTTTTTTTGAGCATAAGCTCCATGAAGACAGATTTGTGTCTGTTTTGTTCATTGTTGTGTCCCCAGAACCTAAATAGTGCTTGATACATAATAGGCTCTCAATAAATATTTATTGAAATGAATAGCCAGAAATATGGTAAAATAGTTGTAAGGGTAATAATAAAAAATAAGCACAAAAATGTTTTAGCAGAAATAGGAATTTCAGCCTAAGGAAAAAGTTTTTTATTTTTCTGGGAATTTTCATTTATTGTTTGCTCTGATCTTTCTTTTTCAGAGTAAATGGACAATATATTATGGAAGGACTCGCATCCAGCTTCCTGTTTACAATGGGAGGTTTAGGTTTCATAATCCTGGACCGATCCAATGCACCAAACATTCCAAAGCTCAATAGATTTCTCCTTTTATTCATTGGATTCGTCTGTGTCCTATTGAGTTTTTTCATGGCTAGAGTATTCATGAGAATGAAACTGCCGTAAGTTATTAAGTACTTTGTATAATCAGCAACTTAACTTGCAAACTGGTAAAATAATTACCTGGATCACATAAAATCATAGGAGATTTAATTTAACCCTCATTTAAACAGATGAAAATTTCGAGAACCAGAGAAATTTGTGACTTGCTCAAGGTTTTAGCTATAGTTAGTAGCAAAATTGAGACGAATAGGTCTTCCTGACTGTTATCTCCATACATGTTCATGAGAAAATCCCGTTATTTTGCTGTAGCATCAGTGACCACTGACTGGAGACATTTCTCTAAAGGGCTTTTTGGTTAATCTGTAACATATGGAATTCCCATAGTAATAATAACAGTAAGGAATACTTTTGAGCCATTAATTGCTGCTGCTCTTTGAATATTGATATGAGGAAAACCCACTAAGCATTGGGCAGGAAAGGAGAGTTACTGCCTCTCCAAAAAGATGGGGAAAGGATTTCATACATATATATTAGATTATTTTGATTCAGAAAACAAATACTATCCTTAGAACAAAAATAAATTGGTTTTATGGCAACTTTTATAATTCTCTTTGAGATCTTTCATTTTAAATGTAGATGAATCTGATCACATTCCCCTATATTCTGATTTCATCTATGGATACATTAGTAACTACAGGAACTTTGGGCAAACATATCATACAAATATTAGCTCTTAGAAAATTCATTTTTTAGGGAATATGTTAAACATCAAGTGTCAACTGTACTGATTTCTTAAAACTGATATTTTCTGATTTTATTATGAGACAGTAAAAGGGAAAATAGGAATGTGTTTGAATTACACAAGTTCACTTGTTCTATGGCTTAACCTGTCCGTATCTATAACACATCTGGGGTAGAATGGACAGACTTTCTAGAAAGTCACAAATACTTATCCTGCACTCATGTTCCCTTCTTAACCCTGCAATATGGGAAAAGAGAGCAATGTTCTTTGTCAGCTGAATATCTGTGTGGCCATGTAGCTCCATCAGACTGCCAATGGCTCTTATTTTTGTCCTGGGAAAAATTTGGGGCATTTGTTAAATTGCACGAGGATAGGGACTCCAGCCTCCTCTTTTTTTTTTTTTTTTTTTTTGCGGTACGCGGGCCTCTCACTGTTGTGGCCTCTCCCGTTGTGGAGCACAGGCTCCGGACGCGCAGGCTCAATGGCCATGGCTCAGGGGCCCAGCCGCTCCGCGGCATGTGGGATCTTCCCGGACCAGGGCACGAACCCATGTCCCCTGCATCGGCAGGCGGACTCTCAACCACTGCGCCACCAGGGAAGCCCCAGCCTCCTCTTTTTGTTCCTCTTTGTTCTACCCTTGTTGCCAAAGGTATACCAATAGAAGAGTCTGAAGTTTTTCATAGCAAAACAGGAAAAGAGGAGGCTCCCAGAGAGGATAAAGAGGCTATTAAAAATTAATAATGAAAACAGAAAGAACCTTTGGAGGCATATAGCAGAACAAGCAGTGAGCTGGTTTTGTCCATAGAACCAGATTTGTTCTCATTCTGCTTAAGCTTCCCATTCTTCCTTAAGGTTTTAGGTCTTCTCCTTAGGCTGTGTTTTTCTTTTAGCTTGAGCATTTGACTTTTCGGATAACAGAGCTATCTACTACTACTTACAAAAAGGTTTTGAAAAGTGTTTAATTCTCTGGATTGCTTCTGTCTTGCTTTTGCAATTATTTATGTAAACATTTGTCTTTTCCACATTCTATAGGCCAGTGTCCAAGATTGTTGACTAAGATAACAATAGGAAATAAGAAATAAGAGTATACTCCCTGGGCTTCCCTGGTGGCACAGTGGTTGAGAATCTGCCTGCTAATGCAGGGAACGCGGGTTCGAGCCCTGGTCTGGGAAGATCCCACATGCCGCGGAGCAACTATGCCCGTGAGCCACAACTACGGAGCCTGTGCATCTGGAGCCTGCACTCCACAACAAGAGAGGCCGCGATAGTGAGATGCCCACTCACCGCGATGAAGAGTGGCCCCCGCTTGCCACAACTAGAGAAAGCCCTCGCACAGAAACCAAGACCCAACATAGCCAAAAATAAATAAATAAATAAATAAATGATATTAAAAAAAAAAAAAGTATACTCTCTGGGTTTTGGGTGTAAATTATATTTAGATATAGTCAAAGCAGAACAATAGTCCAAATAGAAAATTGCTGCTTTCTGTAACTTGCTATGCAGCTAAATCTAAGATTTAAATTTTTAAGAGGAAGGACCTTATAATCCCCTCTTTGATATGATTTGTCATCTACAGCCCCTAATGCCTGGTGCCTTGAGTGTGGAGTGGGGAGAAACAGTGGGCAGTTTGGGAAAATAAGGGAAGCAACAGTGTTGTATTTTCTGGAATATTTGCTGGCCCCAAAAGAGATTATGAGCCAGGTCTGTGAGCCTACATATTGCACATGATAGGGGTGTGGTTAGTACCATCAGCAAGAAAGGGATGTGTCTTGCTCATACATTCTCTTTGAGGACCCATCATATATAAGCAGTTTGATATATAATAAATGGGACAGCAGCAACAACAAAAAGTAAAAAGCATCAGTAACCATGAGTTTTTTCAGATCAAATAAGTTGCTAACATCTGAGATAAAGGTTGACTATGCTATAAGATGCTTCATGATAACTTCCAGGATTGCATGCTCACAAAGAGTCTGATATCACCTTTAACAAGAGGTACCTTTAAAAAGGAGAAAACAATAGCAGTGAAATGGTACTACTAGCTTTATATTTTCTGATTTATGCTTTTTAAAAGACCTGATGTGTTCTCTACTGATATAATTTTACATATTAAAACATGGCTTTATTTGATGCATAAGCATAAGTCATATACTAATTACAAGGAAGAATACCACAACGTATAACTCTATCAGGAGATGTGTCCAAAAGTGCATGTTCACCTATCAGTATACGCAGATGACAGGCAGCTGTCTCTAAAGAGTCCTCAGTACTTTTGTTTCATAGTGTGAGCCAGCTGTTGAGTAATTTCCACTGGTGCAAATATTAGTGGACACTTTCTTAAAATCTTGAACTTTTTTTTCTTGTGAAGCTTAGGTCTTTTTTTGTTCTTGCTGTTAGAATTATCTGACAAAGATTTTATTTTATTTTTTTTTGTAGGTTTAATCTTTTTAAAAACATTTTTATTCTGTATTGGAATATAGTTGATTTACAATGCTGTATTAGTTTCAGGTGTACAAGTGATTCAGTTATATATATACATATGTCTATTCTTTTTCAGATTCTTTGCTTGTGAAGCTTAGGTCTTAAAGTTTGCCTTTTGTGAAGTGTCAGGCATTACAGTAGCGAATTTATGAGGCGGTCTTCAAAGTCGATATATGCACTAAGAGGCTTTTTATTTTTTATTCAATTTTGGGGGGAGAAGTGGAGGGGAGAAGTATTGTTTGTCTCAGAGTTGTGACAGTGGTTGTGTGAGGTGAAAGTTCTCTCTGTACTCAGAGTGTGGATTGGCCAGGCTGGTAGAGCAGAAGGAAAGGGATAAATGAGTTCTAAGGAGATCACATTGGCTACATGTAGACCCAAGACCCAAGGGAGTCAGGTGAGTCCACGAGCTGGAAGGGAGGAAATTCTTGAGTGTCTGCTCTGTGTCAGGCACTATAGTAGATCTCAACCCTGTGAAGTAGTTTTTTGTCCCCACCTTAGAGATGAAGAAATTTGAGACACTGAACTAATAATAGCTAATGTTTGTCAAGTGCTTATTACCATGAATAGCAGTTACTGTATTAGTAGATTCTCTTATATAATCCTTAAAATCCTTTGACGTAACTCCATTTTATAGATGAGGAAACTGAGTGACGTTTGCCCATTCGTGTTAGGCTTACCCACTTGTGTTAGAGGCAGGATCAAAAGGAGAGAAGTTCTAAAGGCACCAGTGGGGACAGGGTGTATTCAACCCTTTGTTAATGTGGATAGTATTACACAATCTATTTTTTCCTTGATCCTGCAGCTCCTAAATAATAGGTTGCAAGGATTGATTGCAAAAGAAGAAGTTTGGAACTTTATAAAGCAGACTTTTAATACTTTAATTTAAAGGGGATTTCAGGGCCCAACTTGTACATTTAGTAAAAGGATTTCCTATTTGAATAGTGTGAAGTTTGACTTGCTCAACAGCTATAGCTAATGCCCCCTGCCTGCCATCAAGACATTTCCTAAAGAAACAGAGGTGCAAGGCAGACGCTTCTGCACACTGCTTCCGCAGGGCACGCGGGCTCGCCTCCCAGGCGTGAACAGCTCCTGGCCCTCCTACTTTCTCCTTTGGTAATATTAGGGTTTTCAGGAAATCTAAACCAGCTTCTTTCCATAAAAAGGTTTGTGATGTTTGTTGCAATTGTGAGAGTCCAAAGGAAATTGATTCTGACTCTTTCTTTGACTTTTACATAACATGTTTTTCTCTTTACTTTTTTTTTTTCTCATCCTCTGTTGTTTAGCATATTGGTTTGTAACTTTGTCCTTTGAGGGAGAAGGCTAATGGAACCCAGACCGAGTACTGTATTTATTGGGGGGCAAGATTTGAAATAAGAACCATCATGAGGAATCACACAATTATATTTTCAGATTGTCATTTGATTCATCATAAAATTTGTTTGGGACACTTTGAAATGTTGCTTCCTTTTCACTTTTTGTGTTTATAAATTTTATTTTTACAGGGGCTATCTGATGGGTTAGAGTGCCTTTTGAGAAGAAATCGGTGGATACTGAATTTGCTCCCGTTAATGAAGTTTTAAAGGCTGTACCAGTCTCTGATATGAAATATGGAAAAGGATGAAAAGCAGCAGAAAAGAAACATCTAGTGAAAACATAGGAAATGTATTATAGCTTGGACTAGAATGTCTTCTTGGTATCAGAGACAAGCTTATCAGTATTTTTTCCTGCTGGCCTATACTGACATACCCATGATGTTAAGTGGCATTTTCTTCTTTTTTTTATTTCTTAAAGAAAATATACTTCATTTCTACAACCATAATATTGAATGACGTGGTTATTTTTTACAAAGCCCTTAACATTTTTTGGAGATGACACTTCTGACCTTCAGAAATTAATGTAAAATCAGGAAGTGAGATCCCACAAGCTGAGAACTCTGGACAGCTGGTCAGCTTTACCTGTGGTGCTTTGCCTTTAAACAGAGTGTGTGACAGTGCATCATTTCAGATATGTATGTAAGACTGTTTCCTGAACAATAAGATGTATGAAAGGAGCAGAAATAAATAAGTTTTCTAGTTAACACCTTTTACATTTGTTTTTTGATTAACTGATTGTATTAATCTTTGATCTATAATTATCCACTCCCATCTTGTGACTGTCTTAAGCTACTGTTGGTAGCCTGAAGTCTCCAAGTGTAGTTGGCAGGATGCCTTGTGACGTAGCAACTTTATATCCCTATAAATATTCTAGCACAGGCTGTACATTTATGCCAGTGTTGTTTTCAATGTGATTGTGTTAGATGACAGTTCCCTTCAGGCATTCATTTGCAGTAATTAACACAGTTTTGAGCACATAAAAACATCTGTAGACCAGTCTGGTCTTCCCATAATTTCTTCTAGCCAGGTCATTTGGTTCTCCCTTAACTGGCCATGGACTTCACTTCTCTAGGGCCTCTTTAATTCTTACGCCATGATCTCTAAGTTTACAGTAAAATTTTCTCTCAGGTGGGTTTTTTTCATAATTCCAAGGCTGATCTAAATGTAGCTGTTCATTAAATTAAAAAGATTCATTTATTTATTCAAAAAGTTTTGAGAACCTATTATATACGAGGCAACACTGAGGATTATAGGGATGAGTAAGATAAGGGCTCTGTCCTCATAGAGCTTATGTCCTTGTAGGGAAGCCAAATTACCAAAAGATAAAAAAATGTTTATAAAATTTCAGACGCTGATAAATACCACAAACAAAAACAAAGCAAGTTAATAGTACTATGGTGATGAGAGATGCGGGGAGAGGAGGTTACTGTACTCCAGAGCTCTGAAAAAGGAACACAACACCTGTATATATTCACCAACTTTAAAGCCTTGATTTAACTTTAATTATACTTTTCGTTATTTGGCCTTATTTTAAAACCTTAATTACACTAGGTGGACAGAAGATAACACAAAGGTGCCGTTTCAAGAGGTCTTTCCCTGAATGATTGAGCAGTGAGCAGTTCCTGTCAAGCACCACCAGATGGTGCTGTGAAGGTTTGGTGTGTTTTTCTATGTCCCAACTATTAGTTTTGGTTTGGTTTGGTTTTTGTATTTATGGTAAAATAAAAGTATCTTGACTAGATACAATGAAATGTATTTAAATAATTTTGCTGGTAAAATTGCAATGTTTTATGTGAAGGAAAAAAATCATACCTTGTACTAGACTTTAAATGCTTTGGGGACACTAAGCCAAAATGTCACAGCCTGATAGAAAGCCTGCCAAGCATTATTAACATCAGCAGCGGTTAAATAAATGAGAGAGTAAACTAATGGCCTAGATTAGAAACAAACTAGTCTTTGATTTTATCACAGAATTCTCCAGAAGGTGGAGGCTACAATGGAGTTAGAAGTGCAAAACGGTTTAGTGGAGAGTAACCAGTGAGAGGTAAAGGAAGGATGCACAATTAGCCAGGTCATCCTGTGATGTTTAGCTGACAGAGTTGCTGTCTGCCCAATGGGGAGCTCCAGAGGAAAGAATGCCTGTCAGAAACATGTTGGGTGGAAATGGCTAGACCCTTGTACCACTTACTGCCTTTTCAGATCTTTGGCCTGGTGCCATCTTGAGATTAGCATGATCTTGGCTAGAAAGCTGAGGTGAACCCTGACAAAGCTAACAATTGGAGGCCGTCAGCTAGCCCCTCTGATTGCAGCTAGGCAGCGAGTCCATCAAGGGGATCTGAGCAGCACATCTCTGTTTACCACAGGTTTATAAAGAAAATATCCTCTTCATAGGATTAAAATGAGAGGAAATCCTATATATCTTGCTTACAAATGGAAGATTGTACTCTGATTGTTGTTTATTTGAACTGGGAAGTGTGAGGTAAACTTAGGTTCTTAGTAAATAGTACATTCCTGAAGTGTAAAGCTGGAATAAAGGTTATTTCCCCACTTTGCTAGTAAGTAAATGGAGATTCATTTGTTACAGAGCTTGAAATACAACCCAGGTCTTCTGCAAAGCAGACCAGTTGTTTCCATTGTACTGCCATTTTCTGACACAGATCAGTCTTTGAAGGTAGTAATAAGTATATACTTATAAAAGACATAATGCCAGATGTTGGGTTACATTGGTAAGAAAAACGCAACCCCTGTTCATGTGGAATTTATAATTTAGTGAATATACGATAAAGGAAGAATTCTCTTTGCTATAGGAACATGTGGGGGGAACACCTAAACCCAGACTTGGGGTGAGGGAAACCTTTAATTTGTTGTTGAAACAATGGCTACTCATCTGCCTAAATGTTTCAAGTACTAATACACTTTGCCCTAAATCTCTTCTACTTGTTTTTCTCATGTACCAAGACTCTTAATTACAAGTGAGAAACTCCCTCAAGCTGTCTTAAGCAGACAGGATAAATTATTCGGATGCTGGAGTATCACGATACTCAGGACAGGGATGCTGAGCATTGAGAGTACCAGGATTGAGAACATGGGACTATAAGGACTCCGCTGTTTATGTCTGATGCATTCTGTGGGTCTGCTTCATGCTCTTCTCTCTTATGAATCTGGCCACTTTCTATTACTCTAGTTCAGAGTAGAAGGAATCATGGCTGCCAACCTATCATGATCATTATACTTGACAGCTTCAGCCACTCTAGAGGAAATTTCCTTGACTCAATAATTTTTTAAGGGCACCTCCTTGAATGGGAACTCCTACCTCTTCCCATGCCTTTGGCCACCCCTCCCTACCCTACCCCCAGCCCTGCTGCACCCAGTTGTCCAGCTCTCTTTGCAAGATTACTCAAAGGCCAGTTGTTGCCAAGTCTGTGGAATTACGTTTATATTATTTGTTACAAAGTATGTGAGACAATTCAAATCCTAATTTCATCATCTATGATGAGGTGTCCTTTAACTTCTGTTGAATCTGCTAGTGATGAGAATCTACCTCTAGAGACAGCCCATTCCATCTTCATATCTCTTGGTCTTTTTCTAAAAATGTATTATTATTTGGCTGTGCCACGTGGCTTATGGATTCTTAGTTCCCCAACCAAGGATCAAACCGTGCCCTCAGCAGTGAAGGCACTGAGTCCTAACCACTGCACTGCCAGGGAATTCCCTCTTTGTCTTTTAGAAAGCTATTTTCTGTTTTCTTTAGTTCATTGGTTTCAGGTCCTTGTGTCTATACTTAGACATATCTACCTGCACTACGTAATGACACCAAGCATTTCAAATAGTAAAACCCTCTCCTGAGCTTCCATTTTTTTCAGGCTTATCATTTCTAGTTTTTTAGCCTCAGATACATTGGTTCTGATTCCTTTATGATCATTCCTCTGTCCCTGCACTCTAAGTTGTCTATATTCCTTTAAAAATAAGTTCCCTGAAAGATTATGTACCACGCTTGGGGTGCTCATACTAAAATTGATAGAGCCATTTTGGTGGCTACATCCTTCTCATAAGCCATGTTAATATCAGAGTCTCAGCAATGGTTACTATGGATCTAGATGGACAATACCATGAGTTATTAGGAGCTCAGACTTGGGATCAATCAGATTTGCTGTCTTATTCCAGCGCTGCCAATTACCAGCTGTGTCACCATGGACAAGTTACATAGATTCTCTGAGCCTTTTTCCTCTAAGTAAAATGAAGGTAACAATACCTACCTCATAGGGAAGTTCCGAGAATTAAATGAGATAATGCATAGCCTCTGGAACATATTAGGTGCTCCAGCAATGTTAGCTCTGAACTTGTCTTTAGCTCTTCTTCCCTTCACGCTCTGTAGTTTGATTTAATGCAAGGTTATACATTCTCCCCCGGGGATGGGAGTGGTGAAAATGTGCACACAGGCATGTGTGATAAATATAGCTGAAGCGTGGAATGTCTACTTTTATTCTTATGTCCATTTAACAAAGTGTTTTTATGATTTATGTTGTCCATTGCAGGGTGGAAACGAGTTCTACACAGCGCGTGGCATGACGCCACCCTGAGACCGGAGGCCAAGGAACTGCCTTTGGTTAATGGATGGCACGGCCTCTTCATAAAGTCCGTTTCTTCGGATGCCTCCTGTCGAGGATGAACCTTCACACATGCCATTAAGTGTTTATGTTGGCAACTGCTCCACCTCAGAAAAAGAGTTTTCTCTTTATAGCAGCCTGTGGGCGCCAGTCTAAACACAGAGCACTCAAGGTTTGACTCTAATAGGCTGGAACAGTTGTAATTCAGAGTCCTCAGAACTGCTGTACTATTTTAACTGAGATGATGGGAAATTATCTGACAATTTTAATATCTAACTATCTTTTCACATAATACTTTGTATTTGTATAATAACATATTTCAACTTTTAAAAGCTCCCTCACATCTATTACCTCATTTAATCCTGACAAGGGCCCTAACCATCTTCTGGGTCTCTTAGTGTCATAAAAAGGAATAGCAGGCTGAGTCAACAAGGAAGGTACAATACCATGCTGGGTACTTGATCCGTATTATTTCCAATCCTTACAACAATTCATTCTAGTCAATATTGTCTCTATTTCACAGGGATCAGCCGGGATTGAACTAAAGTGGGCCTAGCTCTAAAGCCCTTGTACCTTCTACTAGAACATCATATACTTTTTGTCCTATATTCTAACTTAGTGTTTTTCAAAACGTCTGGACTATGAGAAGACACTCAGATCATTAATTTAATGAAGTTGTAGTTCTGATCTCCTACATTCCTTTGCTTCCCCTATAAAGCCTGATTCGTGTCATTTTTCAAATTAACATTTTATTATATCATATGTAATATATTTAGAGGAATATATGAAACAGACATGTAATTTGGGAAGCATAATAAAATGAATAAAATCCTGCGAACCCATTCCCAACATAGGAATGAATATGGCCAGTACCATGGAGTCTCTCTTTGTATTCAGTCCTTATCCAGTCATTCCCCCACCTTCCTTCTAGAGGTATCCCCTGATCTGAATTTTCGGTTTATCACTTCTTTGCTTTCAAAAAACTAGTGTTACAACATTTGTATGACTATTCAATGTATTATTTAGTCTTGCTTGCTTTTGAGTTACTGCTTAACACATTGATAATTTAGTTCGTGTATGTTAATTTTTACTGTGATCATAATTTTAAAGATATTTTCAGTTTTATAAACTTTGATTGTCCTATCTTTCTGGTGGATTGAAGTTTTCATCATTATGTAGCAACCCTCTTCATATTTGATAGTGATTTTTTGTCTCAGAGTCTGTGTAGTCTCATGTAGCTTACTCAGCTCTCTGCAGCTTAGAATTTGCCCTGTATATTTTTCTATCATCTTCTTTCAACCCTTTCTTTGTCCTTATGTTTTAGGTGTGTCTGTGTATCATGAGGCATTATTTATTTGTGTTTTACTCTGACAATCTTTGTCTTTTAATGAGTGAGTTTAGTCTATTTTTAGGAATTGTGATTATTACACATTTGGGCTTTTCTATATGTCCTCACTTTGTACTATTTGTCTCAATTTTTTAATGTTTCTTTTTCCTCTGCTCTCACCTGTTTTGGGTTGATAGAGTTTTTGTATGTGTGCTTTTAAATCCTTAAATGGCAGATTGTAGTTTCCAAAGATGGCTGCAACGATAACTCTCATCCCACCTGTTTTATAGAACGTGACCTTGCTGCTCCCCATCCAGAGGTGGAGATGATTTCTTTAGCCTGTGCTACTTGGCCGGCCCTGTGACTGCTTTAATCAACAGAGGATGGCAGAAGTGAGCTTGTGCCAGTGCCGGGAAGTTTTTAACCTGCCTGGCACCTTCTGTTTCTTACCTCTTAGAATGCCAGTTCTTGGGATGCAGTTGGGAACCCAGCTGCAAGATCATGAGAAGACTAAGCCACATGGAGAAAGTGTGTGTGGCCACTCCTGTCAACACCAGCTGAGCTCCGAGCTGGCCACCACCATCGACTGCTAGCCCTATGAGTGAGGCCTTGTGGACATTCAGCCCCAGCTGCTAGATGACTGCAACCACTCGAAACACCCCAAGGGACAACTACCCCAAGTCAGCCTAGAAAACCTTGAGAGATATTAATAAGCTGTTTTTAGTCACTACAATCTGGGGTGGCTTTTATGCAGCATAGATAACTGGGATGGGGATGTGGCATTGGCTTTGGGACTAAGTAATAGATGGAAACTGACAGGGTCTTGAGGAGGTGGAGGATGCAAGTCAGAAGAGCTTTGAGAAGCCCCAAGTGACAGGTCCCCAGGGAACTGTTGACAAGGGCTTGAAGGCAGGAAAATGACCTTGGAGGCTGAAGAAAAGGCAGCAGGTTTGTTAACACTGCTGCCTGCTGTAAGGTAGAAAATAGAAAAGGCACCTAATGAACCCATGGATCTGACTGGGGAGATTTACAGGCAGAAAGTAGAAAGTGTCAACTGGCTTCTTCTAGCTCACATTACAGATAATGAAAAGTGAGTAGAGAGAGGAGAATCAAAGAAAGAATTGTTCAGTTTTCGAGTTTAGAGAAATAAAGAGCCCAGAAGAGTCTTTCCAGATAGCAAATGAAAGCTTGTGTTTTTAAAACAGTTTATCAAAGAAATGTTCCTCACTTTTTCTCTTTTAAAGATTTTGTTGTTAAATTGATGATTAAAAGTGTAATCTTTTATTTAAAAAAATTTTTTAAAGACTTATTTATTTATATTTTGGCTGCGTCAGGTCTTAGTTGCGGCACATGGGATCTTCACCGAGGCATGCGGGATCCTGCTCACGGGCTCTTCATTGTGGTGAACGGGCTTCTCTCTAGTTGTGGCATGTGGGTTTTCTCTCTCTAGTTGTGGCACGTGGGCTCCAGGGTGCATGGACTCTGTACTTTTGGCACGTGGGCTCTAGTTGAGGTGCATGAGCTCAGTAGTTGCAGCGCGTGGGCTTAGTTGCCCCGTGGCATGTGGGATCTTTGTTCCCTGACCAGGGATCAAACCCGAGTCCCCTGCATTGGAGGGCAGATTCTTTACCACTGGACCGCCAGGGAAGTCCCTAAAAGTATAATCTTTTAAACATCATCTCTCTGTGCCCAACTTACAACTGTAACTTTTAGTTGTACTGTGTATTTCCAATTTACAAAGACCTTTTTTTTTTTTTTTTTTGCGTCACGCAGGCCTCTCACTGTTGTGGCCTCTCCCGTTGTGGAGCACAGGCTCCTGACGTGCAGCCCTACAAAGAACTTTTATATACATTACTCCAATTCTCCTGACTATCCTGCTGTTATATCTAAGTAGAAAGCTATTGTTAGTCCACATTATTAATAGTAGTGACGACCACAGCCATCCTTCCTTCTTCTCCTCCAATTTTGGGGTTCTGACCCTGTGCCTGCTGTTAAGCTTTAGATAGGTGATCTTACATTCTTAGAGTATTATGACTTACAATCTAAGGATGAAGACTGTTAAGCCAGAGAGTTAAATATCTCAACCACGAAACATCACGGGTAGAACCTCGATTCAAACCCTAGTTTTACCCCAAGTGCACACTCCCATTTAACCTTTTTCCCTGAGAAGAACAAGTATCAATTTTAGACCAGAAAGCATCTTCAATGTGTGGATTACTTTCACCTTATAAAATTTCATACTCATTGTCTGTCTCACAGTCAATATTTTATGTGAACTATAATTTTGATAAATTATTTGACTTTCTTCATTTCTTTTGGTTAGGAATACACCAGTATTACAATAAGCTTCTTTATTTGTAAAATAAATGGATTGGATCAGGTGATCTCCAGTGCCTCTTTCACCCTTGATATTCCTTTCACCTCTTCTAATTTTCTGACACTTGGGTTTTCTAATCACTATCTGCAGGGCTGCAAATGAATTCCATTTGACCAGCAGATGGGGCTCTTGATAATCAAATAGGAAGAAGCATTTATTGAGCGCCTACCATGTGCCAGGCCTATGTGTGTAACCCTGCTGCTGCTTCAGATTTATATGACTATGTTCTTAGGCCTATCTCAAATTCTTGTTTTTACATGTGCTTCAAAGGAACACTTACCATTTTACCAAGAAGGAACTTTTCCCTGTGAAAAACTGATTAAGTGATTACTGAGATGTCTCCCAATGCTAAATGCCATGATTTGAGGCCCAGAGTTAAGTGACCTTAGGAGTCCAGGACTCCTTTGTGAAGGAGCTGATATGTCTGATCCTCTGTGGCTTTCAAACATCTCCCAGGAACCCAGGAGCTAGAAACTGCATCTTATTCAGGCTTTTGTGATCATAAATAGGATACAGAAGCCGCTGAGAGTTCAAGAATATTTTCAGTTTATACAGATATTTTTAATACTTAAAATCTTTTGTCTATAAAGGGATAATAATACTAATACCATCTTTTTCCCCCCTAGGTACCAACTACATGATGCTTCAAAGCAGGAAGTAGAATAACCCAGATGTTTCTGAAGCTTTGGTTTCTCTTTGTTTCTCAAGCTCTCTTATGGTTTTCCAATATCAATTATTATTATTTTATAAACAGCCACCATCAATTATAGGGAGGTGGCTTTAACATTTCTCAGTAAGGGAAATCTCAAAATAGGAGCTGCACTGCAGCTGGCAATGCCACTTAAAACTGCTTCAACAATCAAATAGAAGAACCGTCAAATATTTTGATAACCTCTCAAAGGAAGGCCAGGACAAACTGCTAGTTCTTCAACTCACTAAGCTTGGACCTGTGTCCCCTCATGAGAGGTCACGCTCCCACTTCATGTAAGCCCCTCTTCTCCAAGGCATCCAGAGGTTGAGTAACCTGTGCAGGTCCTTTTTTTTTTTTTTTTTTTTTTTTTTTTTTTGCGGTACGCGGGCCTCTCACTGTTGTGGCCTCTCCTGTTGCGGAGCACAGGCTCCGGACGTGCAGGCTCAGCGGCCATGGCTCATGGGCCCAGCCGCTCCGCGGCATGTGGGATCTTCCCGGACCGGGGCACGAACCCGTGTCCCCTGTATTGGCAGGCGGACTCTCAACCACTGCACCACCAGGGAAGCCCCTGTGCAGGTCTTTGCAGCAAGCTCGTCCTATGTGGGTCCACGTGGCTGGATGTGCTCTGCCCCAGGCCATGCCTGGTCAGCACTTTGAGAAGAGCAGGC
Organism: Mesoplodon densirostris; assembly: GCF_025265405.1. Lineage (NCBI taxonomy): Eukaryota > Metazoa > Chordata > Mammalia > Artiodactyla > Ziphiidae > Mesoplodon > Mesoplodon densirostris. The sequence continues at coordinate 75,933,720 of NC_082661.1, forward strand.
AGATGTACCAGAAGAAGCTGAATCCTAACTGTATCTCTGGGCCTTTGGGGTCTAGCACGTGAAGATATGCTGTTTCTTTCTCTCCCCCTTCCCCCCGATGCCCCAAATGTCATATAACCTGTGTATTACTAATGTAAAACTTTAATAAGGAAATTGCCTGTCAAGGAGGTTTGTTGTTTTCCTGGTCATTGGAATTCATCTTGGAGCTCTTCCTCTGAACATGTTAATCAGTGTTTCTGAGCAGATGACCAGTAAACAACGAAAGTGCTGATTCACTAGCTTTAATACAGCACTCCATTCTCCAGGACTTTTAACCTGTTAAATCCCTAACTCTTGTCCTTGAGAGGATTTTCTTTTACTGTGGAAAGCTTTGTTGTTCAGGGAAGAGTAGGCATTAAATATAGCTAATATTTATCGAGAGCGTACCGTGTGCACTTTGTCCCCAGCATTCTTCATGTCACCTAACTGCATCCTCACAGCAGTACTACGGGGGAGTACTATTTGGCCCATTTTGTACATGAGGAAACTCACAGAGGTCAAGTCCCTTGCCAAAGGCTGCACAGTAGGTGATGGACCAGAGCCTCTGCTCTTCACCACGATGGAACATTCCAGGAACGTGTCCTTATTGGACCTCAAAGGAACAGGAAATTTTTAATATTTATATAAAAAAAGAATGAACTAGATTGGAAATTGCTGGAGTTCAGGGTCTGATCCTGTTTCTTATTTACTTCTCTACAAAATTTTCCACACCATAGCTCTGCTTATATATTCATATTCACCTGTTGTAGTACTTACTATATTGTATCGGTTAAGCCTCATCATTTGCCTCTGAGAAATGTGCCTAGTACTCAGCATAGAATAGGAGCTTGATTTATGTTTGGGAGCTTAAGTAGAGAAAACTTTTGGAGACTGTTTTAAAGTTTACAAAATACACGTCCATTGCTCCACTGATTACTAATTACAGGTATTTCACACAGCCTTCATTTAGCTGGAATTAGAAAAGTATGCTTTTATACAATTTTTAGTTGAAAGTGTGTTAGTTTAATTCTACGTGAATTATATGTACCAGCTTATATGTACGTACCTTACTTTTTTTTTTTTTTCCTTAACTTTGGGCTGCGTTGGGTCTTTGTTGCTGCACGCTGGCTTTCTCTAGTTGCGGCGAGCAGGGGTGGTGCACGGGCTTCTCATTGTGGTGGCTTCTCTTGTTGCAGAGCACGGGCTTCAGTAGTTGTGGCTCACGGGCTCTAGAGTGCAGGCTCAGTAGTTGTGGCGCACGGGCTTAGTTGCTGCGCAGCATGTGGGATCTTCCTGGACCAGGGCTCGAACCTGTGTCCCCTGCATTGGCAGGCGGATTCTTAACCACTGCGCCACCACAGAAGCCCCCTTACTTTCTTTTTATAATTTGGCTTTGGCATTTCATTTTATTTTATTTTATTTTATTATTATTATTTTTTTTGCGTTATGCGGGCCTCTCACTGTTGTGGCCTCTCCCGTTGCGGAGCACAGGCTCCGGACATGCAGGCTCAGCAGCCAGGCTCACGGGCCCAGCCGCTCCGTGGCATGTGGGATCCTCCCGGACCGGGGCACGAACCCGTGTCCCCTGCATCGGCAGGCGGACTCTCAACCACTGCGCCGCCAGGGAAGCCCCGGCATTTCATTTTAAATTCAGGCATGAGGGCAGAATGAATTGAGGCATCTGCTCATGTAAGGGGTTCATGGCTTTAACAATGAGACCTATTAAGAACTTAGAAAAATGGGAAATGAGAGCACTCTTATTTAATTAGTAGAAGATTCCATAATAGAGGTAATTACCTTGGATTATAAGTCAAGAAACTGTAGATGTAGAACTGAAAGTTTGGGAACACCATCTCCAATCAGGGTAGGCTAGGTATAAGCCCTGGACACTTGTCACTTGTAACGTGGTTGGTCTGCAGGTGGATAAAGCATAAAAGGGGCAGGATTGGCCTGGCCCATGAAAAAGAAAAATCCCCAAACCAGTCAGCAAGATTTCTCCAGCACTGTCCAGGATATTAGAAGCCTTTGGTCGGTAGGCTTGAGTTTTACCTGTTTGGCAAGATGACTTCAATAAAGGAGAAAAGTGCCTCAAACTCGTATTTGAGGGGCATTTTTAGGATCACCTAATCACTGTAAAATCATCTCTGTCTGACATACTCCTGACTGCACCCATTAGGTCCATCATTCCAACCCCCAGCTTGATTCCCTAGCCAAATCTTTGCATTTCTTTTCAAATAGTATGCTCCAGCACAGCTGTGGACTGACCAGGAAGAAAATTAGTTTCTCTGCTTTCCCTCCACATCCCAGGACATGTAAGATAGCAAAGGTTTGTTCTCTGTCACTAGTGTTGTGGGCACTGTAAGTTAGGTTGGAATAGTATTTCAGATCTTCATAACAAGGCTGTTTCAATTAACACGGTACTAACCAGGCATCTGGAACTTGAACCCCATCGGACTTTCCCTCTGTCTCTCTTGAGGTACTAAAGCCCACTTGGGATTTGCGTTCATTGAGAGCTTGCTTTATTTCCCCTATTAGGACTTTAAGCTCCTCGAGGCAGAATCTGATCCCACACACTCAACTGCACGTAGCATAGTGCTATGCAGATAGGAGGGGTTTGATAAAACTTTTGTAAAGGTTTTATTATTCGCTTATCTTTTCACTTTTATTATGGAAATTTTAAACACAAAAGAGGTGAAAGAGGAATGAATAATATAACAAACCTCTCCTCACTCATTGCTCAGCTTCATCTGTTATAAACTCAGGGCCAGGGGCTTCCCTGGTGGAGCAGTGGTTAAGAATCCACCTGCCAATTCAGGGGACACAAGTTCGAGCCCTGGTCCGGGAAGATCCCACATGCTGCGCAGCAACTAAGCCCGTGCGCCACAACTACTGAGCCTCCACTCTAGAGCCCGCGAGCCACAACTACTGAGCTTGCATGCCACAACTACCGAAGCCCGCACGCCTAGAGCCCGTGCTCTGCAACAAGAGAAGCCACTGCAATGAGAAGCCCATGCACCTCAATGAAGAGTAGCCCCCGCTCGCTGCAACTAGAGAAAGCCCGCGTGCAACAACGAAGACCCAATGCAGCCCAAAATAAATAAATAAATAAAAATTAAAAAAATAAAATAGGACACACTGAATAAAAAAATAATTCTAACACTATTCTTCTCTTGACATGTTTACTTGTGACAATAGTATTACTGCCCAACTGTAGCACTTTTGCCTCAAGCCACTTGTGTTCTTTGAAGGTTTTATGTTGATGGAGACATACCTAAAGATTTGTCCTCTGAGACAATCTTGGCCTGACAGTTCCAACAGGCTGCAAGTGAAGCGAGCCTGACACTCCTCACTCAGGTCAGCAATGGGGGGGGGGCATGTTTTTCCTTATTGTTTATGAAGAGCGGATGATTCATTTTTAGAAAATCATGAATCAGCTGTCAAAAGGTCTTTGTACAATGGTTCAGATTATAGCCCCACTGGGCAACCACTGTGCCAGGATCATCTGTCGACTTTCTGAGATGCCAGTATATCATCACCTCAGCTGAGGTCTCAGGGCTGCACTGGCTGTTTGGTTCTCTGGACCTGGCAGTGGCCCCTGACCAGATATGTTTTTGGATGCAGTGATTGCCATGCTATTCCTCTTTCAAGTGGTGGGGGGAGAGTAAAAGCTGTGCCGCTGCTGCTGATAAATAGCATCAGTTCCAAAGGGAACAATTACTTCATTTAAAAAAAAAAAAAAGTGTGAGTCTAATTCATAGCGGCAGGGGCTGAAAGGAAGTCTTTCTTCCCAGAGGCAGTAGAGCACAGCGCAGAGCGTGGGGATGCTTGGGTCAGTCTGTATTTTAATCTGGCCTCCACAGCCTACTGTGTGACCTGGGGCAGCTTACTTGACTCAGTGCCTCAGTGTTCTTATCTGAAATAAGAGGTAATCATATTACCTATATCATAGCTTGTTAGGGGATTAAATTTATTCAACAAATATTTAAAGAACACTACTAACTGTCAAGTATTCTTTGAGATGCTGGTGATATAACAGTAAACAACATAAAGATCTTATCCTTATGGAGATCATATTCCAGAAGGGGAGACATACCCCAACTAATAAATATCTAATGTCAGGTAGACAAGTTTTATGAAGGAAAATGAATCAGAGTAAGGATATGGAGATTAAAGGAGTTCATACAGGTAAACTTCTCAACAAACACTAGGTGTTATTATTGTTTCCTCTAGTCTAGGTCCAAAGGCTCGGCCAGCCCCACGGCTTAAGTAAGGAGGAACCGATCTTACTTAAAGACTCTACATGTGTGATTGATGTATGCTTCAGAGGAAGGGGATGGTCATTCATGTCAGATTGTGACTACTTACTTGGCCTTGTGTTCAGCACTTTTAAATCCTTCAAGCAATTCTGTAAGTTGGGTATTTTAAACCCAGGTATTAAGAAGAGAAAACCAAAAAATATAAGCAACTTTTTTGCCTGCTCCATGCATGTTCAAAGCTCTTGTAGTTTTTTCTGCCTGAAATTTCTCAAGGATGCTGTTTTTCCTGCAGTGGGTTCAAAGAAACCAAAGAGTTGGAAACTCTGTGTACTGGACAGGCCATTTTGTCTGCCACTGACACTGCTCCCCTCCTAAGTGATTACAAGCAGTTCTTTACGCCCAGGTCTCCATGCTCGGAGCTCTGTAGCTCAGCTACCCTGATCTCAACTGATCTGCGATGCTCCTTGAGCTCAGGCAGCTGTATAGAGACTGACCAGTGGCCTATATCAAGACTAACAGAAATGAAATACATTAGATTGTGGAAAATGGTGTGTAATCAGATTTTTTTAATGGTGGTTGGCAGAAGCAGTAAAGGCAGCTGGAGTCCAACTGTAAGCAGGCAGAGGGGAGGGGAATAGTAGAGGTAACAAAGGAGCGATGACTCGATGGCCCAGACTTGGGAACTGCGGGACCGCCCATCTACCAAGGTATCCTGAGTGACTGCACAAGGCTCATTATTTGGCTGCTAAAAGGGCTTTCTGTCTGCATTTCCCTTTGTACTTTAAGATAACTCCCTATTAACTGAAGCTGAAAGAGGCAAATGTCACTTAGATGAAGCTGGTCTACACACGGCTGTGAATATTTATTCTGTAGAGCTAGGACCAAATGGGGAGGATAAAGTACTGAGCAGAGGACGTGTCATTTTTTTCCATCCACTTTGTTGTTCAAGATCAGGACAAACTCTGGGGAATCTGGTTCAATGAGGAATACTTGAGGAATGTGAAAAAAAAAATCTTCAACTCCAAGATGCGATAGGCTTTAACACCCCAACAAAGACCTATGTTTGGAATTTGATTCACAGCCCTGGAAAGCCATTCTGGAGCCTCTTTAAAGGAAAAGCTTGGGGTGATCCAAGGACAGCTGAAGATGTGGGAGAATGGTCCGTCAGACCTCCTGGCACTGGTTCACTTGGCTACGCAGGCTCTTTGCAGCTGAATGACAAGTGGGAGGGGGAATAGGTCAGAACAATGTTGCCCATTTCAGGTCTGGAGAGCAGTAAGACTGGTTTGGACAATGCAGGAAATAAATTGCAAGAATTGATTCATTCACTTGATATGTGTTCAGATTAGATCCTGTTGAGAGACGGGGTGACCTAACTCACCGGGTATATTTGGGGAGGGCTGTCCCCGCTCAGAGCCTTGGCTTCCTCAACAATGGTAAGAATCAAGTTTGGGCAAAGCTCATCTCTCAAGCCACAGCTCTAATAGTCTGAGTCCAAGGTGGGAAATCTACCAAGCCCCCTCTGATTACTTTATCCTGTGGTACTTTATTCAGTCTGATGATTGCCACAGAGGGGGCAGAATTCCTGGGGATGGATCAACTGACATATAAAATTTTGTAAAAGATCATGTTATTTTTAAGTGGAGCACTGTTCAGGCTCAAGGCAAGCAGGAGGTGGCTTTTGTTTTGTGTCACGTTGGGTAAGGCAGGGATCATTGTGTTTGGGGAGACTTTCCTGCAGTGATTCTGACTGTAATGCACTTTCCCTTTTCAGCAAGCACCTTCTCATCCTTCAAAGCTCATTTCTCCCTGCAAACTTCATTGCTTTCTGCTCAGTGTTCCCATAACCCTTCGTCCATTACTGGGCTTGTAACATCGTGCTGAATTCGTCTCTACGTCTTCCTCTCCCTCTAGACTTTGATCTCTTCAAGGGCAAGGACTGGGCCTTATTTTTGCCTCCATTACACTGTGCTTGGGACTTTGTAGCTCTATAAATGTTTGTTGAATGATGAATGATATCTTACTTAAATGTTTATGCTCAGGCTGACACTGAGAGTCAAACTCTTAAGAGCAGAAAATGACAATACAGCCAGTTTCTTAAGAGTTTAATTAAATCTGAATAGAAATCTTCACCAGTTGGATTTGGGAGCAAAACTCAGAGACAAAAGCCAAGAAGATTGAAGCCTGATAACCTAGTAGAATATTGAAAAAGGACAAAATCTTATTTGCCTCTGTTGACGAGTTAACAGCCATAAGCTTGACAAACTCCTTCTGGTGGAGAGCCTGTCCTCTCTGAGTGTGTGCTGAGCTCTGCAGGGAAGACTGGGGTCAGCCCAGGCTGCTGCGGGGCTGCAGTGGGGACCACCCAGCTGAGGTGCTTCATCAATGCCATGAACGTACAGTGCACAAAGATGGCCTAATCCTCAGCCAAGAGGTGCTTTGATGCCACGATTTGCATTTTAGTTTCCTAACAATCTACCAATTACAACAAACTGATTTATCTATTTGTTTCATTCATAATTTATTCAGCAAATATTTATACTGAATGCTTATTATTTTCTAGACATTCATTTTAGGCCCTGGATAAAACAGTAAACAAAATAGACCAAAAGAAAAAATCCCTATCCGCATGGAGCTTACATTCTAGTGTGCAAGACAGATAATAAACAAATAAGTGAAATATAGGTAGATATGTGAAATGCTGAAGAAGAAAAAAAGCAGAAGAGAGGAATATGAATTTGCAGGGGTGCTTACAATGTTTGATAGGATGGTCATCGAAGGCCTTACTGAGAGGGCAATTCTTGAGTCAGGAAATGAAGGAATCGAGGGAGGAGCCATGAGACAATTTGGGGGAAGAGTAGAAAGAGCAAGAAGAAAGGCCCTGAGGACAGAGTGAGCGTAGTGGGTTCAAGGCCTCAGTAAGGAGGCCTGAATGGCTGGAGTGGAGTGAACAAGAGGGAAAGTAGCCAGAGAGAAGAGATTAGAAAGGTAACATAGGATCACATTGCACTGGGCGGCAAGGACTTTGCTTTTACCTCAGATGGAATGGGAGGACATTGGAGTGTTTTGAGCAGAAGAATGACTTAACTTGACCTATTTTATTTTACTTATTTATTTTTTTTAAAGATGCATGCCTTTTTATTTTTTATCTTTTTTTTTAAAAAAAAGTTTTTATTTATTTTTTGGCCACGTGGCATTTGGGATCTTAGTTCCCTGACCAGGGATTGAAACTGTGCCCCCTGCAGCAAAAGCTTGGAATCTTATTTTTTTTAAAAAAATTCATTTCTTTATGTATTTAGCTGCATTGGGTCTTAGTTCTGGCACACGCAAGCTTAATTGCCCAGCCGCACGTGGGATCTTAATTCCCCGACCAGGGATCGAACCCCCGTCCCCTGCATTGGAAGGTGGATTCTTAACCACTGGACCACCAGGGAAGTCCCAAAAGCTTGGAGTCTTAACCACTGGACCTCCAGGGAAGTCCCCTAACTTGACCTATTTTATTTATTTATTTATTTAATTTATTTTTTATTTTTTATTTTTTTATTTTTTGCTTTATAACAAATTTAATCAGCTATATATATACATATGTTCCCATATCCCCTCCCTTTTGCGTCTCCCTCCCACCCTCCCTATCCCACCCCTCCAGGCGGTCACAAAGCACCGAGCTCATCTCCCTGTGCTATGCGGCTGCTTCCCACTAGCTATCTACCTTACGTTTGGTAGTGTATATATGTCCATGCTGCTCTTTCACTTTGTCATAGCTTACCCTTCCCCCTCCCCATATGCTCAAGTCCATTCTCTAGTAGGTCTGTGTCTTTATTCCTGTCTTACCCCTATGTTCTTCATGACATTTTTTCCCTTAAATTCCATATATATGTGTCAGCATACAGTATTTGTCTTTCTCTTTCTGACTTACTTCACTCTGTATGACAGACTCTAGGTCCATTTTAATAGGATTAGTTTGGCTGCTGTGGTGAGAAAATCTCACAAGGGCAGTTGAAAGGAGACCAGTTGTGATGAGTTGCAACAACCTAAGTGAGATGATAGTAGCTCAGACAAGGCTGGGGCAGCGAAGATGGGGCTAGAAGTGATGCATGTCAAAGGCAGACCCAAAGCAGGGCTGAGAATGAGCAGCTGGAAAAGAGGGAGGAAAACCGGGCAAGGGGAACATCCTGGAAGCCAAGTGAAGAAAGTATTTCAAGGAGGAGAGAGTGATCCACTAGGTCAAATGTCCCTGCTAGGTCCAGTGAGATGAGGACTGAGAAAAGGTCGGCAGGTTTAGCAACATGGAGGACCCTGGCGACCTGGAGAAGAGCGGCATGGTAGGTGTGATGGGGCATCTGTGATGGAATGGCAGGAGAGAGGTTGGACCAGCGGACACATGCAATCCTTTCCAAGACTTTTGCCAAAAAGTGGTGGAGAGAAATGAGTATTGGCTGAAGGGACACGTGAGGTTTCAAAAGTTATTTTAAGATGGGCAAATTCACAATATACTTGTATGCTGATGGGAATAATTCAATAGGGAGAGAAAAATGGATGATACAAATGACAGAGAGGAGAATGGCGGTGCAGTGTCCATAAGTAAGTGAGAGAGGATGGCCTTAGCCAGAAGCACAGACAGTCCATCCATCTATAGGAGTCAGAGAGAAGGCAGAATGTGTGGTGAAGGGAGATTGTGGAAGTTCTCTTCTGATTGCTTCCATTTCCTCAGCAAAGCAGGAAACAAGATTGCCCATTGGATGAGGATGGAGGAAGAGCAGGAGATTTCAAGGGAGAGGATACATGAAACAGCCCTTCCCTGGCAAAAGGAGGAATTCTCTCCATGCTAGGAAGTTTCTGGAATGATAAAGTTGTTAATGGGGAGATTTAAGCATAGATAACATTTACCAGTGTTATCCTAGGGGGAAATCAAGCATCAGATTGAGGATGTAGTGATGGTTAAATGTTCCTTTCTCAAGTCTTTTTTTTTTTTTTTTTTTTTTTTTTTTTTGCGGTACGCGGGCCTCTCACTGCTGTGGCCTCTCCCGCTGTGGAGCACAGGCTCCGGACGCGCAGGCTCAGCGGCCATGGCTCACGGACCCAGCCGCTCCGCGGCATGTGGGATCCTCCCGGACCGGGGCACAAACCCGTATCCCCTGCATCGGCAGGCGGACTCTCAACCACTGCGCCACCAGGGAAGCCCTCAAGTCTTTAATATTTATTCTTTCCGAAAGTTATGCCTGGAAGGATTTTTTAGTATTATACGTAAAATCATTGGAGTGATATAGAAATAAAAGTATTTATGCACATATGTAAATACATATAAGTATTTGTGTTTATACAGTCTAATTTACATAAGACTTTCAGAATTCCATCTCATCAAAACATCAATAAAATGTTTAACAAAACTCTGAAGATGAAAGAAACTGAATGTACTAAAGTCTGAAAAGTTAAAATTAAGAATTCTTATCTAATAGCCCGAGGGGAATGTCTGCTATTTTATAAGCATTGAAAGCCCTCAATAATCTTGCAATAACAATATCATGCACTCTCAGCACTCAAAGAACTGCTGGGAAATTGCCTCATTAACCTTTATAATACCCTTGTGGGGTCGGCAGGAATTTGATGAGATTTCCATTCTCTATGGTGGGCAAATGAAGACAGGGGGATTTGAAGAAAATTGTAGACATAGCTCAAATATAAGTAAATCTTATGTTGAGTCCTGTGAGAGTCATTAGTTTAGGGGCATAAGAATGAATTAAAGATATTAATCACCTTAGATGACCAGTCATTTTTAACTTGGATCATAGATCTCAAGAATAGAGAGTCATGTTAGAAGAAATGATGAGAATGAAAGGAAAAGAAAAGGAAATTTACCGAGCACTTTCTGTTTGGGTCTTTTAAACTGTCTCCAGTCATAGGTGTTGGAGAAGCAAAGACTCATTAGAGAGAGCAAGAAGTATGAGAGTAAAATGAATACTCTGAACAAAAACAGGAATTCTAGAGTTGCTAAAATGAGGGAAAGGAATGCGAATGAGGTGAAACAGAAGAATCTTATGTGAGGTATATAAAGGAAGGAAAAGGAAAAAGTTCTGAAAATTTCAAGTCTGGGAAAGCTGAGCTGACTAATTCTTATGATCTGAACTGAAGTGTGTTTGGGGGTGGGGAGGATCAGGGGATGGAAAGAATTGATACTCTAAAAATAGCACTCTTAGTTTGACACCCAAATGATTTTCTATTAGTAATAAGCATCCAGGAAAAGTTCTCAAAAAGAGGACAGAACACCTCATTTATCACCTTGGGTACTGACTTCCCTGGTGGTGCAGTGGTTAAGAATCCACCTTCCAATGCAGGGGATGCAGGTTCGATCCCTGGTCGGGGAACTAAGATCCCACATGCCACGGGGCAACTAGGCCCACGCACTGCAACTACTGAGCCTGTGCGCCACAACTAGAGAGAAGCCCGTGCACTGCAACAAAAGATGCTGCATGCCACAACTAAGACCTGACACAGACAAATAAATAAAATTTAAAAAATAATAATAAGCAGCCTCTAATATTTATTGAGGATTTACCATCTTCTAGGCACTCTTCTGTGCTTTACATGTATGAATTTAATCCTATCATGTATCTATGAGGTAAGAATTACTATTATACTCATTTTACTGATTAGCAAATTAAGGCACAGAGATAAAGCAACCTGCCCAAAGTTGGTCATTACATGGAGCAGCTGATAATCCCATCCAGGAATTTATTATGTACCTGCTGTGATGAACAACTGCATATTAGGTCCATACTAAATACCTACTGAATGAATGAATGAACAAACCGGTGAATAGATGACCTGGTGTGGTTCAGTGCCAGGCTGAGAACCAGGTGTTTTGCCGAAGTTTTACTTTCATCTTAGGTTCGAAGGATTCGTTAACAAAAAGACACCACTCGTCACACAAATAGACAATTTCAACCTAACTTTAATAGAAAACCATTAAAAAGAAAGAAATAGAAATGAAAAGGGAAAGAAAAGTAAAAGCATGTACATCACCAAATTGGGTCGACACCTACATCCATACTCGAAGCACGCTGGGAAGTCCTGAAAACAGCAATCTGGAGTCCTGATTGGGAAAGGTCCCGGGCAGTGCGTCCACTCCGCGGGTGAGACTTCAAACTGCAGTTTAGGGGAGTCCACTTATAATACCAGGCCGCTAACAGATATCATCAGTTTGTGTGTGAACATGCAGCTCTGGGTTTCTTCAACAATTCTGTTTATCTCATTTTGTGTATCATAAGAATTTCTAGACCCTCGGGAACTGGCCAGATCCCTGAGGCTCAAGAAATTCCACGATCCACTCCCTTCTTTATCTTTTTTTTTTAGTTATTTCTGAGATATACATTTTAAAGTAATAACTAGAACTATGACTTATAACATTATACCAGAACATATAAGATTTTTAGAAATTTCATGTAATGTCTGAAACATTTATATTAACATATTTCCATACAAATAACCCAAAGAAAGTTTAGTATTAGTTTTTTATTGTTGTTTTTTTTATACTGAAGGTTCTTATTAGTCATCAATTTTATACACATTAGTGTATACATGTCAATCCCAATCGCCCAATTCAGCATCCCTTCTTTATCTTAAGTGCCCCCGGACTTGCTGGAGGCAGCTCACAAGCAGGCACATAGACCAGGCAAGTTCACGAATTGGTTAGAGGCCTAATATCGTCTCTGAAGCTGAAGACTACTTCCATTTCAATCCTCCTAACACCAGGCAATACTCAAAGTACCCAAGGGTTTTTTTAAATAAATTTATTTATTTATTTTTGGCAGCGTTGGGTCTTTGTTGCTGCATGCAGGCTTTCTCTAGTTGTGGCAAGCGGGGACTACTCTTCATTGCAGTGCACAGAGGCTTCTCATTGCAGTGGCTTCTCTTGTTGTGGAGCACGGGCTCTAGGAACGCGGTCTTCAGTAGTTGTGGCACGTGGTCTCAGTAGTTGTGACTCATGGGCTTAGTTGCTCCACAGCATGTGTCCCTGGACCAGGGATCGAACCCCTGTCCCCTGCATTGGCAGGTGGATTCTTAACCACTGCACCACCAGGGAAGTCAGTACCCAAGGTTATAAATGAGGTGTTCTGTCCTCTTTTTGAGAACTTTTTTCTTCCTTGTCTTCCTTTGGGACTCCCCTTCCAATAGGACCCCAAGTCTCTGTTGCCTTCATCCTGTCCCCAACTCCTTGGGTGTTTCTTTCACCCACGGTTTAAGTCCTATAATCCTCCAACACTCTAAACCCTCTTTCTAGTCTCTCCTTAGCTAAAAATCAAGACTGTTAATGCTTTAATCCTTAACACCCATAGTCAAAATTAGCATACAGGAAACAATTCTCACTTGTCAGGAATAAAAGTGGAAACCCTGGAAACAATTCTTCAGCTAGATCTTTGCTGGGGATCCTCTTTTAATGGTGTTAAATCCACGAGATCCTACCCTTACACTCTTTGAATTAGAAAAGCTTTTAATGCACATCTTCTATATAGAAAATCTGGAAGATGGGTGTGGAAACTCAAAGTTTCCATAGGTAAGGAACTTGTCAAGATGACAGCCAGAAAAACTGGTATCCATTGACACATATATCTTTGCTATCCCTTTTTTTTGGCACATCTATGAAATTAATAATTGCAATGATTCATTGATTGCCTACTATGGCCCAGTAATTCTGCCAAGGATTCCATATTTTTTTTGTCATATAATGCTCATGAGGACCCTGAGGGACAAGAAAATAGGCTCAAGGATTTACCTTGACTCACACAAAAAATAAGTGGAGAAGCAGGATTCCAGTTCATTCTTCCTAACTTCAAAACTGGACTTTTTGGTACTTAGCCCTGGAACCCATTTACTGTTTACTGGTGATAAAGGTGGAAGCACGCATGGCCCCAGGCTCTCCACCACCTCCCTGAGGAGACCTTCACAGCAAATGCTCTTCAGAAAGCAATGAAAGCTTCACTCATCTGTTGCAGTAATTACAACATTTATTTTCTGGAAACTCTTTAAGTGAAGTCCCAGAGGCCCCAGAGAGGAACAGGCTCCTGGTATGGATGTCAGGCAGGAGCATTAGCTCTGGCCCCATGGTTACTTCTGGTTACTGAAGTGACCCCAAGGAATCAACAGGAATGCTTCCCTTCTCAGGTCCCACCACCCTGGGTGCCAGTGAGGATAAGAAAACAGGCATTTGCGCACATTCTAGCATCTTCCTAAACTCTGAATTTTAATCCTTTTTCAAGAGATTTCTTTCTGTTTGTCCTCTCCCTTTTCTTATCCACCAGACCAGGGACTTAATAAAGGTGTGTTGGTCTCAAAATACTCTTCAGTTTTTATCTCATTCCATTGAATGAATTTCAAATCTCCCTTAGGATAAGCCCCATAAGGGCAGGGACCTTGTGTTTCTTGGTCTTGCTGTATTCCCTGTGCCTAACTTCGTGCCTGGTATACACTAGACACTCAATAAATGTTTGCTGAATGAATGAATATGTCAAACTCCACTAAATTGAAGAAAAATAACAAATGACCTTAACACCTTGGCCCTAGGGTATTTAGGAACTTTGCAAATACAGATTTCCAGACTTTGCAGTAGATCTGCAGAAATTGAATATGCATAGCAAGAGTGTGGGAAAGTTGTATTTTTAAGAAAAGCACCAGAAGCTTCTTAGTATTAGGCACATTTTGGAAACACAGCCCTGGGGTTTTTAATAAATGTGCTTCACCTGGGTCAGTGTCTCAAAGAGTACGTTTTCCCCCTGCCATGTAACACTCATTTATTGAGCAACTACTACAGCATTTCTGAATTGTGTCAAGTATTTGTCCTTTTCCTGCTATGTAACTTTGTTTTTTGTTTGCTTGTTTGTTTTTGTTTCTCTTTTTGGCCACACCACACAGCATATGGAACGTCCCCGGCCAAGGATTGAACCCGTGCCCCCTGCAGTGGAAGCGAGGAGTCTTAACCACTGGGCCACCAGGGAAGTCCTGTGTAACCTTGTTTACATTGATTCCCAGGCTGTCTTTAGGTTAATTAATTATTTCACTTGTTTATTCATTCAATAAACATACTTAAAGTCCATTAGAAACCCACAAATACGTTTAGTTGAAAGAGGAAATGTTCACTGAAGTTCTATGTCTGGGTCGCTGTTCAGCTGTTGTCACTGGCTTTCACGGGCAATTGATGGTGGTGGTAGAGAATTGGGGAGGAGGGTGAGGCAGGAAGAGATGTGGCTTGGCCTTCTATCAATATTACAACATAGTTCTGCCCTTGGCAGTGAATAGACTCTGAAGGACTGTCTGGATTCCTTTACTGGCCACAAATGTGGTTAGATAAAATATTATGTGCTGCTGGGGCTTGGTAATTATTACTTTTTCTATACAGAGATTTTTGGGGCATAACTTAAGAGTGATTTTCTCCTGCTTGTGCAGGAAGAGTCATTTAATCCCCAAATCTATTTTGCCCTTTCCACTTTGCCTACGACCTTTTCTTTAAGTATGGAATCCTTCTTGCTGGACATTACTATTCATTAAGCAGAGTTGAAATGGCAGCTGGAATTGCAGACTTGACCCTCTGCAATTTTATGTGTGTGAATGGATGTTTTCCTTCATGGATGTCAAAACCAAGTTAAATAGAATAGGTGTGTGAACAAGAAAGCACCTTTGTACTCAAGAGCCCCGTCTTTGGAACTGTATGCCTCTGTTGTTCTCTGGGTCACTTGGTGGCTCTGTGGAAGAACATACCCACCCCGTCTCCTTCCCACCGCTGGCTTGACCTTACTGTGCCTCTAAAACCCCATCTTCAGTGTTTCTCACTGTAGCTCTTTGACATCAAAAAGGAAGAAAGGCTAACAAACAAGCCCCATAGACATATCCCTTAATATGTCTTTTGGCTATTGTCTCAAAGTCATCATAGTTATTACTCAGTTACTCAATTAATGATTATTACTCAATTATCACTATACCCCAAGTCTATCCTTCCTCCCTCCCTCCTTCTTTCCTTCCTTCCTCCCTCCCTCTGTTAAATTTTTCTTGAGCATCTACTATGTTGGGAACCCTGCGCTAGAGGAAACAGTATAGTAGGGAAACTCTTTCTCAAAATTTGCCTGTGAACCAAGTGTATCAGACTAACCTGGGGAGTTTGGGAGAAAGACATGAGCCCATCTAAGCCTATTTCATTTCATACCTGTGTGATAGGGTGTGGCTAGCAAGCACCCTAGTGGCCTTGACGCACACTAAAGTCAGAACAACTGGTGTAAAGGAAAGACACAAACTCTGCAACGTAGGAGTTGTTTGTCCTTAGCGGATTTTCTTCACCTGACTTTCAGCTTCCTCAGCTAGAAAACTCCAGGGTCACTATGAGGAATGCAGATAACGAATGTAAAATACAGTTCCTGGCACACAGTGGGTGCTGAATAGATGGTCGTTACTTAAAACGAGGTGCCTTGGAGGATAAAACAGCGGTTCCCAACCATTTTGGCACCAGGGACTGGTTTCGTGGAAGACAATTTTTCCATGGATGGGGAGGTGGGGGGAGTGGGGGGGATCGTTTTGGGATGATTCAAGTGCATTACATTTATTGTGCACTTTATTTCTATTTTTATTACATTGTAATATATAATAAAATAATTATACAACTCACCATAATGCTGACAGGAGGCGGAGCTCAGGCAGTAATGCGAGCGATGGGGAGCGGCTATAAATACATAAGAAGCTTCACTCACTGGCCCGCCTCTCACCTCCTGCTGTGCGGCCCGCTTCCTAACAGGCCAGAGCAGTACTGGTCCATGGCCTGGGGGTTGGGGATCCCTGGGATAAAATGTTTAGTCAGCGCAGTTCTCTTCACCTTTGTCTTTTCCTAAAATCTGCCCAACTTCCTATCAATTATGTTTCTCATCTACATCAGTGGTTATCAGCCTTGGCTGCTCATTAGTACTCCTTGGGATGATGGGGAGTTTTTTAAGTCCTGATGCTAGGGCCCCAAACCAATTTCATTAAAATCTCTTGGAGGTGGGATCATGGTGTCATGATTTTTTAAATTCCCCAGGCAATTCCAGTGTGTATCTGGTCTACATTCCCTTCATTCTCCACCCTTTCTTTATGTCCAGTGGCACTCTTGAGCCCTCTAGTTCTTTTTTGGATGATAGCTTGTGGCCACATCATGCCACCTCTAGTGACTGAGAGGACTGTACATTTTTGGTTGTTTTTAAAAGGGGTAGGTTCTGGTGTCTATCCTGTTTATTGTAAAAATGGGCATCCTACAGTAAGTCCTTGATTAGGGGCACACGACAGTGCTGGTGAGACCTGTTGTTAAGCAACCTTCAAAGCGCAAGGGTGGAGCTTGAAATGGAAGCCTTGGGTAGAACATGAAGAGCCGCCGTAATAGGGACAGACACTGAGGGAAGCTAGGAAGCTCTCTAGAAGGATTGGCAAATGAAAATTCTCGAAGCTTCACTGTAGGGAAAGGGGGGAACCTTTCCTTTTACACCCCTCTTTCACACTCAAGCTACTTTAAGACAAAAACCAACCAACCAACCCATATGGATATGAATGAAAAGGATACAGGACATTTCAGGGACTTCCAGGCCAGGTGTGCAGGGAGCTCCAGGAGGGCCTGGAATGCGGACACACAAAGCCCTCAGAGCTCTTTCTCTTAACCTTGTTTTTCTGTTTCTTTCTGTACCATGTTTCATCGCTCTTTCTCTGGTGGACTGATTTCTCTGCTTCTTTGGGCACAGGGAATATTGCTCCCTCACAGCCCACGAGTTTATGTGTTATATTTCTGGCTAAACAAAGAGACTTATGACGCTCTCTGTTGCAATTCCAAATTTTGCAGCAGTGGATCTTATGTGTCTTGGATCAGGTATTTCTTTCGACCACAGACAATTACTTTCTCTGAGGCCCAACCAGCAGACGATTTTGTGTGCAGTTGAAAATTTTATTTCCTTCACATGTGGAACATTTTGGCTGTAAAATGCACTTGTGATAAGTGGGGTTATAAGGCGTGTGCTTTTATTCCTCCATCATCTCATTTTTTTTTTTTTTTTTTTGCGGTACACGGGCCTCTCGCTGTTGTGGCCTCTCCCGTTGCAGAACACAGGCTCCGGACACGCAGGCTCAGCGGCCATGGTTCACGGGCCCAGCCGCTCCGCAGTATGTGGGATCCTCCCAGACCGGGGCCCGAACCCGTGTCCCCTGCATCGGCAGGCGGACTCTCAACCACTGCGCCACCAGGGAAGCCCATCATTTCATTTTTATCATGATAAATTAATGCTCACTGAGACAGTCTGAGCAGGAGACTCGTTGTGGTTATTTGTTAGTGCTCTGATATGTGTCCACCAGTCATGGAGAAATGTCACAGGTTGGAGAACACACCATTTTTGTGATAGTCATTCATTGCAGAAATATATAGAAGACATGGCATATGAGCCAGTTTGTGTGCCTGAGAATGTGTGTATATCCACCACTTCAGTTCTTAACTTGCTGTTCCACAAATTTAGATACACAGCTAAGGTCTCCACAATTTACTAGTTGTGAGACACTGGGCAAGTCATAACTTCTCTAAGACCCAATTTACTAATCTGTAAAGTGAGGGATAAAAATTATACTTATTATCATGAGAAGATTAAATAAAATAATACACCTGAAGTGCAAACAAAGTGATTGACATATTTTGCAATCACTCAAAATATCTTAACCATTATTGTTTTAATTTTTACTATTAAGGGACTAAATTTGGTGCCTAGCTTGTAACAGCTGCAAAGGATATATATATCTACATCTATATATAGATATAGATGTAGATATAGATATCAATCACACAGTGCTCTCCCCACCACCCATGGCATTATTTTAAAGGGATTTCAATTAAGCATGAACTATTTTTAAAACTCCACCACCATTTACAACCTGATAGTGCTTACCAGTAGGGGTCAAAGGCTACAGGTTCAATTTCTCTAGAGCCAAGGACAGAGTGAAAGGGGTGGAGAGAAAGCCCATTGCCAATTGGTGACTCTGCAGAAGGCTGATTTAGAGATAAGCATTATTGAACGAACTTCGCTTTGCCCTACACCTAAAGTGATGAAACTGACAGATGTCATGATTTCCAGAAAGAGCAGGAGATAACCTCACTGTCCAGTCAACATTCCTTTAGTACGGGACAGAGTGCAAGTCCAAGGCTGCATACAGGGGACTCCCGAATACATAATTGTCCTAGAGGTTGTCCTTTCATCTCTGGCTGATTTGACTAGAGATTGCCTGGGAGGGGAAAGGAAATAAACATTTTTCTGATGATCTAGCATGTGCTAAGCACAGTACTATGTGCTGTTTGCAATGCTGTAAGAAGAGATAAATCTGTGACATAGGTATGAGCTCCAGTTTACAAATGGGAAAACTGGGGCTCAGAGAGAGAGACTGTTGTAACAAAAATTAATGTAATAACTAGTAAGAAGGCAGAGTTAGAATTTTGAAAATATTTTATTATGAACTATATGACAAAAATTAAGCAAATCATAAATACATATTTTCATAAATAATTATAAGGCAGACACCCATATAACTACCATCAGGTCAAGAAATAAAACAAAGCCTCCTTGTGTATCCCTTCGAAATCATGGCCCTTTACTTTCCTCTTAGAGGTAACCACTCCACTGACTTTTGTGTTATTGATTCCTTGTTATATTTTAAATTTATCAACCTCTAAACACCTTAGATTAGTTTTTGCAAGCTTTTAACTTTATATAAATGGAAGGAAGCATACTATATGTATGTTAATTCTCCCCAAATTGATTTATAGATTCAGCAATCCCAATCAAAATTCCATCAATTATTTTGACAAGCTGTTTCTATAGTTTATACTGAAATACAAAGGGCCAGGAATTGGTGAGGCAGTCTACAAGAAAAATAAGGTAGGAGAACCTATTCTACCAGATATAAAAACTTGTAAGCCAGGACTTCCCTGGCAGTCCAGTGGTTAAGACTCTGCGCTTCCATTGCAGTGGGTGTGGGTTCTACCCCTGGTCAGGGAACTAAGATCCCGCATGCTGCATGGTGCGGCTTAAAAAAAATAAAAAATTAAAAAAATAAAAAATAAAAACTTGTAAGCCATACTGATTAAGACAGTGTGGTGTTGCTCCAGGGATGGACAAATAGACAAATGGAACAGAATAGAACCTGGAACAAACTTACACACATATGGGCACTTGATATATGACAAGGTGATACTGTGATCCAGTGGAGAAATGATGGTCTTTTCAATAAATGTTTCTGTTGCAGGAAGGGGAATCCCTTCCAGGGCCTGAGAGTGGGCTCTTGTCTAACACTCAGAAATGAATTGTCCAAGGAGACACACATGCTGACAAAGCAAGAGATTTTAACGGGAAGGGACCCCCCGGGCAGATAGCAGCAGGATAAGGGAACCCAGGAGAACTGCTCTGCCACGTGGCTTGCGGTCTGGGGTTTTATGGTAATTGGGTTCGTTTCCAGGTTGTCCCTGGCCAATCAGTCTGACTCAGGGTCCTTCCTAGTGGCACATGCATCACTCAGCCAAGATGGATTCCAGCGAGAAGGATTCTGGGTGATTGGTCGGACATATGGGCTGGCGTCTCCTCTCTCCTTTTGACCTTTCCAGAATTCTTCTGGTTGGTGGTAGCTTGTTAGTTCCTCATTCCTTACCAGGACCTCCTGTTGTAAGATAACTCATGCAAGTGGCTACCATCTTGTCTGGCCGGGGTGGGGGGGCAGTTTCGGTTAGTGGTTCCCCTAACATTTCTTGGATAATTGGGTTATCTATATGGATAAAAAAAGCAAATCCACATATGAAAATCAATTCTAATTGGATTAAATATTTAAATGTGAAAGGCTATAAAGCCTTTAGAAAATATATTGAAGTATATCTTCCTAACTTCAGGGTTGGGAAGGATTTTTTAAGACACAAAAGCAGAAATAGAACTAGCTTGATTGGTTCCAAAGTCCATGCTCTTTCGACTGTGATATGACTTAGCAAAGGAACAAAATCTCTGTCCCGTGGCATTCCTTGATCCTGCATTTACATTCATGGAAGAAAAGAGGGAAAGAAAGACTTGATAAAAGCCTGGAACAGCCTTGGGAATAAGGCTTTTCCTTAAAAACAAACACCAGCAACTTTATACATATGTGACTAACTTCACAAAATAACATCTCCAGTGTTCAAAGAATTTAATTCTGCTTCCTGGCAGTTAAAGCTGGGTGGGGATGATCACTGGCATGAGGTTCAAGTTCTAGAGCTTGTCCCTGCTGGATGCAGGGCTCTAGGGTCCTCATATCTGAATGATTTATCTTTGACTTTAGTTCATGTTGGACAATGCCATGCTTGTGTAATCATGTACCAAAGTCTAGGTGCAGTCGGGACAGGTGGACTGTAGTGGACACTACTGTGCTCTGCCCATGTCCCCTGGCACCTCACCAGGAGACATGTGTGGAAGGTGTCCTACTGCAAGGACCTACATCTCTGCCTGCTGGCTTGTTCTCGGTCCTAGCGTGGGGTCAGGTGGCGGTATTGGCAAGTTTATCTTCCAGGAACACCCATCATTTAATGTTGATACCGAGCAGCCCTGTGGAGCTCCTGGGCACAAATCCTTTTAGTACAGGAAATAGGCTTCTTTCAGCCTCAATGACTTCCCTGAGTTCCAACGGGCAGATTCAAGCAGTTGCTAATTAGGGCAGAGAGGGGATGTGAGCCCAGGGAGAAACAAACAGTCAAGAGAAACAATAGTGCAGCCTTGGGACAAGGTCCTCGTTCCCCATCAATATCTTTGAGCTGTTTTGCAGATACTGAAACCCCCTCCAGGTGGGAGAAATTAATGATTAACAATGGTATTCTGCCCACAAGCATGTAGACCCCAGACCCGTTGGGACCTGAAGGTTGATGACGCTGACTCCTACTTACCTCACCACGAACCCATCTGAAGAATGTCCACGAGCGGATCACGCCCTCTTTGAACCATTACTATAAAACTCCTCGCTAACTTCTCCAAGTTGGGAGACACGGTTCTGAGGGCATTAGCCACTGTGGTCCCCCTTGCCTGGTAAAGCAATAAAGCTATTCTTTCTACTTCACCCAAAACTCTGTCTCAGAGATTCAGTTCGGCACTGGTGTACAGAGAAACTGAGATTTCGGCATCAATGTTACTTGGGAATTGGAAGATAAATAGACTTTAGCTTCCTTGTGCCTTAGGGTGGGAAACTCTGAGACATTTTCTCACTGTCTCCCCAAGTCCCCCAGACAGGATTGCACCCCAGTTTCCCAGAGTGGTAACCTGCCCTCTAATACACACTTGATCAGCTGCCTTCCCTTCCCTCTGTCACCTCCCATTTCCCTGCCAGCACTCCTTGAGATAAACTACTTGCACAAATGCTTTTCCCAGGTTCTATTCCTGAGGAACCCAAACTAAGACAGGGGAGGGTGGGGACACCCTGGGGATTAGGCCCAGGCAAAAGAAAGCAGATGACTGTCCCAAGAAATGTAGAACCAGGGACTAGAGGTCTGTAATCCTGTCTGTGAGAGGACAGCAGAGGAACTGCAGTTAGAGAATATTTGCTCTCAAGGAGGAGACCCAGACTCAGCTAGGCTTGCAGAAATGGCCATAAGGACTGATCCAACAACATACAGAGACTGTGACAGTAAGTAGTCATGACTGGATCTCAGAGAGAGAAAAGGAGAAAGCCACAGCTGGGCTGTCCCAAGGAGGATTTGGGGCAGTAATTCTGATGGTCAGACAGCTCAGCTGTGATCGCCTCCCTTTTTATACGCATCCCTATCATGTGGGCATCTTGGTGCTCTTAGCAGCATCCCTTCCATACTACATCCTTCTGGGTTCGGAAAAGCAGTTCCCAGTGGTCCTACTGCCAGTGTTTCCTCAGCGTCCAGTGGGAAAAGGAAGGATAAGGTAGGCTCCCTGCTTGATGGCCCGGAGTGCAAGCAGGGAGAGTCATGCTGGCTCCCACGCCTACTCACACTTACTGTGAGAGGATATTAGTATTCTTTGGTTGCAAGTAATAGAAGCAAATAAGTTGAACTAACACAAGGAGAAAAGGGGTGGGGTTGGCAGGGACATGTCATGGAACCCAAGAGCAGGAATGCGGCTAAGCTCAGTGAGTGACTGGGAAAAGGAACTAGAAGGCCCTAGGGTTCACACTCTGTTCACATTTTTCTGCACAATTGCTTCACTCTGCTGACCTGTTTCTTTGCTCCTTTGTGCACAGGTACATGACAGGGGAATATGGCTCATTAATATAACTCATGTGAGTTATATTTCCTGAATCTACAAGCTATATTTCCAGACACATAAAGAGTTTTGAATCACTAATGGTTTCAATTTTTTTTTCTTATTTCTTTTTTTGTGGTTTCAAATATTGAGAGATGAATGACAGACACAGCTGGGTATACACCCCTGATCTGATCAGTTACAGCAGGTGGGCTAAGTTCGCAGAGCACCCACGTGGCTATTAGGGACTTACCTGTATTAAGTAAAATTCCCAGAGAAGGTGGAGGGAGGTCATTAGCTTATACGCTTGACAGATCCACTTAAAGATGTCTACTTGAGAGGGGGACTAGATGACCATGGGCACAACCCTTAACCTTCCTAGGTCTCTATTTCTTCCCAAATAAAAAGAAGGGGGCTTCCCTGGTGGCGCAGTGGTTGAGAGTCCGCCTGCCGATGCAGGGGACACGGGTTCGTGCCCCGATCCCGGAAGATCCCACATGCCGCGGAGCGGCTGGGCCCGCGAGCCATGGCCGCGGAGCCTGTGTGTCCGGAGCCTGTGCTCCGCAACGGGAGAGGCCACAGCAGTGAGAGGCCCGCGTACAGCAAAAAAAAAAAAAAAAAAAAAAAAAAAAAAGGTCCACACCAAATAAAAAGAAGGGCTGCGGAACTTCCCTGGTGGTCCAGTGGTTAAGACTCTGTGCTTCCATTTGCAGGGGACATGGGATCGATTCCTGATCTGGGAACTAAGATCCTGCATGCCACAGGGCGCGGCCAGAAAAAAAAAAGGGTTGTGACTAAACACTTTTTGTGGTCAACTCCAGCTTCAATTTGAACATCTATAAACTCAGAGCCTCTCCTTTTCACATTCTGGGACATTTTCTAGAGCCCAACAACCATTTTCTTGTAATTATGAGGGGGACATTTTACAGAAGAGCTGCCACATTTTAGCCAAAATTCCCTTTCCTTTCCAACTGGTCTGCATTATTTTCCTTCTGGAAATTGGGAGCAGACTAGGGGGACTACGAAGGTGGCTCAGGGGCAGGGCAGGCCAGGCAACCCGGATGGAGCCCTTCTGTCTCTTTCAAGCCCTGGAAGGCAGACAGATGGCAGACATCGTGTAGGAGGCAGGCGGATGATTAGAACTGGATGCACGGTGCTTGCTGGTTAGCTTCGTCCCTTCCCTGTAACATATCTCTTTCTGCCAGATGGCTCACCTGCTTTAACTCTGAACTTGACCCTAGATAATAGCAGCAGGTAGAAGTGAATAAATAACCTTTTCCTCAGTTGACCTCTCTCTGCTTCTCCCAGCCATGTCAGTTATCTATTTATGCGCCCTAATGTACGTCATATTGTTCTCGAACGCTGGTCACGTCCAAGTCACATCACACGTGGAGCTGCACCCTGGTGCAACTCCAAGACAATAGCTCCCTCTGTCATGGTTGGAGAAGTGGGCGGGGCACTGGATCCCCTCCCACTTCCTCTAATGGCTCCACCCATCCCAGATCCGGGTGCCACCCCAGGCTCCTCCCACCTCTAACGTCAGCTTCTTTCTCCTCAGGGAATTTAGGCAAGTGAAGCCACTGCTGGCTTTCTACATCAGAAAGTTACCCATTGCTGCATTCCAGTATTTTCCCCAGGATTCCTGGGCCCTGGGACTGTCAGAGAACCCACCCTGGCATGAATGGGTGAACATAGATCCAATTTCCAAGCCCCATGTCGTTGCAACTGCTATTAATAATAACAACGCCATACCTACTTCCTCTTTCCACCCCCTTGTCTTCTTTTTTTTAAAAAAAATTATTTATTTATTGGTTGCGTTGGGTCTTCGTTGCTGTGCGTGGGCTTTCTCTAGTCGCGGCGAGCGGGGGCTACTCTTTGTTGCAGAGCACAGGCTCTAGGCACACGGCCTGCAGTAGTTGTGGCTTGCGGGCTTAGTTGCTCCGCAGCGTGTGGGATCTTCCTGGGCCAGGGGTCAAACCCCTGTCCCTTTCATTGGCAGGCGGATTCTTAACTACTGCGCCACCAGGGAAGTACCCCACCTCCATCTTCTAATTTTCTCAAACTCCTCCTGTCAAATGAAGGAGAGCTTTTGTGTGTGAAGATACCCTGCCCGAGGGCTCGCAGGTAGCTAGAGGTGGCAGCAGGTTTGGGACTACAGATGGGGCGGGAGATCCTCAAGACTCCCCAGGCAGTGAGCTTTCAACTCGACTCCACTCCCCGTTAATAAGCACCCAGAAGTCATTTCCTTCTTTTCCACCTTCTCTTATCTCCCACCTCACAGTGCAAACAAGGATGTAGGAGGAGGAAAGCAGACTTTTTAACAGTGTGTGAGGATACAGACTCTGGTGATCGGAGGAAGACAGGGAAAGGAGCTGCTCTGAGGACATACATACATCCCCATATATACACACACATATACAGCAGAATAATTAATGTGTGAATTACATTGCTAATAATTCTTCAAGTAGCTACTTCCAAATTTTAAAAAAATCTTTTTTTTCTAAATTAAGAGTTTTTACAGATGGTTTTTTTTTTAATTTATTTATTTTATTTATTTTATTTTTGGCTGTGTTGGGTCTTTGTTGCCACACACGGGCTCTTCTCTGGTTGTGGTGAGCGGAGGCTACTCTTTGTTGCAATGCACAGGCTTCTCCTTGCGGTGGCTTCTCTTGTTGCAGAGCATGGGCTTTAGGTGCGCGGGCTTCAGGAGCTGTGGCACACAGGCTCAGTAGTTGTGGTTCTCAGGCTCTAGAGCACAGGCTCAGTAGTTGTGGCACATGGGCTTAGTTGCTCCGCAGCATGTGAGATTTTCCTGGACCAGGGCTTTAAGCTGCGTCCCCTCCATTGGCAGGTGGATTCTTAACCACTGAGCCACCAGAGAAGCCCACAAATGGGTTTTTACATGGTAGAATTTCTCAATCTTTCCTTCTCTGGTTTCTAAATTGTGTAACACATTTAGAAAGGCTTTCTGCACTTGATGGTTATATATATATATTTTAATTATCCATGATATTTCTAGTTTAAACACTTAAATCTGTTACCTAAGGGAATTTAACCAAGTGCAAGGTGTGGACTATGGATCTAACTTCATTTTCCTCCAAGAGGCTGCCTAGTTCTCTCAACACCATTAAGAAAGAACCCACCAGTTATGAACAGTTTAAAGACTAGATGTGTGATGTCTATAGTTTATGAGTTTTTGCATGTGCTTTGCTAGTTGTATTTTATATTATTGCTACGGGAAAGTAAAAAACAGGTTTAGATACATATTACATGAACTGCTCAGGAAAAAATTTGCTCAATATGCTTAGATATATTCATAGTTATAAAATTGTGCCTTTGATGAGAAAATGCAGTGAGGACACAAGGATGAAATAGTACTATTTGGTTAAAATAGTTAAGACAGCAGAAGCAGTGGTTAGCATATATGAAAAGTCAGCAGAAATTTTAAACCTCTAAAAAGCTACATTTGAGCAGGACACATGAGTCTGGAGAAGAAGAATCTTGGAGGGAGGCAATTCGGTAAGGGCTTCCTTAGGTCAAAATGTAGGAGGCTAAGGCCAATTCTATTATTTTGGTAGGATCAAAATGCTCAGTTCTCTGCCCCAGATGGGTGTTCATAGAAATGGAGAGAATTCAATTGAATTGGTGACGTAAGAGCGTGAAACACTCTATCCCTTACATTTTCCTTCATTTAAGATATTTTCCCTTAGTTGCCTATAAACATTATAATTATAATTATAATTATAATTAGCTTGGGGACTGGATTGCTTTTCAGTTCTACAATTGATTTTACCATTTATTTAATATTTAATTACACTAAATGATTTTTGGGAAAGGAGTGAGGAGCAATCTTTTTTTAAAAAATAAATTTATTTATTTTATTTATTTATTATTTTTGGCTGCGTTGGGTCTTCGTTGCTGCACACGGGCTTTCTCTAATTGCGGTGAGCTGGGGCTACTCTTCCTTGGGGTGCACAGGATTCTCATTGCAGTGGCTTCTCTTGTTGCGCAGCATGGGCTCTAGGCACACAGGCTTCAGTAGTTGTGGCTTGCGGGCTTCAGTAGTTGTGACTCACGGGCTCTAGAGCACAGGCTCAGTAGTTGTGGTGCACAGGCTTAGTTGTTCCGCGGTATGTGGGATCTTCCCGGACCAGGGCTGGAACCCGTGTCCCCCACATTGAAAGGCAGATTCTTAACCACTGTGCCACCAGGGAAGCCCCGAGGAGCAATCTTTAAGCCAGTAAAGGCAACAGGAGTGGCTTTGTCACCCTCATAATCTCCACGAGTCCCCCAAAGACAACCCCAAACTCCAATAAGCTAAGGAAAACAAAGTATTTACCTTGCAAAAACTTCTCCAAGACCAGGACCCCAATTCTCAGCAATCTCATTAGAATTGCTGCCCCTTAAACCCTGTACCTAGAAAACCATGTCTCTATATATCTATTTGATATATATAATTCTAAAATTATGTGACCATATTTTCCTAATTATGCCAATGCCCAGGGAAAAAAAGCAGATATTTTGATGAGATCAACACTAAAAATGTTCTGAGTAACATTAAGAAGAATGTTGTAATGAAAGTATTTTTCTTGTTATTCATTTATTTTTTTATTTTATTATTATTATTTTTTCAATAAATTTATTTATTTATTTTTGGCTGTGTTGGGTCTTCATTTCTGTGCGAGGGCTTTCTCTAGTTGTGGCAAGCAGGGGCCATTCTTCATCGCGGTGTGCAGGCCTCTCACTATCGCGGCCTCTCTTGTTGCAGAGCACAGGCTCCAGACACACATGCTCAGTAGTTGTGGCTCACGGGCCCAGTTGCTCCGCGGCATGTGGGATCTTCCCAGACCAGGGCACGAACCCGTGTCCCCTGAATTGGCAGGCAGATTCTCAACCACTGTGCCACCAGGGAAGCCCTGTTATTCATTTATTTATTCACATTCAATCACCAAGGAATAAATATGTTCCTGTTAGGAAATGTTAGCTTGGAAAAGTGGAAAACCAGTTCAAATTAGCTTAATGAACAAAAGGATTTACTGGCTCATTTAACTGGAATGTCCAGAGGAAGAGCAGGCTTTAGGGTTGATTTTTTTCAGTGGTTCAACAGTGTGCTTCTCTCCATAGAGGTATTACTTTTATCCTCAGGATGGCTAAGTGTCTATAGAAATTTTAGATTCACATCCTCAAATAGGAGAGCTCTTCCATTCCAGCATTCACTCCACTGGGAACAGCTTAGGCCAATGGTCCATGGACTGTGCTCCAAGGAATGGAAAATGGTGACTACACCAATAAGTGTGTGTGTGTGTGTGTGTGTGTGTGTGTGTTGGACATTGATTTGAAAATCTAGCACTGTAAAGATGAGGGAAGGAAGAAGCCATGCTGGGACAGCAGACAGCAAACATCTAGTGTAGAAAGTGTGTTCCACTCCATGGGAGATAAAAATATGAATCAAAGAAACCAGTGCTCTCCAAGACCTCAAAGGGAAATAGTTGAGATAAGATATATTCCCTGAATAACTACACATCAATGTGCTTTCAATACAGCGTTACCTAACTTTGATGCTGTTATCAAAGTCCCAAGAGAGAGAACAATGTTACGTTTTGCATGACTCATGGGCAGGCCACCCTGGAATCACAGCACTTACATAATGAAAACACACACACACACACACACACACACACACACACAATATAAAGAAAGCATTGGATAAGAAGAGAAAAAAGCTAGAACATGTAGATACTAATTTCTTTTGCTTGAGTATATTTGTTCTGTTTGTAACAAGTTTCTCATTCTGCAATGGAGAAAAAATGAAACATTATATTCTTCCTTCCTAGACCTCCCTTATTTTAGGATATTCCCATGTATTTTAGGGGTTCATGTGACTTGACTCGCACTTGCAAACTATCACTGTAGTAGACTGAATAATGGCCCCCAAGGGATGTTCTGTCCAAATCCCTGGAACTGTGAACGTTACCTTATATCCAAAGGGACTTTGCAGATGTGACTAAATTAAGGATTTTGAGACAGAGAGGTTATCCTGGATGATCCAACTAGGTCTGATGTAATCACAAGGGTCCTAATAAAAGGGAAGCAAGAAGGTGAAAGAAGGAGGAGATGGGAAGACAGATATAGAAGCTGGAGTGATGCACTTTGAAGGTGGAGGAAGTGGGCCGGGAGCCAAGCAATGCAGGTGGTCTCTAAAAGCTGGAGAAGACAAGGAAACAGATTCTCCCCTGGAGCCTGCAGAAGGAACCAGCCCTGCCAATACCTTGCTTTTTAACCCCTTAGGATTCATTTTGGATTTCTGACCTCCAGAACTCTAAGAGAATAAATTTGTGTTTTAAGCCACTAAGTTTGTGATAATTTGTTACAGCAGCAAAGGAAACTAACATAGCACCTCTTCCCCTGCTCCCAAACTCACCCCTTTGCTCTCTACCCTGCAGTCACCTTCAAGTGACCTTATATAATGCAACCCTGTTTGCTTAAAGTTTTTCACTGGCTCCTCATTGTTTAGAAGATTACATCCAAATTCCTTTACAAGTTGCCTTCATCTCCCTTCACTGCCCTTACCTTCTCTCCCTCCTCCTGTCTTCCCTTTCTCTTTCCTTTCACTGGTTCTCACTCTAGACCCTGGGCTTTTGCAATGCTGTTCCTCCTTCTGGAAGAGGGTGCCTACCTGTCTCAGTCTGGTAAATTTGTTTCTTTCAACATCTCCTAGACTATGAAGACATAAGGACTGCCCTAAACAGAGTTGATTGCTCTCTTTTCAACGTTCCCATCACACTTTCTATGCACCTTGATGATACATAGCACATACCACCCTGTGTTGTGGCTGTGCTGTTTACACCTACTTCTCCTGGCAGGCACTGATCCTAGGCAGGAACACCAGAAGAGCCTGAGAAATACTTGCCAAAGGCATCAATGATCGTGCCTGTGCCACCCATCTTGCCTCTGGGTCTCCAGTGAGCAGTGCCATATCTCTTTTCCTCCTTGAGCATAATGCAGATGGGCTTTTAAATGGTTCCTTGGCATTTACCAAACAGACCTGCATCTTCATAGGCTTCCATAGCCCTTGAATCATAGGCTTTCAAGCCAGACAAATGCTCCAGGAGAGGCTGGGGTGGGAGGTCGGGTCAATGGATGTTTTTAGTTTGAGCACAACCCTCATACATATGGACACAAACACAGGAAGAGCAGGCCCAGCATGGGAATATTTTTAGAAGAAAAGATAGATGAGAATTCAAAATCGTGGGAAGTTAAAATCAACCTTTAGCCTTTAACTAATGATTTAAAAGCACTTTGAAAAAAAAAAAACCCACATGAGGGTGGTAATTATTGTTTCTCACCCATCCCAGGCTCACACTCCCCACTTCCTCATGTCTGCTTCCTGGGATTACCCCCAAACAAACTATCTGCCCCCTAGTTCTTGTCTCAGAGTCTATTTTTAGGAAAACCCAAGTTAAGGCATTGTTTAAAACCACATGGTTACACATTGGTGAAAGCCAAGACTTTATGATTTAATTTATGGGGATGGAGCTAAGAAAATGTTTCTGCCCTTTCATTTTAAAGTCTCACTGCCTATTCTAATCATCTGGCAACTTTGAGGATACTCTGCTTCTCTTTCCCCCGACTGGCAGCAACTCCCTCTTGAGGGGCCATGTCAGCCTGCACTCCCAAGTTATAACACCCAGAATCAAGCCAGATCAGATATAACACTAATGTAGGACTATCTAATGCAAACATGCCATTAAAAAAATAAAGACTGTTTTCTATCACTCTTGGACTTGACCTGTGAAGTTTTCAAATAGACACATGGAAACAATCACAATGAAAAGATTTCATGCATTTTTGGAACAAAGCTTATTTATTCAAAATATCTTTATATTTGGATCCCATCACAGGATTTTAGAGAAACTCTTAGGTTTTATTCTCAGAGCTATAGATTTCTTATTTAATAATTTATGATGATGATGATGATGATGATGATGTAGAAATACAGTGACTCAATTTGAGGGTTCAGTTATAATTTTGAATTATTCACTGCAGATTTTTCCCATTGAATATATAAATTGATTCTATTGTCTGAGGATCCCAAAGCAGTTCCTGGTAACAATGATAACTTTTCACATTTTCATGGAAAGGCCAACTCCATGTAAAGTACCAACTGTAGAGGTTTTATTTTTTATTCAAATACATCAGAGCCATCTTGACTTTTCGGATTTTTATTTTTATAACTTAAAAAAAAAATATTTATTTGGCTGCTCCGGGTCTTCGTTGCGGCACGCGGGATCTTCATTGTCAAGTGTGAGATCTTTAATTGCGGCATGCAGACTCTTAGTTGCGGCATGTGGGATCTAGTTCCCTGACCAGGGATCAAAGCTGGGCCCCCTGCATTGCTAGCATGGAGTCTTAGCCACTGGACGACCAGCACAGTCCTTATTTTTATAACTTTGAATATCAGAGAAAATTCATCACATTGCTCCTTTTAAAGCAGATGCATCAGGACCTCAATGGTTAGCATAAAGAAGATTAAATTAACCCTGAGTTGTCATGCATCTGACTGTGGACTCCAAGAGCTAGGAAGGCCCAGATTTTCCGAAGAATTGAGCTTTGGCTCTTGACTCTTAAGGGTAGTGTGGAGTCTCAACCTGGCACTCTTTAACCTGAATGGTGTTAAGAAAACACCCAGCTCATGTGTTGTCCACAGAAACAATTGACCCTCACATTTACCTATCAAGACTTGATATAGGGACTTTCCTGGTGGTGCAGTGGTTAAGAATCTGCCTGCTAATGCAGGGGACGTGGGTTTGATCCCTGGTCTGGGAAGATACCACATGCCATGGAGCAACTAAGCCCGAGAGCCACAACTACTGAGCCTGCGCTCTAGAGCCCGCAAGCCACAAATACTGAGCCCATGCATCTAGAGCCCATGCTCCTCAGCAAGAGAAGCCACCGCAGTGAGAAGTCTGCACACTGCAACAAGGAGGAGCCCCCGCTCGCTGCAACTAGAGAAAAGCCCACGCACAGCAAGGAAGACACAACACAGCCATAAATAAATAAATAATTGAATCGTAATTAAAAAAAAAAAGACTTGATTATAAGCGAAGAGTGTCTCTGAGTGTTTCTGTAGAAAGAGGAGATTCTCTACCCCTACCTTCTCAAATCCATTTTAGGTCTGAAGCTGAGCCACTCTATGGGTGCAACCATGGCTCCTGGAATCAAACACGTTGACCATAGATCAGAAAGAAGGGGGTTAGACTGCTTCTGCACTCTTCT
This sequence comes from Mesoplodon densirostris, assembly GCF_025265405.1. Lineage (NCBI taxonomy): Eukaryota > Metazoa > Chordata > Mammalia > Artiodactyla > Ziphiidae > Mesoplodon > Mesoplodon densirostris. The sequence goes on from NC_082661.1 coordinate 75,965,518, forward strand.
TATATGTTTGTCAAATATGAATATACTGTTATCAATCTACATACCTTAAAACAGTGAATTTTACTGTGTATAAATTATACTTCATATGTAATTAAACTTGAATTAAACAAAAATAACTCAGTGCTTGGGAAACAGGTTTCTATGAGGAAAGTCTGAAATAAATGGGTTTATTTAATTTAGAGAAGATAAATTTGGGAGTACTTTCATAATGTTGGAAATCTTAATGGCAGTTTTCCCCTCCACCTTAAGGGTCACTCTGTACCATTATATTTTGTAAAAAGGGAAAAGCTTAGATTCAACCATGAGTAGTTTAGTTGGCATCAGGATAGTATGCAGTGGGCTTTATCGTGCCAATTCCAGAAGATGCGCACAGGGTGGTTATTGGTCCACTGGAGTCCAATCTATTTTAAGGACTTCTTGCCAGGATGATTTATGCAGATACACTTGTTATTCTTTTAAGTGTCCATGAGGTACCTGTTGGAAAATAAACACACACACACACACACGTGTGCACGCACACACACACACCTATATGTCTCTCCCAAGGACCAATATAAATTCTCAAAAATAATATGTACCAAACACATAAAAAGGAAGAAAATCCTTTCCCTAATTGACTTATAATTTATAAGGTTTAATCTGTCCACAATAAAATTGGCTCTTAATCGCTCCATCACTGACTCCTCAACGGCAACTTCCTTAACTACATGAGCACCCCTCTTTTTTTTTTTTTGTGGTATGTGGGCCTCTCAGCGTTGTGGCCTCTCCCGTTGCAGAGCACAGGCTCCGGATGTGCAGGCTCAGCGGCCATGGCTCACGGGCCCAGCCGCTCTGCGTCATGTGGGATCTTCCCGGACCAGGGCACAAACCCGTGTCCCCTGCATCGGCTGGCGGACTCTCAACCACTGCACCACCAGGGAAACCCTGAGCAACCCTCTTGTTTCAAACCTTTAAGCCAGTGTTAGTGAAAATATGGTTCTCTTCCTTCTCCCGATCTTTGGCTTGGTTGTACCTTTTGGCTCAACACCCACCAAGAGGTGAACCCAGTTTTTCAGGTAACGTGTACAGTTTTTAACTTTATAAAAGGGGGTATCCTGCTGTGTGTAACCTTTTGGACTTATCTTTCACTTACTATTATATTGATAAGATTTATCCATATTGTTGTGTGGCATTGCAGTTCATAATTTTTTAATGGTGTGTTGTCGATCTTCCATAGTTTGTTAATCTACTTCACCACTGAGGGGCATTTGTGTTACCAGGTTTTTACTATTATGAACAGCACTGCTGACAACATGAAATACTAGAGAAGATATGGATCTGCAAGATCTCTTATAAATTCCTGGTAAGAATATAAATCGGGGTAACGACTTTGCTAATAGTTTGGCATTGCCTACTAAAGTTGAACATGCACATACCCTAAGCACTCAGCAATTCAGTCCTAAGCATACACTCCACAGAAACTAGTGCAATGTGCAATAGAGGTGTAGAAAAGAACAGCCAAAGCAGTGGGGCAATGTATTTGGGAAAAGTTCAGAACCCTCAAGTTCAGGGAATGGGGCTGGGCTGGGATCGGGGTGGAAGAGCCCTGAGGTGGAGAGCAGCAGCCTTCAGAAACCCAGTCAGGCACTCGCCCTGCACAGGATAACTCCTCCAGGCTTTACCCCCAAGGGAGAAGCAGCTTTAAGAGGGAGCTTGGCTGTCATTCCTAGCCCCAAGAACTTGGAAATGGAGGAGTGGTGGGAAAGTAACTGCCTGAGGTCAGTTAGTCCCCACCTACCCTTCTCATCCTGACCTTTTAAACTGTGCTATTACTCCTGGGGACACCTGGAGCTGAGGTCCGAAGGCACTGGGTGTCCCAGGGCACTGGCAAAGGTGGAGCCAGGGCAGAGCCCGACCATGTCCCCTCCTATTTTCTCCTTTCCACACTGAGCTGGACGGCCTCCTTCCCGGACCACCCTAGCCCCACCGTCAGACACTAAATTCAAAACATTCCCATCCAGGGAGGTCTGTTCCCTCCATTTTCTCACCATAGTTTCTTCAACCGCAGTCTCTTCAACCGCAGTCTCTGAGGGGAAGGATTCCACAGTTGTTCAGCATCTGGGTGGGATGTGTGGGTGTTTTCAAGTTGACACCTCGGAGCGCACTTCATCGTTTCCTGCCTAAGAGTAGATGTGTGTCTTAGGTAGACAGGTTTCTTGTGGTTGCCATTCCATGATTACTTTCTTTTTAGAATTTTTTTAAAGACTTTTTTTCTTTTTTCTTTTTTTCTGACAGCACAAGGGAACAATGTTTTAAAATGCTGGGGACTTCCCTGGCGGTCCAGTGGTTAAGACCCTATGCTTCCACTGTACGGAGCGCCAAGGGGGAGAAACACCAGGCTTAGAGGTAAAATGTTGAACACTTTCTCTTTGAGATGCAACAGACAAGGGTATCTACCATCACCAGTCTTGGTGATGATCGTATTAGATGTCCTAGCCAGTGGAGTAAAGCAAAAGAAAAAACAAAAGATATAGGGATGACAAAGGAATAAATAAAACTGTCATTATTTTTATTTTATTCATTATCATTATTTTCAGATGATGTAATTATATATGTACAAATACAAAAGAATGGACAATTTTTGGAATTTGCAAGTGGGTTTAGCTAGTTTACTGAAATCAGTCAATTATGCAAAAATCAACTGAACTTCCAAACACCAAGAACAGTTGGAAAACAAAAATTTAAAAAGATGCTATTTACAGTGGCACCAAAATACATCAAATACCTCTGAATAAACCTAACAAGATGTAGACTTGGAATTCAACAAGGCATAGATGTCTTATTTCAGAACAATGAGGAGAAAGTCTTGAATTTTCTTTTCTACCTTAGCTTGTTGTTCTGTCTTGGAAATAGAGCTTTCCCCTTGCTCTCCCTGAGGAGCACCCCTTTACCCTCTATTCACAGTGAGCCCAGGGTAAAGCCTCTATACCTGCTCGCCTGTACTGCCCCAAAGGAGGTCTTCCCATTCAGTCAGGTGAGTGCCAACCCTTCTCAGAAGGATGTCGGCAAGAAACTCAGTGTTCTTCAAGGCTTCACTAGAAAAGGCCACCTGGACTTCCCTGGCGGTCCAGTGGTTAAGAATCTGCCTTGCAATGAAGGGGATGCTGGTTCAATCCCTGGTCAGGGAATGAAGATCCCACACACTGTGGCACAACTAAGCCTGCACGCCGCAATGAAAGATCCTGTGTGCCACACTAAGACCCAATGCAGTCAAAACAATAATAATAATAAATTAAAAATAAATACATAATTTTTAAAAAGGCCACCTGTGGTTGTTTCTTCAGTCTCCAAAAGTATGATTGGGATGGACATACTTGGCAGTTGGAGTCACCCGTAGAACGGGTCCCTGGCCTGTGGAGTAAAAACTGTTATAGTGGAGATGGCCCCATGGAAGCCTCTGAAACTTCCCTTCCACACACCTGCCCTCACTGTCTCCAACCAAGATGATAAGTAAAAAAACAATAGAACAGGGCTTCCCTGGTTGCACAGTGGTTAAGAGTCTGCCTGCCAATGCAGGGGACACAGGTTCGAGCCCTGGTCCGGGAAGATCCCACATGCCGTGGAGCAACTAAGCCCATGCGCCACAACTATTGAGCCTGCGCTCCAGAGTCCGTGAGCCACAACTACTGAAGCCAGTGTGCCTATAGCCCATGCTCCGCAACAAGAGAAGCCACCGCAGTGAGAAGCCCAGGCACCACAATGAAGAGTAGCCCCAGCTCACCGCAACTAGAGAAAGCCCATGTGCAGCAACGAAGACCCAATGCAGCCAAAAATAAATAAATAAAATAGATACACATTAAAGAAATAAAAAATGTTTAAAAAAAGACAATAGAACATTCTGGGCCTTGATAGTAGAGATTAGTCACTCTTAAAAATCTAAAGGAGGCAGGGGTCGCTGTCCTCCCTATCATCTCTTCTCTTAATTAGCCGACTTGGTTTCTACAAACTGGATGATAACTAGAATGGTGAAAGGTTGCATAGCTGGTCAGGAGCCTGAAAGAATTAGAAGGTCTGTGGCAAAAGGAGATATTGGGCAGGGGCATATTCATGAATATATGGAATAAAGACCACATGTTAAGATTTTCTCTATCACACGTTAATGTCCACCAAAAAGCATCCACCCCAGAAGAGGCACTGAACAACGAAGAGGGCAAAATAACTTGGCCGGTTGACATCAGCCCAGCCTTTGGCATTAGCCAGCTCACAAAAGGCATAACGGCACACGAGCAGAATGGCCACAGTGGCCGGGGTGGCAGCAGCTTCTTTGAAGGAGACAAGCACTTTCTGAGTACACGAGTGCCCACAGGAGTGCTGATCTGCGCTGTGAAAAGTCTGATTGTCTTGGAATTAATCTTGTTCCCTAGAGGCAAACCACAGAGACCTCTATATTCTCTCCTCTCCGCCAGCTCCTGGGAATCCATCTCAGCACTATCCAGCTTGGATCCACAGTCAGTTATATGTTTAGGAGGAAAAAGTATTTAATAATGAGACTTTGCATTTTGACAGCATTTTAACTTATGATGAACTCAGAAAGGAAGCTTCTTTACATTTATTTCTCAGGTCTCATGCAACAGCCCTAGCAAAATTATGATCTCTTCTTTACAGAACAGAAACCAACACACAAAACTTAATAACTGTGAGGAGGGCAATAAGATACTGGGAAGTCAAGGCTAAAAGTCAAATTTCTTCCAGGTCAGTACATGAGCCTCCAAGTGGATGTCTCATGACACCAGCACTTTTTTTTTTTTTTTTTTTGCGGTGTGCGGGCCTCTCACTGCTGTGGCCTCTCCCATTGCGGAGCACAGGCTCCAGACGCACAGGCCCAGCGGCCATGGCTCACGGGCCCAGCCATTCCACAGCAGGTGGGATCCTCCCAGACTGGGGCACGAACCTGTGTCCCCTGCATCGGCAGGCGGACTCTCAACCACTGCGCCACCAGGGAAGCCCCACCAGCACTTTTTAAGGAAGAGATTCTTGAGGTTCTGGGTTTCCCCACTTCCTTTTGCCAATCTCTGGTTAGAAATGTGTGTATCTCTATGTGTCAGGGGTTGTGCAAAGCTGATAAGCTGGATGAGAAGAGGAAGATGATTGGTTGAAAGTTAATTTTTCACCTAACAGGTAAGTGACTTGCCAAGGTGACAGTCTGAGTAGCCAGAGCAGAGGTCTCCCAACAACACGTTTAGGAGTGTTTCTCGGTGTACTCCTTGTTTGGCCTCTTCACCTCCACCCTCGTCCCCACAGGACCACGATTAACCTAGTTCCCCAACAGAAGTCCAAATTATTCATTCACTTCTTCACTTTTGCTGTATGTGATTTTTTTCCAAATGGCGTTGATTTTACCACCCCAGTGTTCTCTGCAAACGAACGGTAAACATTTTTCTGGTCAAATATTTTTTGGTTTACATCATCTTTTATTTTATTATAGTTCATAAATATGTACAAATTAAATCATTAAAGAATTCATAGTCTCCAAAGTTCAGGAACCTACTACTGTACTTTGCTCTGTCATGTCAAATATTAAAACATGAGAAGTAAAACTGCCAACTTAATAAATATTCCATTTGAAGCTGAAATTGAGTAGAATAAATGAAGTACTTTCAGAAATCTCAAGTAAGGAATTAACAGGCTAGAGGCTAAATCTTGACAGGGTTTGATTATCACTTAGATTATTCTTATTACTCATTTACTTTATACCTCTGAATGGAATGCAGATTCTTCCTTTGGTGGGTATAATAGAGCTTTAACAGAAGGAACACTTCCATTCATTCTGTGTAACTCTGGACATTTATCTTGCTGTAAAATGCTCGTCTCTCATGTCTTGAGCCTCTTACTGAGCAGTGAATGTTTATCTGTGCACAATCCATTTCTTTTTCGGCTGGGATTTTCTTTGGTGTCCGGGCTGCCGTCACTGAGCAATTCCGAGTGGGCTTCCTCAGGCATCTGCAAGACAGACACGGAAACTCCATCAGGCAGCCCGCCTCTAACCCGCCCAGCCTCCAGGCTCCACAAGCCAACAGGCAACACACACGCGGGAGAATACAACACAACACAACACAACACAACACAACACAGCAATGCCCGTTGTTCCTCCCTAACTCTGATTACTACTGTTTTCCACAGACATCTGAAATGTGATGTCAACCTAAAATCTGGGACTGCAAGCCAAAATTTTAGAAACGCGTGCTAACTTCAAAGTGGGATTTCTGGTGGGAACTCCTTTTTTTGTAAGCTCCTTTTCTTTCTTTCTTCTTCTTCTTCTTCTTTTTTTAAAAAATATTTACTTATTTATTTATTTGGCTGCTCTGGCATGTGGGATCTTTGTTGCAGCATGCGAACTCTTAGCTGCGGCATGTGGGATCTAGTTCCCTGACCAAGTCCCTGTAAGCTCCTTTTCAATGCTTGCTTGGTCCTGACAGCTGTGATTCTGTCCCAGACGCAATAAGCCACTCTCAGACAGCAGAGAGGCACTGATTTCTAGCATTGGTTTGTGTTTGCACCAAGAGACAGAAGCGTCCTGTTAGCAAATCACTTGCTCTCTCATTCAAAGGGCCTCATGTTTTTCACTCAGGAAAAGGACTTTGTTGACTACACTGGATGTGCAGGCGGGTTTGAGTGTTCCTTTATGCATCGAAGTCATAAACAAATAACTAATTATGCAACAAAGTCTCTCAAGTTTTTGCCTTTCTGTTTCCTGACCCAGGGAGCGCTTTCTCACACCCTGGGCAGCTCAGGGAGAGAATGGGGAAGCCCTGTGCTGGAAGCACATCGCATGCAGAAACTAGGCCACTCCATGCCATATGGTTCCCAGGCCCCGCCGCCAGTCGAAGTTTCTTCTTTAGTTCACTTGAGGACCAAACTCTGACATTTTGGAGCCACACTGCTGGTGCTTTTGCTGATTAAAGAGTGGTGTGTGGGACTTTGAGTCAGTGTCTTGCATCCCTCAGACAAACAGGAAGGAGCTTAGGACATCTGTTATCTCTCTATATATTTTGAAGGCCCTCTTTGCAAGCCTGAGGGATTTTTTTTGACTTTTTCCGTGGGGGGAGTATAGGAATGATCCTGTAAGAATGGTTCTTTGGCTTTATTCTTGTCAAGTGGTAAGGCACTTGCCTTAATTGTGCACTCAAAATTGCAACAGTAAGCCAACTCTAGCAAAGGTGGGTTTTATTCTAGAGGTCATTGTACAATTTTTTTAAATTTGCACTCCTTTTTCTTAAATTCCCCCAATTTTAAACTTTTGCCCTAAATATTAAGTAACTGACTCTTACCTTGGTTCTGCATGGAGTATTCTCAGAGATCACACTCTCAGTTTTGGCTCCGACGGCTTCTTCTAAACCTATGTCAAGGAAGATACAACGGACAAGACAGAAGAATATAAAAGTCCTTAAAAAAAACCACCCCATTTTGGTAACTAGAGGGGCACCCTTCAAGAAAACTAGAGAGGTACATGTTTTTAAAAAGTGTCACTGTTAAAATAGCTGCTTTTAAACTTTTATTGTAGCATTTCATCATTACAAGTGGCGCTGAGCCTACGTTAGCTCTGCCTAGTTCACTTTGTTAAAACAGAATTCTTTAGCCGCACCACTAAAAATGCTCAAGCTCTGAGCTGAATTTTAAGTAATAGTGACAGATTTGCCCTAACCTATAGTCTCTTCCACCTGTCCCTTCAAGGCACCAGAGGCATCAGGACTGTTGGCCAAGTTTGGGTGTCTTTTGGTCCAAAGACAGTGACTGTATTACAAATAACTTGGGGCTGACTCTCAACTTTCCAAATAATAATGATCTATTTTGTATGCTGCACTGATTCCTGGCTTAGCCTTATCCCAACCCCAGGAGGCTGAGAGGGAGCAGAGAAGTAGAATCTTAAAAATATAACTAAAAGCTCTAACATTTGACAGTGCTTTATGTTTTTCAATATGGTTTTACATTGTTACCTTACTTGTTAATCTTAATTTATGCTCATAACAGAAAAATAAATTAACCTAATTATTTAACAGAGGTAAACAAAAGATGAATTCCTATGACAGGCTATAATTCTGAATGACAAACATAAGTCTTCAAAAATTAAATTGTAATAAGTGAAATACAAAGTCAAATGATAACTATATAACTATATTAACCTATAACCTATATATATATATATATATATATATATATATATATAAGATTTTTTGATATGGACCATTTTTAAAGTCTTTATTGAATTTGTTACAATATTCCTTCTGTTTTATGTTTTGGTTTTTTGGCCCCGAGCCATGTGGGATCTTAGCTCCCTGACCAGGGATCGAACCTGTACCACCTGCATTGGAAGGCGAAGTCTTAACCACTAGACTGACAGGGAAGTCCCTAGCTTATAATTTTTATTAACAGCATTTCCCATATTTTCATGGTACAAAGCTCAAAGACTCTTACACTGCAGCATCTGTGGTGCATGATACAATTAAGATATGCAATTATTTTTAAAAAGTGAAAATAAATGATAATATAAGTGTATACAATCATTTCCACCCTCCTTCACTTCTGCCAGTGCAAGGTGCACTGTCATGTCTGACCAGAGTGTGGGTGAGGGCATCTTATTTAAAGATCTGTGGACAGACCTGTTAGAATCTCATCCAGCTGGTCCACCATAAACTTGGCATCTTCTTCAGTGAAGCACATAGGTGGTTTTATTTTAAGCACATTTCTATGAGGTCCGTCGGCACTGAGAAGCACTCGCTTTTCTTTCATCCTAATGAGTGCGGGAAATACATGTGAGTGCATACTAGTGATAACTAAGATTATTTCAGAATGATGGGAACAGAGAGCACTTTCATATTCGCATGTAGGAAGCCCACATTTGTAATTGCACGAGTCTTAAACTTTTCTCATTTGGGGAGATGAGAGGAAGTAAAAAAAAGCATTCAAGCCAAGACACCAAACGGGTGAGGGGTGTGTTTACTTGTAGATGATGTGCTGAGCTTCGGCTGTGGCGGGGGTCCTTTCCTGATGGTCCTTCACTAAGTCAATTCCAATAAAAAGGCCAACGCCCCTGAGGGGGGTAAAGAAAGGGAACTTGACACACTTTATTAAGCACTGCATTGTCACAAAAAATTAACACTGTCCCTCAAACTTCAGTTTGATTTGAAGCTGAATGTGATTCTCTTTAAAGGGTAGTTGTTATTAGTTCTAATTAATCTAAGATACCAATCTAATGTCCACAGGACTTCTCAGTTTTTGAATCAAGTTAGTTTTTGTCAACCAGTTTTTCTCTCTTCCCTTAATTGTAAAAAAAAAAAAGGCTTAAAAACAACCTTGTCATGCTATTTAGCTTCTCAAGACATCAACTATGACATATCTTTAATCTTTACATATATATATGAAAATGTTTTCATATATATATGAAAAATAGTGAGTTTTCTTGGATGTCATTTTTAATATTTTTAATAGATCATTTAGAGTTACCTTAAGTTCCTTCTCTTCATCTTTTGCCTGCTGAAATTATCCTGGCTTAATATTTTTCAAAAAAGTATAAAAATCAGGAAAGATATGTACCCAAAATTTAACAGTGATGATATCTGGGTTCTGGATGAAAAATGAGTTTTGTTTCTGTTTCTTCAGTGTTTCTAGATCTGGTTTTGTGTTAACTTATTTTAAATTTATAAGATAAAATATAACAAATTTTCATTTGGACGAATGAATAACTGCATGACAACTTTATGATAAATATACCTGATATCTCCTATCAAAGTATGTTTAGCCTTCTGCTTATTCAGTAACTTGGTAAGATAATTCCCTACTCTTGTGGCATTTCCTTGAAGGTTTTCATTTTCAATTACATCCAGGATGGCCAAACCAACAGCAGAAGATACTGGATTTCCTCCATACTGTGGAAAGAAGATGAATGAGAAAATAGAATAGTTGAATTTGTGGTATTGCTTCATCTATGAGAAATTTGGCTCATACATAAGCAAGTAAAGATATAATTTCAATAAAAATTTCCCTTGTGATATTAGTTTCTTAGATTTAGAATATAACATGATTCTATTCATTTAAGATTGAGAATAAAATTCTAAATTATATATAGCTGCAAAACTGGTATGAACGATTATTGGGGAATTTATAAGTTCGTCCAAACCAAAAACAGACATTGTGTTGGGAATTAAGGATTTCAGAGTGTGGTTTAGTTAGGGGGATGTGGGTTTCAGTGCTTGAACATCTGTGTGAAAAAAGTTAAGCAATGATATTTTCTCCAAATAATTTATGTTCTTAGATATTACTCTAACTTTTAGCTGTAACAAGTCCTAGTATACATACTGCACAAACTATAATAATCTTTCCAAACTTAAAGCTTATAACTTTTAGGGGTAAAATCAAGGAAATAAAATTTCCCAAAGATAGAAATTTAGTTAGTATCTCCTATGACAGCCCTGTAACATTTATAGTAGTGAATCATCTAAGTGAAGTGTTTTGGGAATTTAAATGTGATACAAAACAAAAAAGATCCTATTATCTGTTAATGAAATATCATAACCTCTAGAGTTTAGCAGGGCAGCCATCTGTCATTGTAACAATTAATAGGAACACTTTAGGAAGGGGAAAGATACACAAGAAAAAAATACAAGGAGGATTGTGTCAGATAGAATGAAATATGGTTAGATCAAAATTTGGCTAGGGTCCTGGCGTGGTTAGCTGGCAACAGTGAGATTTATTCTTTATTACATTGGAAAGAAACATAAGAACATGCATTATTTTTCCCTCTTAGCATTAAAGTGGGGAGGTCAAAATTTACCGTATTGAAATATTCCATCCCAGAGCTGCTGAAGGCTTCTGCAATTTCTTTGGTTGTTACCACGCATGCCACTGGGTGGCCATTGCCCATTGGTTTTCCCATTGTGACGATGTCTGGAATGAAATCTTCACCAAACATTTGGAAGCTCCAGAAATGTGTCCCAACTCGGCCAAAGCCTACTTGAACTTCATCAGCTATAAACACACCTCCTGCTCCATGTACATATCTGAAAAGCAAAAGGGCAGCCTGATGCCTTCAGGTCACTGAAAGTCCCCAAACCCTCCCATAAGATACAGATTACTGAAAACTTAAAAAATGTTGTTAAGCTGAAGTCTATAATCTTTGTTAAAAACATTTCAGTGTTCAAATCCCCAATGACATCTATGTGATGTCATTGACTTTGAAACATAATCACATAATTTCCAGATTAGATATGTTCTATATTGTTTGGGTTTGTGCTGCTTAAAGGAAGCTCTACTGCAGTATTTTAATAGGGAAGAAAAAGAAGTGAACAAGAAGTAGTGTTCAGCAGGTTTAATTTTCAAATTTTTACTAATTAGTAAAGCTTGGACACCAACGAATCAGAGGAGATGCCAGGTGGGTAGTGGGAGCACAGCTCTGGAGGCTGCCCTGCTGGACCTTGTGTAAACCCTTTATTTGCTGGAGCTTGGGAAGGTGGAGGAGTTCCAGGAGTCCTGGGTGGCAGGCACTCCCAAGTGGCTATTTACCAGCTAGTTTGGAAGTATTTCAATATCTTAACAACCAGGATGGCCCTACAGAATTGTCACAGTGCCTTCAGTTTGACCAAGGATGCCCAAGTACATACTCTGCCACTTTCTGGAAGTAGCCTGCTGGAGGAATTATTTGTCCGCCACAACTCTGCATGGATTCAGCAATAAAGGCAGCAATCTATACAAGAGAAGATGGGGTCAAAGTCCATTAGGTCCTCCTCCCGTTACCCCCTACAAAAAGAGGACTTCTTATGGAGAAGGTGACTTAAAAAATGGTTGGGAATGGACCCATGGCAAGAGACAAATTGGCCATTTGATTAAAAAGATGTCCACGCTGGAAATGCAAGAATTCTGAAGCATTCGTTTCTGAAATTCTAGGGTACCAATGAAACCATCACAAGAAAATGGTGGAGAGGGTGACTTCCATTTCTCCATTATTAATTTAAATGCAGTGTTTTCATTAGGAACAACTGAATAAGACTGATGTTTTGATTAGTCTTTAATATGAACCTCTAAAAATTTACCCAGGTTCCATCACTGGGGCGCTTGTTTGCTCAGCTTGGTAAATTAGGACTGCCCGAACCTGGAATTTGCACTAAGGAGATGAGAGGGTGACTAGTGGCCACGAATCTTAGTTATTGTGCTATATTTCTGGTTCTTGCCCTGAACCAGGCTTACAACTTAACAAAATAAGGCAGTTCACAAAGGAACTAAAGAGGATGTGTTCTAGAGGCTGAGAAAGGAGAAGTAAAAATAGGTAACAGTAAATTAAGAGAAAGCATAGAAATAGTATGAGATAAGAAGTCAAGCAATCAACTATACTTCAATTAAGAAAAAAAAAGGGGGGAACTAAGGTTCTAGTCCAGACTACCTCTTTTAGGATATGAAAAACGAATGGGAAGAAAAGAAGAAATAGTTAAGAAAGGCAAATGACTTTCCAGTCATTAAGATAAAAATACTTGAAATGGAAAACACACAGGCTTCATTTTTATCTCAATTAAAAAGTTTTTTTATTGCCATGTTGTTGCCATAAGCCAATTGAAAGGCAAAGCATGTGTCAAATCACATTAAAACTCCATGTAAGTAACTCCTGAAAGGGCTGAGAATTACCGTTAAGCTGAAGACAGTAGGGTGAAGACTGAGAAAATGGAAACTCCTTTTTTCCTACTTGGGAGGATTCTGGTTTGCTTTAGAAGTGCAGACCCAAATTGGAAGAACATTTTCCTGCTTGTCTTACACACGTTCTTTGGCTTCAGGAAAGTTGAACCAGTTCTAGGGAAGAGCCAAGGCTCCCCGGGTCCAGGAGTCTGCAGTGGCCCCAAGGCCCCAGGGCCACCCTGCCTCTTCCCTCCCTTCCCTTATATTAGCCCCTCGTGCTACTCTCAGTTGGAATGTTCTGTCCATGAGCTATCACCTTTCTTAATTTTCTCCTCCTATCACTTTGGACCAGAGTCTGCATCCCAGTGGGAAGGTCAGAATTAGACCACCAGTTCTGAAACAGGTATAGTAATTACATTTCCAGGATAAATAAAAATAGTCTTAGAGGCATGACTCTAATAATGTACTTTCTGAAATATGAACTAAGTAAAAACGTAACTAGAGAAGAACAGAAAGTGATTTGAGATCTAATCCTTTCCCACCTCTCCAATGTATCACAGTGATTTCAATCTATTTTATAAAAGATATTAAAGTGTTTCCAAAGCTATAAATACAAACCTTCCTTCCACTGTTATGAGCTTCGTCAATAATTTTCTTCACTTCATCGGCATAAGCACTGGCCGGGTCTGTATGGTCTTCTCTGTATTTTCCTCTGTAAGTATCTGGAGCTGGTGCCTGAAAACATCAAAAGATAACAGTTTCTTATGATTTGTCTCCTGGACAAATGAGCTTTTAAGAAAGTGCCTTTCCCTCCAGGAGCATAATATTGTAGAAAGGTGACTCGTGGACTTAAGTGACTCTAGGTTCTTTTGCTCTTTTTCCTTAACATTTCTGAATTCTGTGAGACTTGAAATCTTTGCATTGTGAACAGGAGCTTGGATTTGCTCCTAGGCCCTTAGAAGTCAAGATTGCATCCCTAGTCACATAAGGGACAACTTCAAACAACAAGTGTGATTATGTTATTTGAAAATTTCAATGAATGGAAACTGTATTAACAATTCTATATTGAAAATAAGCTGACACTTACCAACTATATAGTAAACTGTAATCATTCAGAAAACTAGAGTGCCTTAGCACTAATTTCAGATCTTAAAATTTTGAAAGAATGTATTAATGATTCTCTTTAAAAAGTCTACTGATCCTTAATTAAGCCAAATGAGTTTTACTGTTTCAATAGCTTGGTTTCTTTATTAAATGATATTTATTTTACTTAATAAATTTACATAATAATTTAGCATAGAGTAATTTTAAGACAGTCATACACACTTGATGCAACTCTGAGTTTCAAATAGGCTTCAGTGATAGAAAAAGTAATTTAAACATCAAGGGGCAAGAAAAATAAAATGAGAGCTGTGAATAAGAGCTATCACTACCACTATACTAATTTGTATGGTACTCATCAATGGATTTTAAACCACATCTTGTCATTAACTAGCTCTTTGACTTTAGCAAACAGATCTTTGCTAAAGACCTGTAACTGCTCTAGATCTTAGTTTCCTTTTTCATGGTTTCATTTCAACGCAAGGATTGGACTGGGTTATCACTGGGCACTCTTCCAGTAGTAACATTCTGATTCTTGGATTCCACGATACTTACCACATGCACAAATTCTTTCTTGACATCTTTGCCCTTTTGAAATTTATATGGACTGATCTCAATTAAAGATGATAGGTGACCATGGTAAGCACTGAAAAGAAAAAGGACAATAACCAAAATCACTCAAAGAAGGACGCTTTTCTAGTATATGAAAAATAGTACTGCACATCATCCAGGGAGAATCTCAACATTGGTGCCAGATTTAACTATATGGAATCTAATTTTTCATGGTAGGACTGGCCATTAATTTGTCCCACTCTCCTGATTCAGGTAATAAAACACATAGAAAGCCAAGTATGTATCCTCATAGACAGTTACTTTTTAGCAGGAAAGAACTTAATTTCTTTGGATTGTATTAGCTCTGCTAAATTAGATTATCTAAATGTAAAACATTAATTTCTATAGCTTCAGGAGAAATTTCAGATGTATGTATTCTTTAAATGTATTTGATAGTTACATTCTAGTAAATTTAAAAAACAACTTTATATCACAGAATGGGCTGTGTTTCTGTCTGGGATGGTTTCAAAGGGATATCCAATTGCTCAAATGAAAGTTGGTAAGGAACAGGAGGTCTTTTCTAAAAGGACTAAGATTAAGAGGTAATCAAGTGGGTATGAAATTCCTTTCTTTCACTTAAAATACAGATGGCTATGATATTCCCTTTTATGTTTCTTGCCCAGAGGTATATAATTGGGAGGCCTGGAAAAGAAATTATAAAAGGCCCATAAATAGATAAAGCAAAGAGGGAGGACTTCCCCTACCGTAGATTAAAACATGCTACAAAGCCATAGTAATGAAATTAGTATGGTATTGGAATAAGAACAAAGTAATGACTGGGACAGAAGTGAGCTCAGAGACACAGCCATACATAAATGGTAACACAGCGGCCTCTTGGTGGAGTCAATATGAGGAGCCGTTATAGAGGTAGTAGAAGAAAATAAACAAGACATCTTTGTGATCTGAGGAGTGGGGGTGGGTGTGTGTGGTGGGAGAGATATTAACAAAACTTAGAAAACCAAACCATAGGATGAAAATGGCAACTATTTGATTTAATCAAATTTTTGGAGGTTGGACGATACCATGGACAAAGTTAAAAGACAGATGATAGATTGGGAAAAAGCATTTGAAATGTCTCAAACTAAAAGAGATTAATAGTCAAAATGGTGGTTCTTAAGTCTATCTGCATATTAGCATCACCTGGGAAACTTTAAAATCTATACCGTTTCCTGGAATCCACCTCTAGAGATTCTCTCTCTCTCTCTTTTTTTAATTTTTAAATTTTTTTGGCTGAGCCGTGCTGCATGCAGGACCTTAGTTGCCCGACCAGGCATCAAACCAGCAACACTTGTGTTGAGAACTCAGAGTCTTAACCACTGGACTGCCAGAGAAGTCCCTAGAGATTCACTTTAATTGGTCTGGAGTGGGACCTGGGCACTGGCATTAAAAAAAGAAAATTTCCCCAGGTAATTCTAAAACACAGTCAAGGCTGAGATCCTCTCATCTAAACTATGCATGCAACCACAAAAGCAAGGATGGAAATCCCAACAGAAAAATGGGCAAAGAATATAAACAGGTAATTCTCAGAAAGGAAGTCACAAATGCATAATAAGCATATGAAGAGATACTCAAACTCATAATTAGAAATTGCAAATAAAAACAACATTGATAGGGACTTCCCTGGTGGCACAGTGGTTGAGAGTCTGCCTGCCAGTGCGGGGAACATGGGCTCAATCCCTGGTCTGGGAGGATCCCACATGCTGCAGAGCAACTAGGCCCATGCGCCACAACTACTAAGTCTGTGCTCCAGAGCCCAAGCCACAACTACTGAAGCCCAAGTCCCTAGAGCCCGTGCTCTGCAACAAAGAGAAGCCACTGCAATGAGAAGCCCTCACACTGCGGTGGGGAGTGGTCCCTGCTTGCTGCAACTGGAGAGGGCCTGGGCACAGCACCGAGGACCCAGAGCAGCCAAGAATAAACAAACAAACAAACAAACAAATAAATAAGTAAATTTATGAAAAGGGAAAAAAAATCCTGAAAATTAAAAAAAACCCTCAACAATCTTGATATCATTTTATACCTATTAGACGGCAAAAATTAAGAAAAAAAAGAAGGTGGGATATTCTTAGTTTTGAGTGAGGATACGTGAAAATTGGACATTTCATGCACTGGGTAGAGTGTGCAACCACTTTGGAGACTGATCTGGCAGGCTTTGGTCAAATCAACAATGTTTACTGTACCCCTATGGCCTAGCAATCTTGTTTCTGGGTGCTTTATCCCCAAGAAATTCTCAGAAAGGTCCATAAAGGCACATGTACAAGGGCACTCATTGCAGTGTTGCTTGTGGTAGCTGGGAGTAAAGGGCAGTCACAGTATCTATTCTGTGGTAGGCAGGCAGAATCATGCCTCCCCTCCCAAAAGATGCCCATGTCCTAAGCCTCAGAACCTAAGAATGTTACATGGTAAAGGGGATCTTGCAGACATGATTAAATTAAGGACCATGAAATGGAGCGATAATCCTGGAGGGTCAGATGTTATCACAAGAAACTTTATAAGTGAAAGAAGGCAGCAGGAGGATGGTGGTCAGAGACAGATGAGGTGATGTGAAGATGGAAGCAGAGGCTGGAGTGATGTAATGTCTGGCTCTGAAGATGAAGGAGGGGACCACAAGCCAAGGAATGCAGGCAGCCTCTAGAAGGTGGAGGCAAGGAAACAGATTCTTCCCTAGTGTCTTCAGAAGGAGTGCAGCCCTGTTGAACCTTGATTTTAGCTCAGTGAGACCCATTTTGGACATCTGACCTCTAGAACTATAAGAGAATAAATTTATGTTGCTTAAGCCACTATGTTTATGATAAAGTGCTATAGCGACAATAGAAAATGAATACACCAACCAACACATAAAACAAGAGATGCCTATAGAAGGGTAAGAAATGAGGTGATGTTCAATTCAACCCTTTGTGTCTGAGATTAGTGGGGTGGAGAGGTAGAAAAAAATTTTAAATCTCACTGAAGATGGAAATTAACAAATTTCTTGTTTAAAATATAATGAATTCATTTTTGAGAAGTAAAACTAAATAGTGACTATTAAAAACCACAAATTAATGAGAAAGAACTATTTTTACTTGGCTATTTGTTGTCTTTAAAATTTGCTCTAGGGAATTCCTTGGTGGTCCAGTGGTTAGGACTCCACATTCTCACTGCCAAGGGCCCAGGTTCAATTGCTGGTCGAGGAACTAAGATCCCACGAGCCGCATGGTGTGGCCACAAAAAGAAAAATAATATGCTCTAAATTGTTATCTTTTAAATTAATTATGTGAATAATCACAATTGTGACATGAATGCTTGGATTTTTAAGAAATTATATTTTTATTCTGAAAAAGATGGAGTTATACACACATTGCAGTGGCTCAATTAACAGTTAAATGCGTGAAAAGTAAACCCTGATTCATGCAAAGCCCATGAGACCATGACTACAGCACCCAAAAGAGCCTCCAAGTACTTGGAAGGAATTAAGTGTCCTTCAGGCCTGAGCTGGCCTTGAAACCTATACATAACAACAACAAAAAAACTTGTGCCGTACATCCAGCCTCCTTCATACATGCTTATGGTATTAGTATGGAGAGGATCAATATAATTTTGTCTCTGAAGGCATTTCCTGCTTAGAAGTCTTGTGTTCAAGACTTACTGGTCAAGAGTGATCACGTCTTGGTGGCCTCTGAACTGCCGAGCCAGGCGTAAGGCTAAGTCATTGGCTTCAGATCTATTAAGAGAGCAGAGAGAGAAGGGACAATGTGACATAAGCCCTTTTAAAAATCTTTCAAACCATTATTTTCAAAGTTGAGGATTCCAAAGCCTGTTTAACTTTGAGATTATTCTTTGTACTACTCCAGGTTCTGTCACCTCCAGTCTTTGGTGACACTGCTCTCTCTCTAAGGCTAATCACTCTTTGACAGTATAGGATTCTTCAGAAGTGAAAGTCGAATATTATATTCAATTTATTGAAGGCAAGAATGCCTTAGAGCAACAAATTAGATCTGAAAATGTCCTAATTCTTCACAAAGAAAAAAGAAAAATCTTCTGGTTATAAACCAATCTTCTGGTTATTTGATTTTAAGGTATCTCATTGAAAAGAGAAAACGAATCACAGAATCATAATAGAACATTCACAGGATTTCTAATAGTTTTAATTCATATGTACATATATATCATTTTAAATTTATGCTGTATAGACAGATTTCCTCCCAATATAACGTTGTACAGGTGAGCTTTTCTCCTGTCATTAAACATGTATTTTCAAAAACATACTTTTTAATGCCTGTATAATATTCCATAGAATGGACATATCTATTCACTTGAATTGACTCATTCCTCCTTTGTGTTTGTGTTGGGGAAATGCTTATTGCCTAAGGAAACAAATTAATCAAAAATCTTATAAAACTTATATAACTTGTTTAGTAGAGTTCTTTCTTTGCCAAAATTCCTCATTCAAGCTTTGAAAGAACTATCTAGGTTCATCTAGATTCTTTAGCTACTTACTCTATTGCCCAAAGAAGTGGGTGCCATTTGACTAGTTAGGTTTTCTCACATGAACACCAGACTTGAATATTTTTGCCAATATTTGGTTACAACCCAAGTATCCATCCTTTAGGGATACTTAAGGGTATGCTTTCCCCATCTTTCACCAAGGAAGCTGTGGTAATAAAAAGCTGAGTGACATGCACTTGTTAATCATGGGACTGTTGGTATAGGCTGTGTCAGGAGTCCTGGAACATGCTGTCAGGTATCTTATCTACAAAGGGCTGGTGGGCCAAAGCAAAAGAACCAGAATGGTCAGGTCCCCCATGTGGGGTCATTAGTAAACAGCAAGAATCTCAGGAAACCTTTTTAGATATTTGTACTCCACCAGCAATCAAACAGAAAAGAGAGGAAACAAAGAGATTGGTGGGAATGGGGATGGGTGGAAAACCTCAGAACATACCCTGAATTTGTAAAATAGCAAACAGAGAGTCTGTCCGGCAGGGTTGCTGACAGGCGCTTGGCATACTCAACAATGTTGTCGTGGAGGAATCGAGAATTTGTATTTAGTAGTTCCATCTGTTTCTGGGCAGCTTTGACCACTTCTGGGTGGCAGTGTCCCACTAAAATTTAGAAGACAAAAGCCCCAAAAATGAGTTACAAATCTAAATGCCTGGGAAGTGAGGGGCATTCTGAAGCAAGCAAAAAAAAAAAAAAAAAGGTTGATCCTCTTCCTCTCCCACATTTTGTTCTAGCTTTTCCCCGCCTAGGACTACTGGCCCTGTTCAGCCGAGGAACTGCAGCCACTGCAATTCCTGGGACAAATATCAACGGTGCCAAGTCTGCCTTACTCCAGAAACATATCCTTCAAGGCACGACAAAGAAAGCACATTACCATGGGCTACGTTGTTGATGCAATCCAAGTACTGTTCACCTTTCTCGTCAAACATGTACTGCCCCTGGGCTCGCATTATTTTGATGGGATCCGCAGCAAAGAAAACTTTGCAGGAGGGCCTAGAAATAATGAAAGGAAACACTTTGGTCTGGTAGGACTGCTCAGTGTTTTTCCTTCTCAACGAAGGTCATGATCAGTGGAAAATTACAATTACGTAAAAGAAAGGGAAAACACAACCTGGGTGACATACTTTTTTTTTTCATTTCATTTTAGCCTGGAACCTTTTACCTTAATCCCCCATCCGTGACACTGCTCACATTTCTTATGCTTGTTATATTAAATTTGCCATGATCTGACAACTCTATTTAGAAGCACAAGGATCAACTCTGACAGCTCTAATTACACAAACCAATAACTAATTTTCCTTTGAGAAATTTTGTTCAACCAGGAAAAAAAACAAACTTTTTTTTTTGAGCCTTCCTATGTGTCAGGAACTGACAGCTATTACAAATATTATCTCATTTAATCCTCCCAACAATAATATGAGTTATTATCATTCTCATTTTTATAGTTGAAGAAACGGACACTGAAAAATTAAGAAGCTTGGTTCAAGGTTACACAGCCAGTGAGAAAACCAGAATTTGAAAGTAGACTGTCTTGATCGTAACTAGATTTATCATGGTGAACATTTTGAAATGTACAGAAATATTGAATCACTATGTTGTGTAATAGTTACTAACATAGTGTTGTAGGTCCATTATACTTCAAAAATAAACTCATAGAAAAACTCATACTAGGGATATAATTTATATGTACAACATGATAAAGATAATTAACACTGCTGTATGTTATACACGAAAGTTGTTAAGAAAGCAAATCCTAAGAGTTCTCATCACAAGGTAAAAAATTTTTTTTTCTATTTCTTTAATTTTGTATCAATATGAGATGGATATTCACTAAACTTATTGGGATAATGATTTCATGATGTAAGTCAAATCATTATGCTGTTCAACTCAAACTTATACAGTGCTGTATGTCAATTATATATCAATAAAATTGGAAGAAGAGAAAAAAAAAGGTAGACTGTCTTATGCCATAGCCCAAAACAGGGCTTGCTTGCTAATCTAATCTCTCTCTCTAATCTAATTTGTAGAGAAATGAATAGCACTAAAAGCTAAATACAAATAACTTAGTGTTAAATACTATGCAGGAGATTTTACAGATCATTTTCATGTCTTTTGATTGGTATTCGTCCTGCATCAAATGGATTTCCCTTTCTTAAATAATAAAATCCAATTATTATTCTAACCCTTTAACCCACTCTTTTCTGCATAATAAAAAGTCATCCATATTTTTGGTTATTTGGATGGCTGGCTGGAGTACAGATTTTAGCAACATAGAAACATCACAAAGATTTCTGAACTTGGTTCTATGGACATTTAGAAACTAAAACAAAACATTATTTTTATTTTGGTGATTTTGCATGCACAAAAAATACCACATGCATTGGAGGTAGTTTAGAGGGTAATTAGATACATATTAAATGGATATGCAACTGTTTAGAAAGTATTGTGATTATTGTGAATAGGTAATTAAAATTTAAAATTGCCTAAGATTAAGCATCTTCAGCTAAGATGAAACTAATATTTAATGAGCATTTCTTCTTGGTTCAAATTCAGCTGTTAGTTTATACCTACAAGTTAAAATCCAGAAAAACCCTTCGTTATGAATGTGGGCTGGAAACTTCGGACTTCACCTTGCCTCCTTGTACTTCCCGTCTTCTCACTCAGACTTCCGGTGAAATTCTTTCTCAGTCATGCCATGGCTACCAATCCTCCTTTCACAGAATTTGTTCTGCTCACGTCAGAAATCATTAGGTTTTCATTGGAATCTAACTATATAGGATTGAAAACTAACAGAAAGGAGTGCTGATTAGAAAAAGGGAAGGAGGTGATCCGGTAATGAGGTATCTGACCATTTTGACCCTATTGCGGGGGTCGAGAGAGATTTAACTAGTCTCCTAAACCACCTAGAAACCTCCTGGGTTGAGATCAGATCAAATCTCAAATCAGATCACAAGGTAACTTGACACTACTAGGACCAGAGCCCAGGTCTGACCTAAGGTTCGGTCCTGTACGCTCACCAAGTCGTCTACAACACGAGTAAAACAAAAGTAGACCGGAGAAAACACTGCATCTTTAAATTGTAATGAGGGCACAGCTGGGGAGACCAAGGTAAGTGGTATCTTACTCTTAAGAAAGTGGTTTCAAAGTTTTTTTACTGGCTGGATTAACCTTTTACTTCTTAACCAAGCGTGCAAGAAGAAAAAGTTCACTTTAAACAAAAGTTGTCATAATGAGTTTTCATAGCCATCGTCAAAAATATTTCGGAGTTCAGTTTTCTAAAACTTTCGCGGTGGTGGGAGCGGCGGAGAGCTACCCGTCTCCCTCCCAGAGCCTATCGCTGGAACGGTGTTCTACTTCAATGGCTCTCAACCTTTACGGTCAATTCCCCCAGCCGGCCGGCCGGCAGCCCTCACCCCCTCGGCGGGCTGCAGAGCGCGGGGACCGCTCTGGAGCCGGCTGGTCGGCAGCCCCCTTGGGCGGAGGAGAGGCGGGGCGCTCCGGGCGGGCGGCGGCGCGCGTGCGCAGGTGCGGCGGGCGGGTGGCGGTCTCGCACCCCGCCGGCAGCAGCCCGCTGGCCCGCTCCCTGCCCCGCTGCGGCTCTCCGCCCCCCGCCGGTGATTCCCCATCTCTGCGCCTTTCCTCGGGGCTGGGGAGCGCTCACGCGATGTGCTTCCTCCTCAGCGCCAGGGTGTCTTGCTTGCTGTATAGCTCGCACATGGTGGCGGGGTGCCGGGCGCTCCCAGGGGTCTCTCCTCTCCGGTCCGTTCGCCTCCCTCGCGAGCCCGCGGGACTGTCTCAGCGGTGGCCCTTTTCTCCCGTTTTCCCCCGTTGGGTCCCCTTGCCCCGGGCGTCGGAGGTCAAAGGCGGCACCAACTAGCCAGGGTCATCTCCCTTTTAAGTATTGCCCAGCCTTTGCCCTTCGCCAAGCCCCACCCTCACCCTCCTCCTCCGCCCGGTGTCTGCCTGGCAAGTGGCTGGACTAGCCACTGAGTCGCCACCCACCCCAGCCCCCCGCCCCCGGTCTAACTGGCTCCTGTTCCTGCCCTGCTGCCCACTTCACCTCCCCACCCCTGTTACTTCTACTAACTCGCCTTTTATTTCCTTAAATTTGCCTTGCCATGGCCTTTCTTCCTCCTCTGCCTGTGAATTCCCTCCTTCCCACTCTCTCCCTTTCTTCCTTTCTTCCTTCCTTCCTTCCTTCCTTTCTTTCTTTCTCTCTCCTTTCTTTCTTTCTTCCTTCCTTCCTTCCTTCCTTCCTTCCTTCCTTCCTTTCCTTTCTTTCTCTCTCTCTCTCTTCCTTCCTTCCTTCCTTTCTCTCTCTCTCTCCCTTTCTTCCTTCCTTCCTTCATTCCTTCCTTCCTTTCTCTCCCTTTCTTTCTCCTTTCTTTCTTTCTTTCTTTCTTTCTTTCTTTCTTTCTTTCTTTCTTTCCTTCTTTCTTCTTTCCTTCCTCCCTCCCTCCCTCCCTCCCTTCCTTCCTTCCTTCCTTCCCTCTTTCTTTATCCCATTATTTTCTTGTAAACATTCAAAGAGAGGCACTCTCTGGAGACATCAGGAGGTTCATCTCCATTCTCGTTTTGAGCATATTCCAATACCATAATCTACTCAACAAAAGTAACAAGTCTTATGCCCTGAGGATAAATAACAGGGACTCAGCCTGTTATTTGTTGGGAGGGATAATATATATCGTGTTTCAGACATCTGCTTTAACAATATTGCACTTCTAATTTCTCTGAAACTATACAGATCACAAAACATTCACCTGACTTATCTGGTTCAGTCCTCAAAACAGCCCTGTGGGAGATGAGCCTGAGAGTTACCATCCCCTTTAACATACGGGGACAGTGATTGCAGATCTACCTGATGGTGAACTTGGAATTCATTCCTAGGTTTCTTGACTTCTTTAGGATGATCTTCTCACACTGATCAAATTTGAAGTTAAACATGTGGACAGAAGGAAACCTAATTAACTATAACGTTCAATCATAAATTATTTGACGAAGTAGAGATCATCTGGTTTAACCCCTCTGTTTTGTAGATAAGAACAGCTAGGTACAAGAAGGGTAAAGTCTCGCTCAGGGTCACGCAACTACTTAGCCATAGAGTTTAGATGAGATCATTTCATTCCTTGTGTTTTGAAAGACAGCAGAGAAAGCCTGATTTACCCATAAGAACACACTTGCTAAATGTTTGTAACTGACCTTTCTCTTGAATAAAGTTGTTTTTAATTAATATTAATGCCCTGCAGGAGTAGTAGAATAACATTGCCTAAGACAGGTTGAGAAATGGAGTTCTATGACGAACAGTGTGTTAAGAATTCTAACTGTTATCAGTGAAGGGCAGAAGGCACTTAGGAAACTTGCAACAACTCCCAATCACGTAACCTTGGTCTAGCTCCATACTTGAAAGAAGTGTACACCTGCTCTCAAACCACCTAGACCTGGTGAAGTCACAGATAGTCATGCTCCCTCCGCAAACCTCCACGGTCCCTTGTTATTTCCAGTGCTTTAAAGTATGTTCTTTAAATAATGCTAAGGGTCTTGGATTCTTGAGCTGATTCTTCCATAAACTAGCTGGGTGTCTTTATCTTTTGGAGGCCAAACTTCTTTAAAATGTTCAAATTTTGTGTTAAAAAGAAACCCCAATCATTCTCTGACTAAAAGCATTATAAGGAAGGCTAAAAAGAGATCATGACTGTGGAATGAGTGTCAGGATTATTAAGATCTCATTGCTCTTGTCTTCTTTGTTCTTTTATTACTTTTTAACCAGACCTTTCAGTAGGGTTGACTACTCCTTTCTCCTTGAAACGCTTCCCCTTTTGATTTCTTGACATGACCACACTTTCTTGATTTTCTTCTTCTCTCACTCAACATTCTCAACATTTAACTCGGTATCTCTGCGAGTAAGATCCTAGGCTTTTCCTTTTCTCTTGCACTCTTTCCCAAGGCAACCCAGAAATAATTCCCTTGGATTCAGAACCCATCAAGATGCCAGAATTACACCTCCACGTAGATTTCTCTTCTCAGTCCCAGATTCTCATCTCCACTTCCTTTCTTGACATCTCCACTGTGAGGTTTTGTAGACAACTCATACCTAATGAGTCCAAAATGGAAGCTTTGAACCCACTCCCCAAACTACAGCCTCCAATAAACCCCCCATCGCCAGGCATTTATTCATTCATTCAAAACATATCAAATTCTCAGTGTGCCACTGAACGTTTCAGTTGCTGGAGAGAAACAGTGAACTAGACTGAATGTGCCTGCCTTCAGTGGCTCTTTCTCCAGATCTGCACTGTCCAGTACATAGTCACTAGCCACAGGCGATTATTAAGGACTTGAAATGTGGCTAGTCGGAACTGAGGTGCACTGTCAGTGTAAAATACACACTGTATTTTGAAGACTCAGTACAAAGAGAACAGTAAGATCTCTCATTATTTTTTTTTATAAATTTATTTTACTTATTTATTTTTGGCTGCGCTGTGTCTTCGTTGCTGCGCCTGGGCTTTCTCTAGTTGCGGCGAGCGGGGGCTACTCTTTGTTGCAGTGCGTGGGCTTCTCATTGCGATGGCTTCTCTTGTTGCGGAGCATGGGCTGTAGGTGCATGGGCTTCAGTAGTTGTGGCTCGCGGGCTCTAGAGCACGGGCTCTAAAGCGCAGGTTCAGTAGTTGTGGCACATGGACTTAGTTTGCTCTGCAGCATGTGGGATCTTCCCGGAACAGGACTCGAACCCATGTCCCATGCATTGACAGGCGGATTCTTAACCAGTGTGCCACCAGGGAAGTCCCTCTCATTATTTCTTATTTTGTTTGCTTATTGAAATAATATTATGGATATATTGGTTTAAATAAAATATATCATGAAAACTAATTTCACATCTTTTTTAATGTGACTACTAGCAAATTTAAAATTACCTATGTGTCTTGCATTACTTTTTTTTAAATTTTAAGTTGAAGTAGAGTTGATTTACAATTCTGTGTTAATTTCAGTTGTACAGCAAAGTGATTCAGTTATACATATATATATTCTTTATATATATATATATATATATATATATATATATATATATATATTCTTTTTCAGATTCTTTTCCATTATAGGTTTTTACAAAATATTGAGTATAGTTCCCTGTGCTGTACAGTTGGTCCTTGTTGGTTATCTCTTTTATATATAGTAGTGTGTATATGTTAATCCCAAACTTCTAATTTATCCCTCCTCTCCCTTTCCCCTTTGGTAACTATAAGTTTGTTTTCTATATCTGTGGGTCTACTTATTTCTGTTTTGTGTATAAGTTCATTTGCATCATTTTTTTTAACATATAAGTGATATCATATGATATTTGTCTTTTTCTTTCTGGCTTATTTCATTTAATATGATGATCTCTATGTCCATCCCTCTTGCTGCAAATGGCATTATTTCCTTTTTTTTTTAAGGCTGAGTTATATTCTATCGTATATATGTACCACATCTTCTTTATCCTTTCATCTGTCAGTGGACATTTAGGTTGCTTCCATGTCTTGGCTATTGTAAATAGTGTTGCTGTAAACACTGGGGTGCATGTATCTTTTCGAATTATGGTTTTCTTTGAATATATGCCCAGGAGTGGGATTACTGGATCTTGCACTACTTTTCAATTCGACAGCATTATTCTTGATGGACAGAGTAAACAACTAAACAAATAAAATAACAAGATAATGGCTTAAGTTGCTTTAATTGAGGTAAGTGACTTGAAGGAAATAAACTAAGGGAAATTATCCTCAGCCAGAAGCCTGGGAGTCCTGGATAATCTTTTTCTCAACTCCATCCCCATGTCAAATTATTTTTAAGTCCTGTTGCCTCCACTTCAAAATACATCATAAATCTATGTGCTATCACCCTATCAACTACCCCCCTGTGTAAGCCTTCGGCATCTTGCAAGACTATGCAAATATGCTCTGTTAACTCACTTCCTTGCTTCCCCTTCCCGCCCTATGCAGCGAGATCATGTTCCTTCCCTCCTTAAAACCCATCAATGTCTTCCAGCTTTCTTCTCCAGGCTCATTTTGGACACCCTCCACCACCGAACACATGCACCACACCCGTCTCCCTTGTCCTTCATCACTTCAAAGACTGCATTTGCTTCAGTTTCAGTTTAAACATCAGTTTAAACCGTCAGCCTCAGAGAGGTCATTCTTGACTATTCTGTCTCAAATAGTTCTTAATGAATTAAAAAAACTAATCTCTCCCCTGTTCCTCTGTCTTAATCCCCTCTTTGTTTGGTCTTTATCTATCTTGTTCATCATTGTACCCCAGCACTAACACAGCCCTTGGCATATGGTAGACTGATAAGTATTTGTTGACGGACTGACTGAAAGGGAAAATCCATTTAAAGACTTAGTACCTTGTTTTGAAGATGAAAGTTCTTACAGCCATTCAGCCCTTGTGTATTGACTGCCAACTTACATTTTTAACTATTTCTTTAGGTGAGAGATATTTAGACTCATTATCTTTTATGGGAAAACAAGTTAACTGCTACATAAAAGATCATTTCCCCATTGTTTAACTTATTTCACAATGTGGTATATATAATATTAACTAAGTACCATGAATGGTCTTTAAATAAAAGACAGACACATAATAGCACCAAAATAAAGATGCATAAAGTCAACAGATCACCCTATGCAATACTTTGTCAAAAAACAAGGGTATTCTTGATATATTTTCTCATGTGCTTCTCCATCCTACGACTATTTGGTAGGAGTGGGTCCTGGAGTGCCTTTCCTCCCTGAAATTGACGTTTCCTCAGTTTGGGTCCTGACCCTATTGATTGGCTCACCCTGTTGAGTGGGTTCTGACCTGCACGTCACAGATTTCTCAACCATCTAGGCTTGGTCAAACAAACCATACTGGTGCATGACTGAAATGAGAAGAAAGCACAGCTCGCATGAGTTTGGGACTTAAAGAATTCCACTCAATAGACTGACGTGAGAAGAGTCTGAATGGCAGGTTTTAATTTTTAAGTCAGTGAGAAACATGCAAAGGTGAATGCAGCATATGTCCCCAGCAACAGAGGTTTTCCAGCTGTTGCCAAACCCAAGTTCATGTGCCCAACACACAGTGAGGCGAAGAAAATTGAAATGTCAGAGTTTGGAGCAGGGAAAGGTTTATTCCAGGGCCAAGCAAGGAGAACGGGTGGTTGGTGCCCCAAAACCCCTAAATCCCTGATGGTTTTCAGAGAAGAGTGTTTATAGGCAAAATTTGGGGTGAGGGCTGCAGTGTGTGACTTTCTAATGATTGGTTGGTGGTGAGGTAACAGTGGGTGGTCCAGGAATCTTAGGCTCAGCCTGAAGTTACCATCTTCCACCTGGGTGTGGGGGGACCTTAGTTCCTGAGGAAGAACTCAAAGATACATTGTTATGGATATTCCCTGAGGAGGAAGCAGGACCTTGCCCCGCTTGGTTTCTTGACTGCTCCTCCCCTATTTCTGCATTCCCTCTCTTCCCTGATTAGCAACTCTTTGAATCTGCCCTTTGGAATTCAGGGAAAGTTAAGGAGGCTGAATGAACTCTGTTTCTTACAAACAAGATATTGGGGTGGGGGGAGCAATGCAGAGAAATGATTTGTACCTGGGAGGCCCTCACAGAGTCGTGCTTTGTTTCAAGACGAGGACATAGACATACACAGAGGGAAGACCATGTGAAGACATAGGGAGAAGATGGCCATCTGCAAGCCAAGGAGAGAGGCCTCAGAAAAAACCAACCCTGCTGACAGCTTGATCTCAGACTCCTAGCCTCCAGAATTGTGAGACAATAAATTTCTGTTGTCTAAGCTATTCTATTGCAGGAGAATGGGGCATGAGAAAATGGTCACATCTCAGGTCTCAGCCAAGTCCTTGGGACAGGCCACCAAGTGAGGGTCCTTGGCTTTGCCCAGGGAAGAATTCAAGCGTGAGCCATAGTAAAGGGAAAGCAAATTTACTTAGAGAGATACACATCCTATAGGCAGAATGTAGTCTGTCTCAGAAGGTGAGAGTGGCCCTGGGTTGTGGGGTGGTTAATTTTTTTTGGCTGGGTAATTTCATATGCTAACAAGTGGGAAGAATATTCTAACTATGTTGAAGAAGGGGCAGGAATTTCCAGGAACTGGGCCATCACCCACTTTTTGGCCTTTTATGGTCAGCCTGGGAACTTCATGGCACCTGTGGGTGAGTCATTTAGCATATGCTAATATATCACAATGAGTGTATAGGGAGGCTCAAGGTCTACTGGAAATTGAAACTTCCTCCATCTTGGGCCTAATTGGCTGTAACCAGTTTTTTTTTTTAACAAAAATATGGAACACTTTACAAATTTGTGTGTCATCCTTGTGCAGGGAACATGCTAATCTTTTCTTGTCGTTCCAATTTTCGTATATGTGCTGCCGAAGCAAGCACATGGTGGTAACCAGTTTTTGTCATATCCTCAAAGGCTGTCATTCTTTTAAAGGTTGTGCCCTTGGGACTTCCCTGGTTGTCCAGTGGTTAAGGCTCTGAGCTGCCAATGCAGGGGGCGGGGGTTCCATCCCTGGTTGGGGAATTAAGAGTCCACATGCCACCCAGCATGGCAAAAAAAAAAAAAAAAAAAGGTTGTGCCATGACCCCTTCCTTCCTGTCTCAATTCAATCTGTAGTACTTTGCTATGACAGCCCTAGCAAACTAGTACACCATAATCGTTTTATTTTTCAGATGAGAAAACTGAAGAGCAAAGAGATTAAGTAACTTCTCCAATTAATAAATGAAAGAGCCAGGATTTGAACGTTGGTAAACTGATACCTAAACTTGTTCTCCTACCTATTGTGCATGCTCTCTGTGTGGATGAATTGATAAAGAAGATAAATGGATAGAGGGCAAAAAGTTTCCTTCTTGCTCCAACTGGATCACACGCAGTTAGGCCAATATTGAAAAGCATTTTCCAAGGATGTAATCCATATAAGGTCTTGATGTTTTCCTCTGCAGGAGCTGGCAGAGGTTGGGGCAAGTAATAAAGTCCCCAGGTCAGCAACTGATGGGCTGGGGAGGTGCGCTGAGCTCCTCAGGACGTTTATAGAATGTAGATCGAGCTAGACTCTCGCTCCATCCATTGCTCTGCACTCCTGTTGTTTCCAGCAGATCTTGCTGGATTACCTCCTTCTGGCCTCTCTTGACAGCTGTACATCTATTAATACTGCAAACAAAACAAAACAAACAAACAGAAAAACCCCTCATATATCAAGGAACACACTTAAAAACCATGGATATAGATAATCTAAACGTTGGAGCTGTTACAGCTGAAGTGCTTTTAGTGCTAAGTAGGGAAAGCATTCTGTGACCTGTGAGTTTACACCTGGATCCTCCTCTGGTTGGGGTCATGAAAAGCACCATCTCTAGAAACACTGAATTATTTTACATGGGAAAGGAAGGTCTGTTTCTCAGTGTACACTGCGGGGTAACACGGGACAAGCTTGCCTAGTGAAAGGAATCCTTCAGGAAGTTTTTTTTTTTTAATTAATTAATTTTTGGTTGCATTGGGTTTTTGTTGCTGTGCACTGGCTTTCTCTAGTTGCGGTGAGCAGGGGCTACTCTTTGTTGTGTTAGGTGGGCTTCTCATTGCTGTGGCTTCTCTTGTTGCAGAGCATGGGCTCCAGGGCCCATGGGCTTCAGCACTGTGGCTTGTGGGCTCTAGAGCGCAGGCTCAGTAGTTGTGGCGCACGGGCTTAGTTGCTCCGCGGCATGCGGGATCTTCCTGGACCAGGGCTGGAACCCGTGTCTCCTGCACTGGCAGGCGGATTCTTAACCACTGTGCCACCAGGGAAGCCCAGGAAGTTTGTTTAAAGAACAGATTCCCAGACCCCCGCCCCATCCCAGCATGGGACTCTGGGAACCTGTATTTTTACCAAACGTCATAGATTTTTATCATCAGGCAAGTTTGAGAAACATTTTAATAGGAGAGAGGCTAGAGCCATGAAGCCATTTCAACACAGTTATTCCCAGTCTAAGATCTCACTATCTCTTTCCTGAATTATACCAACAGCCTCTTAATTACAGCTCCAGGTTTCATCGTGGGTCCCCTCTAGTGCCTCATCCTCAGAGCAACCAGAGTGACACATTTAACATGAAAGCTGGGTCATTCCACGTCCCTGCAAATATTTCTTCATGATTTCCCACTCTACTTCGGAATACAGTCCACAATCCCGAGCAAGGCCTGCTAGCCCTGTGTCCCCCAGCCTTGCCTCTTGCTTTCTCCCTCTTTTTGGCTCATGACCAGGTGCACTGGCCCTCCTCGGAGCTGCCCTCCTGGCACTCACCCTACACACACCTCTCCCCACTCAACTCAGGTCTCTGCATCAACCATGCTTGCTCCTGGTGGCTTCAACCCCCATCACCCTCCCCGCTCCCCACTTAGGAAACCAACGCCAGCCAACCTGTCTTTGTTCAGTATTTTCATAGCATCGCACAATGGTAGCACTTGGCACTGCTGTTATTAATCAATAAATTAGCTGTGTTTAAAGCCTATTTTTTCCTCTCAAGAATTAAAGTTCCCTGGGCCAGAAATTGGGTCTGACCTTTTCCCACCATTTCCCCAGTGTCTGGTCCACGGCCCGGCACATAGTAGGTACTCAAAAATGTTCTAAAAATAAACGTCAAATTTAGTAACCAGTATAATAACAGTCATAGCTACTTCCGCCCACATGGTTGGCATATGCTGGGTGCTTTGACTTCCATCTCTCCCGTCTTCATACCAGCATGTGGATGTTATTGTCTCCATTTTCAGAGAAGGAAATTGAGACTCAGCAGGCTGCATGCTTTCCTCCAGGTCACAGAGCTGCTCTGGGGTGGAGCTAGGACAACATCTAAAGTCCATGCCCCTTCCATTCTGCCTGGCTGCTGAGGTGCTTCCTGGTACACTATAGTTACCTGCCTTCTTAAAACTCCTCTCTTAGGAATTTCCTGTTTATTCTCTTCTTGACACTGCCAAGCTAGTCTCTGCTAAAAGAGGCAGCTTCTTGCAGGTTTGGCTGAAACTGATAGCTGCTTTTCCAGGAGAAAGTCTGTTTGAGGCTTACAGTCAAATGGAAAAAAAAAAAAAGCTATCAATGCAGCAGCATTAGGCAGGTGCCTTAGTGTCCTTTAAAGTGAAAAAGTTCAGAAATGTAAGTCTCTTTAGGTGACTAAGTACAGAACTAACAGAGGACACTGTAAGAATACACAGGAGACATGGGAGTGCCAGGGCCCCCAGGCTGGCTGCCAGCAAGCAGCCTCCTGGGAACTGGCAGGCCTTAGGAGCCGCGTGGCTGCTGAAGGGACTTGGTCAACAAGATTCCTTTCTCCTCTGCTTGCCACTGAGGCTGAAGGATGCAGAGAGGCAGGCCAGGGGCAGCCAAGGTTATATAACATGTATGTTCTATTTTTTAAAATGAAAGTAAAGTGTTGTCTAGTTTGATACTGTAAAGTTTTTAAAAAAATAAGTATGCTGAGGTTTTCATGGCATTCAGGGTTTTTTTAATAAATTTTATTTATTTAGTTATTTATTTATTTTTGGCTGCTTTGGGTCTTGGTTGCTGCGCACGGGCTTTCTCTAGTTGTGGTGAGCGGGGGCTACTCTTCGTTGCAGTGCGTGGGCTTCTCATTGAGGTGGCTTCTCTTGTTGCAGAGCACGGGCTCTAGGCGCTCAGGCTTCAGTAGATGTGGCACATGGGCTCAGTAGTTGTGGCGCACAGGCTTAGCTGCTCCACAGCATGTGGGATCTTCCCGGACCATGGCTCAACCCGTGTCTCCTGCATCGACAGGCAGATTCTTAACCACTGCGACACCAGGGAAGTCCGACATTCAGGTTTTGTTCCTTGAATTTCATCCCCAGCCCACAGTTTGCCTGACAGAAAGACCCGTGGTAGGTTTTGTGGTGGCCAGTTGCTCCTGTAAAAGCCAGAGTCGTGCCTCCTCTGAGAGTGAGAGCTACCACGGAAAGTAAAATGCCTTGAGGAGCTTTCTGGATGGGAAATCACAGGCAGCAGGGAGGGTCTTGTAGCAGAGGGGTCATGAGCCTGAACTGCTGTGCCTGGGAAAGTGGGAAGAATTCTTGTTCGGGAGATGTGGGTTCAAGGCCAAGAGAGGAGGGGGAACGAGAGAGAGAGGAGGGTTATAAGGGGGAAGCTGGAGCTTGTGTGTGGAAGGAAAAGGTCAAGGAAACTTTGTTTTAAAGAACAGGGTTGTCCAGTACATACCCTTGGGGCTGCTGTGGAAATCAAGGGACCGGGGTTGAATTCCATAAAGGGGTCCACAGTGCAGAGTGGAAACCACTATTCAGCAGAGGCAGAACCTGGAGGCAGAGCTGGCCGAGAACAAACAGTACCTTGACCCCTCCTGGGACTTCACCCAAAATGTACAAAGGAGTTTGCAGACACCATTTCCTAGATTTCCAGGGGCAAGGAGACCCCAGCTGACATCTGGTTTGCGTCTGTAGAGAGTTCCTTTCCCAGACTTGTCTCTCAACTTCATCTTTGGCATCTCTTTTTCTTTTATAGGGAAACCGTGGTAGAAGGAACAGGAGTTTTGGAGACAGACTGACCTGAATTTGAAACTGAGCTCTGTTTCAACTGTTTAACCCAGTTGAACCACAATTTTGTTAGCTATAAAAAGCAACTCAAAAAATTTTGCAACTATCCCCGCAGGCACTCCCTATGCCTCTTCCCTGCTTTACTTTTCTCTGTAGGACTTATCACCTTCTAACATAATAAATTTTTTACTGATTTCAAAAAAGAAAAAAGCATCTCACAGGACAGGATTACGAGGAGGTTTAAATTAAATGACATATCATACATGGGTTAAGAGTTTAGGTCTTGGAGTCAGACTGCTTAATTCAAATCCTGGGTCCACCGTTTGCCGTCTGTATAATTTCTCAGCAAGCTATTCAACTTCCTTTTATGAAAAATAAGGCAAAATTAGGTTGTTGGAAGATCGAATGAGATAATACAGAAAAGCGCTTAGAATAGTGCCTGACATTACAGCTAGTGTTTAATAAGTGTTAGCTATCATTGTTGTTGTTACTATTATTATATATGTAAAATGTCTGGTCTTGATAGTTCATTAATTAATGAGTTTTGCTCTTTAATTTTATAGGAATACAAGATCTGAGAACTCCCATGCTACCGACAGCTCTTTTTTCCAGAGGAATTAACTAAAAGAGAACCAACTGATCACATACATCAGTTATGAAGGTGCATAGAAGCTTTAGTCATTTCTCTCCTCACTTTATCCTTTATAAAGACCTCTGGCTAAGGGGGTTAAAATGTTGTTGATACAGAACTATTTTTATTTGGAAAAAAAAAATGCTGTCAGTTCTCAGAAATATACCCTATGTTTTTCTTTGCCCTTCAACAATCTCCTTGTAATTTGAACCACCAGGCCTCATGCTCTCATTGTGGAGAGTCTGCTGTGCCTTTGATGCTTTTCTACTTTCTTACATTTAAATTCCTGTTATTGCTTTAGGTTGATTGTTACCAACTTTCCATTGTATTTGCAGCATTGACATGCCAAGATTGTGAAAGCCATTCTAAATAAAGGGTTTTCAAAAGCAAGTTCTGGAAAGGGAAGCTTTCCAGGCCTTGTCACTGTGGAACAGCACTATTTAGTGCTCTGGTTGTGATGGTCCCTACTGGGATAAGCATAGCTTGGTGGGTAGAAGGCCTGAGTTCAGGGCCTGGCTCTGAGCTTAGGTATGTGATCTTGGTCAAATCATTTACATTTTCTCTTCTTTAGTTTCCTCAGGTAAAATAGGATAGCTGACTCTGGAGGGAGGGAGAGGAAATAAATTATCTATATAGTCCTGAGATATGGTTAATGCTCCACAAGGGCTGGTTCTTACTGTTAATGGTTAGAATACTTTAGTAAATTATTTCAGGCCCCAGACCAGACTCTTTCCCATCCCCGCTCAGGAAGTAATGAATTCTAGTAGTGCTGAAATGCCAGGAAGGGTTTGGTGTTGGTGGTTGGTCGTATTCCCCAGCCCTGCACACTGTCGTAATCTTGAATGTAATGGTTCTGAGTCTCCTGAGGTAACACCCTGCCTTCTCATTACCTGTGGCAGCGTCCCCTCTTGAGAGATCTTCTTAGACCAGTGCACCCCGTCCTGCCTGGGGCAGGATTCAGTCCCCTCAGCTTCTCTGGGTGACTTAACAGCCAGCCCATTTCACTTTCCCCAGCTGGTTTTTATAGATTCTGTAAGATTCAGATGATAAAATCAGTGTGAAATGATTTTAAAATTGGGAAATGTTAGAAAAATATGTTATTTTGTAATAAGTTGATAATAATGGTTATAGTAATAAATACCCAGGCTTTTCTGAAGCTTGTTTTTCTTCTTTTAGTCATAATGCTGGGGATCTTAGGCATCTGATTCCTCTCCTTTTGCAGTGGTGGTAATGTTGAGCAAGGTTCTATATCCGAGAAAGGTTGTGAAATGCATGTTAGTCAAATTTTGCTAATTATTAGCCACAGTATATGATTTGAAGGAGGAAGACAGAGATTTTGGGGGGTTACTGAGTGGAGTTAAACTATCCATGTGCTTTAAATTTGGATAACTTTGGAGAGTGTAGAAGGGGCTTGTTTTGAGGCATTATGTTATAGAGTGTCGATTTCAGCTCAGAAATGAACGGAAATGCACTTTCCTTTATTTCCAAATGGCTGCTCTTTTTGGAATCCTCAATCTACTTTCTCATTTGTCCCTTAGTAAACACACCTAGTCTTTAGTAGAGGTTGAAGGAGAAAGTACACACTGCCCACCTTAGTCTAACTGCGCTCTTTACTGAAATGTGTATAAGTTTGGGCAGGACTACCAGCTGCTCTATTTGCTGAGAAACCCCACTTCCAATTCCTCTGACTTTGAGGGTCACCACAGCCCAAAGCCACCCCAGTCCCCAGGACTCTGGTGCCCTCCCGGACAGGATTCTGCTCTGCCTGTACAGTGTCCAGCAGTAATGGGAGTGCTTCTACCCTTACTTACAGAAGAGATTTTTATATAAAAGGCCCATACGCAGACACAGACTCATTTGCAAGTGTACCAGGACCTCTGTTCCACTCCAGTCAAAATGTCCTCATTTGCTAAGAAAAACCTGATTCAGGGCTTAAAAACCATGACCAACATATAAAAACACTTTTCTTCTGTTTAAGAACCATGAGTTCAAGATCTATTTAGTATTTCTCTTGGTTTCCCCTAAAGCACTTTCTTTGTGCTACCATTATCGAATTTACTATATGTTTCCCCGGGGCCTTCCAGTGGGTTGATTTTGTCTGTAGAGATTGCAGATACCTTGAGGGCAGGGGCCTTCTTTTGCTCATCTTATTCTGGGGCTTTGTCTGTGCTGTGTGCTAAAGTGTTTTTGTTTGTTTGTTTGTTTTTTTGTTTTGCCGTACGTGGGCCTCTCACTGTTGTGGCCTCTCCCGTTGCGGAGCACAGGCTCCGGACGTGCAGGCTCAGCGGCCATGGCTCACGGGCCCAGCCGCGGTGGGCATGTGGGATCTTCCCGGACCGGGGCATGAACCCGTGTCCCCTGCATCGGCAGGCGGACCCCCAACCACTGCGCCACCAGGGAAGCCCGGTAGTATGTTTCTTTTTTTAACATCTTTATTGGCGTATGATTGCTTTACAATGATGTGTTAGTTTATGCTGTATAACAAAGTGAATCAGCTATATGCGTACATATATCCCCATATCCCCTCGCTCTTGCGTCTCCCTCCCACCCTCCCTATCCCACCCCTCTAGGTGGTCACAAAGTACAGAGCTGAC
This sequence comes from Mesoplodon densirostris, assembly GCF_025265405.1. NCBI lineage: Eukaryota > Metazoa > Chordata > Mammalia > Artiodactyla > Ziphiidae > Mesoplodon > Mesoplodon densirostris. The sequence goes on from NC_082661.1 coordinate 76,002,111, forward strand.
CTCCCTGTGCTATGCAGCTGCTTCCCACTAGCTATCTATTTTACGTTTGGTAGTGTATATATGTCCATGCCACTCTCTCACTTCCCAGCTTACCCTTCCCCCTCCCTGTGTCCTCAAGTCCATTCTCTACGTCTGCATCTTCATTCCTGTCCTGCCCCTAGGTTCTTCAGAACCTTTTTTTTTTTTTTTTTTAGATTCCATATATATGTGTTAGCATACGGTATTTGTTTTCCTCTTTCTGACTTCACTCTGTATGACAGTCTCTAGGTCCATCCACCTCACTACAAATACCTCAATTTTGTTTCTTCTATGGCTGAGTAATATTCCATTGTATATATGTGCCACATCTTCTTTATCCATTCATCTGTTAATGGACACTTAGGTTACTTCCATGTCCTGGCTATTGTAAATAGAGCTGCAATGAACACTGTGGTACATGACTCTTCTTGAATTATGGTTTTCTCAGGGTATATGCCCAGTAGGGGGATTGCTGGGTCATATGGTAGTTCTATTTTTAGTTCTTTAAGGAACCTCCATACTGTTCTCCATAGTGGCTGTATCAATTTACATTCCCACCAAGAGTGCAAGAGGGTTCCCTTTTCTCCACACCCTCTCCAGCATTTATTGTTTGTAGATATTTTGATGTTGGCCATTCTGGCCTGTGTGAGGTGATATACCTCATTGTGGTTTTGATTTGCTTTTCTCTAATGATTAGTGATGTTGAGCATCCTTTCATGTGTTTGTTGGCAATCTGTGTATCTTCTATGGAGAAATGTCTGTTTAGGTCTTCTGCCCATTTTTGGATTGGGTTGTTTGTTTTTTTTAATATTGAGCTGCATGAGCTGCTTGTATATTTTGGAGATTAATCCTTTGTCAGTTGCTTCGTTTGCAAATATTTTCTGATGGTTGTCTTTTTGTCTTGTTTATGGTTTCCTTAGCTGTGCAAAAGCTTTTAAGTTTCATTAGGTCTCATTTGTTTATTTTTGTTTTTATTTCCATTTCTCTAGGAGGTGGGTCAAAAAGGATCTTGCTGTGATTTATGTCACAGAGTGTTCTGCCTATGTTTTCCTCTAAGAGTTTGATAGTTTCTGGCCTTACATTTAGGTCTTTAATCCATTTTGAGCTTATTTTTGTGTATGGTGTTAGGGAGTGTTCTAATGTCATTCTTTTACGTGTAGCTGTCCAGTTTTCCTAGCACCACTTATTGAAGAGGCTGTCTTTTCTCCACTGTATATTCAATCAAGGTAGTTTTATAAAAGTAATGTTACTGTTCTAAAAAGTACTTACATAATTCATTTAACTTTTAAAAATCAAGAATTTATTAGCACTCAGGCAAGTTCTTTCTGCCAGTTTTCAAATAGGTGGGACTTTTGGGGGCATATGTTTTGTTACAGTTTATTTATTTTAACTGATATAAATCTTTATGTTAATTAGCCCTCAGATTTCTGGTTTTTTCAAATATACATCTTTCCTTGGGTTTGCTGGAAAAATCTGCTAGTTGTATACGTAAGTTTTGTTCTAATCCTTGTGTTATTTGGATTTGGGACTTGTAGAAACATGCAGTTTGCTTACTTGTTTGCTTTTTGATACTGTTTTCTTAAAAACAAGAAGACATTATTTCAAATAAGTGAAATAAATTTGGGGTCAGTAATATAACCAGAAGGGCTGGCAGCTATAATTCTTTATCACATGTGAGCTTTTAAGGAAACTGGGCCCAAGGGCATTTAAGGATACAGAACTTTTCTGGGCATTCAGGGTCTGCCCTCTATTGGTGAGATGCGCTATTATAAAAAGCCTTTATCCCTCAGAAGTCTGCACTAGGTTGAAATAAATTTTATCAATTAGACATAGTGTTTATGGGAAGTCAGGTATGAATAAAGTAGAGAACACTTTACACACTTAAAATTTTTTCTTAGTCTGAGACTTGTGGTTAATGCAGAAAGAAGGATTGGGGGAATGCAAAAGAAAATAGACAAGTTAGTTATGAATGAGACTCTAAATATTTTGAGACACAAAAGTTTTTAGTTCATTGCAGAATACCATCAATTTAAGGGTTTCTAAGTTACAATGAAGTTTAACTTTGTGAAACAAAGTTACAATATAACTTCATTGAAATATTAAAGTTTAATGGATCATTACACACAAAAATAAGATTTTCTGCTATTTTGTATTTATATCTTATGTGATCTTTTGCATTATAAAGTTACTATATGTGAGAAGTCTTGGAGAAGGAAAACAGTTTAATATATTACACCTATGGAATAAATGCTACATGAGTGGGTTCTGGAACTTAACTGGGTTTACAGATTGACATTTTCATAATGGAAAAACACTCTTTGGTAATTACTATTCAAAGTTGTGAATTATTTACCCCTTTGTCCTACTTGATTAGCTTGTAGACTTTGGTGCAGTCTGAAGTATAAGTAAATTCCTGTGTTAGCTACATAAAAACCTATTAACGCATTTTTAACCAGAGACGTATTATGGCCACAGGTGTTAGATTCTGCAAAAATCCCCTGGTCAATAATTAATAAGCAACTTCAAAGAATACCCAAACCAAAGTTTCTTTATTATGAAGCTTTCTCTTTTAAAAAAACATCCAGCAGAAACAATGTGCTATATTCCAACCCCTTTATTTTTAGAGTATCAGCACCACTCCCAGAAAATTAAGTTCACAGCAGTTTCTGGGTACCATGATTTTGGGGGGAGAAAAACAAAGCTCCCAGGGTGATAACTATTATCCCTGTATTCAACTTCCCCTTCTCCTTCTCTTCCTCTTCCTTCTTCTTCTTTGTTCTGTTCTCTTGGATGGATGGGTTGAAGAGTTATGTACCCCTAAAGATATTGCATTCTAACCCTCAGTACTTGTGAGTGTGATCTTATTTGGAAATAGGGTGGTTGCAGATGATCAAGTTAAGATGAGGTCCTTAGGGTGGACCCTAATCTAATATGATTGAGTCCTTCTAAAAAGGGGAAGTTTACACAGAGAGACAGATGCCTAGAGAGGGAAGACCATGTGAAGACACATGGAGAATGGCACCTACCAGCCAAGGAACATCTGAGGACACCAGAAACTAGGAACCCTTTGAAACCATCAAGATGCCAGTTTTCTCGTATGGACACCAAGGGGGGAAAGTGGCGGGGGTGGGTGGTGGTGGTGGGATGAATTGGGAGACTGGAATTGACATATATACATATGTCAATTGACATATGTATAAAGTAGATAACTAATAAGAACGTGCTGTATAAAAAAATAAATAAAATAAAATTTAAAAAAATTTAAAAAAAGATGCCAGTTTTCTGTTTTGTATGTTTACTTTCTGCTTCCCTATGTACCCCAGCATCCATTCACATCCTTTACCTCCTGTTTCCCCACTTTTTTATGAGTCAGATTTTGGTTTTCTGAAAGTGTGAATGTTACCTTCATTAGTGTCCTGGAATACACTGCAAATCATTCTTCCTTACATTTCACTGACACTGTATTGCTTTTCCCCAGGTAGGTTCTGCTTGCTTACATTTTATATATGAAGTTGTCCTCAGAACTTCAGAAAACATGTACTATATAAAATCCAAATGTAATTATTCTTAGAAGACACTATACAGTGAGGGTTGTTAAATGGAAGCTTTTATTGTAATTACCAACCTCACGTGATACATGGTAGTACACATAGACTTTGATTCCCATCTCTTCTTTCACTGGGAAAAGGCTGATGAATTGAGGAGAATCTTAGAGTCATTCCACTAAAAAATGCTCTAATTCAGAATATGTTAAGCATTAACTAAATTTATTCTGTCAGTTTTTTCATTATTTGATTCATGTCTCTCATTAGCGATTTTAGTATAAAATAATTGCATTGTCTCAGAGTATACCAAGTATAGCAAAAACAGAACCTTAAACACGTAATGTGGTTTGCTCATTTTTTCTGTCTTAATTTTATCCTTGTATATTTTGGAATATGAATCAGCTGCTTCTATACCACAGGATTGGTTCTTGTGATTTCTGCTGTCCCGAGACCCCAAAGCACACACATACATATTTACATACGACATTTACATTTATACTTATATATATGTGTGCATTGATGTCTGGGTCCATAGTGACATTTGAAGTTTGTGTCAGTTTAGCCACTATACTTGGCTTCTTCCTGCTCTCAGATTTACTCTGGCAAAGAAATAGATTATATTATATAAAAGGAGAGGCATGTTGGACTAGCTTTTGCAATGGGAAACTCATCAAGGGATAGTGACCCAATTTACTTTGGAATTTGTTATGTGTGATGGAAAGACAGAAAACCTTTTTAGCAAGTAGAGTGATTCCTAATTTTGGTTCTGGTCTTAGAGAGGAGGGAGATGATTACCCCTCCAGTTCCCAGTTGTTAGGAACAGGTATCTGTAGCCTCCTCACACGAATCCAGCCACATCCCGCTTCAGCACTCAGTTTTTTTGAATTTTTTAATTTAATTTAATTTTTTTTTAATTTTCAAAATCAGAAAATTTAATATTGATATAATACTATTATGTAATCCACAGTCCATATTCAAACTTTAGGTCTTCCCTATATATAACCTTCCCTATATATAACCAATATAACCTTACAGCATCCCCCTCACCCCACCCCAGTCTGGGATTCATTCTGGTATCATGAATTGCATTTTGTTATTGATTTACTCTTTAATCTGGAGCAGTTCCTTGGCCTCTCTCATGTTTCTTGGCATTGACACATTTTTTTTAATTTTTGAATTTTATATTATTTATTTTCTATACGGCAGGTTCTTATTAGTTATCCATTTTATACATATTAGTGTATATATGTCAATCCCAATCTCCCAGTTCATCCCACCCGCACCACCCACCCCTGCCGCTTTCCCCGCTTGGTGTCCATACGTTTATTCTCTACATCTGTGTCTCTATTTCTGCCCTGCAAACTGGTTCATCTGTACCATTTTTCTAGGTTCCACATATATGCATTAATATACGATATTTGTTTTTCTCTTTCTGACTTACTTCACTCTTATGACAGTCTCTAGATCCATCCACGTGTCTACAAATGACCGAATTTTGTTCCTTTTTATGGCTGAGTAATATTCCATTGTAGATATGTACCACATATTCTTTATACATTCGTCAGTTGATGGACATTTAGGTTGCTCCCATGACCTGGCTATTGTAAATAGTGCTGCAGTGAACATTGGGGTGCCTGTGTCTTTTTGAATTATGGTTTTCTCTGGGTATGTGCCCAGTAGTGGGATTGCTGGGTCATATGGTAGCTCTTTTTTTAGTTTTTTAAGGAACCTCCATACTGTTCTCCATAGTGGCTGTTTCAATTTAAATTCCCACCAACAGTGCAAGAAGGTTCCGTTTTCTCCACACCCTCTCCAGTATTTGTTGTTTGTAGATTTTCTGATGATGCCCATTCTAACTGGTGTGAGGTGATACCTCATTGTAGTTTTGATTTGCATTTCTCTAATAATTAGTGATGTTGAGCAGCTTTTCATGTGCTTCTTGCCCATCTGTATGTCTTCTTTGGAGAAATGTCGATTTAGGTCTTCTGCCCATTTTTGGATTGGGTTGTTTGTTTTTGTAATATTGAGCTGAATGACCTGTTTACATACTTTGGAGATTAATCCTTTATCTGTTGATTCATTTGCAAATATTTTCTCCCATTCTGAGCATTGTCTTTTCATCTTATTTGTAGTTTCCTTTGCTTTGAAAAAGGTTTTAAGTTTCATTAAGTCCCATTTGTTTATTTTTTGTTTTTATTTCCATTACTCTAGGAGGTGGATCAAAAAAAATCTTGCTGTGATTTATGTCAAAGAGTGTTCTTCCTATGTTTTCCCCTAAGAGTTTTATAGTGTCCTGTCTTACATTTAGGTCTCTAATCCATTTTGAGTTTATTTTTTATGTATGATGTTAGGGAGTGTTCTAATTTCACTAGTTTACATGTAGCTGTCCAGTTTTCCCAGCACCACTTATTGAAGAGACTGTCTTTTCTCCATTGTTTATCCTTGCCTCCTTTGTCATAGATTAGTTGACCATAGGTGCGTGGGTTTATGTCTGGGCTTTCTATCCTGTTCCATTGATGTATATTTCTGTATTTGTGCCAGTACCATATTGTCTTGATTACTGTAGCTTTGTAGTATAGACTGAAGTCAGGGAGTCTGATTCCTCCAGCTCCATTTTTTCCCCTCAAGACTGCTTTGACTCTTTGGAGTCTTTTGTGTCTCCATACAAATTTTAAGATTTTTTGTTCTAGTTGTATAAAAAATGCCACTGGTAATTTGATAGGAATTGCATTGAATCTGTAGATTGCTTTGGGTAGTATAGTCATTTTCACAATATTTATTCTTCCAATCCAAGAACATGGTATATCTCTCCATCTGTTTGTGTCATCTTTGATTTCTTTCATCAGTGGCTTATAGTTTTCTGAGTACAGGCCTTTTACCTCCTTAGTTAGGTTTATTCCTAGGTATTTTATTCTTTTTGTTGCAATGGTGAACGGGAATGTTTCCTTAATTTCTCTTTCTGATCTTTCGTTGTTAGTGTATAGAAATGCAAGAGATTTCTGTGCATTAAATCTGTACCCTGCAACTTTACCAAATTCATTGATTAGCTCTAGTAGTTTTCTGCTGGCATCTTTAGGATTCTCTATGTATAGTATCATGTCATCTGCAAACAGTGACAGTTTTACTTCTTCTTTTCCAATTTGGATTCCTTTTATTTCTTTTTCTTCTCTGATTGCCATGGCTAGGACTTCCAAAACTATGTTGAATAATAGTGGCGAGAGTGGACATACTTGTCTTGTTCCTGATCTTAGACGAAATGTTTTCAGTTTTTCGCCATTGAGAATGATGTTTGCTGTGAGTTTGTCGTATATGGGCTTTATTATGGTGAGGTAGGTTCCCTCTATGCCCACTTTCTGGAGAGTTTTTATCATAAGTGGGTGTTGAATTTTGTCATGAGTTTTTTATGCATCTATTGAGATGATCATATGGTTTTTATTCTTCAATTTGTTAATATGGTGTATCACACTGATTGATTTGCATATATTGAAGAATCCTTGCATCCCTGAGGTAAAGTCCACTTGATCATGGTGTATGATCCTTTTAATGTGTTGTTGGATTCTGTTTGCTAGTATTTTGTTGAGGATTTTTGTGTCTGTGTCCATCAGTGATATTGGTCTGTAATTTTCTTTTTTTGTAATATCTTTGTCTGGTTTTGGTATCAGGGTGATGGTGGCCTCATAGAATGAGTTTGGGAGTGTTCCTTCCTCTGCAATATTTTGGAAAAGTTTGTGAAGGATAGGTGTTAGCTTTTCCCTAAATGTTTGATAGAATTCACCTGTGAAGCCATCTGGTCCTGGACTTTTGTTTGTTGGAAGATTTTTATTTATTTATTTATTTATTTTTACGGTACGCAGGCCTCTCACTGCTGTGGCCTCTCCCGTTGTGGAGCACAGGCTCCAGATGCGCAGGCTCCACGGCATGTGGGATCTTCCCGGACCGGGGCACGAACCCGTGTCCCCTGCATCGGCAGGCGGACTCTCAACCACTGCGCCACCAGGGAAGCCCTGTTGGAAGATTTTTAATCACAGTTTCAATTTCATTACTTGTGATTTGTCTGTTCATATTTTCTATTTCTTCCTGGTTCAGTCTTGGAAGGTTATACCTTTCTAAGAATTTGTCCATTTCTTCCAGGTTGTCCATTTTATTGGCATAGAGTTGCTTGTAGTAGTCTCTTAGGATGCTTTGTATTTCTTCAGTGTCCTTTGTAACTTCTCCTTTTCCATTTCTAATTTTATTGATTTGAGTCCTCTTCCTATTTTTCTTGCTGAGCCTGGCTAAAGGTTTACCTATGTTGTTTATCTTCTCAAAGAACCAGCATTTAGTTTTATTGATCTTTGCTGTTGTTTTCTTTGTTTCTATTTCATTTATTTCTGCTCTGATCTTTATGATTTCTTTCCTTCTACTAACTTTGGGTTTTGTTTGTTCTTTCTCTAGTTCCTTTAGGTGTAAGTATAGATTGTTTATTTGAGATTTTTCTTGTTTCTTGAGGTAGGCTTGTATAGCTATAAACTTCCCTCTTAGAACTGCTTTTGCTGTATCCCAAAGGTTTTGGATCATCGTGTTTTCATTGTCATTTTCCTCTAAGTATTTTTTGATTTCCTCTTTGATATCTTCAGTGATTTCTTGGTTATTTAGTAACGTATTGTTTAGCCTCCATGTGTCCGTGTGTCTTACATTTTTTTCCCTGTAATTGATTTCTAATCTCATAGCACTGTGGTCAGAAAAGATGCTTGATATGATTTCAGTTTTCTTAAATTTACTGAGGCTTGATTTGTGACCCAAGATGTGATCTATCCTGGAGAATATTCCGTGTTCACTTGAGAAGAAAGTGTAACCTGCTGTTTTTGGAGGGAATGTCCTATAAATATCAATTAAATCTAGCTGGTCTATTGTGTCATTTAAAGCTTCTGTTTCCTTATTTATTTTCATTTTGGATAATCTGTCCATCAGTGTAAATGAGGTGTTAATGTCCCTCACTATTGTTGTGTTACTGTCAATTTCCTCCTTTATAGCTGTTAGCAGTTGCCTTATGTATTGAGGTGCTCCTATGTTGGGTGCATATATATTTATAATTGTTATATCTTCTTCTTGGATTGATCCCTTGATCATTATGTAGTGGCCTTCCTTGTCTCTTGTAACATTCTTTAGTTTAAAGTTTATTTTATCTGATATGAGTATTGCTACTCCAGCTTTCTTTTGATTTCCATTTGCATGGAATATCTTTTTCCATCCCCTCACTTCCAGTCTGTATGTGTCCCTAGGTTTGAAGTGGGTCTCTTGTAGACAGCATATAGATGGGTCTTCTTTTTGTGTGCATTCAGCGAGCCTGTGTCTTTTGGTTGGAACATTTAATCCATTCACATTTAAGGTAATTATTGATATGTATGTTCCTATGACCATTTTCTTAATTATTTTGGGTTTGTTTTTGTAGGTCCTTTTCTTCTCTTGTGTTTCCCACTTGGAGAAGTTCCTTTAGCATTTGTTGTAGAGCTGGTTTGGTGGTGCTGAATTCTCTTAGCTTTTGCTTGTCTTAAAGCTTTTAATTTCTCCATCGAATCTGAATGAGATCCTTGCCGGGTAGCGTAATCTTGGTTGTAGGTTCTTCCCTTTCATCACTTTAAGTATATCATGCCACTCCCTTCTGGCTTGTAGAGTTTCTGCTGAGAAATCAGCTGTTAACCTTATGGCTGTTCCCTGGTATGTTATTTGTCATTTTTCCCTTGTTGCTTTCAATAATTTGTTTTTGTCTTTAATTTTTGTCAATTTGATTATTATGTGTCTTGGCGTGTTTCTCCTTGGGTTTATCCTGCCTGTAACTCTCTGTGCTTCCTGGACTTAGGTGGCTATTTCCTTTCCCATGTTAGGGAAGTTTTCATCTATAATCTCTTCAAATATTTTCTCATGTCCTTTCTCTGTTTCTTCCCCTTCTGGGACCCCTATAATGTGAATGTTGTTGCATTTAGTGTTGTCCCAGAGGTCTCTTAGGCTGTCTTCATTTCTTTTCATTCTTTTTTCTTTATTCTGTTCTGCAGCAATGAATCCCACCATTCTGTCTTCCAGGTCACTTATCCGTTCTTCTGCCTCAGTTATTCTGCTATTGATTCCTTCTAGTGTATTTTTCATTTCAGTTATTGTATTGTTTATCTCTGTTTGTTCTTTAATTATTTTTTTTTCAATTCATTTATTTTATTTATTTATTTTTGGCTGCATTGGGTCTTCATTGCTGTTCACGGGCTCCCTCTAGTTACAGTGAGCAGGGGCTACTTTTTGTTGCAGTGGGCAGGCCTCTCATTGAGGTGGCTTTTCTTGTTGCAGAGCACAGGCTCTAGGCATGAGGTTTCAGTAATTGTAGCATGTGGGCTCAGTAGTTATGGCTCAGGGGCTCCAGAGCAGAAGCCCAGTAGCTGTGGCGCACGGGCTCAGCTGCTCTGCAGCATGTGGGAGCTTCCCGGACCAGGGCTCAATCCCACATCCCCTTCATTGGCAGGTGGGCTCTCAACCACTGTGCCACCAGGGAAGCCCTGTTCTTTAATTCTTATAGGTGTTTGTTCTTTAATTCTTCTAGGTCTTTGTTAAACATTTCTTGTTTCTTCTTGATCTTTTCCTCCATTCTTTTTCTGAGGTCCTGGATCATCTTCACTAACAGTATTCTGAATTCTTTTTCTGAAAGGTTGCCTATCTCCACTTCATTTAGTTGTTTTTCTGGGGTTTTATCTTGTTCCTTCATCTGGTACAAAGTCTCTGCCTTTTCATTTTGTCTATCTTTCTGTGAATGTGCTTTTCCTTCCACAGGCTGCAGATTGTACTTCTTGCTTCTGCTGTCTGCCCTCTGGTGGAAGAGGCTATCTAAGAGGCTTGTGCAAGCTTCCTGTTGGGTGGGACTGGTGGTGGGTAGAGCTGGATGTTGCTCTAGTGGGCAGAGCTCAGTAGAATTTTAATCTGCTTGTCTGCTGATGGGTGGGGCTGGGTTCCCTCCCTGTAGATTGTTTGGCTTGAGGTAGCCTAGCACTGGCGCCTACCTGGCTCTTTGGTGGGGCTAATGGCAGACTCTGGGAGGACTCATGCCGAGGAGTACTTCCCACAACTTCTGCTGCCAGTGTCGTTGTCCCCAGCATGAGCCACAGCCACCCCCCGCCTCTGCAGGATACCCTCCAATTTACCCATAGAATTCCTTTTTGTCTTTTTTTCACAGACCTTGGCAGCAGCCCTCTGTGACTACTTGTTGAGCTGAACTGATGGAGAAGAGTTTGGTCACAGTGCCCACGTGATATAGAGCTAAGGACCCAGTTAGGTTTGGATGGGTTGGTGGATCACTTAGATTCATGCTGCTTGTCTCAAAGGACCTTGAACAAGAGTATTTTCTTGGTTCGTTGCAATATCTATTGTTCAGATACCCCATAGGAGACTGAACCATACCCACTGGCAGGTAGGTCTGGTGCAGTCTCCTATGGGGTCACTGCTCCTTCCCCTGGGTCCCGATGTGCACACTACTTTGTGTATGCCTTCCAAGAGTGGAGTCTCTGTTTCCCCCAATCCTGTCAAAGTCCCGCAATCAAATCTTGCTAGCCTTCAAAGTCTGATTCTCTAGGAATTCCTCCTCCAGTTGCCAGACCCCCAGGTTGGGAAGCCTGACATGGGACTCAGAACCTTCACTCCAGTTGGTGGACTTCTGTGGTATAAGTGTTCTCCAGTTTGTGAGTCACCCACACAGCCGTTATGGGATTTGATTTTATTGTGATTGCACCCTTCCTACCGTCTCATTGCAGCTTCTCCTTTGTCTTTGGATGTGGGGTATCTTTTTTGGTGAGTTCCAGTGTCTTCCTGTCGATGATTGCTCAGCAGTTAGTTGTGATTACACTGCTCTCACATGAGGGAGTAAGTGCACATCCTTCTACTCCGCCATCTTGAACCAATCTCTTAGTTTTTTTTTTAACTTAAAAAATTTTTTATTTATTTAATTTATTTATTTTTGGCTGCATTGGTCTTCTTTGCTGTGCATGGGCTTTCTCTAGTTGAGGCGAGTGGGGGCTACTCTTTGTTGCGGTGCATGGGCTTCTCATTATGGTAGCTTCTCTTGTTGCGGAACACAGGCTCTAGGCACACAGTCTTCAGTAGTTGAGGCTTGCAGGCTCAGTAGTTGTGGCTTGTGGGCTGTAGATCGCAGGCTCAGTAGTTGTGGTGCACGGGCTTAGTTGCTCCGTGACACAGGGGATCTTCCTAGAGCAGGGCTCGAACCGTGTCCCCTGAATTAGCAGGCGGATTCTTAACCACTGCGCCACCAGGGAAGCCCAGGGTTTCAGCATGATGGTATGTGGTACACACTCATTAAATGACATCTATTACCATTTATGCTTTACCCATAGAATTCCTTTAAAAAAATTTTTTTTATTGCGGTATGCAGGCCTGTCACTGTTGTGGCCTCTCAGTTGTGGAGTACAGGCTCCGGACATGCAGGCTCACCAGCCATGGCTCACGGGCCTAGCCGCTCCATGGCATGTGGGATTTTCCGGGACTGGGGCACGAACCCGTGTCCCCTGAATCGGCAGGAGGATTCTCAACCACTGTGCCACCAGGGAAGCCCCTAGAATTCCTTTTTGTCTTGTTTTCACAGACCTTGGCAGCAGCCCTCTGTGACTACTTGTTGAGCTGAACTGATGGAGAAGAGTTTGGTCACAGTGCCCACGTGATATAGAGCTAAGGACCCAGTTAGGTTTGGACGGGCTTGTGGATCACTTATATTCAGGCTGCTGGTCTCAAAGGACCTTGAACAAGAGTATTTTCTGGGTTTGTTGCAAACCTCTTGCTGGTATCAGAAAACAGTTTAAGTGCATGTGAATGAGAGGCATCGCCTCTGTAGAGGAAACATCATTAGTTACTGACTTCTTGCTGAGCTTCAGGGCTGGCTGGATTTTAGTCAAAATGCAAATATCTTTAAGAGAACAGAACTATGCACTGAATTTCCATATGACAGAAGAGTTTTATGCATTAACCTTTACTGAGTGTCAATAAAATTCTGTATTATTAACTTAAACAGGAAGAGACTAGTTCATGCAAACCTAGTACCCTAAGCTAGGTGTTAATACTCTCTTTGTCTTTGTTAATATTACAGTACATTGTGCAGTGCCAGGGTTGGAACACAAAAGTTCAGGGTTATATAAATGTTCTGGCATGTGGAACTGCTCAAGAAAGACACTTGGAGTTCTAGCTTGTCCAGTGCTTTGACTAGACTGTGCAAGCAACATGGGTGAAAATGTAGCAAAGTGCCTCTACTTCAATGGTTCTTAATGCAGCTGCCTTTGAGGGCCCTTCCTCTAATTGTTCATTCCTGAGAGTTCCATATCTTTCTCCTGTCAATAGTTAACTATCTTTACACAAGGAAACTTGCTAAGTGTCTTCAGAGATGGTGACATTCACTATTTTTGAACTCAAGTTATTAGAGAAAAACTACCTGCAGTGTTATTTACAATAGTCAAGATATGGAAACATCCTAAGTGTTGATCAACAGATGAATTGATAAAGAAAATGTGATATATATAAGAAAGACAAAATGCTGAATGATCTCACTTATATGTGGACTCTAAAAAGGTTGAGCTTATAAAAACAGAGAGTAGAATGGTGGTTTCCAGGGCCTAGGGAGTGGGGGAGATGGGTGTAAAGGGTCCAAAGTTTCAGTTATGTAAGATGAATAAGTTCTGGACATCTAGTGTACAGTCTAATGTATAGTCTAATGACTATAGTTAATAATACTACAGTCTCACCATGCACACACACACACACACAAATGGTAACCATATAGGGTGATGAATATGATAATTAGCTTGGTTTTGGCAATTATTTCACAATATATACATATATCAAAACATCATATGGTATACTTTAAATATATACAATTTTTATTGTCAATTATATCTCAATAAAGCTGGGTTGGGGGGAGAAGAAAGCTACTTATCATTCTCATTAGCTCTCCCATCAGAATTGGTGCTTAGGTGTATACAGATGCTTTTGTGACAGTAAATCCATCACTGAAATACAAGAGAAAGCATTTACCTTTTAAGAACCAATATCTCACTTTATTAGTATAGAATGGAACCTTCTAATCACTGCAGTCTTTTCACTAAGATAGTAGATATGCAGGGCTTCTGCTCTGAAGAGAATAATAGCTCGTGTTTACTGAGTACTGACTCTGGGCCAGGCTCTGACCTAAGCATGTGTATGTATTAACTCACTAAATATGTGTATTAACTCACCACCTTGAGGGAGTGAAATCATTCCCATTTTTACAAACTAGGACACTGAGGCCCACTGAGATGAGATAAGTTGCCACGGTAGGTGGTCAAACAGGGATTCAAATATAGGCCATTTGGCTCCAGGAACTGAGTTCTTTTTTGTTTTTGTTTTTTTTCAAATTTAATCAGTTATACATATACATATGTTTCCATATCCCCTCCCTTTTGCGTCTCCCTCCCACCCTCCCTATCCCACCCCTCCAGGCGGTCACAAAGCACCGAGCTGATCTCCCTGTGCTATGCGGCTACTTCCCACTAGCTATCTACCTTACGTTTGGTAGTGTATATATGTCCATGCCGCTCTTTCACTTTGTCACAGCTTACCCTTCCCCCTCCCCATATCCTCAAGTCCATTCTCTAGTAGGTCTGTGTCTTTAATCCTGTCTTACACCTATGTTCTTCATGACATTTTTTTTTCTTAAATTCCATATATATGTGTTAGCATACAGTATTTGTCTTTCTCTTTCTGACTTACTTCACTCTGTATGACAGACTCTAGGTCTATCCACCTCATTACAAATAGCTCAATTTCATTTCTTTTTATGGCTGAGTAATATTCCATTGTATATATGTGCCACATCTTCTTTATCCATTCATCCGATGATGGAAACTTAGGTTGTTTCCATCTCCGGGCTATTGTAAATAGGGCTGCTATGAACATTTTGGTACATGTCTCTTTTTGAATTATGGTTTTCTCAGGGTATATGCCCAGTAGTGGGATTGCTGGGGCATATGGTAGTTCTATTTGTAGTTTTTTAAGGAACCTCCATACCGTTCTCCATAGCGGCTGTACCAATTCACATTCCCACCAGCAGTGCAAGAGTGTTCCCTTTTTTCCACACCCTCTCCAGCATTTATTGTTTCTAGATTATTTGATGATGGCCATTCTGACTGGTGTGAGATGATATCTCATTGTAGTTTTGATTTGCATTTGTCTAATGAGTAAAGATGTTGAGCATCCTTTCATGTGTTTGTTGGCAGTCTGTATATCTTCTGTGGAGAAATGTCTATTTAGGTCTTCTGCCCATTTTTGGATTGGGTTGTTTGTTTTTTTGTTATTGAGCTGCATGAGCTGCTTATAAATTTTGGAGATTAATCCTTTGTCAGTTGCTTCATTTGCAAATATTTTCTCCCATTCTGAGGGTTGTCTTTTGGTCTTGTTTATGGTTTCCTTTGCTGTGCAAAAGCTTTTAAGTTTCATTAGGTCCCATGTGTTTATTTTTGTCTTTATTTCCATTTCTCTGGGAGGTGGGTCAAAAAGGATCTTGCTGTGATTTATGTCATAGAGTGTTCTGCCTATGTTTTCCTCTAAGAGTTTGATAGTGTCTGGCCTTAAATTTAGGTCTTTAATCCATTTTGAGCTTATTTTTGTGTATGGTGTTAGGGAGTGATCTAATCTCATACGTTTACATGTCCCTATCCAGTTTTCCCAGCACCACTTATTGAAGAGACTGTCCTTTCTCCACTGTACATTCCTGCCTCCTTTATCAAAGATAAGGTGACCATATGTCCGTGAGTTTATCTCTGGGCTTTCTATCCTGTTCCATTGATCTATCTTTCTGTTTTTGTGCCAGTACCATACTGTCTTGATTACTGTAGCTTTGTAGTATAGTCTGAAGTCAGGGAGCCTGATTCCTCCAGCTCCATTTTTCGTTCTCAAGATTGCTTTGGCTATTCGGGGTCTTTTGTGTTTCCATACAAATTGTGAAATTTTTTGTTCTAGTTCTGTGAAAAATGCCAGTGGTAGTTTGATAGGGATTGCACTGAATCTGTAGATTGCTTTGGGTAGTAGAGTCATTTTCACAATGTTGATTCTTCCAATCCAAGAACATGGTACATCTCTCCATCTATTTGTATCATCTTTAATTTCTTTCATCAGTGTCTTATAATTTTCTGCATACAGGTCTTTTGTCTCCTTAGGTAGGTTTATTCCTAGATATTTTATTCTTTTTGTTGCAATGGTAAATGGGAGTGTTTCCTTGATTTCACTTTCAGATTTTTCATCATTAGTATATAGGAATGCCAGAGATTTCTGTGCATTAATTTTGTATCCTGCTACTTTACCAAATTCATTGATTAGCTCTAGTAGTTTTCTGGTAGCATCTTTAGGATTCTCTATGTATAGTATCATGTCAGCTGAAAACAGTGACAGCTTTACTTCTTCTTTACTGATTTGGTTTCATTTTATTTCCTTTTCTTCTCTGATTGCTGTGGCTAAAACTTCCAAAACTAGGTTGAATAAGAGTGGTGAGAGTGGGCAACCTTGTCTTGTTCCTGATCTTAGTGGAAATGGTTTCAGTTTTTCACCATTGAGGACGATGCTGGCTGTGGGTTTGTCATATATGGCCTTTATTATGTTGAGGAAAGTTCCCTCTATGCCTACTTTCTGCAGGGTTTTTATCATAAATGGGTGTTGAATTTTGTCGAAAGCTTTCTCTGCATCTATTGAGATGATCATATGGTTTTTCTCCTTCAACTTGTTAATATGGTGTATCACGTTGATTGATTTGCGTATATTGAAGAATCCTTGCATTCCTGGAATAAACCCCACTTGATCATGGTGTATGATCCTTTTAATGTGCTGTTGGATTCTGTTTGCTAGTATTTTGTTGAGGATTTTTGCATCTATGTTCATCAGTGATATTGGCTTGTAGTTTTCTTTCTTTGTGACATCCTTGTCTGGTTTGGGTATCAAGGTGATGGTGGCCTCGTAGAATGAGTTTGGGAGTGTTCCTCCCTCTGCTATATTTTGGAAGAGTTTCAGAAGGATAGGTGTTAGCTCTTCTCTAAATGCTTGATAGAATTCGCCTGTGAAGCCATCTGGTCCTGGGCTTTTGTTTGTTGGAAGATTTTTAATCACAGTTTCAATTTCAGTGCTTGTGATTGGTCTGTTCATATTTTCTATTTCTTCCTGATTTAGTCTTGGCAGGTTGTGCATTTCTAAGAATTTGTCCATTTCTTCCAGGTTGTCCATTTTATTGGCATAGAGTTGCTTATAGTAATCTCTCATGATCTTTTGTATTTCTGCAGTGTCAGTTGTTACTTCTCCTTTTTCATTTCTAATTCTATTGATTTGAATCTTCTCCCTTTTTTTCTTGATGAGTCTGGCTAATGGTTTATCAATTTTGTTTATCTTCTCAAAGAACCAGCTTTTAGTTTTATTGATCTTTGCTATCGTTTCCTTCATTTCTTTTTCATTTATTTCTGATCTGATTTTTATGATTTCTTTCCTTCTGCTAACTTTGGGATGTTTTTGTTCTTCTTTCTCTAATTGCTTTAGGTGCAAGGTTAGGTTGTTTATTCGAGATGTTTCCTGTTTCTTAAGGTGGGATTGTATTGCTATAAACTTCCCTCTTAGAACTGCTTTTGCTGCATCCCATAGGTTTTGGGTCGTCGTGTCTCCATTGTCATTAGTTTCTAGGTATTTTTTAATTTCCTCTTTGATTTCTTCAGTGATCACTTCGTTATTAAGTAGTGTATTGTTTAGCCTCCATGTGTTTGTATTTTTTACAGATCTTTTCCTGTAATTGATATCTAGTCTCATAGCATTGTGGTCGGAAAAGATACTTGATACAATTTCAATTTTCTTAAATTTACCAAGGCTTGATTTGTGACCCAAGATATGATCTATCCTGGAGAATGTTCCATGAGCACTTGAGAAAAATGTGTATTCTGTTGTTTTCGGATGGAATGTCCTATAAATATCAATTAAGTCCATCTTGTTTAATGTATCATTTAAAGCTTGTGTTTCCTTATTTATTTTCATTTTGGATGATCTGTCCATTGGTGAAAGTGGGGTGTTAAAGTCCCCTACTATGAGTGTGTTACTGTCGATTTCTCCTTTTATGGCTGTTAGTATTTGCCTTATGTATTGAGGTGCTCCTATGTTGGGTGCATAAATATTTACAATTGTTATATCTTCTTCTTGGATCGATCCCTTGATCATTATGTAGTGTCCTTCTTTGTCTCTTCTAGTAGTCTTTATTTTAAAGTCTATTTTGTCTGATATGAGAATTGCTACTCCAGCTTTCTTTTGGTTTCCATTTGCATGGAATATCTTTTTCCATCCCCTTACTTTCAGTCTGTATGTGTCTCTAGGTCTGAAGTGGGTCTCTTGTAGACAGCATATATATGGGTCTTGTTTTTGTATCCATTCAGCCAATCTGTGTCTTTTGGTGGGAGCATTTAGTCCATTTACATTTAAGGTAATTATTGATATGTATGTTCCTATTCCCATTTTCTTAATTGTTTTGGGTTCGTTATTGTAGGTCTTTTCCTTCTGTTGTGTTTCTTGCCTAGAGAAGTTCCTTTAGCATTTGTTGTAAAGCTGGTTTGGTGGTGCTGAACTCTCTCAGCTTTTGCTTGTCTGTAAACGTTTTAATTTCTCCATCAAATCTGAATGAGATCCTTGCTGGGTAGAGTAATCTTGGTTGCAGGTTTTTCTCCTTCATCACTTTAATTATGTCCTGCCACTCCCTTCTGGCTTGTAGAGTTTCTGCTGAGAGATCAGCTGTTATCCTGATGGGGATTCCCTTGTGTGTTATTTGTTGTTTTTGCCTTGCTGCTTTTAATAGGATTTCTTTGTGTTTAATTTTTGACAGTTTGATTAATATGTGTCTTGGCGTATTTCTCCTTGGATTTATTCTGTATGGGACTCTCTGTGCCTCCTGGACTTGATTAACTATTTCCTTTCCCATATTAGGGAAGTTTTCAACTATAATCTCTTCAAATATTTTCTCAGTCCCTTTCTTTTTCTCTTCTTCTTCTGGAACCCCTATAATTCGAATGTTGGTGCGTTTAATGTTGTCCCAGAGGTCTCTGAAACTGTCCTCTGTTCTTTTCATTCTTTTTTCTTTATTTTGCTCTGCAGCAGTTATTTCCACTATTTTATCTTCCACCTCACTTATCCGTTCTTCTGCCTCAGTTATTCTGCTATTGATCCCATCTAGAGTATTTTTTATTTCATGTATTGTGTTTTTAATCGATGCTTGATTCATCTTTAGTTCTTCTAGGTCCTTGTTAACTGTTTCTTGCATTTTGTCTATTCTATTTCCAAGATTTTGGATCTGGGAAATAGAATCTTGGATCATCTTTACCATCATTGTTCTGAATTCTTTTTCAGGTAGACTGCCTATTACCTCTTCATTTGTTAGGTCTGGTGGGTTTTTATCTTGCTCCTTCTCTTGCTGTGTGTTTTTCTGTCTTCTCATTTTGCTTATGTTACTGTGTTTGGGGTCTCCTTTTTGCAGGCTGCAGGTTCGTAGTTCCCGTTGTTTTTGGTGTCTGTCCCCAGTGGCTAAGGTTGGTTTAGTGGGTTGTGTAGGCTTCCTGGTGGAGGGGACTAGTGCCTGTGTTCTGGTGGATGAGGCTGGATCTTGTCTTTCTGGTGGGCAGGTCCACGTCTGGTGGTGTGTTTTGGGGTGTCTGCGGACTTTTTATGATTTTAGGCCACCTCTCTGCTAATGGGTGGCGTTGTGTTCCTGTCTTGCTAGTTGTTTGGCTTAGGGTGTCCAGCACTGTAGCTTGCTGGTCGTTGAGTGAAGCTGGGTGCTGGTGTTGAGATGGAGATCTCTGGAAGATTTTTGCCGTTTGATATTATGTGGAGCTGGGAGGTCTCTTGTGGACCAGTGTCCTGAAGTTGGCTCTCCCACCTCAGAGGCACAGCACTGACTCCTGGCTCCTCAATTTGGGATGATGTGTTGTCTATTCATATATTCCACAGATGCAGGGTACATCAAGTTGATTGTGGAGCTTTAATCTGCTGCTTCTGAGGCTGCTGGGAGAGGTTTCCCTTTCTCTTCTTTGTTCTCACAGCTCCTGGGTCTCAGTTTTGGATTTGGCCCCGCCTCTGCGTGTAGGTCGCCGGAGGGCGTCTGTTCTTCGCTCAGACAGGACAGGGTTAAAGGAGCAGCCTCTTTGGGGACTCTGGCTCACTCAGGCCGGGCAGGAGGGAGGGGCACGGAGTGCGGGGCGAGCCTGCAGCGGCAGAGGTCGGCGTGACGTTGCACCAGCCCGAGGTGTGCCGTGCGTTCTCCCAGGGAAGCCGCCCCTGGATCCCGGGACCCCGGCAGTGGCGGGCTGCACAGGCTCCCGGAAGGGCGGTGTGGACAGTGACCTGCGCTCGCACACAGGCTTCTTGGCGGCGGCAGCAGCAGCCCCAGCGTCCCACGCCCGTCACTGGGCTCCGCGCTTTCAGTCGCGACTCGCGCCCGTCTGTGGAGCCCCTTTAAGCAGCGCTCTTAATCCCCTCTCCCCGCGCACCAGGAAACCAAGAGGGAAGAAAAAGTCTCTTGCCTCTTCGGCAGCTCCAGAGTTTTCCCGGACTCCCTCCCGGCTAGCTGTGGCACATTAGCCCCCTTCAGGCTGAGTTCTCGCCGCCAGCCCCAGTCCTCTCCCTGCGCTCTGACCGAAGCCCGAGCCTCAGCTTCCAGCGCTGCGCGCCCCGGCGGGGGAGCAGACAAGCCTCTCGGGCTGGTGAGTGCCGCTCGGCACCGATCCTCTGTGTGGGGATCTCTCTGCTTTGCCCTACCCAGGTATGTGGGGGGTTTCTTGCCTTTTGGGAGGTCTGGGGTCTTCTGCCAGCGTTCAGTAGGTGTTCTGTAGGAGTTGTTCCACGTGTAGCTGTATTTCTGGTGTATCCGTGGGGAGGAAGGTGATCTCCGCGTCTTACTCTTCCGCCATCTTACCCGGAAGTCAGGAACTGAGTTCTTAAGCACTAAACTACTTGCCTTTTGAATGCCAAGAAAGACTGCAAACGTCAATTAAGAACATTCTAGAAATAATTTATTCTTGCTATTACCCCCCAAAAGGAAATTCAGAAGAAAATGATGAGACTTTAGCATAGATTATTTCCTGTGCAAAACATCTCATGGAAGTACATGCTAAAAAGGCCTTTAGAACATTGTGTGTTTTGGGGGTTTTCACGCTTTATTTCTCAGTGTAGGACAATGTCCTAAGAGTTAGGAGACTCTGGTACTGGGCTCCACTAGTAAAAGCTGTGTCATCTGTGCCAGCCTTCCTCTTTGAATCTTTTCTCAAAAGAAATGTTAATACACTGTTATTCATCTTGTATAGTTATTTGGAGAGTCAGATATAATTGATATGGAAATGATTTAGGGACTTCCCTCATGGTGCAGTGGTTAAGACTCCGTGCTCCCGGGCTTCCCTGGCAGCACAGTGGTTAACAATCCACCTGCCAGTGCAGGGGACACGGGTTCGAGCCCTAGTCCGGGAAAATCCCACATGCCGCGGAGCAACTAAGCCCGTGTTTCAGAACTACTGAGCCTGCACTCTAGAGCCCACGAGCCACAACTACTGAGCCTGCATGCCACAACTACTGAAGCCCACACACCCTAGAGCCCACACCATGCAACTACTGAAGCCTTTGCACCTAGAGCCCATGCTGTGTGACAAGAGAAGTCACCACAATGAGAAGCCCGCGCACCGCAACAAAGAGTAGCCCCCTCTCACTGCAACTAGAAAAAGCCCGTGCGCAGCAACGAAGACCCAACACAGCCAAAAATAAATACATTTAGATAAATTAATTTTAAAAAAAAGACTCCCTGCTCCCAATGCAGGGGGCCCAGTTTCGATCCCTGGTCAGGAAACTAGATCCCACATGCATGCTGCAACTACGAGTTCACATGCTGCAACTAAGAGTTCACATACTATAACTAAGGAGCCCGCCTGTCGCAGCTAAGACCCAGAGCAACCAAATAAATAAGTTAATAAAAAAATGGTTTAAATATTCTAAATGCTATGTAAATATAAAGTGATATTATTGTTGTTTACTGTCACTAGTCACATATGGAATCATGGCATCTCAGAGAGGGAAGAAATGGTAGAGGCACCAAGTACCTCCCAGACGGCAGAGGGGTGGAGCTGTAAAGCGGTAACATTTGTCCTGTATTAAGATCCTCACTCAGTCACTTATTTCTGGATAACCAGTGATCCAACTTCTCTGAGTCTCAGCTTTTTTATTTGTAAAAGAGAGAGAATAACATTTACTTCTCAGCGTTGTGAGGATTCAGTGTGACAGTATGTAAAGTAACATCCTGTCACACGCTCTTTCAGGAAATCCTTAAATAGCTTAATGTTTTGAAGATAAATAGAAGTCAATAAATATTTAAGTATTACCACATTGAGAAGAGTTTCAAGTATTCTTACTAGTATAGCATGAGAAAGGTATGAGGTGTAAATAGCATCTTTATTTTACAAAAATATGAGTGCTATGTTAACTACTTATAATTTTTAGAAGATGCGAATACTACGAAATATGATAATTTGTAGTTCCTTTAAGTTATATATACAATCAAATAATCTGTGTATAATGGCAGTGTGGTGGGCAGAATAATGACCTCCCAAAGATGTCCATGTCCTAATCTTGGAATATATGAGTATGTTATGCTATATGCTAAAGGTGAATTAGATGCAGAAAAATTAGGTTCGCTAATCAGCTGACCTTACAATAGGGAGAATCCTACGTTATCCAAGTAGGCAAGTGTAATCACAAGGCTCCTTAAAAGAGGAGGAGGGAGGCAGAAGAGGAAGAACCAGAGAGATGGCAGCATCAAGACTTGGACTGATGTTGTTGGCTTTAAAGACAGACGAAGGAGGCCACGAGCCAAGCAGTGCAGGCAGCCACTAGAAGCTGGACAAGCCAAGGATACTTCTCTCTCTACCTCTAGAGCCTCCAAAGAGAAATGCTGCCTTGCTAACACTTTGATTTTATCACAGTGAGACCCATTTTGGACTTCCAAACTATGGAACTGTAAGATAATATATTTGTGTTGTTTCAAGCCACTAAATTTTGCTAATTTATTACAGCAGCCAGAGAAAACAAACACAGGCAGTTCTGTTTCTTTCTTTCCAACACTTCCACTTTACTTTTTATTTTCTGATTGAATTGGCTGAGACTTTCAATACAATGTTTAATAGCAGTAGTGATATTAAATATCCATTTCTTGGTTTTGATTTTAAAGGGAATGTTTCTAATTTTTTGCTGTTAAGAAAGATGTTTGTACATTGTGGTGATTTCTTTTGTTGTTTTTTGTTCTTTTTGGCCACCTGGCATGGCTTGCAGGATCTTAGTTCCCCAACCAGGGATTGAACCCCGGCCCTCAGCAGTGAAGGTGCAGAGTCCTAACCACTGGACTGCCAGGGAATTCCCAATAAAGTGTGTTTTTTTTTAAAGAAAGATGTAGACTTCCCTGGTGGCCCAGTGGTCAAGACTTCGTGCTTGCAGTGCAGGGGGTGTGGGTTCCATCCCTGGTTGGGGAACTAAGATCCCCCATGTTGCGTGGCATGGCCAAAATAATAAAGTAAAAAAGAAAGATGTTTGCTCTAGGTTGTTAATATATTCATCCCTATATCAGGTTAAGGAACTTGATTCTATTTCAATTTTTATCAGGAATACCTATTGATTTTTATCAGCTGCTATATTTCAGTCTCCCCATTCTTGTGTTATATATTTCCTCTCAGCTCTGCCTTTTTTTGTATCAAGAGCATAGCATAATTAGGCTTTTTCCCCTTTCTTGTATTTTTGGGAAGGGTGATGAGTCAGGGAGGAAAGTACTCTTTTAAAATCAATGAGTCAGGGACTTCCCTGGTGGCGCAGTGGTTAAGAATCCACCTGCCAATGCAGGGGACACAGGTTTGAGCCCTGGTCTGAGAAGATCCCACATGTGGCGGAGCAACTAATCCCATGCACCACAGCTACTGAGCCTGCATTCTAGAGCCCGCGAGCCACAACTACTGAAGCCCGCGGGCCTAGAGCCTGTGCTGAGCAACAAGAGAAGCCCACGCACCATAATGAAGAGTAGCCCCCACTTGCCACAACTAGAGAAAGCCCATGCGCAGCAATGAAGATCCAACGCAGCCAAAAATAAATAATAAAATTAAAAAAAATAAATTAAATAAATGTGTCCTTTAGGCCTGAAAGTAGAAAAGACATCTTTACTGTTGTGGCATTCTCAGAGCAGCACTAAACTTGTTAGATGAATTAAAAAAGAGAAGTGAGAGCTAATTATGACAGTATGTTGTGGACACTAAATTATGGGCAGTAAGTTTAGAGTAGCAATAGTGCAAAATATATGGCTAAAACCATCTAAAGATAAATTCTCTTGTCCAACACTTTTACCCAGTTTTTCCATTATCACTTGCCTTTGTTTATGTTTGTTTTTACTGATATTTTATGAAAGGGAGATAGAATAGTCTAGGAAACTCCACAGTTATTCAACACTGTATGGCTAGGATATTTGATATTTTGTTCATATACCCATCATTTCAGCCACAGGTGGAGCCAACAACTCTTTCTTCCACAGTCTGACAATGTCAGTGTGCTTATCAGCTCAATCTGCGACTTGATATACAGGCTCAGTATAAACGTGGCTCACCTGCTTTTCTTATTCTCATATTCCAACCTCCCCTTCCATTTGCAAGTACAAACTCATAATTTAACCAGAAAAATTGTTTCTGGTTGACTGCCTATTATGTGCTCTGCTGAAACACATTTCCCACATGGGATGTTATTACTCTTGGATTTTGCCATTGCCTTGAATGATGGATTTGAGTCGACACTCAAATCAAGTTCTTATTCAAGCAAAGAAGCGAATCCTAGGACATTTTAGAGTGGAGATGTGAGAGGGGATTGAGGACAGCAATGAAGATGAAAAAGAGGCATGGAAAGGTGCCAAAGAGTGAGGTGTTACCAACGAGGACATCTTTGAATACAGTCACTCCTTGGAGCAGCTCCTGTGGTAGGAATGTTGACTGAGCAATAAGACACAAGGCACGTGGACTGCCTGCATGCCTGGGCTCTGGCAGGTGTTGATTTAGATCAAATAATGTTCTAGAGCAGCATTTTCCAAGCTGTGTTCTCTGGAGACTGTATCCTTTATCTTTTTCATGGACATTCCAGTACATATTCTTTTTTTTTAATTTTTATTTATTTATTTTTGGCTGCATTGGGTCTTCATTGCTGTGCGTGGGCTTTCTGTAGTTGTGGAGAGCGGGGGCTGCTCTTTGTTGCCGTGTGTGGGCTTCTCATTGTGGTGGCTTCTCTTGTGGAGCACGGGCTTTAGGCACGCGGGCTTCAGTAGTTGTGGTGCACGGGCTCAGTAGTTGTGGCGCACGGGCTTAGTTGCTCCACATGTGGGATCTTCCCGGACCAGGGATAGAACCTGTGTCCCCTGCAATGGCAGGCGGATTCTTAACCACTGTGCCACCAGGGAAGTCCATATTCTTATATTTAATGATTTTATTTGTGGAATACTCATTATTATTTCATAGGACATTGTTTTCTAGAGAACACTACTTGGTCCAAAAGAAATGAGGAATAGCTCCCCCAAGTCTTTTTTGCTTTTGCTATTTGTTATTGATATTGATTTGATATTGATGTTGCAAGAGACAGAAAAGAACATGCCTACAGAATTATCATGTCTGAGTCAATGAAACAGTCATGCGATTTTTAACAAGAATTATAAGCTCACTCTTGCATATTTTCATGCACAGTTGCTCATATTATCCTTGGATGGCTTGTTCTGTATCACTTTGGGTTATTGCTTTCATTCACTTATTTTTTCAACAAATATTTAATGAGTGCCAACCCTTTGCCAGACATTGTGCCGGACATTCAGGACTTAAGAGCAAACAACACAGACATCCCTTTCTGTGGAGCAGTTCCATGAAAAAGTGCTGTGAGAAATGATATCCAAGATGCAAAGGGAGCACAGAGGTAGCAATGTCTAAATTGAGACATGAAGGATAAGTAGGAGTTAGGGAAGTAAAGTGGGGTTTTAGGTGAAGAAGGGATGAGAAAGTGACAGAATGGGGCTCTGCCAGTGACAGGGAAGACCCTGCTGAAGGACTGAAAAACAAGGGCAGGTTGTCTAGATAAAGTGCAGGGGACAGACTGATGGGCCAGAAAAATAGCTATGGACTGAGTAAGAAGGAGCTTGTAAACCAAAATAAGGAATTTGAAATTTATCCCGAGAGAACTGAAGAGTTTCAGTGTAAAAAGATTTAAGAAGGGAAGATCATTCTGGCTACAATGGAGGGCAAAACCAACTTTGTGAGAGCTGCTACTATAGTGATCCAGTCAAGAGATACAAGTTACCTGGCCTTAGATTGTCGCCATGGAAATGCTATGAGGATGGTAAGTCTAATATATATTGAGCCAGTAGAATTAGCTGGTCATAGACAGTGATTGAGGATGATGAGATAGAGGGTTGAGTATCATGGGTAAGTTTTGTTTTTGCCAGCTGCGTGAGTGGTGATACCATTCTCTGAGATATAGGGCACGGGAGGGAGAACAAGGTCGGGGGACAGCGGGCAAGTTTAGTTCTGCACATGCTGAGTTGGAGGTGCCTGTTGTACATCCAAAATTATGTAGTTGCAACAAAAACTGAAGTTTGGAGATCTGGAAATATTGGTGGCAACTTAATTCATAGGACTTTAGGCGATCACTGTGGAGACCATCTAATTTGGTGGAATGGTAGGGGCAGAGCTTAATAGTGGACTGAAGAATGCATGAGAGGTGAAGAAGTGGGTGTGGTCAGTATGTAATTAGTTTCCTGGAAGCTCGTCTTTGAAGGCAAGGCAGGAAAGAGAGATGGCAGTAGCTGAAGGGGTACCCAGCATTGAGGAAAATCTTTCATGAAAACGAAAGGTATGCAAATATTTTAAAATCCCTTTAGGGCATAGTCTGAAGAAAAGAAGTTGACATAACAGAACAAGATCCCCAGAAGCCTGGGGTGAAAGTAGGGCGTTTGGGCAGAGGTTAGACTTAAGGGGGAAGAGCGACATCATTTTCTATTGTACTAGAAGGGAAGGAAGAAATCAAGGATGTAGATGCGGGCACATTTTCAGTCTTGGTTGGAGGGATTTGAGGGAATCTGTTCTGTGGATTTCTTTTCTTCTCTGAATGCAGGATCAGCTACTGAGAGTGAGAGAGTTGAAGATAAAAGGAGAGTGGAAAAAGTTTGACATCGTAGCTAAGGAAACACAGAAAGATTGTTGGTTGTTGGGAGTTGATAAATGCACAGGTGAATCTGAAGGCTCTGAATTTACAGCGGGACCAATCTGTACCATTATGCGAGTTTCTCCTGTGGTGCTGGGTGGACTAGACCAGGTAAAGATGCAGAGAAGGTGGACAGATGGATTATTATAGCATTTGGCTTTTTCCAAATGGACAAATGGAAGAACAATGGGATAACAAGACTTATTGGCATTGGTGTAGATGAGAATTTGAACCGTGTAACCTAAGTTGGAGAGGAGAGGAAGTAGAGTTGTTTGGGACCTGATAAGAAAGAGGCTAAGAGAGCAAAGGGAATGGAAATCATTATAAGGTTCAAGAACAAGTATAGTGGGAGTTATTGGGTGTGAAGTTCTGGCAAAATAGGGAGAGGGCTCAGAATGAGATGTTTCAATGTATTATTCCAGAGTTGGAGCAGTTCCAGGGGTTGGCAAAATCAGTGTGTAAGGGGAGTGGGTGGTAGAATTAGAGGGCACAAAAAGTCACTAGAAACGAGGTCTGAGAAGGTAACATACTAAGGTGTTGTTTGCGTTGCCCATGTTGATGTTTAAGTCACCTGTGATGGCAGCACTTAGGGTGAAGAAAATCACCATAAGCCAGAGGCCAAAGTCTTCAGTGAATGAAGGAGAATGACTGGGAGACCAGGAGATGATTGCTGAGGAAGGGAAAAGTGTGGTAATAACCAAATAATATGAGCCTCAAAGAAGTAGGGCTTTGTAGAATACGGGTGGAGAATTAATCGTCTGACACCAGCAATGGAGAGGCAATGTGCATGCTCAACTTTCTCCCCATCCTTAAGGTATGTGAGGGCTGTTGGAGAATTAGCAGTTTCCACCTGAGAGAGTTGTCCAAGGGTGAGCTCAGAGTTTTAATTAACAGTGATGATGAAAGAAAATTCCCCAGAGAGATTCACAATAAAAGGAAGGTTGCCATCAGTATATGAATGCCACAAACATTCCATTAAGATAGACTAGACCAGCAGTGGTTCTCCAAGAGTGGGCCCTGGACCAAATGCATTATCATCAATGAGGAGGTTGTTAGAAATATAAATTCTCAAGTCCTACCCCAGACCTACTAAATCAGAAACTCAGGGGGTGGGGCCCAGCAATGTGTTTTTTTCAGAAACTCCAGTTGATTCTGATGAATGATGGAGTTTGAGAATTCCTGGACTTATCTAGCTTCCTAATATCAAGGGGCAATGAAAAGCTAGGAAACATACATTGAGAGAAAGATTTTCAGTAGGTAAATATTTGATGTTTAAATGGATGACAGCACCATGCAGAGTGCGCAAAGGTGCAGAGAGTCCCAAACTAAATCATGGTTTTCAGTTGTCTTTGGCCTGAACCTCCCATCACGATGTGTTTTCTGCTGTTTGATCCTATTCTCCATAGGGGCAGCTCAAATTCTCTCTACTTTCTATAAACTTTTAATCCTCTCTGGCCACCTCCTAGGTGACATTGCACCCTATTTCATATAAAACATATTCTTAATTTAGATTTGAAAGAGGTCGTAACACATTTTCCTTTAAGAATTACCTAGAATGCTAGGAACTAGCTGTGTGGGTTGCTTTATCCATTATGTAGATTAACAAAATTGGTACTCCAAGTGGGTTTTGTTGTTGTAACTTTTGTCACTCATTTATTCATTTAAAAATATTTACTGGGAACCTGTGAATTGAGTTCATCCTTGGTTCATCATCTAGCAGAGGAGGTAGATAAACATACAATTATCAACAACTGGATAAGTGGTTTAGCAGTGACACGTAAAAGCAATTACTGGAGCATAGAAGACAGAGAATCTAATCTTGGCAGGAAATGGTGTTTAGGAAGTTGACGCATGGGTTAGGTCTTGAAAGAGCAAGAATGCTTTTTTTTTTTTTTGACAGGAAAGTAGGATTTATGGGTGGGCGTGAGTAAGGAAGGGACATCGCCAAGGTTCTCGTGAGTGCAGGGCCCGCCATTGGTCCAGGGACCACGATTAGGGATGTATTTGATCCCACAGCCATCCGGGATGAACTGCTTTTCTGCCACTGTGTTTTCAAATTCATCTGCATTAAACTTCGTAAATCCCCACTTCTTGGAGATGCCGATCTTCTGGTGGCCAGGGAACTTGAACTTGGCCCTGCTGAGGGCTCAATCACATGCTCCTTTATTCAAAGTTTGGTACGGATGAACTTTATGACTTGGCCTGTGTGGACCCTGGCCACTGTGCCCTGGGGCTTCCCAAAGGCACAATGCATACCTGTCTGGAGCCTAGACGGGGGACAGCATGACAGTCATGAAGGTCCACTGGAAAGGGCTCTCTCCAAGGTCCCTTAGGGCAACATGCACAGGCAACAGGCTGCATGCACTACTGAGGAGGCTGCTGTTCACAGCCGTTGCACACCAGGCCCCCAGGAGGAAAAGAGCACCTTCGCCTTAACTGGCTGCAAAAAAAGAGAGCAAGAATTCTTTAGATGAATGGTGGGGATGGGGATGGAGACTGTTTCAGGCCTAGGAAACAGCCAAAGGGATCCTCAAATAGTTTAACATGGGAAAACCTTTGGGTGAGGGTTGCTGACCAGCAAGCAATGATGCTATAAAGCTAGACAGAGTGGGATCACAAAGGCCTTTGTACTTTATACCAAAATAAGTATCTGCATGATAATGGGGGACTGCGGAGGATTGTAAGCAGGGGAATGGCATGGTTAATTTCCCTGAAGAACTGTTTTCAGTGAAGTTGGTTTTGGCACATGCACTTGGCTTATAATGAGGAACATTATGAAAAGCTGCTGTTATGTTCATTGTAGGAGTGCCCTAAATGACAGTGCCCACTCTAAGAAATCTCAGATAAGACACTTCTTATCAATCAGCTTTGATTCTTTTGAGGAAGTAGTATGTTTCACTTTATGGATGATGTAAACATGTAAACTTATTTATTTATTTTTTGTTATGGACACCGAGAAACTGAGAGCCATACAATTTTGTCTTACATCTTTTCAATACAGCTTTCTTTATGACCTTGAAATTTGTTTAAGTATGGTTTTCTTGGTTATTTTAAAATGTATTTAATTTCTTTATAAGTGTTTGTTTAATGTGCCTCAAATGCTATATGAAATGAAATGGGAGGATAACTTCATAAATAAATAAGATACGGCCATATTTGCTTTCTCTGACTCATCAGAGTAGTATCGGGTACAAGGTGGAGGCGAGGTGGTTATTAGAGGCAGGGAGGCCAGCTCAGAGGCTCTTCTAAAAGTCTGAGAGAGAGCCGGGGGGTGCCTAGGCCGAGGCAGTGGCAATGAATGAGGAGAAGGGAGGTGGATCTCCGAGATATTTAGGAGGTAGAATTGAAGGGATTTGGTAATTAGATGCTGTACGTATGAAGGAATGGGTGGGTGATGAGATGCAGGTGGTGTCCAGAATGATTCTGACTTTTCTATCATGTTTGCTTGAATGCAAGGTGGGGGATGGTATGTTCACTGTCATATGGAAGTTTGTAAGAGAACCGGGTGTAAACATGATGAGCTACCTGTGGACATACAGATAGATGTGCCTGTAACAGTTGGTCAGGAAGGTAGAAGAAAATCTGCAATGCAGATAGCAACTTGGTCTTTGTGGGAGTGAATGAGTTTTCCTGGAGAAAAAGTGTGATGGAGAAGAGCAAAAGCAAAAGAAGCATGTAGGTCAGAGTCCTGAGGATTATCATTTAATGGTCAGGTAGAGGAGAAAGAGCTGGCAAAGGAAAATGAGAAAGAAAAGTAGAAGATACACTGTTGGTGGGAATGTAAATTGGTGCAACCACCATGGAAAACAATATGGAGTTTCTTCAAAAAACTAAAAATAGAGTTGCCATATGATCCAGCAATCCCACTCCTGGGCATATATCCAGACAAAACTATAATTCGAAAGGATACATGCATCTTTATATTCATAGCAGCACTATTCACAATAGCCAAGACGTGAAAACAACCTAAAAGTCTATCCACAGATGAATGGATAAAGAAGATGTGGTACATATATACAATAGAATACCACTCAGCCATAAAAAATAATGAAATGATGCCATTTGCAGCAACATGGATGGACCTAGAGATGATCATACTAAGTGAAGTAAGTCAGAAAAAGACAAACACCATATGATATCATTTATATGTAGAATCTAAAATATGACACAAATGAACATATATCTATGAAACAGAAACAGACTCACAGACATAGAGAACAGACTTGTGATTGCCAAGAGGGAGGTGGGTGGGGAGGGGAAGGACTGGGAGTTTGGGATGAGCAGATGCAAACTATTATATATAGAATAGATAAACAACAAGGTCTTACTGTATAGCACAGGATATTCAATATCCTGGGATAAACCGTAATGGAAAAGACTATGAAAAAGAATATATATGTGTAAAACTGAATCACTTTGCTGTACAGCAGAAGTTAACACGACGTTGTAAATCAACTATACTTCAATAAAAGTAAAAAAAAAAAAAAAGAAAAGTAGGACAAAACAAGAGTGAAGGGACATGGGAGCTAAAGGAGAGTGTTTAAGAGGGTCGCATGCATCTAATGTTATTGGTAAAGGCAAAAACGATGAGGGCTGAAAAGTGTGCTCTTTTAGTTAGGACCTAAAAATAATTGATGACCTCAGTGGGGCATTTTGTCATTCATTATTCAATACATTGACATGATTACTATGTACTACATTCTAATCACATGATGATAACTGATTTGATGTGGTGCAGATAAGAGTCAACTGAGCATAAGGAACTTTAATTCATCAAGACAGGGAATTCTGGAAGAAAAGTGAATTTGGAGGAGAAGCTCAGTATAGTTCTTACTATCTAATAAACAGAAAGTACTAGTCTTTTTTAGAAAATCACTATAGCTAGGCACTATGTTGAATGGCAGTGTTGCAATATTGTGGGAAAGTGGAATAAAATTCTTTACGGACTATGTTTAAATCAGAGAAAATAGACCAAGGTGTTCATGAACATCAATAAAGCTTTATAACAATACAATTCATTACCATTGTTTGGATTAATATTGTAATAATTACACAATTTTTACATTATGAAAATAAGTCATAAATAGTGTAAAAATAATTCTGAAGATCAACTTCTCACAAACTAGGAACCCTGAAAACAAGTTAAAAAAGCAAATAAAAACAAATTAGAAACTGAACACAAGGCAATTATCTCCAGGCTGCAAATCAAAAACCACATGCGTCTTTTGATTCAGTAATCTCAGCTGGAGAAATTACAATGAAATGAAATAAGAAATCAAACAGGGACAATTCAATCTTTCAATTATTTACACTATTGAGAAAAACAGGTTTGTGCCATATTTACAGTGATAAGACACAACACATTCTTAGAATAATCAATTACATGAGACTGGCCCACAAAACATTAAGAAAAATATGCAGTGTAATGCTTGCCAAAATATATTTTTTTTGCATTTTTCTCTTACTTTGTATTCATGTGATTTTTTGGCAATATAAAAATAGCTGCACATAGAGATGAACTTTAAAATGTAAAAAATACAAATAAAAATATAATATTTTCTAAAGGAAAATCAGATACATACATCTTTTAAAAATGTTATTAAATTGAATGAGACATTTACAACAGTATAAAGAATATTCACATAAATGTCAATATATGTAAGACATTCTTTTGTGAATCCAATTT